>NC_143220.1:12653526-13853526 GCF_030267445.1 Bombyx mandarina | reverse complement strand
ATTTGCTTATTCAGTGACTTAATAACATCAGCATTTTGATCTTTAGCTTTTTCCTCTTCGAGCAGCTCAATGGTTGATTTTAGTTTTTGCGAAACGTCATTTAGTTTCGTTACCTGATTTATGTATTCGTTTAGCTCTTTGTCTTTTTGTTGCAACGTGTTTCCTATGCTGTAAATTTGTTTTTCATACTCAACTAGAACTGTTTCAAGTTCGTTAATTCTGGTATCTCTGGCATTAATAGCATTAGAGTAGTCACGATGTAATTTTTGTACTTCTTGCTGCAAGCTGTCGTGGGCCTCTTTGTATTGTAATAGCTGTTGCTCAGATTCCTGGTTTTTATTAATAGTTTCTATTTCTTGTTTCAAATGTTGATTTTCCTCTTGTAAAGACCTCAATTTATTTTCTAAACGGCTATTACTGTGCAACAATTCATTTTGTTTTTGCTGATGTTCTTCCAAAGATAATATTTTCATTTGGCAGTCTGCTATTTCATCTTCCCTTTCCTTTATGGTGTTCTTTAATTTGAGTATTTCTTTTGTTAATTGTTTGACTGATTTCGTTCTGTTAAGACCTTTTTCTCCAATTGATTTTTCGTCAGGCTGCGATTCTAATTGAGAAGCTTCTGTTGCCTCTTCAGTATTTAGTGGTTTTGTAAACTCTGCTGTTTCTTTCACTATTTCTATCCGTTCATGTTTTAATTCTTCTATTTGACGAGTGAGCTCATGATTCAATTCTTCTAGCTTAGATTTTTCATTTTTCAGTGTTTCAATGTTTGTTTGCAATCCAGCACACTTATTGCTCAGATCAGAAATAGTTTGATGAAGTGTTTCATTCTCAACATTCAATTTATTTATTTTGGCAAAGATCTCATCTCTTTCGTGTGTTAACAAATCGATCTTTTTGTTTAAGTCAGTACTTTGCTCTATTAGACAATCAATGTTTGTTTCGTTAGTGGGAGAAATGTTCTCTCTGTCACATTCATCATCTTTACTCAGCGCTTTGTTGTATTCTTCAAGCTCTAACTTTTCTTGGGTAGTCAATGATTCTACTATTTCGATAGACTCGGCTGAACTAACTTTCTCCGCGCTCATTTTTTCCGATTTGTCAGTTAATTCCATGTTTTCTTGTATGTAATTTTGCAATTTATTCATTATATCTTCTTTGTCATTTTCTAAGTCTTTAATGGTTCCATACAGCTGCTCTTTATCCAATTTTAGATTTTCTATTACCAATGCCAATTCTTTTTTAGACGCACTTAAGGCATCAATTTGCTCTTCCAAGTGTACTGATTTAATTTCTGAACAAACTTGATCACTTTGAAGTTGAGATATATCTGCAAGCTTATCCTCTACTTCGTCATATTTTTGTTGTAATATATGCAATTCTGAAACAGACAACATACAGTAATATATTGTCTTCTACCAAAACAAAGTAAATCTTATTGTTAATTGTACGAGTAATTGTATACCTTGAACTAAATCAAACTTCTGTGATTCTAATAGACTAATTGCCTTTAATCTAGTCTCGGCCAGATTCTCCATTTCTATCATTTTCTTGTAAACATCAGATTCAATCACTGTTAAAAAAAAAAATTGTTCACGTATAAATGTGGTTCTAAAATTACCAACCGAAGTGACATAAACTAGACTCGAATACTTACTTCTACCACTATCATAGTCTACAAGATGTAATTGTAAATTACCCTTTTCCTCCTCCAACTCAGCCACCTTTTGTGATAGGTGATGTAGTTCTTCAGTAAGTCTGACAATTTCTTTGTTTGAATCAGATACTTTACTGAAATTATCAATTGTTTTTTGCATTTGTTTTAATTTTAATTTGTGGTTAGATTTCACTTTTATCATATTTTTATTTGCAGCATCAATTTCATCATTGAGCTGAGTGATTTGCTTCTCAGCCGATTTTAGTTTCTCTATAAGATCTTTTACATCGACATCTTTAATTTCATCATTTAGTTCTTGCTTTAATTGCTCTTGCACTTTTGCTTTCTCATTTACTTCCTCAGTATTTGTGCCAACATGGATCAAACTCGGCCCTTCCATATGTTGTTGGTGTTCCAACTGTAACTGTGCTATTAATGTGTCTTTACCTGCCAATAACTTTTCTTTTTCAGCCAGTAAAGTATCTTTTTCGGATATAACATATTCCTTATCTACAAGGTCTTTATTCAATGATTGAATGACCATTTCTAATTTTGCTACTTCATTTTTGTTAATTTTCTTATCTGTGTCCTGGCTGAGAGTTTCAGACGACAGCTGACTCCATGGAGACTTCATTTTGGAGGCTGTATTTCTACCACTTTTCCTAGATATTACAGGACTCCCTTTTTTACTTGGGGAGCTTACTGCTTTTGATTCAGTGCTCATTGTGGCTAGTTTATTTTCAAGTTCTTTGTTAGTTTGTCTAATTTGACAATTCAAATGTTCTAGTAATTCAATTTTTTTTGTTAATTCTGTCATGTTGGCTATTTCAAGGGAACCTTTCTCTTCTATTTCAGTTTTTTCCTCACAACTTGGTTCAATACTTTGTTTAGCCAACTCTTTGATTTTCTCTTCAAACTCTGTAATTTCTTTATTTTTCTGTTCTAGTTCCTGTGCTAATTTCGAATGTTCGAGACTGATTTCGAATCGGGCTGCTTCAAGTAATTTATTAGCTTCTTCTAAACTACTGATCCTCACATCTTTAGATTCAATATCTTTCAGTAGCCTTTGTTTTTCATCTTTCCATTCTGCTTCCATTGCAATAAAATTTTCCTGCATTTTTGTCATTTGCTGTTTCGTATCTTCTAACAAAGCGAGGGAATCTTTGTCTGAAAATAAATGTTTATTTTAAAGTGACTTTATTTTTATGGTACTAAGATAAAACTCTGAATTAAAATTTATAGTCAACTCCCCCTAAAAATTAGCTTACGCGTCGATATTTTTATTATCATAGATAGCATCTATGATAAGTGAATAAGAAAATAAGATAAATTAGAAAATGTAGTAATTATGGGCAAAGAAAATAAATAGGATGAAAGTCTGAATTGCACCAACAACAGACCCAAGAAAACTTACATTAAAAACTATCGAGAAAAGGGCATTCATTTATGAATAATTTCATCTTTTTATGTCAGTGTTTTAGTGTAAAATAATTTACCTTTTTTGCTTAATGTATCTGACATGAGTGTTGTCGCTTTATTTTTAGCTTCTATTATTTGATCTTTTTCATTTATTTTTTCTTGCAAGTCTAGAATAGTCGTCTCCATAATTTTCATCTTGACTTGCAAAACACTTAAGGCGTTATCTTTTTCTTTTATTGTGTTACTTAAATGGGTTACATCGCCTAATTGTGTGCTCTGAAATTATAATGAAATACTTAGTCTGCGAAATTGACATTAGTTCATACTTTTTAATATTAGTGATCATATAAGCCTACTCAGGTTACCACCCTTATCCATATTTATGACAGAAAACAGTAATGTATTTTGGTTTGAAGGGATAGTCATGATACAAACCAATTAAGAGTTTATTGAAGACTAGTCTTAAGTTAGGTAAAGTCATTCACCCTGTGAACTCAAGTGAAGGGTTGGTAGCCACTTAAGACTAGGTTAGACTTCTTTCTTTTCACAAGCATATGGCCCACCTGATAGTGAGTGATTACTGTCGCTCATGGACGTCAACAATGCCAGGGGCAGAATCAAGCCGCTGCCTACCATTGAAAATGCCTACCCCAAAATGGAATACATTACAGCAAAAAAAAAAAATTTTCCCCTTATAGGCAGACGAGCATACGGCCCACCTGATGGTGAGTGGTTACTGTCGCCCATGGATTTCAGCAATGCCAGGGGCAGAGCTAAGCTGCTGCCTACTGAATGCTGTTTTATAACTATGTAGAGTATAAGCAATAATTACCTTTTTTGAATCTGTTTTAGTACTTGTAGTTGATTCCTTGCGGACAATGGTAGTTGAAGACCTTTTACTTAATTCTTTGTATTGTTTTATTTTCTCCATGAGTATTTCTTTTTGTTTTAAGGTATTAGCCAAACTTTCACTTATTCCAGGTACTGGAAAAATACAATAAATTAAATTTTTACTATGAAATCTTTACACCATAGAAATATAAGCAGTAGGCAGCGGCTTGGCTCTGCCCTTGGCATTGCTGAAGTCCATGGGCGACGGTAACCACTCACCATCAGGTGGGCCGTATGCTCGTCTGCCTACAAAGGCAATAAAAAAAAAAAATATAAATTAAGGCGATTTTATTTTCACAAATAAATTGTTTAATATCCTTGGTCGGTATCTTTCATCGTATCAAATAAGTAGATTCAATATTATTCAATAATTCTCTAAGAATATAGCAAAAGTTTTATGTTTTATATTCTTAAAACAATAATAATACACAGCTCTCCTGTTGACACCTGTGTAACAGTATAGATATGAGTAATTTCAAAGAAACAAAATACAAAATCATTTATTATCGAAACCAAATTACAATTTGAACAACTATGGAACTTACACTAGGTAAGCCTTGGTCATGAGCACTTTTGAAGTTGTTGTGGCCTAAAGGATAAGATGTCCGATGCTATGGTGTTGAGCGATGCACCGGTGTACCAATCCCAGGCGGGTACCAATTTTTCGAATGAAATACATACTCAACAAATGTTTACAATTGACTTCCACAGTGAAGGAATAGCATTTTGTAATAAAAATCAGGAACTCCCAAAATTATAATTTGCATAATTACTGGTGGTAGGACCTGTTGTGAGTCCGCGCGGGTAGGTACGACCACCACCACCCTGCCTATTTCTGCCGTAAAGCAGTATTGCGTTCCGGTTTGAAGGGTGGGGCAGCCGTTGTAACTATACTTGAGACCTTAGAACTTATATATCAAGGTGGGTGTCGCATTTACGTCGTAGATGTCTATGGGCTCCATTAACCACTTAACACCAGGTGAGCTGTGAGATCATCCACCCACCCAAGCAATTAGAAAAAAAAAGAATGATTGGAAAAGAAAATGCATTGTCATGAATATCACGTTTTACTACTACCTGCTTAAGATAAAATTATTTATTAAGATTTATAGTCTGTAAATCGACAGATGACTGATACCGAATTATAAAATAAGCATATAAAATACTCTACATACTGTTTAGAGCATCCTGCACTGACAATGTAGTTGAAGTATCAGTGGCTGCAGAAAATCCTGTTCGTTCACTCATGGTGGATGCCATTTCCAAAGATGTATCAGCACAATCATCATCTTCTAAAATTTAAATTCATACTAAGCTATTAAATTCATATTAAATACTGGGTTTTATCAAGATATAAATTGCAATATATTATATTTTAGATCTTGAGTGTTTTGCTCAGATTTATTTTTCATCTTTTGAAATCATTTATGTGGTTAGTTTAATAATTATTACTAATAACAATATAAAATTCCTAGAAAATTTAAAGTTTTTAAAAAGTTTTTTATATAACTCATTCATTTACTATAAAAATGAAGTAAAATTATTTTGAAGGACATTTCCTGAATTGAGTTATGAAACTAAATTCAGGAAATGTAATGAAATTTAGCAGGAATTGTATTGTAGAAGACACAAATGAGATATTTTAGTTTTGTTAACTTTATTTTCAATTATTCTACTGTAGGAATTTTTCAATGAATATTATTTCCAAAATCTAACCAAATGGACGTCCAAGTAACTCTGCGGTGGCTTTCCTATGTTCTTTGATACGCTTAGATACAAGAGCTGCATTCTCAAGACACTTTTGAGCTCGTTCAAATTTTATTTGTCGTTCTGATGAAGATGTAAATTGAGGAGTTGTCTGAAAAAATAAAAACTGATTAAGTATTATCTATTAAAGATGTATTATTATGGTAGCTGAATCGAAAATAATTTACAAATAAGCTGGATAACGATATACATAAGCAGTGAAACTAAAATTAAGGGGGTAATTTTTTGCAATTTGTTTACTTATGTCAATATGTTTACAATTTTTTATATTACCGTATGACATTAAATTATGACTATTACAGTTACGTATGTTCATTACTTAACTTACCCTTGTCGTTTTTACACTTCCCGCGACACTGGACACTTCACTGGAGGGCAGTCTCGCAGTGGTTTCCTCTGACAATTCCATCTCAGAGGGATGATCGATGTTTTTAGTGTTCGACATGGCTCACACTCCCTCAACATTAAGAATATGAAGTATTAATTACTGTTTTTAGCGAAACGGTTGTAATACCGTATATTTATTACGGACTGGTCCTGAAATCAAATTAGTATTCACCTTAATCTCTGAAAATTTAGCCACCACCACATAAATATTGTCAATTTGCCATGACAAAGGAGACTAATTGACATTTACCACGTCAGCATGTCATCAATGGTAAAATTATAACTTAATATCAGAAATGGCCAACGGTTTCGCCGACTACACTTTTTGTTTTATGAAAAGGTAGAAATTTTGATGTTCAAAAAATCGAGTAATTTTAATATTTAATTATTTTTTAGACTTCACATATCATTTACATTGATGGACTTGATGCTTAAAGAACTCTCTACCAACCAACTAAAGCTAAGGCAGATTAAATAATGTTAGGTGCATTGAAATATAAGTTAAACAGCAATATATATAAAAGAAATACATATTTACTGGGCATATCTGAAAATATATATAAATATATAGTTTATACAATATTGAAAGGAATACATGAACAAAAACTGATTATGACATGATGATTAATGAATAGGCGGAAACTCATCCCGACCGGAGTCCTCTTATCGCAAAGGCGTTCGATAAAGTCTGGCACAACGGTTTTATCAACATACTATATATCATGATCATGCGAGTGCCAGACAGACTAGTGCTCGTCATACAAGACTTCTTGTCGAATCGTACGTTTCGGTATCGAGTAGAGGGAACTCGGTCTCGCCCCCGCCATCTGACGGCCGAAGTTCCACAACCCACAAGGCTCCACGCTCTCCACGTTATTATTTAGTTTGCACATCAACTAGTGGAGATACTAGAACTAGTGTAATAGTTATGCCCTAGTGTAGTGTTCGCTCATGCGGTCCGCACTAATTTGAAACCCCTACAAGAACACCCTTCAAATCATAAAATCCCGTTTTTGCAGGATAGCCTGCGGAGCACCGTGGTTCATGAGGAACGTGGACCTCCATGATGATCTGGAGCTTGACTCCATCAGTATGTATTTTCAGTCGGTATTAGTGCGTCACTTTGAGAAGGCGGTTTAACACGAAAACACTCTTGACGTCACACCGGAAACTAATATACATACCTAATCCCGCGGACCCAATGGTAAACAGTCGACGTCGCCCTAAACACATCATTTCGGATCTTCACGATCAACTAACGGTGCTTTTATGTATTTGAAGTACTGGTCACAGTTCTCGTTGAACCCGTAGCTTGCGACGAAGGGTTCGGCGAGTAAACTAACCCATAGACACAGCCCACTGAGTTTCTCGCCGGATCTTCTCAGCGGGTCGCGTTTCCGATTCGGTGGTAGATTCTGTGAAGCACTGCTCTTGCTAGGGCTGCAAGCAACGTCCCCAGGTTAGAGTCCCGTGATCTCATCTAGTCGCTCGGTGAATCCAGTATGACCCTAGTATAGCTAGTGAATCTAGTAAAAAAGAAGCCTTTTTCTTTTTTCACAAATGTGATAATAAATATCACAGACATTTTCTGCAACTGTTTCTTATGTGCTGGTTTAATTTATATGAAATATAAATAAAAACACGAATGAAGGACAATATAAATTCACAAATACACTTATTACTACTATTTTATTATAAAAATAAAATGCACCATTAGGTTCACAGTTCACAGTTCACCGGATGTTGGGTTTTTGGGCTTGATCGAATTACACGATTATTTTTATAATTATAGAAGCCGTTCATAAATACGTCTTAGATACCGGAATAGTCGCATCGCTTGATCCGAATACCCACTTTAAATGATTGCTTTTGAATACACATTATTTAATTAGGTACCATGTGAATAATCATGTTGATCAAGCTATGGTAACTATATAAGACACCACCGCAGCGCTGATTCATCGGTTGAAAAATGATTTAAAACGAGCATGGAAAGTGACTTATTAACAATATAGCAAACTGTTATGTGTAAATGTTTTCAAGGTTAATAAATATATTATTATTATTATTATAACAATGACCGAAAAACCGGGTAAAAATGACATTTAAAAGTTGTAGTTGTAATATACTTAAATTTAATTCTTGTTAGTATTATTTGGAACATACAAAAGTATTTAGATAAAGATAAGATGTGAATAAGGGTTTTTTAGTTTAAAAAACACATGATTGTACAGACTGTGGTCCCTTTGCATATCCAATGAAGAAATTAAGAAAAGTTTAGTGTTGTGCAAAAGTCATCAATGTCATCCGATTAACCAAATCACTGAAGCAAAATTAATGATCGAAGGGAAATCCTGGAAATCGTAACCCACTGAAATTCTGTTAATATCTTTCCCCAAAGATTTATGCTTCCAAAAAAACTATAAAGCAATTCGATGGCATCCTCTCGTTTACAGGTATATATTTCTAAAGCTTAAATTTCATCATCTACATTACGATCTTATGGTCAATCTTTTTAGGTAACTGCGCGTCAGTTGTCGAAAACATTTAAGAAGAAAGGACGATTTGAAATTGGGATTGCGTCAGAGCTTCCACCTGCTTATAAAAAATTTTGGCGTGAGTGGAAGGTACTGAAGCCAGCAGCTGTACATTTCGTTCCTCAAGAAGGGAAATGGAAACGCGACGAATTGACTGGTGAAACTTATCCGATACAAAATGTTCCTATTCCTCTTAAATTCCCCGTTGAAATCAATGAGGGGATATGGGGAGGAGAAGCTGTGGTTAAAGGTAAAACTAACATTAAAGCATTGTAATGTGACTTAAATATATACCTAACTAAACACATACCATATTTAAATTCAGATTTCCTTGATCACACGCCAACTTGCGCAAATTATTTTTAAATAGCTTTGTAAATTGGAAGACAAACTCGACTATGAGCAATGTGATGTTAAGGCATTCTGGAGCCCTTAGGCTAAGTTTGTGCATCTCTATAATATTGAAAGCTGAGATAACATTAATGATTTTGTATTACTTAAATAAGATGACAGTCCAACTTATGAATAGTGGTTACTATTCAAATATTATTTTAATACAATCTGGTTTAAAATTCAAATATTAACAAGACAAAAATTATAGGTTTCCAAAAGCGTGATGATAGACGTCGCAGGGTACCTCACTACTGGGTGCCGGTACTGAAGAGAACTGTAGTAAGATCTGAAGTTCTCAATACTCATCTCTCAGTAACTGTAACGGATCGAACTATTAGTCTCATTAATGATCACTACGGGTTTGACCATTATCTACTGAAGACTCCTGCTTGTGATTTAGTCTCTGTACTAGCATTGAAACTGAAAAAACAAATATTAACTGAATTAATGAATGGATGCCCTAGACACGCTTATGACCCTAAAAAGCAGATGGAAATCTATGAGGAGTACAAAACTTATTTATCATCAGTAAGTTCTGGTTACTTAATGTACTTTAAGATTTGATATGTAAGCAAATATAATGATAGATTTTTTGCTTTATCTCGTATTAATGAAAGTCCTCATATAGAACATAATCTTAACAGAAGTTTCATATTTTGTTTGTTTTTTTATCAGAATTCACAATATCTGTTATACTAAAGAAGGAATCTATAGATGCTAATTTATTTGTTTGCACTACTACTGATTAGTCTTATTAACTTTGTAATATGTAGTAGGTTCAATTTCTTACTAGTCGAACCTTCCGATACTTCCTGGATGAATTGATTTTAATAATATAGTTGCTAAAATTTCACATAGTATTAAAGCAATTGTATATTTTAAATATATGGTCATTCTCTGCAGCTTAATGTCTTAAATTAAAACAATTCAATTTATATTTAGCCAGAGTAGAAAAAAAATCAAACTATTGCTTTCAGTATACGCCTGAAGAAATTGAATGGTATGGGCTGACATGGTATGAAGCACTGAGCAAAGTGGCAAAGTTAAAAGAAGCTGCTAATAAACCTATACCTTTAAAAAATGTCTACAGAAAAAACTTAGTAGAAAAGTTAAAATCTGCAGGAATTGAAAGTAAAAGTAGTTCTGCTGATGAAATATCGTAAGTACATACCAAATTAGATCTATAAACGACTAGCCGTTTGGAGATAACCTACATTAGCACCACCCCTACACTGTGTTTCTAAAAGGCGACTAAGAAAATCACTAGGGAATAGCAGATTTCTCAGAGTATTCTTAGGATGCTGTGATTGTCAACCAGCATTTGTTACCTGTATACCTCAAAGTTCTGTGTTTCAGTTTGAAGGGTTGAATGACCATTGCATTGTGTCTTTGACCTTATGCCTTGGGGTGGGTGGTGATACTTAGATTGTGATGTCTATGGCCTCCAGTAACCAATTAAGATTAAGTTACGGTTAGAATCTTCAACTGTCAACTCTCTTTTATTTCAATTTAACATACATTTACGTATAAACTGAAGCATTTATACAAACAGTTATTAAGCAAATTTACAGTTCAGCCATGGTAGATATTAGTGTATACAAATTGAGACACAAAATGACAAATGAAGTATTGTAAACTACAAGATATTCATTGCCACACTAAAACCTGTATATAACGTCTATGTTCTTGAGTATGGGAGGTTATTTTGGACTCAACATGTCTTTATAGGTGTGCCATATTACTCTTTAAATTAATAATTAGTGTTTTTTATTTGCAGGGCTACTACATCGTGGCTGTCCAAAATGAATCCTTTTGGCAAAAAAGATGAAGCATAAGTGCAATCACTAGACACCGTCATGTGTTTGAATAGTTTATAAATTGTTGTGTTAAATAGAATATTTAAAATTCAAAGTAGATGATGTTTGAGAATCATACAGTGTTTAATTGTTGACCAGTTTAAGAAGTGGATATGTTCTTAAATTTTGTTCCCAAATTGAATTTATTATTATTATTTAGCTTCTCATTTTACTGACTGCAGGACATATAACCTTTATCACATAACATTTTAATGTCATCAGCCGCTCAGATGACGGTTTTACATTTGTGTACAAGATGCTGGAACAAAATAGTGACAAGACTATATAGAATATTACTCAAGTATTAATAATAACATTATTTAACTGATTAATTAAAACAAATCCATTTAGTAAATTTTTATTAGCTTTTTCTTAACCTTAATGAAAAAAAAACATCAAGAAACAATTGCTACCATTCATATGAGGTTATAACTGTAATACAATAGGCATATATTTTCGTGTCATTTATAATTAAAAAGAACATCAATAAGCAAATTTATAATAAAATATACACAATAAGTATTTAATATTCACATATGTGTACAATTAAATTCATCAAATATAACTTATCTGAGGAAATTTTTGTTAGTATTTTCTCTGAACAGGTATTTGTTATTGAAACTATGTATTGAATTTTCTAAACTAATAATATTAAATTATTAATCATAGAGTGTTGATATGTCTTAAGGTATATCATGAATAAAGTGAAGTAAAAAAATCTTTAGGTTACATATCACACTGGATTACTACATAGGGTCAATAAATATGGGATTAATCTTGAAATTAGGCTTAATAATAAAAACGTTAAAAATCTGTGAAGAAATTGGAAACTTACTCTGGCTAAAGATGAATTTCAACTAGAGTTCAAACTGCACTCGGGAGCATGGAGCAACGCGAAACCACGGAACAAGAAACGCTGAGAAGCGTGTGCAAAGTCTACCCTTTTTGGGTAATCTCGTGGGGCTTCAGTGAGAAAAGCAGGTTAAATAATTATTTTGATTTATTATTCAGGGAGTAAAAAACGAAATCCTTATTATTTATCCTTGCGAATCCTTACTATAATTTCGTTGTAAATGTATTTGTTCATACTTTTTTATTATAATTTATTACAAACGAATTATGTTAAATTGCTAACGGAGTACACTATTTGTTGTGTGTTTCAATTTTAAGGCTTGAAAGGATTCGGTGATATGTCAAAAGTAGTTCAATAGAAGTTACCCCCCTCTAAATATTGCTGTCGTTGTGTCTATCGGCCTTAGGAGCACGTAACATCGAGTGGACTGTTAATTCGCCTGCCCATCTCGTCAAATCGATCGCTCATTACTGAGGATCACCTGAGATCTTTTCGACGTATGATCTGGGGCCACTTATGTTGGTCAGTCTGCCTATCTAAAGCAATAAAAAATAAAAATAATAATAATAAGACACGGTGTAGGCGCAGTAGTATTAATGGTGCTTCACTGTCTTGGGTAGGTACTGACACGAAGGATGGGTAACACAGTGAGTATAAATATGTACTGCCCGCAGTTTCCAAGATGCCGAACTATCTCCGAACGTGTTTTGACAACAACAATAACGGATGATGGCCTAAAATCACAAGCGACAGCGATTTTGTCGAATTGTAAGACAGTTGCCCAAGTAATGGCGGATAAGTGAGTCGCCACAACGGTATCACTACATAGTATAAAACAAAGTCGCTTTCTCTGTCCCTATATCCCTATGTATGCTTAAATCTTTAAAATTACCCAACGGATTTTCATGCGGTTTTTTTTAATAGATAGAGCGATTGAAGAGGAAGGTTTATATGTATAACAAGCGGCCCGTTCTGGCTCCGCTCGGGTCTTTAACAAAAATTTCAACGATATTTTACGTTGTTTATTTTTTTAAATAAAAGAATACTTATTATGGCATAACTATAATAGTTAAGACATATGCTGACGCGACACTTTTTGTAAATAATAATTGTGTTCTTTATAGACGTACGACTTTATAGTCGTAGTACATTATTTTATTCTATCATCAATAGTATTCGCAGGGCACGCGATGTAAACAATATTTTAGGTAATTTTTTTACACCTTGGGTTACATTATTGGTGCTTTAGTAAGGATCCCTCATTTTTGTTAAAAAAGAATATAGCCTGTGTCACTCGGAAATAATGCACCTTCCAAATAATGAAGGAATTTTCAAATCGGTTCAGTAGTTTCGGAGCCTATTCAATACAAACAAACAAACAAATCTTTCCTATTTATAATATTAGTATAGGCAACAATAATGGATGATGGCCTAAAATCACAAGCGACAACGATTTTGTCGAATTGTAAGGCGGTTGCCCAAGTGCGGCGGATAAGTAAGTCGCCACAACGGTATAATATTATCTAAGCGGCAGTTGGACGTGTGCGGCGCGGTCACGTGATGGTGCAGTCGAGCGCGGCGTCGGGCGCGCCGGGCGGCCGGCGGGCGGCCAGCAGCGCGGCGGTGGCGCGCGCGAGGTACGTCATGGTGCCATAGGAGCCGCTGGGCGCGCTGTCGTACAGATGCTGGCACACGGCCGCCGCGCCGCCGCACACCAGCGCCGCCCCCCTCTCCGCGCCCTTCGCGCAGCACAGCGTCGCGTCGCCGTTGCACAGACCCTGCGACGTACACACCGTCCGGTCATTGTAATTAATCTCTTTGGATATGAAACCGCGGCTCTCTAGTTCCATACGCAAATAACATTATTTATTTTATAAAAACAAAAAAATATTTAAATATTGTTCTGAATCGACTAACGAGGATTGGGCACCATTTCTATCTCTCAGCCCATTGTTGTAAATAAATGTTTGATTCATTTTTTACTTACAATAATAAGTTATTATCTAATAATTTACCATGTATGCATATTATCTAATTTCATGTAAAAACACTATTTCTATAAGAATAAATTTTATGAAAAAAATTATTTATGCAAGTACTATTTACTGTTGGCAAGATTTTTTTTGTGGCTCTTTAAAAACTGAAATTTTGTAAATTGTAATTTCTGACTATTCCAACTCAAAAGGTTGCCGTGCCGACCTCTGGCTTACACCAAGCAATAAGGCTGTCGCCGGCACATTAATTCGTGGATAAGGCGAACAAGGCGGTAAAAGGGATTAAGGAAACTGCCTACATACCGCCACAATTAAAATATTAGAGATAGTTCAAATTTAAATTTTTTAACGAACATAAGACGTGCCACCATCTAGTTTGGGACATGAAATTAACCTTAATAAATAACATAGTTAACCGATATTGTGCTCATTAAGGCCCAAAAAACCTAGTTAATAATTTACATAAACTTAACACATACAAAAAAATGATTATTACTTATATAAAAATATTATAATCACAATTACCGAAATCAATGATTCATTTTTATGAAGGCAAATCTAAATCATTTAATCGAGAGGTGAAAGGCTATTTGGTGGCGACATTTATCTTTGTAATTAAACGTGCGTTTTATTTGGTATTAGCATTAACAGTTCGATGTTTTTTATTAAACGTCAATTAAGTTTACGCCATTGTTATGATACTTTTTCCAAATTTTAAACTTTAAATGGCTCCTTTGTAAAGTTGCATTAAAGTCGCTTAAAGTTTCAACGTACCTGATCCTCCAAGAATATTTGATTAGCTTTGTGCACTAATAGTTCGACTTCGATCGCTTCGCCAAGATGCGCCACCGCCTTGTACTCCACGACTAAAGTGAGCACCATCAGGGCCTCCACGACCAACTGTCGGTACTCCGGCTGCGGTATGGAATTCAACACGGTCTCGACGGCCAGCGCAAACTTCAGTTCACCGGGAGTCATTTCTTGCGTTAAATGCGGTTGCAGAATCTTCCCCTGGATTATGAGGCCTTGACACTGTAAAGATATCGTCATTTAACCCACAGACATAGCTCACTGAGTTTCTCGCCGGATCTTCTCAGTGGGTCGCGTTTCCGATCCGGTGGTAGATTCTGCGAAGCACTGCTCTTGCTGGGGCCAGTGTTAGCTACACTCCGGTTTGAGTCCCGTGAGCTCACCTAAACGTTAGGGCGAAGCTGATATAGCCTCTCAAGGCTATCAGCATATGTAGGAAAACATTGATTATACTTTTATTTTTATTATCGTCATGAACTGTAATGGATATTTGGTCCTAGTCTGTCACATGTGTAGTTTGTAACGCTAGAATATTAATTGTATATGCATTGATATAATATATGATAGATTTTTTTTGTTGACTTAAATTTGCTGTCTAACTTAAGACCTAATTGTAGTAATCGCTTATACCGAAAACAAAAATATTTGATTGAAAGTCTCTCTTAACGAGCAAAACCGTAATGAAAGTACAGCAATTTGTGAAAAACTTCAATCGAACAAATGATTAACTTAATAAAGAACATATCTTTTGATTGGCCAGAACGTTCAAACTACTTGGTGGCTAAGTCCACAATTATTTTGGATTAGTAAAATGCTTTGGACTCGCCTCCATCCACCGACTCGGGACACGAGTCCGAGAAGTTGCAATACTGACATGTGGCAAACTCAGGTCGAGACTACAAGAGAAAATAATCGCGAACCATGGATTTCCTTACAATCGAGATAATCTAAAAACTAATCTAACCTAAGAAGGAGGGAGCTTAGAGATTTGTAATACTGATCTTTGAACAGATTCTTTGAAAGGTTTATTTCTGAAAATGACACAATTTTGCAAATTTTATCGATACATTATGTTGTACTCTAAACCAGTGGTTCGCAAACTCTACTACGACCCTTTCGGTGGAGACAAAATTTTTGGCGATATTGAAAGGGTATCTGTTAAATCGACCGAAAAATTAAAAAAAATTGCGACCCCCAAAAACCCTCTAGCGGACCCCACAGTGGTCGCAAAATAAGCATTAAAATATATAAAAACATCGGCTTGAACATCCCAAACTCAACCGTTGCTAATTTCGGACACATTATATTAACTTACAACTTGGCAAATAACTAATTTAGGGGCATTTTTATAGACCAAGAGTTACATTCCATAAAATGTTGATCATAAACAAAAAAAAAATCCTTACCTTTTCCAAAACACCCCAAACTCGGGGGTAGAAGTCGCGCGGTACGCGATTGAGGGCGCCGTCCAGTCGGCGTCGACGTAACCACTGGCCTTGACGATCCGGCTCAACCATTGGCGCTAGATAAATTTTACCAGGTGACTTGACCATAATATTCTATCGACTACCATCTGTCAGTGCAGGTACATAGACGCCATTTTCGATTCGTTTCTATAATGGCGGGCTTATATACACAGTATATAATTACCAAAATAACATATTTTTTTTATTTTTGTTTTAACGGTACTTTCACTGATAGGTGATATAAGGAGTAACTGGCTACTTTTTTTTAGACTAGCTTCGCCTCGCAGCGTCACCCGCGGCACGACAATAACCGCGGGTAACATCGCGGGACTCGGCTAGTATTAAACAATTTGGAAAAAAATATCATAAGAAAATATCCTCTTCAACTGTTTGAATTAATTTTTTTAAATGTATGTAAGTGTAATTTAGTAATAACGTATTGCAATTTATACTCACTCTCATCGATACTGCCTTGAAGTGATTGCCCTTCAAGAACAATCTGAGATTTTTTTCCGTAGCGATTGGACTTGTTGCTCACAATCGAGAAGTTTCCGCGGCCGACTGTAAACGAAGTTTCTCATTGTATCATAAAAATTTAAAAAGCGAGACTTTACATTACATTGCGCGCTATACTTAATTCGTGTTTACTTCGTTCTGGATTCGTGATTGCTTCGTTTGGTAAATGAAGTGTGAGTAAATAGAAATTCGCAAATAATCGCCAATTGTAAGTAGCATGGTCACTTTGTTGACAGAATATTTTACAAAGAAATTATGTTATGTTTTTTATTTATTTTTATTGCTTAGACGGGTGGACGAGCTCACAGACCACCTGGTGTTAAGTGGTTACTGGAGCCCACAGACATCTACAACGTAGACGCGCCACCCACCTTGAGATACAAGTTCCAAAGTCTCAGTATAGTTACAACGGTTGCCCCACCCTTCAAACCGAAACGCATTACTGCTTCACGGCAGAAATAGGCAGGGCGGTGGTACCTATCCGCGCGGACTCACAAGTGGTCCTACCACCAGTAATTATGCAAATTATAATTTTGCGGGTTTGATTTCATGTCACTTGCTATTATTTTATCATTGAATATGGATGTAAAACTATCACTATCAATATGTAAACAGATAATGCGGGTAAAAGCCTTTTCCTTATTCACCTAAACGACCACGTATCGGCACAGATTAATAAATAGTTACGGTATCGGTTAGACGTTAAAATATCTGTAGAATAAATTTACAGATTTATTACAACTCTATACCCTGTCTGTCAGTGAATAAAAAGGGCTTGATTAAAGAAACGGGAAAAATCTTGTTACAAATGGATATATGAAGAAAGATTAAAGACAAAAATGTGTTGATAAGAGAACAAGGCTGCAACTATGAAGGCACGTGGCGGATAAGGTGCAAGGGAAGTGAAAAATTTTCATCATGCAAACATCACCGAATCATGGAAGTCGTATAAAATATGTAAATAAAAATTAAAACGAGGAAAAAAACAGCATAAATAATAAAAAATTGGGACAATGCACATTATAAGCAAATTTTCATTGGTCCATTGTTATTTACATGACCATAGGTTACACGCAGTAATAACATTATTTGACTCGCCTTTATTTTTACCGATCTTTTCCTTTATTAAATACAGAGAATTAGCTGTAAACAAAAGATAGCGATGAAAACTTAAATATTTTATTAATCAAATTGATTATAATATATATAGGGTGTATATATTTAACTTATTGTCAGAAAGTTGAGTGTTCCAATCCAACGGATAATTTAAGATGGAATTGTCCATTTGCCATACTATTGACTAATCATGTAATTAAATTGTGTAATTAAATTAAATGTATGTTATTAAAAATATGTAATTAAAAATAAGGACCAATCTTCATGGAAGTACTTGTACACGTGTGTTCGCGATCCTCAATAATGAGGGAACAATAAAGAAGAAAATGTTATACATAATTATTTTATAGTATTTGCGGTAGATTCAATCTGAAAACGCACTCTCAGAGGCCGAAAATTAGTGAATATACTCTAATATTTTATTGAAACTCACCACTGTTTATGGCAAACTCCTTTCCGCTCAGTATGTGATACAGAAGGTTTTTCATCTCAAACGGTGATAAGTTCAGGAGATGTTCGGATGCTTCTTCTCCGTCGCAAGACAGCGTCCTCGATAGCTCCGTGGCCATGACCTGGGACCGACACGCATTGATTTCATCATAGTGTTACGCGCTGGGGTTCGGGGAATAAATAAGTAAAATCTACCGAAGTACAACTTAAAGCTGTTTATAGCACTTAAAACACCCAACAAACACTTTAAAACTCTCAATTCGCTTCTTCCGCTTCGCTTCAGGTGATCCGTTCGCTGTTTCGCTTCGAGTAGTTTCGATTAATAACTAATTGCGTGCCATCTCTGCAACGCTTTTATAGCCGATACCACATCCCTAGAATTATCGAAAATATTCCACACATTTCTAGTATTGCGTTTCCGCTATCTGACAATAGATGGCGTTTTACGTCTCGAGCGTTCTAGGTGCTACTAGATCCTTCGATATTCGTTCGACTATTCGGCGATAGATGGCGCTACTCTTACCGGTGTAACAATAGAGTTCCGTTGTCTGTATCACTTCAATTGTACGGGGTGTGTTTAATAAAAATACGAAAACTTTAGAATTTTATTGTAAAATTGTAATGGTAACACCTAAGTCCTAACTAAGTTAGGATGACTTTTTGGCGGGAACGCGAGGAGTGAAGTTGTGTGATTTGTTTTATTTTGTCTATTTAGTGTTTCTTCAGGTTTAAATGTGTAATAATGGTGGTTTATTAACTGTTTAATATCTGTGAAAGTGCACAAATGTGTGAAAATGAAACAAAGCTGCTGGACGTAACTTCTCGGGTTCCTCCAAAAAGTCCACTGAAAAAATCTCAGTAAATGACCACCGTTTTACTGCGATTATATTTCATCCCATATCATCTCATTTCATTTAATTTCATCCCAGTTGATTAATGTCTCAAATTAATCATCTTCATTTCATTTCACTCCATATTATCATTTTTCATAAAATTAAGAAAATAAAGTAAAATAAGACATGACTTAAAGGTCTTAGTTACCAGGTCATAAAATCACTTAAAAAAAATAAAAAAATAAAAAACTAAGTTAGGTAATTTTATGATTTGTTTATGACAACCTTCTCTTCCGTTCCAGCCTTTTAGCCCTGTGCAAGGCAAATTGTAATTAAATTAGAATAAACGCGAATGTTCATTTGACAAGCCTGTATTATATTTACACATGGCTTATTTTGGACTGTACATCCATAGGTCGCTGATTCATATCAGGTTCGAGGGTAGGACTTAGTTATGATTACAATTTTACAATAAAATTCTAATGTTAATGTTTTGATTGAACAGGGTGTTTACCATAATATATTATGTGACATGCGACTAATTAGAAACGTGTCGAGTGGCCATTCAATAGTATTTTTTATATTTCTCCAGACACAAGCGTATACTTGGTTAAATGAAGATTCCTAACCTAGGTCGTAACTACATATTTGTAATTTATATAAATTTAAAGATAATAATAATTTGACTGTAACGATTTTTCGTTGATAACAATAAATAACAAGAAAACCATTTTTTTCATCCTTACAACAAAAAATGTCAATAACAAAACAAACAGAAAATGTGATACATTAGTTGAATCATTGATTATGAAATAGATTTCAACAACTGGGCGAACAGTAATATTGAAAAGTCGACTCCAGAAAAGTCGAGACTCTTTAACTTTAAATTACGTATTCAACACATATTTAAACTAACTAAAATGACATATACTTGTATATCAAGTAACTGAATAATGGAATTAAAAAGGCTAGTAATTTATACCTGTTTCGACATACTGAACATTTTCTGAGAAGAAAAAACATGGCCAATTATCAAGTTTGCATCAATTATAGTCCTATTTTTCAATTGCATCTGTAAGCAGATTTGTATACGGCCCACCTGATGGTGAGTGGTTACCGTCGCCCATGGACGTCAACAATGCCAGGGGCAGAGCCACGCCCCTGCCTAATACTAGAATTTGTCATTATTATTGGATAACAGAGATATGTGGTCAATAATTACCTGTATAATAAGGCCGACCCTAAGACGTAGCATCTCCAAGAACAGTTGCGGTTCGGTCCTTATAAACATCGCTAAGTACACGAGTAGTTCTTGCGTCAACATCGCTGTGCTCTCATCGTCGCCATAAGCCTAAATGAAAAAAAAACATATACAGTATATATTATATATATCGACGCTTGAAAGGCAAACGTGACTAAGCGACAATAACTGCTTTGTACATAAATGATGGGCAATAACCATATTCGATGCGCAAAAAAAATATACTTCTAGGTCTATTAAAATCATTTCAATCCTACAGCTAGATTCGTTAAAATAGAATTTTTTTCAGGTATTTCAACTTTAAATTAGTCTACTGTAAAGTTCACACATTGTCGCTTAGTCACGTTTGCCTTTCAAACATCGATATGTATTCTGAACTTTTAATGATATTAATGAGTCTCTAACAAGCAAAGCAAATGATGAATATTAATGAAATTTATTGTATTTTTACCTTTATTTGTTCGCTCTCGTGTTTATCACGGCTGAAGGACTGCATGCAACCAAACATTCAACAAGAAACTTAACAAAGCGTCTATGGATTCACTTAGCAAAATGGCATCTCAAGCATTTTTGTCACTTCCCCAAAACCAGATGCGATACAACAAGATTACTACATTTTAAGATTCATGTTCATAATTTACTGTATTTACATTTTTGAAATTATAATATTATTCTGTATTGAGTATAAGAAATGACTAATGTTTGAAACGAGAGACTAAGAGCCAATATGGCTATGAGATTTTTTTCGTATATATATATATTTTTTTTCGATTATATTTTTAGGACAAATACTATTAAAATAAAATTTATGTTACAAAACCTATTTAGAAAAATATTTTCGAAGTATAATATTAAACGCTTTTTTCAATACAATTTGTACTATAAAATTGAGACTTAAAACTAATGTCTCAAGATGAGTGGCGACATCTATGTTGTTATATAATATTTCGATTTAGTTGCCAGTTGCCAAATCCTCGAAACTGGCAACTAAATCAATATATGTGTATTGGACGTGTATTCGCAGGATTTGATTAACGGTAGGCAGCGGCTTGGCTCTGCCCCTGGCATTGCTGGAGTCCATGGGCGACGGTAATCACTCACTCAGGTGGGCCGTATGCTCGTCTGCCTACAAGCCGGTCATCGTTCTCGTCAAATCCGTCGCTTGCGACGAAGGGCTCGACGAGTAAATTAACCCTCAGACACAGCCCACTGAGTTTCTCGCCGGATTTTCTCAGTGGGTCGCGTTTCCGATCCGGTGGCAGATTTTGCAAAACACTGCTCTTGCTAGTGTTCGTGTTAGCAACGTCGTCAGGTTTGAGCCCCGTGAGCTCACCTACTAGTTAAGGTTACGCTGAAATGGGCTCTCAAGGCTCTCAGCTAGTTAGGAAAAAAAAACCTACAAGGGAGTTATGTCGGCGTAACCTATATGACCTCCATAAACAACCCGATAACAATCGTCACATGAACCATCCCTTGTTTTAGGAAACCATTAGACAACATTTAATGACACAAAGCTCCTTTGTACATTACTAACACCATTGTTTAGCTTAAGAGTATACATAAGCATTATTTGTAATAATAAAGTCAGTCTTTAACCATCCTCCGTGTTGTTCACTTGCTTTTTAAAACGCCTCTCGCCCCTGCCCGCTACCTAACTAGGGCTATAAAAAAAATTGAGTTTAAGTTTGTATTCAAATTCATACCAAATGTATGAGTTGTCTGAGTTCGTTTTCGGGTAGCGGCGCTGTTATAGTGTGCTCGTTGTTCGGCGGCATGCCCACGGTGATCTGCTTCTGTCTGACCAGCAGATCAGTCACGGCTTTAGCGAGATCCTCGACTCTCTTGCCCAGCATCCCGGCCGTGTGCCGGACCAGGCCCCACAGCTTTTGAGTGCACGCCTTC
Source organism: Bombyx mandarina (assembly GCF_030267445.1). Classification (NCBI taxonomy): domain Eukaryota; kingdom Metazoa; phylum Arthropoda; class Insecta; order Lepidoptera; family Bombycidae; genus Bombyx; species Bombyx mandarina. The sequence continues at coordinate 13,831,415 of NC_143220.1, read as the reverse complement.
TCGTACAGTACCTTCAGTAGGTCCTTCACTGTCACCACCTTACCGTTTTCTAGCATATCTACAAAAATAAAAAAGCTATAATCGTTGTGTGCTCCTATTAAAATCGATTTAATATAATGACAATAGTATACCGAGTATACTTAGACTTTGTATTTGGTTCTATGGCATGTACGTGTTTGATTTTTATTTTCATCATACAATCACTCTTCGCGTGGGATATATATCATTTGAGTTAATCACTCCCGAGTTACACACCGCTAACGTATTGCTTCGCAGTAGAAATAAGGACTTTTTGGCGGGAACGCGAGGAGTGAAGTTGCGTGATTTGTTTTATTTTATCTATTTAGTGTTTCTTTAGGTTTAAATGTATAATAACAGTGGTTTATTAACTGTTTCATATCTGTGAAAGTGCACAAATGTGGGAAAATGAAGCAAAGGGACGTAATTTCTTGGGATCCTCCAAAAAATCCACTGAAAAAGTCTTAGTAAATGACCACCATTTTACTGAGATTATATTTCATCCCGTATCATCTCATCTCATTTCATTTCATTTCACTCCATAATATCATAAGACTTGACCTAAAGGTCTTAGTTACCAGGTCGTAAAATCACTTAAAAAATAAACAGGATACTCGTTAGCATTTTTATCTCACCGGTATTAAAATCTAAGCCGTGCGTGTCGACCAGATACTGCAGTATGTCCCCTTGCTCGTCGAGACTCTCGGTTTCACGGAGCATCGCCAACAACTCGTCCGTTTCTTGTTCGGCGTACACCACGCTCTGAGACTCCGATACGGTCCGGTTGCGTAGGACCGGAGGCGACTTGTTCACGACTAGGTTCGGGAAACATGAATACATTTAAACAACCTAATATTAATTACTGGCATATTCTAGTCAGCAAAGGTGGTAACGGTCTGTAGTAAATTTACAAAAAGAATTCATAGCTTCTTTTTTTCGAGGACACCGTCACAGAAGATCATCTGGCTCCAAACTAGGATTCCCTGTGTTTTTTTTTATTGTTTGAGGGATTACTGGTGGCCCGGAGGCCTTTCCAGTTTCACAAGGACAGGTGGGTGAGCAAGGGCTCAGCCAGAAGTGGCAGGATTTGCTTACAGCTACCCGAGCGCCTCCAAGAGAGACCTAACAACTCAAGAGTAGCTGTTTCGCGAATGAATCTGCTACCGAATCGGAATCGCGACTCGCTGAGATCCAGCGAGAAACTCAACGGGCTGATGCTTAGGTTAGGTTGCACGTCGAACTCTTTGCCGAGTTCGACGAGTACGGTTACTGGTGTCTCTACTCCTGGTATTAGACCGGAAGGCGTCTAATTGCAAGGGTTATTGGATCTGATGGATCCGTAAGGACGTGTCTAGGGCGACGACAGTGACTGGCTCCTACGTGATCAGGATTCGGGGAGTAGTCAGCGGCGGTAACGATAAGGCGATTATCATGACGCATTGCCTTATCAAAGTAGCCCAGTGCTATGGAAACCAAGTTACATATATACTTTTAAATATTAAGTTAATACATATGTATGCGTTTAAATATATATATACGTAGATATTAAACGCCCAGACAAAAAGCAAACAGGCATGTTCATCACACGAATGCGTGCCCGACGTGAGAATCGAACCCACGACTCACAGTTTAGCTGTCTGTACCACCAAGTCAGTCTTTCACTAAGTCTTCGTCAGGCATATCCTTCCAGTATTTGTAAAGTAATAAAGGTTTAGTTTTAGGCCGCTTCACACCACGCAACGTATGTTTAGTGTGTGGATTACTGTGGATTAAAGTTCGTTTTCACCTTCAGAGACGTAGAAAACAAAAATCGCGTTAGTTTGAACATGTTACCATCGACATACTGTTAGTGGTGTGAGTCGTCCTTACAGTCTTTTTTTTATTGCTTCGATAGGTGGCCGAGCTCACGGCTCACCTGGTGTTATGTGGTTACCGGAGCCCATAGACATCTACAACGTAAATGCCGTTACCCACCATGAGACAAGAGTTCTAAGCTCTCACTTTTTTTTTATTGCTTAGATGGGTGGACGAGCTCACAGCCCACCTGGTGTAAAGTGGTTACTGGAGCCCATAGACATCTACAACGTAAATGCTCCACCCACCTTGAGATATAAGTTTTAAGGTCTCAAGTATAGTTACAACGGCTGCCCCGTCCTTCAAACCGAAACGCATTACTGCTTGACGGCAGAAATAGGCAGGGCAGTGGTACCTACCCGTGCGGACTCACAAGACGTCCTAACAGTAAAGCTGTATGTCGCTAGCAACAACGCACCGTGGTAGCCAATACTTAATTAGTACTTAACTACTGATTTGCTTAAGTAAAACTTCATGAGAATCGTTTGCTATAAAGTAATAAAATTTGTTATGTTCAAGTTCAATAATGCGAAGGAAACATATATGAATGCAGCATAAAGTAACAAACCTTCTTTAGGTGGAGATGTCGTTTGGTCTTTGGTGATTTCGATTGTAGGTGGCGCCACCCCCAAGTTTGTAGTCGACGTACCCCTAAAATAATATTGCTTTATTGTCGAAGATTGCTTTACTGCTCTGTCATTATCAGGATCTTACAAGGACGATCGTTATTCAAACAGACTGATTAATAACACCATTACATCTATACGGCAGTATCCTTTGTTGAACTACCCGCTGTTTTACAAAATTTCCCAAACTCATTCGTACTCCCGCCACTATTATTATTCGTAGTTCATTAGTACCATCGGTAGTAATTCAATACATCCTGTATTGAAGATCGGTACGGGCAGGTTTCGAAGCGAATGTGGTGACATTCACTTCGTGATGTCCATGGCCTCAGATAGCTAATTAACCTTCGATGGTTTGTGAGCTCGTTCTCTTATTGTAAGCAATAAAATTAACTTTACCAATACTAAAAAGAACATGTGTATCTACGTTCCTAAGAAGTTATAAGTTCCTTCTTTGACGTAGGTAAATTATTTAGAAACTTTTATAGTGTTTATTTTTGTTTTATATTGTTTATTATTATTATACAAACAATTTGATGTCACCCAAAGGTGTGCTTATCAACACGTTAATTTAATTTAGTATTACATCCGCGTGCGCTACTTCGTGACACGCAAAAACACACACATGTATATGTGTGCTTAGTGCGAGTTTTTTAACGTTCTCGATAGAGTAAAAGTTAGCTCATATTTGTAGGGAATGAGATCGTTTGCCTACGTTTGTCGCTAGGGGCGCTGTTCCAACTGCATACAAAGTTGGGTTAACTTTTACGCTAACGAGAACGTTAACCTCACTAAGCACACTGTTTTCCCAATAGCACTAAAAGCAGTACTAAAAGCAGCTTCAACGTTTTTAACTACTCACTTAGTGAAAACTTTCTTTTTGGCTTCTTCGGGTGAGGGACTGCGGCCGGCGTGGGCGGGGTCAACTTCAAGCAAGGACGGCTTGCGTTCCAACAGCGGGCCCACGTATTCACCTTCCATACCCAGTGTGTCAGCTGTAAATGTATTTAGGTCAAATTTTCTGTAAAGAATTAGGCTTCCGATGACCTTGCGGTCGGTGTATCACATCAGGATTATAGTGTTTTTGTCCATATTTGTTTGTAATTTTGACACATTCTCCATTGAAACCATTTGAAAGCTACATGCTGATATGGTGACCCTTAATAAAAATCTAATATTAAAAAAACAAGAAGGAAAAAGACATGCCCGCTGAGTTTCTTGCCAGTTCTTCTCAGGACGGAGGCTAGTTTTTGTCAATTGGCGGTAGTTCTTTTTGACGTTCAAGAAGTATGTACTTTCATTTATGTTGAATAATTTTTTTTTGATTTTATTTGATTTGATTTAATTTGGTACACCGTGATGATCTTGTGGCTACTTTTTTTTTCTTTTTTAAAATTTATGTAAGATGTTAAGAGCATGCTTTAGTTAGTGATTGATGAATTATAGGGCACTTTTTAATGTCCTTTATGTCATCCATACTGAGCAGTGAGTTCAACGTTGTATCGAGGATGTCGAACCGGCTTAAGTTGGGGCCATTGACCTGTTTATTGCATATTTTACTACATTGTTTTAAAACATTAATAATAAATAACCAAAATCAAACTATCTTTTTTTTCTTTTTTCTTTTTCCTAAGCTGTGATAGCCTTGAGAGGCTTTTTCAACGTAACCTTAACTAGTAGGTGAGCTCACGGGGCTCAAACCTGGCGACGTTGCTAACACGAACCCTAGCAAGAGACGTGCTTCGCAGAATCTACCACCGGATCGACGAGAACGATAACCGGTGCTTGAGGTACCTAAAAGCACCTTTAGTGGATCGGGAGGATCTGAAATGACGTTTTTTGGGCGACGTCTCTACAACTTTCCATTCTGTCCGCAGGATCGGGAATGACAAACTATCGATTAGAATAGTCGATTATTAATCGTAGTTAAATGACAACGTCGGTAACATCGAGTATTCAACATCATCTCAAGTTCAGAAATGTCACTCTGACATAATGTGTCACGCGTACCATCCTACAATTTCCGGAGTATACTTACAATCAACATTAATAGATCGCGTTTTTTTTATAGCTCCCCTGACTGACATGCGTCGCCGTAGAGCTCGGCCGTGCTTAGCGCCGGGGACGCGTTGTATAACGCTCATCTTATTACTGAATGACTTTAATAAGTGTTCTTCTAAATAGCATTGAACTTGAGGATTTAGTTCTGAAAAAATACAAGGAAAATATTATAACACTTAGGTGCTCTAGTTATATAGACTATACTATATGACTAGGGCATCCATACATAAATTCATCTAATATTTGTCAATAATTATTTATACATCTTTACATCTATCTTTACATTTATATTTTAATATAAATATCTATAAATTTCAACACTCACTATCCGGGTACCCTTCTTCTTGACTTCCCAGAAAACTCAAGTTCGTAATGGCGGACGTGCTCAGAAACTCTCCTAGATTACCAAGAGTTACTCTGGTGCCGTTTATATAACCTGACTTCAGTTTTTTCATTGTCGTTATCATTGCCATCGGGATTCTGCCTTGATCTGAAAAGTGTCAGCACCATTTCCATTAACGGTAACCAATAGAAAGAGATCACACAAACAAATTACAAGCTAATTTAATGATAGATGAATATATCACGCCCTTGATATGATGATAAAATGAAGTACATAAATAATCATGCACACAATCTTTGGTGTACCAACAGTGACGTTTCTCAACAGCTTATGCATGAAGTTAAGGAGGATATTTACCTAAGAGATACTGCGTGGCTAGTAATGTGATGGTCGGGCGACCCAGCATCTGCTTCCAGCTCATCCCGAGGAAGGCGACGTTCGCCATGAACGTGCTCGCGAGCAGAGCCGGGTCGCGAGACATGTAGTATTCCTCGTAGTCGAAGTTCTATAGCACACCACAAACCATGCAGGTATTTAATAAGGGGACCACTACGCATTAAAGCCGTATTCCGTTAGTGTAGTAACAGAACTTCAGTTATTAGTTCAGGCATTCAGACAAACAAGACACTCATTATCCATTTCTATGTTAGTATTCTTTTTAAATATCAACATATTATTGTATTGGGTCCGTATACCTATAACATAGTTTCATTAATTGTTAACTAAATAAGATTTTCCGGATTACAATTTTCTATACACACCAAACCTATAAATTCTTAAAATTTAGTTGATTAGTAGTGAATATATACATAATATTATGGATTTATTATACTTGATACGTATATTAAAATATGGATGATATGACAAAGCACGAGTATCGAAAATAAAATAAAATAATACCTAAATGCATTTTATTCAAGGTCAATACAACAAGAGGTCTCCCGAGAAGATTTTGCCAGGAGGACTTCAAGAAATTTATTTCGGCTTTAAGAGTATCGACCATCAGTTCATAGTCGGAAGCTATGTAGAAACGCTTCATGTCAGAAAACTGAAGCAAATAAAAAATTAGTATGAAGAAAAAGTGATGAAAGTAATAATATTATATTTGATGAAATGTTAGATTTACTACAGCATTAAATAATGGTATGGTTTTTACCTGGGGTGTAAAGGCAAATATTCTGTCATTCAAAGAATACAATTTGCTTGTACTGAGAATGCCAACATCACGTGATTTTCTTCCAGACAGACCAAGCTTTTTGTTTCTACCTGTAATAAGTTTATGCATAAATAGACAAAATATAGGCAATTAAGTATCATTGTCTTCTAGTTTGTCAACAGATTTTCTTTCCTTTTTAGGATAATAGCTTTGCAATAAAAAAAATTAAAATATTCAATTCTTTTTCAAGATACTATTGTTGAAAAAGGAGAAAGAATCTAAATACGAATTTAAATCTTCAGGTATCAACGACTATGGTCGGATTTCGAACATTACGCGAGCACTTCAATCAAATCAGTTTAAATAAAATCATAGTTGTGGTATTTTTTTTATTTAACTGAATAGAAGTGTTTAATGTATCAAATTATTTTGTCCATATGTGGTCGGAGCCCATAGAATGTCATTATAATCTATATTTATAAAAATGAAGTGCTGTTCGTTAGTCTCGCTAAAACTCGAGAACGGCTGGACCGATTTGGCTAATTTTGGTTTTGAATTATTTGTGGAAGTCCAGAGAAGGTTTAAAAGGTTTAAAATAAATATGAAAATGCTCGGAATTAAATAAAAATTTCAATTTTGTTTTTCCTTTGATATGTGTTCTAAGTTTATTTTATACCAAAGTTTAGGTATTTTATTTATCGATTGAGGCACTACGAAGTCTGCCGGGTCAGCTAGTAGACAATAAAATTGTACACCTTAATAAATAAATGAAGGCTGATCGCGAGTGCAAGGTGAGCTATGTTATTGTTATTTATTTGTTGCATAGAATAAAGAAGATCATGGCTCAGCACTGTTAAATGGTTACAGGAGCTCATAGAAATCACACATGAGGTTAAAGTCATAATTGTACTACATAACTGCTGTCCCAGCCTACAAACAGAATAGTGTGATTGATTTGTGGCAGTAATAGGAAAGTTGGTGGTATCTACCTCTGTAGGCTTATACTACGCCCTGCGTTAACTTTCATTGTAGTACCTACTCTTTCATGAACATATTTTAGTACATATGGCCTTAGAAAAATCATCTGTGACTTAAACACCAGTGCTGTTACATCACTTGATAAGAGTTCAGCGGGTGTCTTATCCTTCAGGGCCACAAACAGTTTTGTAAGCCTCAACCCTTGCATATTTAATAGAGGGGGTTAAGTATGAGAGACTATGTTAGGGAACATTTACTCTGATTGTCAACTGAATAATATACATCACATAACTCCCATCCTCTGATACTTTACCCAAATATGTATATAGATGGCTCAATACTCTAGCTGGTTGAACTTCGATAGGTGCCACTTCACTAATAGTTTGAACGTGCAAGTCATACTCAAGCAGTTTATCCCTTATGTCATTATCTTCGGCAAGTATAACTATCTGTACAACTACATCTGGTTTTTTTTCTGAACATAATCTTCTATTTAAGGGATCTAATTCACCTACAGCCAAAAATCCCTATAAAAATTTATAAATTAATAAATATTAATGATTTTTAACAAGCATGTCACTGTCAGAAAGTTTTTTCACTTACTTCTTGTAATAGTTTTCCAAGTATGTATAAAGATTGAGCCCAAATAAATGGACATCTGCCAAGAGGAATCCTTTCTTGAGTTCCAGGTTCACTCTGCTCTAAATCAGCTTTATCGACAGGAACTGAATATAACTCAGGTACAAGCCTTATCCCATCATCTTTTCTTATCATAATTTTCTCTAATTTTTGCATATATTCTCCTCCATTTATTTTGTCTCCTTGGAAACAGTAATCGAGAATGAGATAGCAAAAGAAAAGAGGCCATTCACATTCAATGTTTTCAAACATCCTCAACTCCCATGGTTCATAGTATAGCCTGTTGGGATCTTCTCTTGGGGTTTTGTGACCATCTCGTAAAAATCTTTTACATCCATACTTTCCCTGCAGCTTTGTTATAATAGCATCTCTGGTTTTCGCTATCAATTGTGGATCATCAACAGCAAATGCAGGATAGCTAATAATAGACAGTAAGCCTGAATCTAATTCTTTACTATTTGATTCTCGAGGTAGCATTGACTGAAGTACTGCCTGACATTTTTGAGCTTCATCCGCTAACACATGAATCACGCTGGAAGGACCTCCACGAGCTCCAAATAAATCAAGTTCGTTCATGGCCTCAAGAGCAGCTTTGGCCATCCCAATAGAACTAGCATTTAGCTCTGGCAAACCATGATTTGTTTTGTCACCCCTCTCCCAGATGCCATAGTCTGGTGTGCAATATGCAGACTCAATGTAGAAAACTAAGTTTTGAATGAAAGCCACTTCATCTAATGAAAATACAATCTGTAGTCCTGAAGCAGTCATCTGTGCAAGTATGAGTAAATACAAAGAAATGGCATCAATCTGCAAATGGCCCCATTCATTGTCTTTAACAACAATCTGTCCAGTTGTTGATGAGTACTTAGCATGAAGAGAGTCTAATGAATGTTGTGTTGTTTTGAATTTCTCTACTTTATCTTTTTGCTGCATCATAGCCATGAGTAAACCTGTAAAATGTTTTTATAGTTAATGTTTATAATATTTTAAATGTGAGTGATTACAAATTGTTATTAACAACAAATCATAATAGTGTGAAAGACAATTAACAAAGCACTTGAATATTGAGAGGCTTTGATGTATTCCATTTTATTTCAAAACTTTATGGTATTTTACTACATTTCACTATCTGGCTTGCAAATCTTCCAGCATATTATTCAACTAATCGGAAGTTGGACTCATCAATCCTATGGCCTGTGTATAGACCATAGAGACCATGCATTATCAATTGTTGCAAACTACAAATTGTGACTGGGCACATCTCAGATTTCAATTGACTTTTTGTGTTGTTCTGTATTTACAGCACATCACTAGGTTAAGGATCTCCTGAAGAACTTCTAAGTACTGATTAATTTATTTTTGTATTTCAAAAAGTAAATCTATTTTAATTTATAGGTAATAAATTTATATAGATAATTAATTTGTAAATAAAATTATTATTTACATTAACTATACCATTTGAAAATTAACACTAAGATTTGAATATCGACGCTTGAAAGGCAAACATGACTAAGCGACAATGCATGAACTTTACAGTAGACTAATTTAAAGTTGAAATACCTGAAAACAAAATTTATTTTAACGAATTTAACTGTAGTAGAATCTTGCTAGTAGCTATAGGATTGAAATGATTTTAATAGACCTAGAAATATATTTTTTTTGCTCATCAAATATGGTTATTGCCTATCATTTATGTACAAAGCAGTTATTGTCGCTTAGTCACTTTTGCCTTTCAAGCGTCGATATGTATTGTCATGGTCATATTGACAAGTTACACTTTGTGGTGATGCTAATAACAAGGTGTAATAATAAGTCCTCTCAAACAAGTAAGCTTCAAAAAACTTTCTTGTTTTTAGTTCTCATATTTTACCTGAACTATTCATGTTAAATGCTTACCTCCTTAAAATGTTAAATTTGTACCTGGTGTTTTTTCTCAACTCAATGATTAGTAACTCCTCCATACTCTTGCAATTTTCTTCAATCTTGCAGATTTCAAGCAAGCAAGATTTACTACATATTAAGTTAGACAAAAGAACAAAAGGATGGCAAATAAAACGAAGGCAAGTAGTATTCAAAAATTGTTAGTACAGAAATTGCGCTGTGTTGTTTTTATTTATGTATGTGAACATCAGAAAACATGGCAACAAATATTATTAGTAATTTTAGGAGCAAAAGCACTTTTTATGTAATACCTACACTGTTTCAAGAGAATCATAGTGTCTGAAATTATTAAATTATTTTAGTTTTACCTCTCATAAGCTTCACACAGCTCTGCTCTAACTCATATGTTTTAGCACGATCCTCATCTTGGTCGGCAATTTTCTTGAACGCCATCGACAGTCCCCATACTGCTAATATACAGTACAGGTTATCTCTAATCCAGGCATGGTCGTTTTGAGGACTAGCAGGGAACAAGCCAGTAACTGGTTGCTGATGATCTAAAATTAACTTGTGTATGATCCTTTGGTAGTAATCCAAACGGACACCCGAGTTACTTCGGGTCCTCATTATGTGCTCAACAGATACGCATTTGCCAAAATCGGGGATTGTTTTTCTTTTAATATGTTTGCTTTAATTTATAAGATTCAAATTCAAAACTACTGGAAAACAATCCTCAAATTAGGTATAAAACATACAGGTCCAGGGACATACTCAAAGTCAATAGTGTCATAAGTGTCATTGTTAAATATTATTGTTGCTGTTTTTTTAATTCGCCTATTAAACAGGCAAAGACTAAAAGAACATACAACTATATCCTTCATATCAAAAGTGCAAGGCCGTACTTATCCGATAAAACGAGGTGAAATGACCTTAAATAACACCATAGGTGTTGAATGAGCTGAAATGAAGTAAGCTGACAATAAAATCGTGGGAATTTGCTTTATATTAAGTGGCCTAACGGTTTTGTACGATTTCACTCACTGGTGCTCTTTTAAATTTTTTTCAGCGCCATTGTATACAGTCCATCCAATGGTTAGTGATTGCCCTCGTTTAAGGATTCATGCCAAGTACTCATCAACAACTGGACAGATTGTTGATAAAGATAATGAATGGGACCGTTTGCAGATTGATGCCATTTCTTTGTATTTACTCATACTTGCACAGATGACTGCTTCAGGACTACAGATTGTATTTTCATTAGATGAAGTGGCTTTCATTCAGAACCATGGAGTTAATAGGTACCCGTAGAACTTAGTTTTCTGCAGTGATTCTGCATATTGCGCACCAGACTAAGCTATTATAACAAAGCTGCAGGGAAAGTATGGATGTAAAAGGTTTTTACGAGGTGGTCATAAAACCCCAAGAGAAGATCCCAACATGCCATATTATGAACCATGGGAGTTGCAGATGTTTGAAAACATTGAATGTGAATGGGTTTTGTTTGATTTCTCTCACTGGTGCTCTTTTAAATTTTTTTCAGCGTCATTGTATACGGTTTATCTGATGGTTAGTGATTGTTATTGTTGAAGGATAACAACATGTCAGGAGAGCAAGCGAGCCATTGCATACAGCTGAGTATTCTCCATTCACTCATTCATTACAAATCTGGGTGGGAAGTAGTTAAAAAGACCTCTCGAAGCATACTATAAATAAGCGTAATGTTAGTATGGATGACATGTGTTCCGATGTCCGAAACCAAAGCCCAAAATTTGACAGCAAAGCTATTTTGGTGGATTCTGGTCCCTACCCGTACCCGTACCACTGCTGCTATTCCTTTTATAGTGAATCCCTTGATGGCCTTTTATTACTCCCGGTGTCGATATTCCTAGGCCGGTAGTACTCAACGTTTAACTATAACATGTTGCTCAGGAGTCAGGACTCAACTAATTCCAAAAGACTTAATAGCATGGGCTGTATTTTATTTGCCTATCCAATTAATCAAAATAAAAAGTCATTTTTACGTCAAATTCCAAGTGTCAACATAAAAAAATTTGATTAAAGTAGGTACATACATACGTACTACGTACACCTCAATTTACCAAATGTTATGTTTTTCTTTAGCCATATTTCATTTTGATGTATATTTTAATAAACATATTTACTTTTGGAACTCTTTATGTATACAATTAGTTCTAAATCTACACTTAATGATAAATAGTTTAAATTGAGGCTTGTTAGTGAGTGACCGTGGTATAGTATAAAAATGATTAAATATTTGTTTTTATGCACCATACTATTTGCCTCGTTGGTCAGTTGCATCAACGTGACCACAGTAGATACACAACATGAAAAAGTTAAACCTTCACTCAATACCTCTAAAGAAAACATCAGCAAAGATTCGAAAGTAAATATATTAAGTGAAGGGGGTGCATTGTTGTCAGAAACCCGGACACTTCCTAAAGACACATTGATTGATTTAATGAGCTTAGAGGAAGGAATAACCAAACAAAAAGAAAAACCCATACATCCTAGGAAAGGAGTTGGAAACTATACAATAATAAATTCCACAAATTTACAAAATGTTAGTACTACTGGTAATATTGCAAATACAACTGTTTTGAATTCAACTGAAAAACTTTCAAGTGAAAATGTGATAAGTGATTCTAAAATACCAATTTCTACATCATCTGAAGCTGGAATACACAAGAAGCCAACAATGCTATCATCAGATAAAATGGACAATGATGCAAATGCACAGGAGAAGTTAACAGAAAGAAAAACAATGATTTTGCCAGATAAAATGACTCAAAGTAAGACAGTGACTAAGCACCCAGGAATGGTAATTCCTGTAGTTATCACAATACTTGTGGTTCCCATGTTTGCTGTGCTTGGATATTTGGCTTTAAAAAGAGGGCAAGAGGCATGGAAGAACAGACATTACAAACGCATGGATTTCCTTCTTGATGGCATGTATAATGACTAGACTATTATGTGATAAATTGAGTGTAAAGGAATGGTTTCAGAAAAGAAAGCCAGATGTTAATGCTGTTGGTGTAAATTAATAAAATTTCAATTGAAAAACAACATTTAATAAAGCTCACAATGCAGTTCATGATCTAAAAACAATTTAAATGACTCTCTCATGTTATAAGGTGGTACAAGTTTCCAATTGTTAGTATTACTTGGCTTAGTGGAACTATTCCTTTACTATAGATACTTTAGTATAATCTGACCAAATGCACCAAAAAACTAACAATGTAACATTTATTCAGAAGAATATTTTGTATACAACTGATATTTTGCCTTGCCTTGTAATAAGTACAGTCAAAACCGTTTACTGCGACATTGTTTAGAACAACATGCCGGTTATAATAACCTAGAACAAAGGTCCCGGCTGAATGCTATATGACCGCCTTATTAAAAACATTGCTTTATACGACATTGCTTATAACGACATACCTCATAAAACGACCACATTTAATTAATATTTCGGAGAATTAGATCTGTTAGAACGACCGGCTAAGCTGTATTGTAAACAATTTGAATAGCTATCCTCATTTTTTTCAATGGCTATTAAAATCAGGAAAGAAAACAATAGGATTCAGTTTAGTGTAGGGTCTTTTCTAATTCTTAGAAACAAAACACGTGCATGCGGTAGAGTCAAAGCCCGCTTCTTCATATCTCTTCAGTTAGTTTGTTACTTATCTATACACAAGATGCACCAAAACTTTGAATGATGGTATCAATGCTGTTAGTGTATTAAGAAAGATTGTTCTTTTTAATGAACAGTTCCACATCCACAGCAATTATGACGATACGTTAATTAAAATCCAACGTGAATTACAAAATATCTATGCACAACAGAAGTGTTCCAAACAGACCAAAATTACAGATTTTATGCTCACAGAAAAATAAAAGTTGAATAAATATATTTTTTCAATAATTCCCTATCGATTTGTTTGTACTTGCACGATACACATTAAGCATCACCGGTTGTTACGACTATCGGTTTTTACGACTGAATATGAGCAGTCCCTTCGATGTCGTTATAACAGATTTTGACTGTAATTATAATTCAAACACTATAATATATACTGTTTTTTGTTTGTTTGTATTTGAATTAATTTTGTAACTGCAAACTGATGTCTGATGACTTGGCAGTAGCTTGACTCTGCCTGTGCTTGACAGCCTGTGGCATTGCTCATGTCTATGAGTGAGGCTATATGTTTGTCTGACTGCATGGCAATAAAAAATAACATGTATTAGGTGAAAGAAAATGTTTGAACATTTTTGGTGCTCAAAATGTGCCTTTTAATAGTAAGTGATTTATTAACTATTTTGTAATATTTGGTAGCAATATTTCGTCTTCCTTTTTTAGATAAGATAAAAGTATTTATATAAAAGAAAATGTGATAAAGATATGTTATTATTACTTTTGTATTTTTATGCTTCAGTTAATGTTTATATTGAAAGAGAATATGTAACAATTGTAAAACATTGTGACCCTGGATGATGGGTCGATCAATACTATTGTTCTATTTATACTATGAAGTAGATATTTAAGGGTAGCACAGACTGAATGCCAAAACAATTAACGTTGGAACAGACTCAAGATTGTCACCAAAGGTTGCAATCATTAATTTATTAAATATATCAGATAGATCTAACTTTTGTGCCTTGATACATACGATACACATTATTTTTGTAAAAGTTGAATGTAACCATGACTAAAGCGATTTTATTACTTACAATCAGATTTTTAATCTGATCAATGTAGTTTAATACTCTGAATTGTACATATGTCCTTAATGTTCAAGTAAATTCATTAGATTGTAAAAATATCTGGCCATTCTATTATCACTGTCGAGTTGGAATGTGTTACTTAAAATCAAAACAGTTCAAACAATTAATTTTTTGTCAGTCAATAGGTTGATACCTATTAGTCTGACATACTTAAACAATGGAATTTGGGATAAGAGAGATGAGCTAGACTCGGTTGACTTACAATAATTGAAAGTTAATGACGATATTATGTGGATTGTTAGCACATTATTATTTTTTACACCAATTACTTCTCGGACTCTCGTTGTTATTTTATTCACTGGGAAAAGCATTTGTATGTAAATCTGTTACAGAAAAAAAAGTTGATTTTTTGGAATGAGTTCAAAGAAATGTATTAATTGTAACATTAAATTTTTGAAGATTACCAAACAATGGAACACTTTTTATTACTTAGATGGGTAGACGAGCTCACAGCGCATCTGATGTTAAGTGGTTACCAAAGCCCATAGACATCAACAACTTAAATACCTACATTGAGTAATAAATAGTTCTAAGTCTCCGTTTTATAGCATAATGGATGCTCAAATGAAGCAAGAGTCTCTTTTAGGCAGCGGCGTAGCGAGCGGTGGGGGCAAGGGCTTCATGCCCAAGGCGCTATTCACAAAGGGGTGCAAAACAAAAAATATTTTGATTTTTTTATAAATGCTTTCTGGAAAATATATTTTTAAATTTAGTGCCAGTGTAATATAATAAATGTTAATTAGTAAATAAAAACAAAAAAGGAATATTCATAGTCTAAATATGGGCGCTAAAAAGGTATTGTGCCCCAGGCGCGACTTACGTGAGTTACGCCACTGCCTTTAGATGATAACTCCACATTCTGTTAGAGTTTCTTGCAATAAGTAGTATAAACAATTTTAATAACAGTTTTCTATAGAGGTTAATGCAATACAACGGACACCCGCATATTTTTATTCGTAATAACGATTTTAACGTTTACGAATAGAAGCCAGATATGAAGAGTTTTGAAGCAATTTCTATATAAGCTCAAAAAAATTTTTTTTAGGAATCACCGAAGTATTCGAATAGGTAGTACAACATAGGTCACTCAGTAGGCTGCCGTACCTTGGGGCAAGTAAACTCTCGTATTTAAGTTTACCTGACACAAATATTGGCATTCTAAGTCGATGTATAAACTGAGATTATTAGAATAATGCCATTCATACATCATATCTATCATGCTTCCTATTCATTATTTTTTTCATTGCTTAGATGGGTGGACGAGCTCACAGCCCACCTGGTGTTAAGTGGTTACTGGAGCCCACCTACAACGTAAATGCGCCATACCATTGATTGAAATCTGTCAAATACCTATGCTGTCAGTACCTAAACTAATATTTCATATCAATCAATTTGGATTCATTTTGTTGTTTAATACTATTAAAGCTCACAGCATCGGAATGTGTTTTTACGTATTCACTTTTCAAATTCTGTTTGCTTGGACTTTTTGTTTTTGTTTTTTTTTGTACGTTTGACTGGTATTTCAGAGTGTGATCGAAAGAATTTGAAAATAAAAAAGTATTTGCTAATGTTAAAAGCTTATATGTTGTTATGTTTTACTTTGCTTCGTACACTACGTACGGAGCAATGTATGCTTTAAAATAAATTAACTGACATTCTCTATCATAGTCTAGTTCTTTCATGTTCAATTGTTAATTTTGTTTCGAGCCTTTGAATAAGTGGAGTCTTTGTTGATTATACACTTAAGATCTTGCAACTTTCGCTCTAAGCATAAACCTACAATACTTAAAGTAACCGTTGAATTATCTCTGATCTTGTGTTCCATCTCACTAGGAATCATTATCATAAATCCTGATTTCAAAATCACATAGTGGAAATTTTATCGGTGATGAGTTTGTTCACGATGTTTTAAGAATTGTTTAGTATCAATAGTAAGTATGCGTACCCGTAAGAAATTTAATCGAGTTTATCTAATGAGAATATTTCTATATTCAACCTCTAGTATAGTAACCGGCAAACATCGTGAGCAAATGACCTTGGCTGCGCAGAACCGAATTTTAGATCACTTTGGTGGTGAGGGTGAGGCGCGACGGCAGGGGAAATCGTATCGAGCGCGTTATTGGTAGATCAGTCGAACCTTGCGTAAAGTACGCTTGCGTACAGTGAAAAATCTATCGTTATTAATCGTTAAGTTATATTTTATTATAATTGCTTGTTGACTTTGTTGCCATTGCTATTTGTTGAGTGTTTGTTGATTTTTTATAAAAAATACACTATGCCGCGACAAACTGGTGGAGTATTCAAAAGAAAGGGTAGAAAAATTGTGTACGACGTATATTGCTTCATTATAAAACAGGGGAAGAATGATATTATGGAAAAAGTAAAACAGACTTCGGAAGCAACAAAAACATCAGTGAGTACTGTTAGGTGCATTATTAACGAAGCTAAAGGCTCTGGCTTGCTCATCGTGCTTGGGACTCCGGGTAAGAAAAGATCAGGGAAGAAGAAAGTTACCGGAATGGATAGTTTCGTTCAATCTGTAATAAAAAGGCTTCGAAAATTTTAAAGAAGATATACATTTTAATGGCTCGGAATGAAGTTTACGACGAATTATGAAAGAGCTAGGCTTCAGATGAAAAAAAAAACAGAAAATAATCGGAAGCTGGTAATTGAAAAAAGTAACATTCGATTACTACAAATCGAATATCTTCAAAAAATAATTAATTATAGACAAAAAAGAAGATCGAACCGACCGAGTCGTAAACTACACCGATGAGCCCTATGTCGACTTAACACGATGATGGCGACTCGGGTGATGAAAACAGTGATGATGATAATGGTCAAGATTATGATAACGAAAAAAAAATTACAAATACCAGCTTCGCTTCAACTGAACGAAGACCTGGCAACAGCTCTA
The DNA here is from genome assembly GCF_030267445.1 of Bombyx mandarina. Classification (NCBI taxonomy): domain Eukaryota; kingdom Metazoa; phylum Arthropoda; class Insecta; order Lepidoptera; family Bombycidae; genus Bombyx; species Bombyx mandarina. Next base: position 13,814,139 of record NC_143220.1, on the reverse strand, counting down.
GTTTTGACTTAATAGAAGGAATATCTATTTTACCCCAAGATTAAATTATTACAATTATTAACCTATATTTTTTGTTGATGTTCTAATAAATATATAAATAAATACATATGTTGATTTTAATAATTTAATTGCATTATGACGCAGAGTAAATAATATTTTTGCACGTGAGTGTACCATGCGCAAACTTACCCCCACTACGTCAACAAATGCTCAAGAAGTTTGCCGGCTATTATATCTCAAATCATGCATGTGGTTTTAGTTATTTCCTTACACGTTGTTTCGTGGTGGTATCCGCGTTACGATTTCTGAAGTCTATAACGCCCCCCCCCCCCACGGTGGTAGGTGGGTCATGCACCCTGATTATCTTTATTCCGAAAGTAAAAATATATGGGAGCTTAACTATTCTCGTTAAACTAATTGTAACAGAACTTTGGAGACTGACCCTCTCAAAACAGCAACTGCTCCTGTTCTGGTTCTCATTTTCATAAGATGAGACTGAGAACCAGATATAAATAAGTTTTTCATAAAAAAACATACGAATTGTATTTTCTTCGATTTATACGAGTCATTGACATTAAAACTACTTTTACTATTTAATCTCACGATTATTATTTTTATTTTATAGTTTAATAGCAATAAATAGTGTTATACCTACTTGTAGTTGAACATTTTTTTATTCAATGAAAATTATAAACGCGAAATGAATCTGTAATAGTAAGTAATTATAATTTGTATATTTTCATATATCATGGATATTTTTGTGAAGATCTAAAAATCTTTACGTCGATAAATCTACTGAATATTTTTAAACCAAATCCCACAAATTTCTTGTGAGACCTCTTTTTTAAGTAGGTAGTTTTATTTGTACTGTTCTGTTTTTGCAATTGGCTTTAAGATAATATAATCGACTACTAAAAGAAGAGTACCTACGCGGAGAAAATAAACAAGCCTACAACAAAAACTAAGGGTTGTGAACATATTTTTCGATAATACTTATAGTCTATTTATGGAATTTATATTATAATTTATTATAAGTATACCTACCTACAATTTTTATGATTACCAAAATAAAAATTAGTATAAAAATGGACTTTCATTTACATGAAATAATTTAAATTATCATTCTTGTGCTTAGTTCCTACTTATTTAGACACTGAAAAGTGACTTTAAGCGAATTAGTGAATCAATGGCTAACTTAACGTTTTAATTACATCTTACGTGCTTTCTGAGAAAAAGAAAAGTTTCTTCATTAGAAGAAGAGAAGACGAAAGCAATCTAGTAATCTAGAAAGTATATATGTGGAACAGAAGCACGTTCAGTGCAACCAAGGGCGGATCCAGTTTTGGCGCCAGGAGGGGGTCACATAGTCAAATTTAGATGCGTTCGTTGAGTTCGTTCCCAAACGTTTGCCATTATACAAAGTTATTATATTAAATTAATTAAATATTGAAGGTATGTAGTTACATAAAATCTGCATGGTGACAAAATATATAAATAAAATCATTATATTCAATTAGTGGTCCACCTAAGTCCTGGACCCAGCTCAGGAGGTGGTCATGACCCCCATGACCCTCCCCCTGGATCCGCCATTGAGTGCAACATCATTGTAAAAGCACATGGAGGGCCAGTTTTGGCTTCTTTATCTATCTTTTTATTTATTTATTGCCTAGGTGTGTGGACGAGCTCACAGCCCACCTGCTGTTAAGTGGTAACTGGAACCCATAGACATGTTCAACTTAAATGCGCCACACACCTGGAGATATAAGTTCTAAGGTCTCAGTATAGTTACAACGGTTGCCCCACCCTTCAAACCGAAACGCATTACTGCTTCACGGCAGAAATAGGCGGGGCGGTGGTACCTACCCGTTCGGACTCATAGGCGGGGCGGTGGTACCTACCCGTGCGGACCGAGTTCAGCCAGAGAGACTTTGCTAACATCTGCCCTAGCAAGTCTAGTGCTTCGCTCAATCTACCACCGGATTGGAATCGCGACCCACCGAAGAGATCTGGCGTGAAATCCACTGGGCTTAATAACCTTTCCTAAGAATTTATTTAAAAAAAGAGTCATCATCATCATCATCATTATCCTGCCCTTCTCCCAGTCACCTGGGGTCGGCGCAACATGTTTTCTCCTTCCATACTCTTCTATCATATACCTACCATTTCTTCGCTCACTCCCCTCCTACCCATATCGTCTTTCACACAATCCATCCATTTCTTCTTAGGTCTACCTCTTCCTCTAAGTCCTTCCACATTCATAGTTAACACTCTCTTAACAACCTCATTTTCATTTCGTCTCATCACATGTCCATACCATCCCAAACGTGCACTCCTTTTAAAAAAAGAGTGATAAATAAAATTACAAACACCATTCTTAAACGGGTTCTTACGACGAATTTCAGCGCTATTACAAGGACCATAATAATCACTAGTACTTTACCGTACAGACACTACGGTAATGTAATTAACCACAAAAACTTCTATATTGTAAAATTTCCCTTTATTTCTTAATTTGATTAGTTTTTTCATTTCATTGCTAATATTTTTGAAATTTTAAATTAACGGGAAAAAATAAAGCAACTTAATAATAGATAATATAAATAATCCACTCCATTAAAAATATTAAATGTCACAAATATCCATGATAGGTATTTGTTTGATTCACTATTTTAATTGCGTTGCTTTTAATTTGCCCAATACCTTTGCCATTGCAATTGCCAGTACCTTTATTATTCTTGTTAATGCATCTTTCTTTTGTGGTGCTTGTAAGTGTATATCCGATGATTTACAAGAGAAGTAAATTGTCCCTTAGAAATAAGGTGACACTCTACAAAATTTGCATACGCCCCGTCATGACCTATGCAAGTGTAGTGTTCGCTCACGCGGCCCGCACTAACTTGAAACCCCTTTAAGTAATTCAATCCTGTTTTTGCAGGATAGCCATCGGAGCCTCGTGGTTCGTCAGAAACATCGACCTCCACGACGACCTGGACCTAGAGTCCATCAGTAGGTATCAACAGTCGGCATCAGTACGCCATTTCGAGAAAGCGGTACGACACGAGAACCGTCTCATCGTGGCTGCCGGTAACTACATTCCCGATTCTGCGGACCGAATGGTAAACAGTCGACGTCGCCCAAAACACGTCATTTCGGACCCTCCCGATCCACTACCGGTGCTTTTAGGTATCCCAAGCACCAGTCATCGTTCTCGTCGAACCCGTCGCTTGCGACGAATGACTTGGCGAGTAAATTAACCCACAGACACAGCCCACTGAGTTTCTCGCCGGATCTTCTCAGTGGGTCCCGTTTCAGATCTAGTGGTAGATTCTGCGAAGCACGGCTCTTGATAGGTTCGTGTTAGCAACAACGTCAGGTTTGAGCCCTGTGAGCTCACCTATTCGCCCGGTTATGCTGAAATGGTCTTTCAAGACCATCAGCTTAGGTAGTTGTCATTGCTAAATGCAAGTGCTTAAGAAACGCGAATATGAAGTGTTTGCCTTTCGCACTCAAAGTAATCTTGAAATTCGACGATTACATAGGTAGCTCTCGAGCTTTATTTTTTTATGTAGGTATAAAATATTATAAATGACAATACTAGAATAGATTGTTTATCTCTGACTAATTATTTATTTATTCAGGCAGTGACATTTTTAATGTAAGTTTGTATATAAGTTTATTATTAAATCAATGCTGGTCAAGGCGAGATACACTAGACACAATACATTTTACCACATTTTACGGTGGGATCTACATGAAATAAAAGATTAAAAAAATGTATGTATGTACCCACAGCAATATTTTAATAATAATGTGGTTTAAACATACTTAAAAATCTATGTTAAAATCACTGTCACTAACAAGTATTATGTATACTTACTTTCTTATTTTATTAAATAGTTCAAATAGGCACCTACACAGTACTACACACATTCAAGTAGGTAGGTACGTAATAGTTCGGATTTGACAGTGCTCAAAAGTACGTAGGTACCTATGAAGTGATGCACGACAAAATAATTTGAAACTAAAATCGATTTTCAAACTGTAATAATTTGTTAAATCGAGCACCTAAAACCGTTCTAAGAAAATTGGTATCTGATTTTCCTTCAGATTTTCCAACCCCCAGAATACAAACAATAAATACAGACATAATCATTATTTAACACTTTAAGTTTTACTTTACGGTTCCTTGACTTAATTTTCATACGAGGCTATTGCAGCTTGATGGCAAATCGTAAATATGATTTATAAAATTTGGTAGTCACATGTCTGGTCTGCGCATGAGGGTATATTGTACTTGTATAAATATTCAAGTACACGACTAAGGGTAGCTCCACATTACATGACACCTACGTCATCTCATTTGAAGTTTTATTAACAGCCAGTTAATTTTGTTACCAGCCAGTGCTATTTTCAATCAATTTTGTATACAAGTGCGTGTTGTATTTATATAAATACTGTGTGCTTCACGAAATTGACCGGACAACAAAAAATTGAAAATATCTTCTTCTATGCAAACTGCAAGTGGCTGATGGCTTATACTAGCCATCAGCCACTTATATGGCTTATGGAAGAGGATGCCTAATCCGAATCGAATTAAATCAATAGTAACACATAGGAACCAATTAATCAAGGCGCAAAACGAAACATAGAGCGTAATTGTACGTATTCGACTCCGTTCATTATTTTTGATCGTTTTAACTATATTGTGGTATTCATTTAATTTGGAAAATATTGTCTCAATTTTCTATTGTCTGAGATAGATGGACTGGAACAAACAATTAATTGATTTCTATTTAAAAAAGAGAATATAAATGAATAATAACAAATGATTAAAATCGATCTGTTTCCCTGGAAATCGATTGTTAAATAAAACGATTTTAGATTGCTGCACTATAGTTTTCTGACACTGTTGTATGAATTGTATGTATAGCAGGCACTATCGCCTAGAAATATTCTTATCCTTTTGTGATATCCTATTGTGTCTTCTGCTCATGTAATATATTTTTTAGATTTCACATAATTACGAGAAATGCAAGTAAAACATAGCTTTAATTCTAATAATATATGTGCAGTTTAACCTTGGCGATCAATAAGTCGAGAATGAATTTGTAAGTTTTTTCTTTAATTCCAAACAAATTAATTTTACATAGAAATGTACATACATATACCAGTGTTTTATAAAAAAAGGTTACCAACTTATTATTTTAAAATAACTATTAAAAATGTTAGAGATATGTTAGAATATTAATGCTTCATAAAGAATAAAATTGAAAACATTAAAAAAAAAGTATACAGAAAACTATTTCTGATATGTTCTTTGGTTAAGATTGGATGAGAACAGTGAAGTTTTTTTTTTAAAATAGCCACACCAAATTGCTCATGTCTAATGACTTGAAATAAATGATAGATCATTATTTGTAACATACAGAACCAGAAGTTTGGAAACACCAAAGGCTTAAGAGAATGGATTTGAATAAAATAATGTTAAAAAGATAACAATGAGTGCACCGAGTGGGTGTGTCAGCTGCAGTGGTGGGTCGCAGCAGTTTGAAAGTAAACATGACCCTGAATGCTCTGAGGGTGAAGATGCCCAAATCAGAATGGCTCCTCATGTACAAGCATACCTGGCTCGTAATAACTCAACCACCAACTGTTGTGGCCTTACTATACCTATTGCTTTCGAAAGAGCTGCCCCAGGCACATGGTGGAATCCTAGATTTGATTCAGAAATTCTTGAAGGCCAATATAGAAGTAGTTCCTTTAGACAAATAAGATTAAGATTTAGGTAAGTACTTTCATATCAAATCTATCTCATTAAGCTTTCCTGCATGCATGTATTGATGTTGTAAAAATATTCAGTATTATGTAAATGTGAATTCATCTTGTACAGAATACTATCTATTGATGTCTTTCCTTTTTCAGATTTGCACTTTTATACATTTTAATATTTTCTATATCATGGTTTGTCTACTTTGTGGTCCTTGGCTTGAATGATGTGACAGTAAAATGGCCATTTTTGTGTTCCCTGTTTGCTGGAGTCCTATTGATAACTTGCATAATGCTCTTGGTTACCTTTACGAATTTCTATAAAGTGTACACGTTCAAGTTGTCTCTGGTTATGGCATTAGCTTTATGTACCCTTAGTTTATCGTTGGTGACTTTGACGACACAACTTGAAACTAGCTTTTATCAGGCTGCAGATATTAGCCAATCAGGACATTTTACAATGTGCATTGAAATACTGCTGATTATATATACACTGACCCCGTTGCCATTGTATGCCTGTGTTATTTTGGGAATAATATATTCTATAGTATTTGAGGTGCTCAACATTGTGTTGCATCTGTCAGAACAAGAATGGCAAGCTTCTGGAATGTTTGTAAGGATTTTACTACAACTTTGTGTACACATCATTGGCGTGCATATTTATCTGATGACCTTTGTGCGAATGAGAGGTACCTTTATGAAAGTGGGACAGAGTTTATTAGTCAGAAGACAACTTGAAATGGAAAAGCAATTAAAAGAGAAGATGATTCATTCAGTTATGCCACCGAAATTAGCCAGTAATTTGATGAATGAACAAGTGACAGAAGCTGATACTAATGTGAAAACTTACCACAATCCACTTAATAGTAGGATATCAAATCCAGGATCAGACATTAAATCACTATTTAGACCATTCAACATGAGCTGTATGGACAATGTCAGCATTTTATTTGCTGATATTGTTGGTTTCACAAGAATGTCCAGTAAAAAAGGTGCTGAAGAATTAGTAAACATTTTGAACGACTTGTTTGAAAAGTTTGATGAGTTGTGTCAAATACATGGATGTGAAAAGATTTCTACTCTAGGAGATTGTTATTACTGTGTTTCTGGTTGTCCTGAACCAAGACCCGATCATGCAACTTGCTGCGTTGAAATGGGGCTAGGTGAGTCACCTACCAAACTGTGTAAAAAACAAACTTACTTTAAATTTTTTACTTTATTATTAATTTTCATTTGGTTACGGCAGGTATGATTGAAGCCATACAAGAGTTTGATAGAGAGCGTGGGGAGGGAATCAATATGAGAGTTGGAGTTCACACAGGAACTGTTTTGTGCGGTATTGTAGGAACACGAAGATTTAAATTTGATGTCTGGAGTAATGATGTCACATTTGCCAATAAAATGGAGTCAACAGGAAAACCAGGACGTGTTCATATATCTGAAGAGACAAGTCAGTTTCTGGGTGGATCTTATATATTAGAAGAAGGAGATGAAGTATTTGGTGAGCATAATTTATAACAATTCTTAAAAAACTTAACAGCAATAACAGCTTTATAGTTTTGTTACTGAAATTAATTTCTAAGGTTTCTTAATTAAAAACGTTTTGACCTTATTATTTAATCTATATATAAGACCCTGAAGTAATTTTATTTGGTATTTAACACAAATAATTAAAAACTAACAAAGGAACTATATTGTTTTGTCCAGGTCATAAGACATACTTTATTGAAGGTCGACAAGTATTTTGCCCGTACGATCGTGAGCAGTGTCTAACCCCATCGAATCCTGTAAACTTACGTCTGATTATATCTCCGGCGGCCTCACCTCAGTCCGCTCTGTCCTCCAACTACTTCACGGCACCACTTACTCCGAAAACCGAGGACAAATTAAATTTAAGGAAGCCAAACTCCAATAACTTCCTTTCGCCGACACCTTTCAATTTTCGTGCTAAAGCAAGCTCATTGCCGAGTATATTAGATTCGGATACTGAGTTAGACGACAACAGAGACAAAGGCCTCACCGAAAGGACAGATAGCTCATCGAAAAGTCCAACTTCTGTAGGTGAGTACAAATTTACAATGCTAGAAAGAGAGAGTCGTCGTTGTTGTCAAAATATTTACATACGCTACCGTTGCCTTAACAATGATTTGATTAATTGTTGAATAGCGTAGAAAGTCTTTGCAATCAGAATGCTGAGACAAGTACCTGATAAGATTGCAAGTGTCCGCTCGTGAAGGTGATGCTCCCAAGTTAATTAATGTGCATGACATGTCTCATTGATAACCATATCGTTAATTCAAGATATTTTCATGCTATTTTTAAGAGAACTGTGTAAGCTGATTACTAGGTGCAGCAGCAATAAAAATATTTATTGCTGATTATGGTTGTTAAATATTTATCCTATGAATGTAATTATTAGTCCTGTTTATTTTTGCATGCTTACAAATTAAATTCTAGTATTCACTGTATATTGTGGGCATCAAAGTTTTATTCGTCGAAATAAGCTTTATCGTCGATTAAATTTTATAAAGCAGATTATGTAATATTGTATGAATGTAAGGTATTCAAATCCATCCCTTGTAAATAGGCTAGTGTACTCGCTTTAATAAGAAGCAAGATCTGTGTTATTACATTCAAAAATTCTAACTATAGATCCATCAGTCACGTTCGGACATTTTTATGAAATTTATCTCTTCAGGAAAATCGTTTTACGGCGCCGCGTCGGTTGTAAAATTGAAACAAACATAGTAGCACATAGCATAGCGCCGATGACGATGATAACGTTACAATCGTTTTTGTCCAATTAGCGAGAACATTAGTTCGATTTAGAGCAGCAAATTATAATATTGGCGCTAAATAAATTTGTCGGTCGGCAAATAAAAATCATTTTGGTGGTGGTTGTATAACAGAAATTTGTCTCTAAAATTCGTTTTGTTTCTGTCTGGTGAATATAAAGGACCTCACCATTGTCAACAATTAAATGTGACCGCTCATTTAAAATAATAGGGTTCTCGAACTGTAAAGCTTGGCCCATAGACAAAGCCCATTGAGTTTCTTAATGGGTTTTAGTGGGTCGCCATTCCGATCCGGTGGTAGATTCGGCGAAGCCCTGTCATCACCAGAGCTAGTGTTAGCAAATTCTCTAGACTAAGCCCGTGAGTTCGCCTACACGTTCGGTGAATTTAGTACAACACGTTTTACCACGTAGATAAGATAGAATCTATTTAGGTAAACAGTAATAATGTTTTTATTTATGTTTACTTGTAATCGCTTACCGGCGTCTATGGATATAACTAATAAAATAGCGCCCCTACTTTGGGACATGAGATCGAAAACATCGTATTGTTTAATGACAGTTCCGCCCAGTTCCTTCCTAACTAGAAAGACCCGGCAGCCACAAAAAAACAGGAGGTTCGTAGTTCTACAATGTACGTGCGTGATAAAAAAGAAAATTCTAGACTGTTTCTCGGTACCTACTCGTATTCGTTCACAATTCGGTGCATCGCCAGTAACGTATACATTTTGCTGGTTTGGTTTTTATTATACGATGTTTATTCGTTCGTGGAAGCCATAAACATGAAGGAAGTGTTGAATAATAAATTTGAAATTTCAAGTTCATGTCTCATATTAGATTAGAATACCATTGACTCCTGTAACCACGTAAAATCACGTGGGTCGAAAGAACGTTCGCAAATTTACTGAAATCTATATATTTACTAGAGCAAAAACTTTATACCCCTTTTTAGGGAATTTCGCGGACGGAGGAGTATGAAATTTTCCACACTTATAGAGAATATAGAGGAGTGCAGAATACTAATATTTTTTTTGTTAATTATGCATTAATAATACATTAAATCCATAAAAAAAAATTACACACACTACCATGTATTTGACACACACGCATATAATTATATACTCTTCGTTTATTGTCAAACTTTTGTTATTGCTTAAAGTCTGTGGTCAAATTGAGAATAGGTTAATATTGTTTATCTTTAATATTATTTGTCTAAAGTGTAGTTTTGGAGAAATCTGTGATTGTAGAAGTATAGTAAGTCTTTGACAATAGAACCATAATTATGTTCAAACTTATAATTTCAATTAATTATAGTCGAATTTCGACTACTGCGGGATCACTAGTTATAATTAATTACAGCATCTAAATGTGGTCAAAAGATTGGTCGGAGTGTGGGTGAACAAAAAAATGACGTCCGAAGAGGCTCAGGCCTTTTTAGTATAATAAAATACATTACGCACATTATCCAAATAATTCGTTCGCTCAATATTATACTTATAATACCTTATGCTCGCGATTTACCTTATATCTTTAAACGAGCAATTCTTGTTATAAATACAAATCAATACATACAATCTGAATCTCGGAAACGGTTCCAATGATTTTCATAAAATTTAGTATAGGTACAGAGGATTTCGGGGGCGATAAATCGATCTAGCTACGATTAATTTTCAGAAAATGTGGTTTTGTTCGTGTTTTCAATAATCAACTTTATTGATTTTGATTTTTTCTTTAACCAGTTCTTTTTATTTTTTTATTCTGTCGGTAAGATCGAAAAATATTATTCATATTTCATCATTTTATCGATATGTAGTTCGTATTGAAATATAATTACTAAAAAATACAATTTGTCATTATCTAGTGCTTAATAATACGCGCATAATGTACTACAATTAAACCGTATAAGTTTAACAAATGTACATATTTTTAGGGAGCTACGGAAAATACACAAACAAGTTAAAGAATTGGAAAGTGCCAAGATTTTTGAGGAAGCATTCTGATACGCCTCTGCACGGAATTAAGAAAGAAGACGCAAGCGATAAAACTATACATTTACTCGAGAGAGGGGACGTGTCTGTCTGTGTCCAGTCTAGCAACGGTTACCAGCAAGTGCCTATCGTGATAGAATCTCAGGATAATAAGAGGCCTCTTCAGAGCAGCAGTAAATTAAATATACCACAAATCAACGAGACGTCATCCTTTGACCGGGAAATAATTGATATCAGATCGTATTTAAGCCAATCCCGAAGCAACATGTCCCCCTTTGCTAGGAGCAGCAGTTACCGGTCACAGCACAGTCGGCAAAATGCCATTGAGGTAATTTAACCTGTATTTCTATGTATTTAAATTTCATTTTCACAGTCAACAGCATTATCTATTGGTGCCTTTATTGATGACTAGCTGTACCCGCCCGCTTCGCTGGACATTTAAAATGAACATAATTATTTATTGTCATAATTACAGTTTCTTTATAAAAAAGAAAATAACTTTCTCTTCCCGTCTTAAATCAATCTTTTCTTTATTAAATAAATCAACAATTTTTTCTTACTTTTAAACAAACAAAGTTTTAATAGTACAGAAAAATATGAATTTAGTAGTTTAATTCATTAAAATTAATATTAATGTACATGATAATAATAATGATCAATAATAAGTTGATAAAAGCGGAAATTTTAAATTTATCGTTTTTGAATATTAGCGCCCCTACAACGATACTGATCATAAACGCCCCCGCGACTGGTGTAGAGACTCCAACACTCATATAAATATTAGCCTATCCATTAAGTACATGTATTTTCTACATGGATACCAAATTTCAATTCAATCGGATGCACGGTTCAGTAGTTATAACGGAACATCCGTAAAAACCACTGCAGATTTATATATTAGTATAGATACAACTGATTACTGACAGAAGATACAATTTTTTTTCTGATCACACGTCCTTGACTCTGAACTGTATCGTGTGTTGGTGATTACGCAACGTTGCCTTTAACGGAACATCTCGGGCGGGTTGCGGTGATTATACAAGACCGAACTGGCACGTCGACTATAAATATATTTTAATGAGCATTGTTCGTTATCTCACCGTCGCCTTGTCAAATAAACCTGTTTTTCTCGTGTCTGATACATTTGTGTAAAGACGCGACTACATAATCCTGCATTATGATGGTGATGATAAAAGGGCCCTTAAAAGCGAATCGACGCCTTCCCGGTCCAGTTCGTTTTGCGTGGTCGTATTACAATTATTGTAACTTCGTTACGGAAAATGTATCACGTAATGTAAATGTTATATTTGTTTTGACACAGTTGAATTTGCAAATATTATCATAATATTATGATGCAAGCTTCGTGTCATTATGTAGTGATTTCCCCGTAGCCACGTAATGATTAGGTGGTGAGTAATCGAGAAACGATTAATGTGTTGAAATGTCATCAACGCAGCTTGACAACATAATTGCTGCCAAATATACCTACTATTATGATTGGATTCAGTGCTAATTCTTGGGCTAATGTGATAATGTATGATTGTTATGTTCGTAATTCCGAATATCAGGTACAAAAATTCTAACGGGACTCGATAAGTAATGTTAGGTGTTTTAAAGAGAAATCTTCTATTTAATGCAGAATAATAACATCGAGGGTTGAAACTTCGATTATGTTTACCCCATTCAAATAGCCGAAAAATTTTGTTTGTCATGATATTTTTCTTCCAAAATTTTAAACTTGTAATGGCTCCCCTGTAGAGTTGCAAAAATGACGCTTAAACTAAATAGCTTTTCTTCGATATATTAACGATGTCCTTATTTATAGGTTTTTTTCATGGAAATTAATACCTAAACCCGTCAACATTAATGTGAACTCTATTGAAGTCGCTTTAAAGACGACGATGCCTGAATAACGATAGGTGACGTTTCTGACGAACCAGATCCCAGTCTGCCGGGCTCGGAGCTCGACCATAACCACCCAGTGCGACTTGATCCGGCCAAAGGACCGACGGCTGAACCTTCCGCTGCCGTCGCCGCAGCCGTCACGTCCGCACGATGACGTCATCAGCATCTGCCCTTCGGTCAACAGTAGGAAAGACTCCGGCATTAGAAGCACCAGCCGAAGATCCAGCATACAGCATCAGGTATTTATGATTTTGAGTGAAAACCGAAATTACTGGATTCGAATAATAAACATTTAAGAAATGCGGAACTAATTATGTTTTGATAAAAGAAAACACGTTAACACGTTGACAGCCATTTAGGTCAAAGGTACGCTACGTGGCGCACTGAAGTAATTATGTCGATTTCTCCCTTTGATTTTCTTTCTAAGGCGCCAGAATATCTAATAAACTTCGGAAAAGATGAATCCGAAGATACTGAGAATAAATCTATTTCTAAGTAACCTAAAAGAATAAAAGATACATTAACAAACAAAGGAAGACAAAGTTAGGCAATCCGGGCGTTTAGTAACAGAAATCGACATAATTACTTCAGTGCGCCGCGTAGGGCACCGATGACCTACACGGCAGTCAACGTGTTAATAAACCCAGTTAATTTATAACAAACTCATCGTTACATATTAATCTTCAAAAAAATTCGAAAATATTAAAGGCATAAAATTTAATATTAAATCTAAAGTCAAACAATTTTCTCTCGTGCAAGAACTAAGAAGATCTAAAAACGATCAAATTCGCATTTGATCTTGAATATTACAACCGTGGTACGGTCAATCGTGCTTTGATGTATTTCGACTAACTTTACATCACGTAAATAAACTATGGAGAAACTTTTACTGTCTTTTTTTTATTTTTTTTATATATATATTCCCGGAACAGAGCAGAATCGCTGCGATTTAATGTAATCGAAACGTGTCGTAAACATGGCTTAGTACTGTAAACACGCTCCTCTAAACTTATGTGCACTGATCATAAATAATTCGGGCCGTAGCCGTCTTACTCAGTTACATGTGCGGTGTTAAACTTTCGATTCAAGAAACGGGGTTAAGGTTGATTCACACCGAACGATGATTCGGTAATAAAACCGCATTATAAATGATCGCACAACCGATACGTGACGTCATCGTTTTTATCGTGACGTATTGCACAAGAACCTACTAGTGTTACTATGTAACAGACGAATACTGCAAATAGACCGACATAAACATTACGAACCACTTTTGCGTTCATTGCAGCGATATTAACGATGAGAAATATCTTTATATTTATTACCTAGCTTGGCTTATCGGTTTATTGGCATTCCCAATCCTGCGGACAGAATGGAAAGCAGTCGACGTCGCCCCAAACACGTCATTTCGAATCCTCCTGATCCAATAACCTCAAGCACCGGTCATTGTTCTCGTCGAACCCGTCGCTTGCGACGAAGGGCTCGACGAGTAAATTAACCCTCAGACACAGCCCACTGAGTTTCTCGCCGGATCTTCTCAGTGGGTCGCGTTTTCCGATCCGGTGGTAGATTCTGCGAAGCACGGCTCTTGCTAGGGTTCGTGTTAGCAACGTCGTCAGGTTTGAGCCCCGTGAGCTCATCTACTAGTTAAGGTTACGCTGATATAGCCTCTCAAGGCTCTCAGCTAGGTAGGTTCATTGGATTTTCGTTATTAAAAATCGAGATACAATGTTTCAGATATTCGCATTAAACCACATCGCGAACTCCCAGAACGACATGTTGCAACATCGGGTCTCTGGTTACTACACGTCGAGTCAGTCGTCTTTGAACGATTTGCATTCAAAGAGTAGGCTCCCGCCGCCCCTCAACGACCAACAGGTGCAGTCCTTGCAGAAACTGCGCAAACAATCTGACCTGCAACTGATACGGTGCGTGCAGGACAACGCCCGGTCCGGGATCAACTATTTCGTTCAGCCGCCGATCAACAGGTTCACGTTGTGCTTCGAAAGCGACGAAATGGAGAGGCATTACAGAGATAAAGCGCACCGGAGCGACGATTGCGAAGACTTACCCCCCACCCTGACCACGTCTAGGTTCAACACCGCCCTCGACATACTCGTCTCGGCGCTCATATTTTTGGCGGTGAGCGCGTCCGCGTTCGTCACGTGCAGCGACTGGTGGCGCATCGTCGGTTGGTTTGCGTTCTTCGCGGTCATCGAGCTCGTTGCTATAGCGCTCTGCTTTTATAGGCACTATTTAAAATGGCAAACCCACCACGATCCGCGTTCGGTCGCCGAAACGTTCCGCGATTCGTTGAAGATATTCAGGAAATTATCCGATTGGTATCCCTGGCATCTGTCTGGAGGATTAATGATTAGTTTACCGATTTTAATAGTTCTAATAAATTTTTCGTGTGAAAATACAACGTTGCCGATTCTACGCGGCGAACAGTCTTTCTATGTTTATCTGTTGTGCATTAGTATCGTCCATTTCTGCAACTTTACCCAGATGAACTGGCTGGCCAAAAATACTCTAGTCACTCTTTACGCCGGTGTGTTCCTCTTCGTGACATTTCTCGGTTGTCACGAAGTCAATACTCAATATTTGGATGGTGATATTAAATTGTATCCTCAATTTTTAGCTCAAAATTTAACAGATTATTTTTATCCTAACGATAATACTTCCGATCGTTCGGAAAACAATAATACACTGAACTACGAAGGTATGCATCATAAGCTGCACTTGACGGAGTTGTATCTCGATGTTACTCTCTTACTGATGCTCGTTTGGTTCCTGAATAGAGAGTTCGAGATTAGTTATCGTCTCAGTTTCTATAGCAACGTTGTTGCGAATCGGGACAAGCAGCGCGTTCAGAATATGAGGAATCAGGCCGACTGGCTACTGCACAATATAATACCGCGGCACGTCGCCGATCAGCTCAAAAATACCGCCAAATATTCGGAAAATCACAAAGACGTAGCCATCATATTCGCGAGTATAATTAATTTTAACGAGATGTACGACGAATCATATTTAAAAGGTAAAGAGTATCTGAGAATACTCAACGAACTGATAGCCGACTTCGATGAACTTTTAGAGAGGCCACAGTTCCAGCACGTCGAGAAAATTAAAACAATAGGCAGTACGTTCATGGCGGCCAGCGGCCTCAACCCCGACCTGAGGCACGCGTCCCGTGGCACGTACGACCACCTCTATCAACTCATGGATTTCGCTTTAGAAATGCAGAAAGTCGTCGACAATTTTAACCATGATTTATTCGAATTCGATTTCATATTAAGAATCGGGTATAATTTTGGGGACGTCACGGCTGGCGTCATCGGAACTACGAAACTGTATTACGATATATGGGGTGACGCAGTGAATATTGCATCGAGAATGGACTCGACCGGGGTGCCGCAGAGGATACAAGTCGGGGAAGCTTGCGTTCCCGTGCTGTCCGCCAGGTACGAGTTCGAGCCCAGAGGCAGTGTCTATGTCAAAGGGAAGGACGACATGAATGTATACCTGCTCGTAGGAAAAAAAGATACGTAGATTAATGAA
This sequence comes from Bombyx mandarina, assembly GCF_030267445.1. Classification (NCBI taxonomy): domain Eukaryota; kingdom Metazoa; phylum Arthropoda; class Insecta; order Lepidoptera; family Bombycidae; genus Bombyx; species Bombyx mandarina. The sequence goes on along the minus strand of NC_143220.1, from coordinate 13,798,125 downwards.
AAATGTACTATACTACTTTTCTAGGTTAACGTAGTAATCTGTGATTTTAATTTAATGCTGAAGTCGAATTATAGAAATGAAAAATATTTATTGTACGCGTTGTGTTCTATACGAGGCGGATAGATAAATTAATTAGTTGTTGAAATATATAGCTTTTTAAATATAGTGATGTTTACGGAATTAACTTGAAAATTTTAAAATAGATAGATTTAATGATTAGTGAAATCTCCTTGCCTGTAACAAAATATCTGTGACCAGTGTTCTAGTCTCCAAATTTTTGACGTGATCTTTTTAATATATGGAAGCCGTACGAAAGAACGACAAGAACGCTTTTAGAAAATGTAATCGAATATGTACGGTAGTTCTTAAAATTTTGATCACTGTCATAGACTACATGATAATTAGTAGTAACCTTCTTTACAATAAAAAGCAATTTTTATATTTGTAAATAAACAATACGTGACCATTGATGACCGGTTTGGTCTTAAATGATCTTTATATTTATTGAATGTTTTAGTTTGTAAGTAAATGGTACTAATATATTGTATATTTTTAGTTTATAGATGAATCGTCGCTTTTTTTTAAGAATATATTTTATCAATAATAGGGTGTCGTAAGTTATGTAATTTGGTATTTAAAAAAAACGATTTAATACTAAGATGATCCACAAAAAAAAATAGGGAACTGGACAGATCTTATTTACCAAAACTACAGCGTTAATGTTATAAATCGCGGACGAGCGTAATTTCATTTTATGTGACGTCATTCGGGGCCAATATAAACGAACAACAAACCATAGAACATACACTAAAAGACAACGATTAGCCAGATATTCTGATATATTAATATAATTTGAAAATTCACAAAAAAATAATTTAAATAAGTATAAAACTACTCACATTGTTTTGATATTAGCATTCGGTTGCCCATAATATAGATATAAATATAGTTGCCCATAATAAATATTGTGTCATGGCAACCCTAACAATTTCGTTACGAGGCAAAGGGCAATACAGCTTACATAGGCGTAAAAGCGATAAGTAATTAAAAATCGTGGACCGAACGTGGATCATGCGTGCCTCACCTCTGGTGTCATTTGTAGGGAAAATTATTCTGCTTGATTTCCTTTAACTATGATCACATGCGACCGGCAACCTCTTTACTATGTATTGAAATTGTAAACAGAAGAATATTTTGCCGTTTTGACTAACTACATTGGAAAGTAGATAAAAATTTAATCTACCTTAAACAAACACAGTCGTTAAATAAATATTACAAGAACAGACTCGATTTAAAATATTGTTTTTTTTGTTTTTGGGATCATATTAGATATTTTGTTAACGTTTTTTAACATCGATAAATGATATTTCAACTCGTACCTATGTATAAGACTGTTTCAACGAAATATTCTTGTATTTTAATATAAGGAATGTAAGGAATTACTTCGGCTTTAAAAACGCAATGTTCTTTGACATTAGACGCATAAAGTCGGATTTATGTTTTTTTTTTAAACACTCCCTTTAATATTGTTTCCTATATTGTTTTTGTGTTCTTTTCTTGAAATATCGAAGTCGAGCATAATTTTAAGTCAATTGTTAATATTAAAAAAAACAATCCTGACCATCACACAGATTACATTAGAACTAAATAAGACAAGTTTGAATCCAGAATATCCGACGTTACGCCTCTAAAGTCGAGATTTAGCTGATCGTGCTTTGATAATGTCACAGTGTCAGGAATCCTCAGTGCGATAAGATTGCGAACTGTCTTCGTTTTCAGGGATAATTTCTCACATCATGGCGGTGAATCACTTACCATCAGGTGGCCCGTCTTGCTCGTTTGCCTCTTAGTTGTTATAAAAAAAAAAAACAGATAAAATAATTTGAATGTATTTACGATACCCTATAAAATACGGTTTGCTCACTCGTGTACAATATTAGCACAAATAGAGATCGTTTTGCATAACGAAACCAAACATATTTATTTGTCTTCAGTCTGAGTCTACTTTAAGTAAGTACATTTGCAAAAAATTTTTAGTTAATCAAAAAACTTGCAACGCATTTAGTGTGTAATTACGGGGACTATTTTATACTAACAATTCTATGTCTGCGATGCCAGAAATAATTCTAAATATATATGTATATATTTAAATGTTTATATATCTTATACAGATATAAATATTTACAAGATACATCGGAAATTTAATTCTATATTCGGTAGACGTACTTCTAACTTATGATGAAAGCCTTAAACACTATACATTCCAATTGTATTTAAAAATAATATGCCTTCGATTTGTTCTATTTTCCTCTATGTAATCGTCGAAGGGAATGTTCTATGAACTGCTGATTAATAAAAGACTGTGTGCATGTGGCCGTAACAAAAACACTGCTCGATGCAGTCAACAAAGATATTGCAACAATGAACTTTTACAAAATCATACGCTTAATGATGAATCGAGAGAGTCAGTTGTTGCAAAATTATAAAAGTGAAATTAAACGAAGATACGCTCCCATGCTGGCGATCGAAATGCAAATTATACATTTAATAATGTCAGTTAAGTCGAACAGCTGTTCCGGCTGGCTGCTGACAGAAAGGAATACAGGAAGCCAACGGCCAACCTTCAGGATTGAAGAGGCACTGGAAGAAGAAGAAGAAGTTAAATCGAGAGGCTGCCTATGCTATTTAGTGTTTTTAAATTTTCGTTCGAAGATATCATGGACATGGCGACACCGAGTAGGGTGGCACATTTGAAGCCCGACGTAACGAGACTTTTTTCCTACCTAAGCTGGTAGGTAGCCTTGAGAGGCTATTCCAGCGTAAACTAACGTGTAGGTGAGCTCACGGGGCTCAAACCGGAGTGTTCCTAACACTAGCCCTAGCAAGAGCAGTGCTTCGCAGAATGTACCACTGGATCGGAAACGCGACTCACTGGGAAAATCCGACGAGAAACTCAGTGGGCTGTAACGAGCAAAAACTTGGGTGGGATGCTTTTTATCTTTAGTAATCTAAACTCTTTTGAAAGAGTTTTAGCGACACTGAAAAACTCTTGGATCGAACAATGGTTTTGTTACGTGCATTGCACCACAGAAATTCGGACCAAATAGAAAATTCGTGAATTGCTTGCTCTCTTCGTATATCTCTCCATAAACGTATTTATATAAATGTGATATATATATATTGGCGATATATATATACTATAAATTGATATTGAAAGTCAATCGTTTTTTTTTGTGACTAAATTATATTAAACAGCAATAGTATGAGGCCACATTTTGTATCGATATTTAAACGTTTAATGGGAAGTTATAAGACTGAATGTTTTTTGAGATTGTGTGGCGTTCGCGCATATGACTGTATGCTAAACTCGCTGCTTGGTTTAAGGGAGCGAAAATAATAGCCTTGTTTTGTTTGCATTGTGCGGGTGTGCTATGCGTCGAGTTGGAGAAATCTTGTTCAAGACTGACGCCCGTTGGCCTTGGATTGCCAAATCAAGACAGGATTTAATGGTGGATTGTATTTTTATGAAATGAATTACTGCATTAATTAATCAATGTTGCAATACAAAATGTGGCGCTTGTTACCTTCTATACCGTAACGTACGTTGAAATCTAAGTGACAAACTTTTACCTACTTATGTAGAGCTTAAAAAAAATTTTTTTTTCTTATATACTTCAACATTTTTGCACTATAGTATTTTCTTCGGTTTTCGCAAGTCGTTTTATTTTAAAAATACTTTTACGGCCACTAAAACTGTTATGTATGCGAAACGTCGGAAATAAACCGTAAAAGTAGTTTTAAATTATGGTTGGTATTACATAATATTTTTTTTAAATATACTTAAAATTTAATATCATGTCACTTTTGTTTTCAATGTCTACTTGTATGTTTAGATTTCGTAGACGCAACATTTAGGGATGCTAACAATAAAATTGATCGTAAAATATTAGAGAATAGATCTGAACGTGGCCTTCATAATTTACATATTGACTGTCTATGCTTTTAATATCGGAATCCTACTTATATTATTATGAATACTTTCAGTTATCGATATTCGACTAATGTTGCTGACACTTCAAGATTTAAAAATTCATTTACTTAAAGTATTTTTTTTCTTTTAATTGGTGATGACATTAATGTCATTAAAAAAGGCTAACTTTCCAAATCATTTTAACGCATAGGTACCTCCTTCTCCTTAATCTCCTCAATCGCTGATAACAAAAAAAAATAGATTGCCAATCAGATAAGAAAAATTACACTTAATTGTTTTTACCTATTTATGTACAGATTGTGATTGATTTAATAATAATAATAATAATAAAAAGCATACATCTTCTCATTAAATAATGTAAAGTAAAATCGCTGCCTAACTCTTGTTTTGCTGCTTGTTTTTTCTAAACTACAAAGCCGATTTTGTACGTTTTTCATTAATAAAAAGAGCTACTAACAAAGAATGTTTTGTGTATATTTTGGACAAATAATCTAAGTTATTATTACGTTGTGTTGTATCGGAGTATTCGGAGTTGTAGTGAAATAGACCACGGGTCTCTTAATAGCTTCAATCAATCATGAAAATAGACAATTGAAGGATAAGTAATAAGTCATTTTATGGTTAATAATTTTTATTAGTTTTGTTTACTACATTTAAATATTTAATTGCTACGCTATTTTAATTTAATGAATGTGAAGTACATGATCTTGAATGCATTTTTTATTGTTGTGAAATGAAAAGTAGATTTCTTCTATGAGTCCTATAAAAGAGGCCGTAGAGTGTGCTTTATTGTGCCAATAGAAACCTGTCCTTGTGAAACTGGAAAGGCCTCCGGGCCACCAGAAAAACCTCAATCATAAAAAAAAAAACAATAGAAAATAAACACAAATGGAAAACATTGAACAAAAGATACTGGTAAGAGGACAAGAACTATCTAAGGAATGATATTAACCGCGGTGTAATTATCGATTTAAAAAAATATATCTATACTAATATTATAAAGAGGAAAGTACCACCACCCCGCCTATTTCCGCCGTGAAGCAATAATGCGTTTCGGTTCGAAGGGTGGGGTAGCCGTTGTAACTATACTGAGACCTTAGAACTTATATCTCGAGGTGGGTGGCGCATTTACGTTGTAGATGTCTATGGGCTCCAGTAACCACTTAACATCAGGTGGGCTGTGAGCTCGTCCATCCATCTAAGCAATAAAAAAAAAAAAAAAAAAAAAGATGGAAAAGATTGTTTGTTTGTTTCGAATAGGCTCTGAAACTACTGGACCGATTTGAAAAATTCTTTTTCCATTAGAAGCCGACATTGTCCCTGATGAACATAGGCTACTTTTTTTTTTTTTTTTTGTTTCATGTGTGTTTTAATGTTTCCGAAGCGAAGCGAGGGCGGGTCGCTAGTATATATATATATACAGGAAGATTTTATTGTAAAATGCATTCTAAAAATTGTTGCGTCTACGTAGATTGTTCTAGATTGTATTCTTTTATTACCCACAATCATGTAACGAGGTGTACGGACTGTATTTAGTGTTCAGCCTTAGATGAAATAAACGATTTTTAAACTGTTGACTATTTTGGGATTGCTATGAACCAAAAAGAGCTTTACAAATAAATTTGTATTCCTTGCCAGTTTTTGTGTCCATTAAAAATAGAAATTCTATAACTTGTTTAAAAACATTTTTTCATTTACCATACACATTTTAAAAGAATTTTCACATATTATTCTCTCACACATCTCACAATATTAAGAAAATGAATATATAGTTAACTATGGTCGAAAAGGATTAGAAGTTTACTTATAATACTGTTTTTATTTATTGCTAAGGTGGGTGGACGAGTTCATGGCCCACCTGGTGTTAAGTGGTTACCGGAGCCCATAGACATCTACAGCGTAAATGCCGCCACCCACCTTGAGATATGAGTTCTAAGGTCTCAGTATAGTTACAACGGTTGCCCTGCCCTTCAAACTGAAACGCATTATTGCTTCACGGCAGAAATAGGCAGGGTGATAGTACCTATCCGTATGGACTCACAAGAGGTCTTACCACCAGTAATTACGCAAATTATAATTTTGAGGGTTTGATTTTTATTATACGATGTTATTCCTTCAACGTGGAAGTAAATTGTGAACATTTGTTAAGTACGTATTTCATCAGAAAAATTGGGGCCCGCCTGCGGGATTCGAACATCGGTGCATCGTTAGATATGAATGCACCGGACGCCTTATCATTTAGGCCACGATTCTAACAAACTTATTTGTAGGCACACATTATTTTCTTACAATTGCGACAATTTACTAAACTTATAACACAAAATCCACTACATAATATTAATGTAATTTTCCTAACAAATCTACAATATTATTAGGTATAGTACGTTTCTATAAGTTTCTGGTATTCAACTTCAATGCGATAAGGTATTAATAGGGTTGTCACTCCAGGCAAAGTCATCGCTCGAGAAGGCATATATCATCCAGTAGAATAAATTGAGCAGTGCAAACGAAGCCGGGAATAAAACACGTGCAGCCCTGTCGATGTGTGAGACGCTGTTGATGTGTCCCCTACTCCCTGAAATAAAACTGAGGTTTAAATACGAGTGGAGATGAGAAAATTTGCTCGTTGAGATTTTTATTGTCACGTTGGTTCAGTGGATAGTGATTGTCTACAGTACCTTATGACCATGTGGTTGTTGTAATAGGCGATTAAGAGATTTGCCAAATAAGTGGCAGTAGTGTTCTCAGAGTGTTATAACAGCATTTGTCGGGTGATAGGGCCGTATTGTAAGTTGAGTATGAGTCGTCTATTATCAAAGGTGGCAATCTGTGCATTTGGACAAAAAAATGTTATTGATATGTCAATACAGATTGATTTGAATATAATCGTCTCCTTCAAAGAATACGGTTCAAAACCTGCACTAAATAAAGGTTAATTCTTAACCTGTTATTTATCTAAGATGTCGTTCAGAAGAGTTTTGTGACTGCCAATGGAATAAAAAGTCAATAATTCGTTTTTCTGATTTACCAATAATTGTCCAAAAGTCACATTGCCGGCTTTGATAATAGTCGACTCGTATCTCTAGCACGAAGCGGTCATGCGGAGTTAAAGGTGGAATAGTATAATTGAGATTTAGACCTTATGTTTTAACATGGAAGGTTGAATTTAGCTTCTGAAGTCAATGGGTTCCAGTAATCGCTTTACATCAAATGAGCCGTTAGCGTGATCATAGGTCTACGCAATAAAAAAACAACCTCGATTGCGTATAGAAAGAAAAGTGTTAGCAAAAAAAGTAAATTCTTCCAGTCAATAAATAGTCAGAAATGGGAGCAGTTGAAAAAAATTCTAATAATGTAACATTGAAAGAAAATATTGACGGGAGAAAGCGAAAATGTCGCATATAATTTGCATTTTGGGCTAAATCACTTTTTACCTTCTTATTATACCATATATTATTATACAATACATACCTATTTTCTACTTTCTATCTCAATAAATATTATTTGTGATGAATTTTTGGGATAGTTTTATGGCTCTGGTGTAATGGGTTTATCAAGTTACGACAATTCCGCTTTCTTCCGTCGAATTATAATATCTATTGACTATTGGGCTTAAGCGTCATTTTTGCAAATTCACAGGAGCGCCATTTCAAGATTAAATTTTGGAAAACATATCATGACAAAAATACTTCTTCAGTTATTTGAATGGAGTAAACTTAATTGAAGTTCAATCAGAAACTAATATTAAATAAAACACACCCTTAAAGAAAAAGGTCGCGTATTAACCAAAATATCGTTTACACCAAATACTTTCACCCCTCGATATGGTACTAGAGTGTGCATGGATTAGGTGCGTTCCGACTTACATACATAGATTTATAATTTCAAACAACTATATTGGCCATACCAATCTTTAAAATTATATAAATGGCGTCATTTTTCAGCCCATTTAATCAATTAAACTAACAGGCAAGTATATAAAATGTATGCGTTTGTTTATAATTACGCGTGTAATTTTTGTGATGAGTTCTCGGCACTTTGGGGAAGGATTTTGCTATACCACTATCAAACGTACAACAGCTGCTGCGTATTATTAACAAAACGGTATTTTTAGCGTAGTAAAATTTTACTTGTTTATGAAATAAAAAACCGTGTAGTTTGTACGCACCTGCTTCCCGTTGTCTCTGTCGTCTGTAGCGATCGTCGCCAGCTAAGCAGTACAAGAGTTGTCTCCAACGAGGCACTCTGGTCTCGGTCTGAGTTGTACGTTCCATGGTGAGGCGGACTACAACTGGCTGTTCAGTTTCCAAGTTATCCGAAGTCGTTGGGTTTGAACTTTGGGATGGCATGGAGAGGTTCTGTAAAATCAATAAAAAATATAAAATATTTTAAAACATTATAACCGATCAGTATTCAAATGTGGAGGTAATATATTTTTAGTAGAAAGAGAATGCAATCGAAGTTTTTTTATTTTGAAATTATATTCTTACAAGTACGCCACACGCCACGATTTGTAAAATAAAAGTAAATTTTTAAATTTATAAATTTATATAATCAGTAAACTTTTGTTACCTTGTGTAGTGATACCGGCACTCCTGCCATATTTAATCATTAAATTCTGTGCAAAAAAAAGTACAGGCTACACATTAAGTCTTATGACAATATAACAAAACGCAAAGTACGCGTTTTATCTATCTACGTCTTCGATCAACAATAGTACTATTGTTGATCGAAGATCTACGTGCTTTATGACGTGAAACAGCAGTTTGCATTTATTTGAATTACTTTTAAAATGTCGTATAGCATGAATCTGTACTAATATATAAATCTACAGTGGTTTTTACGGATGTTCCGTTATAACCACTGAATCATGCCTCCGATTGACTTGAAACTTGGTATCGATGTAGAAAATACATGTACTTAATGGATAGGCTAATATTTATATATGTATTGGACTCCCTAATAATAATGACAATAAACAATAATGTTAATTTTAAATGCCCAGCGAAGCGGGCGAGTACGGCTAGTTACATACATTAGTGGCGGATCTTGCCGAACTACGACGACGCACGGCGAGTTCGCGTGCCGCGACTGCGTCTCCTCCGACTTCTTCGATCAACTCTTCCCATTCTGAATCGTCGATAACTATTTCACCAGAACCGACCTAAATAAACAAAATGAAATATCTCGGTTTTGCGTACGATGAATATAATTTGTTACGTTTTCACGGATTCGAGGTTTCTTGAATAAATTTGAATTAAAATTGACAACATTTCATTCATTTATTCCAGACAAATGCATATAGATTTATGAACTGCATTTTAATGTATTATTCATTTTGATATTACCTATTTTACGGCGAGAGATCGACATCATAGTTTCTACAAGACTGTGTGATTTTAAATTACATTTTTATGCTATACTAGCTGACCCGGTAGACTTCGTAGTGCCTCAATCGATAAATAAAAGACCTAAGCTTTTGTATAAAATAAACTGAAAACAATCAAAAGGAATCCGTCCAACGGGGGACACATTAAAGAAAAAACAAAATTGTTATTTTTATTTAATTCCGAGCATTTTCATATTTATCTACCCTTTAAACCTTCTCTGGACTTCCACAAATAATTCAAGGCCAAAAATAGCCAAATCGGTCCAGCCTTTCTCGAGTTATAGCGAGACGAATTAATAGAAATTCATTTATATATATATATATATATATATATATATATATATAGATTTTGATATTACCTATCTTACGGCGAGAGATCAACATCATAGTTTTTACAAACCTGAGTGATTTTAAATTAGATCTTTATAGATAGCAAACCAATTTAGTAGAATAACATCAATTAAAGCTTGCCTTAGTGAAATAATGCACTCCAGCGAATTCTAGTAGAGTTGCGATGCAGTAAAAGAAACTCATTAGTAAGAACCAATCCAGTGCGGTTGCGTAGCGAACTTTAGGCAAATCGGTACGAGAATCAAGACTTATCGTGGACAGAGTTAGCACAGTGGTAATACCTAAGCCCACGCGATCGGATGTAGCCTGAAAAAACACAATATACAATTAATAGATACCATAAAGTTTCAGTAAAATTCATCTGAGATGTATCACCGTTATCATAAGTAGACATAAAATTATGTATACAGCGTGCAAATAAAACCAACCAAAAATGTCTTTTAAATCTCTATATTCCAAAATGTAATATCCAAGCACAGATTTGTATCCTAATTTGTTATACATATTATTGTTACAAAACATAATGTGTAAATACCTCGCGATGAATCCAGAACGAGACCCAAGAAAGGACTACTATAAGGATGCAGGGCACGTACACTTGAATAAGAAAATAGCCCGTGTGCCTTTTGAGGTTAAAAGAGACTTGTAACACTGAAAAATCACCTGTTAAAAAATAAAAAATTTAAAATGTTATTAGATTGATCCAGTAGAAATAAAAGGGATAATAAAAGGTATAATATATAGGTAATATATAAGTATAATATAACACATAATTAAGTATAATAGAAATCCATTCATAAAGCGACAAAGATAGTTCAAAACGTAAATTGAAACCAGATGCGAATATAATGGTCATTGTAATTCTGCCAGAATAACTGTAGGTTAATAAAAATGATGAACAGAATAAACTTGATAGTACATATATAAAGCAATGGGCATTTCTACGTTTTGGGTCGACACATCTTTAGCTACTTCAGTGGATGTGTATTACTTGAAGCGTAAAAGCCGATTCGTGTCATCGCATTGGCTCGATACATTTGGTTCGCAATATTTTGTATTTGCCCCGAGACGAAAAAAGCAAATCATATTTGAACAAGAAAGCACTTGAGGTCTACTTTGAAGGGCAATTTGAGATAAAATGCGACGCGTGTCGAACATTTTTTTTTCTATAAATAAAGAACGCTGAAGCCATTTACGCTTCAACAAGCTTGGAAGTCTACTTATCTAAATTAGGTTACTTTTATGGTTACGATATAATAGAATATGTTCGCATGTCTATAGACAAATTCACTTAAATACAAAATAAATATGTATCAACTTAATTTCAAGATGACTAAAATTAGTAAAATAAATCCTCGTTATTATTCTCAGTTCGTTGCATAAATGGATGTTATTTTCCATATCTGAATCCCAGTGTACGGGATTCGCATTAAGCTGTAAGCGGATAAAGCCCGTCGGCGCCGGGCCGCGATTAGTGAAGATTGAAAACTGAAATTCTGATGCCAGAAGGTGCACGGTTTATCGTTTACAAACCTCTGTAGAGATTTAAAGCGTTTGATTGTTTTTAGTAAATACTAATGCAGATAAAAATCTATGAAATCCAGATTGGATTTACATGAGTGCGTTAATTTTTTATATAGGTACGCTTCTGGATTATCCTATAAATTATTATAAAAGATCGTTACTAGGTTTTTTATTGCTTAGGTGGCTGGACGAGCTCACAGCCTACCTGGTGTTAAGTAGTTACTGGAGCCCATAGACATCTATAACGTAAATGCGCCACTCATCTTGAGATATAAGTTCTAAGGTCTAAAGTATAGTTACATAATATAGGTATTAAAATTTAACTATTCAAATATATATTAAACACATCAATAATGCGCCATTAACCCACTGAGTTTCGCGCCGGATATTTTCAGTGGGTCGCGATTCTGATCTGGTAGTAGATTCAGCACTGCACTGCTCTTGCTAAGACTAGTGTTAGCAATTTTCGCAGCTTAGGTTAGCCCCTTAGGCTACCAACGATTAGATAATGCGTCATCTAATCTTTTTTTTGACAGCATAATACTTCGTTTGGTTGATCGATTGATTTTAATAGCCCATCTATTCTATACCTAAGTGCATTTCTAGAAACTATCGATCTAGATTTTGACCGGGACACGATAAAAAAATTATATTTATAATATATTTATATATATAGTCGTGGCCTAAGAGATAAGACGTCCGGTGCATTCGTGTTGAGCGATGCACCTGTGTTCGAATCCCAGGCGGGTACCAATTTTTCTAATGGATTACGTACTCAACAAATGTTCACGATTGACTTCCACGGTGAAGGAATAACATCGTGTAATAAAAGTGAACAAAATTATAATTTGCGTAATTACTGGTGGTAGGACCTCTTGTGAGTCCGCGCGGCTAGGTACCACCTCCCTGCCTATTTCTGCCGTGAAGCAGTAATGCGTTTCGGTTTGAAGGGTGGGGCAGCCGTTGTAACTATATTGAGATCTTAGAAGTTATATCAAGGTGGGTGGCGCATTTACGTTGTAGATGTCCATGGGCTCCAGTAACCACTTAACACCAGGTGGGCTCGTCCACCCAACTAAGCAATAAAAAAAAAAAAGATTTATAATATAGTCACAGAGGTGGCTGATGTAATAAGTATTGCTCATGTTTACTCCGAATAAACTCATCGTCTTATGAACGGAAGTTCTTTGCTACTAGGGTACCGCCTATAATACAGGGTTGTACGGAAATGCAGAGCGGTGGGAAAGCACATTAAATATTATAGACAGTATATTTGCTAAAAATAAGTGTCCCTCTCTACAAAGCATTTACATATTGTTCCTATCGAAAAAAATACTGTATTCCATTGTCATTGTCTGCGTCATAATCACTCGAAGTGGTGATTATGATATAATTTTTCCTGTATCTCGCTATACTGATCGAAATGATTCATTTTAATAATAATTTGACGTTTTTATACAATACTAGCGACCCTACCTCGCTTCGCTTCGGAAACATTAAAACACACATGAAACAAACAAAAAAAATTAAAAAAAAGTAGCCTATGTTCATCAGGGACAATGTCGGCTTCTAATGGAAAAGGAATTTTTCAAATCGGTCCAGTAGTTTCGGAGCCTATTCGAAACAAACAAACAAACAAATCTTTCCTCTTTATAATATTAGTATAGATATAGATATAGATAGGCGAGACAGAGACAAAAAATTTCGAAGCTTTGACAGTGCATACTTTTGAGATACCCTGTATAAGATGTAAACGAACACGGATAAAGGAAAACTATTAAATATTGTCACCCCTTCAAATGCTTAGTCTTTTTCATGTACACATTATTATCAAGTAGAAGATTAATTTACTCGCAATCCTGAGTAATATTGGTCGGTTTTACACGGATTATTTCATATAAGGCAGTGTGAGCCTAACGTACCTTCTCGTCTGGTAAATGTGAAATTTCTGTACGGAAAACTGATAAGGTCAAACTGTGAGAGGGTCATTCCGGGAACAAAGTTGACGCTCTCCGAGTTTTGCCATTGATAAACTAGTTGTTGATTCGAGTAGGCGTCTGTGAATGGTGAAAAGTGAATGCAAATAAATTGTGCTATCCATATTAAGACTACACCCCAGGTCTCTGGGTGACAGCATTCAGTTTATAAGATTTTTTACGAATAAAATGAAGATTAATAATTAAACGTACTTTTACGATTAAATATCGCGTTTTTTATCGTATTTGTATTTATAATACCTCCGTTTCGAATATTTGAGATTTATGTTTCAAGATTTAAATTTCAAACCACTCTAGTGCTTAAAATACATGGACACTACAATGTGGCTCTCGTCACTCGCTTGACATATGAGGTCGACGTTTATCTGTTTCTGCTGCTGCCATTAAAATAAATTTAGACTTGATTAGAATCAGAATTTAGATTAAAAATATCAATTACAAAACACAAGTTATTTGTATGCTTCGTATTGGTATTGATTGAAAATACATATGTTCTTCTGGCTTAGATCTTAAATATTTTACAGTAGCATCTGGAAATTTTTAAAAACGTAAAACTCTGTTCTTTGGTATTATGCTTACTCTAAAGATACAGTAAGTATTGTCTATGAAAGCCTCGATGTTCAAACCATAATAGAGTCCACAGACTGGTGTTGAATGATTACTTACAGCTGCCAAGGATAAGAGGGCACGATTGACGATCCATCGGAAAATTACGAAGTTCCATAGGACATTTAGCTTTAATAGTTAATCTGAAAATAATATTAAGTTTGGTTAAATGTTTTATGCTACAAAACATAAAAGTTTCAAAAAATCTCACTTTTTTCGAAAGTCGAAGTTCGAAAGTTAGAACCATTATTTAATTCACTACTTTTAAACTATTAAATAGAAATCGTTATTTTGTAGATAAATAGTTAAAATTAGTACATAGAGTTGCACAATAAATGTTCCTTTTATGCTCGATTTAACTTTCAATTAGAAGTGATTAGCGTGTTCCACAAATCAACGAACTGCATCTTTAGAAGTGCATTTCAAAATTATATTCTTAGTAGGTATCTCGTATACTCGTACCTTATATAGTCTTAGTACCTCGTTATCGATGTGTTGAAATGTTTTCATTATAATGCAAAATCACCAAAAAATAGTCTTCAAATTAATTTGAATCAAATCAAAATTAATCAGACGGATTAAAGAGAATCCCAATGGCGAATAGAGTTTATAGTTTAAGTGGCAAACCAATGTGTGAGTGGAGATCACGATCTGACAGAGTTAATGAGCAAGCACTATGACAGTTCATGCAACTTGACTTGCCAAAAACGTAAAGCAAGAAGCGGATGAGAGTAATATAACCTGAATGGTGCGTAGTGGGAGAAATCTATCTACTACTATTTATTACTACTATCACGAATGTGAGTTGATGTCGATGTGCCGAGCGTCTTGTGTGATTAAATCATTATCACACTTTAAAAATTACTTTAGAGAAAAACAAATATAAGAAAACGTCAGCATTGATTGCTCAAAGCAATTTCTCGTTGGAAAAACGAATGAAAATATGAACATCTATGGCAATTTGCGTCCGATGAAATAACTTAGAGCGTAATCGGAGCGCGAGTATTTTTCACTCTGCCAATTAAAAATGTTGGATGCTTCGCTTGTTCGCGAATTAACTATGAAATTAATGAATCGCCTCTGCGGATCAAATTATACCGGCTTGTTTTCGTTTAGCCTATTGTCTTGAACTTAATCTGAAGATTAACTGTTAAATGTATTGATGTCATAAGTAGGTAATTGCGTAGGTACTAGAGGCAAAACGGTGTGACCTACTTTATTTTAACAGTAAAATAGTTTGGAAATT
The DNA here is from genome assembly GCF_030267445.1 of Bombyx mandarina. Taxonomy (NCBI): domain Eukaryota; kingdom Metazoa; phylum Arthropoda; class Insecta; order Lepidoptera; family Bombycidae; genus Bombyx; species Bombyx mandarina. The sequence continues at coordinate 13,783,021 of NC_143220.1, read as the reverse complement.
ACACAATTAATTTGTTATTGTCGGTTTAATTAACTTACCTCATTGAGTACAAAATATCACCGTGTTGACTGATGCGGAGCAGTTTATTCGGTACAGTGATAGTGTGTACATAGGAATGTTTTCCGTTGTAAAAATACGTGTCTGGCCTCCAAATCCTCTCGAGCATCTTGATGGAAAGGGACAAAGAGCGGATGGGACCGAGAAACGACAGCCTCGTGTCACGCCAATATTGCCTGAAGTAGCAATCCATCGAATAATCCTAAATATAAAAAATAAGAATAATGTAACGATAGATCATCACACTTTATTCGAATATTGTTTACAACGTTCGTAATGTTTTTACACTATCCATAATTAGACAAGAGATAGTTATTTGACATATTTATTTTTACTGGAGTGACAGTGAACGAGGTCAGAGCCTACGCAATGTTAAGTGATACCTGAGTCCATAGACATCACAGCCGCCACCCACCATGAGAGATGTAGTCGAAGGTTCAATAATATTGTATGTCGACTGTATTAGCCTTCAACTAGAAAAACGCAGGACGGCGGTGAAGATACCAATTACGGATTTACAATGTGGCTTTAATTAGCACCAGCTGTATACTGCTATGATTCGCCACTGTTAAAAATAATGTTCTTGGAAAAGGCTCTCAGCGTCGTAGCAAAGCAATAGAATTAGTGGTACCAACAATAATTAACGACTATTTTTACGGTTTAAATCTCGCATTTTGTATTGTCATTAGTTCCGAAGACCTTACTCTCTTCGTGGTCACGGACGAGAAGAACTGTAAATGTTTCTGAACATGAAATGTTTCTTATGTAAATGTTTCTGAAATGTTTCTGTTTCTGAACTGTAAATGTTTCAACGGCCGTCTGGTGTAGTGGTAAGTGACATGGTCACTACACAAGGCGGTCGCGGGTTCGAATCCCGCCAAGGGAAGATATTTATATGATAAATATAAATGTATTTTCCAGGGTTATGGATGTATATTAAATATATGTATGTGTATAATAAAAATCTTACATTTATATCCGTTATCTGGTACCTGTAACACAAGTTCTTTACGAACTTATCACGGGACCAGTTAACGTGGCGTGATTGTTAGTAAATATTTATTTATTTATTTATTATTTATTCTCACATATATGGTGGGCGTACGTAAAAAAAAATGAACGAATCAACAGAACAAAACTAGAACTGACGTGTTCTAAATCTAATAAGCGTAGGTTGGTATCCAATATATATGGCTTTTTTCAGATATTAATGCAATGATACCTACCATATCGAGTTCTGAAACTGGTCCCATGCTTCTTATTAGTATGTTGGTTTGAACTACAGTTGGATAACCTATAACACAATAATCTTATTTAAAAATATCAATTTTGTAAGTAATGTTTTGAGCCATTTGGAAATAATGCATTAAAATATGTAGTATCGCTCTATGGGTATAAAGATCTCGTCAAAAGATCAGAAGATTTAAATACGAGAACGATATTATTATGATTACTATTTTTCCCCTACTTATTCGCTGAAGGAGCTATTCCAGCTCTCAACCTGAGAGAATTTGCTAACACTAATCCTGGCAAGAGTAGTGCTTCGCAGAATGTATCTCTGGATCGGAATCGTGACCCACTGAAAAGTTCGGTGAGAAACTCAGCGGGTTAGACAATCACGACAATTGAAATTATATTAACACGAAAACTGACCTTTTCCATGCGTTGGCAACTGAGAATTTTCATAATTCTTCAAAAGGTTCTCTAAAACAGAAGTTATATTTTTAGAGACGGCATCGTTTATACTTCTCTTATTCTGTTTCCACGTAAACACATCTGTCTGTTCAAAACTAGAGTTGGCGTAATTGGAAAACATTATTTCATTTATGTTGTTCCAGTAGTCGGATTCTGCGGTATCTCGTGACGTGTTTTTCGCCGCAGACAAAATCTTTGGAGTGTGCCGCGGCGTAGCTTCGTCATGGGATGTCAACATTATTGGAAACGTTCCATTTTTAGTTGTCAAGTATATAGCTCCTTTTGCTTGTACTTGGAGACAGCTGAAAAAAATCTTCTGTTAGAGTGAATTATTTGTGTGGTTTTCGTACTTTCACACCTTTGTATTGCATTAAGTGATAACTGAAGCCCATAAGTATGGACATGAAATGAAAATCTTAATGGTAATGCAATACGTCACCCCTACAATTGGGACTAAGTAGAAGGACTGGTGGTAGGACCTCTTGTGAGTCCGCACGGGTAGGTACCACCACCCTGCCTATTTCTGCCGTGAAGCAGTAATGCGTTTCGGTTTGAAGGGTTGGTAACTATACTGAGACCTTAGAACTTATATCTCAAGGTGGGCGGTGCATTTACGTTGTAGATGTCTATGGGCTCCAGTAACCACTTAACACCAGGTGGGCTGTGAGCTCGTCCACCCATCTAAGCACTAAAAAAAAAAAGGCACAAATATTTCCCTTACACTTTTACTACCGGTGAAATCAGATGGAAATTAGTGTCTAAGATTTTCAGAAGTAGAAGGTAATTTATTCTTAAAAAAAGTAATGTTACTGTGAAAGAAACGAAGGATTATCATGTCGTAGACATGTTATTGATTGTAGGTATTTAGTATCAATGAAAAACTAAACTACTATTACTTATTAAATTAAAGAAACAGAAAGGTGCAGTTTTCGTCTTGTTTGAGTAGAATATTCTATCTTTAATAGCTTGAATTTTAAACGAGACCGAACCAGGTTGAGTGGTTTTCCAATCCGTGTCATATTCTGACCACCTCGGACGCGGCTGGCACGACGCCCGACATTACTTTTATTTTATGCTAAAAAGGGTTCCGTGACCCAATCATTATACAAAGATGTGCTCTATTTGAATTTCATTCATGTAAATAAAGCACCGAGAAGTAAAACTTATGTTGGAAACCGATCTTTGGCTTTATTTAAAGAGTTTTATTTGTGTAAGTGTCCGATACCTATGGTTTGATTACTGCAGCTTTGTACCGTTTTATATTTATTAATTGATAATCCAATTCAAGAAGAATGTTTATAAGACATTGTGTGAAGAGTTTTGGATCAGACATCATTTTTTTAAATACAACATATTATTATGTTTATGAACTACTTTTATAACGAAGAACTCCATCATAGCGTCATAGTATGTTAGTTAAAAAATTCATAACAGAATTTGTTTTATTTTCATATAAATAAAACTAAGTGGATACTCAATTAATTCTTGGTACTTCCAAAGTAATTCTGAGGGAAAATTATTCCGCAGTAGCAAATGTATGCTGAAACACGCTTCCAGCTAATCTGACACGATCAGAGGGTGCCCGTCACTCCCGATGCTAGAGGAAGATGCCTTATTTCCTTCGCCGACTGACTTCCTAGTTTTCGACATGGACTTGTTCACGAGTGATGTGAATTCGAAACCTTTAGTAACAATCATGCAGTACTTATTTTGATATGACGTCATATTACATATACATCATATAAAAGGGCAAAACATTTTTTTTAACGGGCAGACTAGCAACCAGCCCGTCTTGTGTAAAGTTAGCAACCAGTCACACAGGCATTGCTTTTCTCCATTAGCAACGGTTATTAGCATTCAGTGGGCCATAAGTTCGTCACAATAAATAAATAAAACATTAAATCGAACCCTCTATTGTGTTGGTTACGTTATAACAGCTGCCTTAAGATTTGGAATTTATAAATGCTTCGCGAGTGAAACAGGCAGAGGTATTATTTATGCGTATAGGCGCAGTAAGCTTTACCACTATCATTTACTATATCTAATGATTAGAGAGAAACTTTTGTAATGAGGTGAAGTACCTACGACTATGATTACGACTATCAGTACATACGACTATGATTTCATACATGATTTATTAACTTTGCATCCGCTGGATGCAGGCAGCGCAGGACCGGTCTTTGTGGCGAGGCTTGGGGGAGGCCTATGTCCAGCAGTGGACGTCCATGGGCTGATAGATAGATTATTAACTTTACTCTATAGTGGTCTCTGTAGTCTTCAATATGCTGTTATACTTTAGTAACTAACTTTAACTCAATGTAGAAAGCGTATGGAGAATCATGTCTGCAATCAGTGTCTCTTATAGAGTAGCAACTCTAATTGCAATCTGACATTCGACGATTGCGCATTCCGTCTAAGCAGATTTGATTGCTGTTCTATATCAAATCTCGACCTTGATTCAAAATTACTGTGTGACCTAATATCAAAAGGGACATCAAAAGAAAACACATTTAACGGAATTTGCCATTTTCATTAACTATAAAACATTAAGCTGCGTCCAATGTCGGTATAATTACATTCAAACAATCTAAATGTCTTTTCTTCTCAAATATTTTTGTAGTAATTTCCAAAACAGATGAAAGTAATGTTATCCAAAGAGATATAACTTTGTAATAGAACTCTCGTCTGAAAGCTTATCGATGATTGATGGACGGAATGTAGACAGAGACATAATTATAAGACATAACGTGAACCATTTCCATGTCTGTCTTGAATATCGAATTATGGATTAAAATAATTTGCATTATTACAAAATATTATGTTGTATCATATTGAATTAATCCATTATGATTTTATTGCTTGATTACAATACGCAGTTAAAATTGTTTTGTAATAAAATGAAGGAGTATAGGAATTTAAAATTATTTTGCACATTAGAAATATTCATAAAAGTGAATCTCGAAAACAGGGATTGTCGTGGCCTAAAGGATAAGACGTGCGGTGCATTCGTGTTGAGCGATGCACCGGTGTTGGAATCTCAGGCGGGTACCAATTTTTCTAATGAAATACGTATTCAACAAATGTTCACGATTGACTTCCACGGTGAAGGAATAACATCGTGTAATAAAAATGAAACCCGCAAAATTATAATTTGCGTAATTACTGGTGGTAGGACCTCTTGTGAGTCCGAACGGGTAGGTACCACCGCCCCGCCTATTTCTGCCGTGAAGCAGTAATGCGTTTCGGTTTGAAGGGTGGGGCAGCCGTTGTGACTATACTGAGTGAGACCTTAAAACAATATCTCAAGGTGTGTGGCGCATTTACGTTGTAGATATCTATGGGGTCCAGTAACCACTTAACACCACGTGGGCTGTGAGCTCGTCCATCCATCTAAGTAATAAAAAAAAACCAATTCCTAAATTTCAAATAAGAAATAAATCGAAATTTTATCTGGATTTAATCGCTTCTTTGTTTAACGAGATGTCAGCTTTCGCTTGAAATACATTTGAATACGAGCTGGGAATATCTAGGAACTGGTCCCAGTTGCTTGCGGCGTTGATGAGAATTAGTTTCCGCTGAGAAAGCTCATTTTTCTCCTGAACAAAGGTTTGGATCAAGCTAAAAGGGCTAACTGCTTAATCTACTTGCGGAGCATGGAATTTAATAAAAAGTAATACATAATCCTGTAGTTTTTTTTTATTATATACTGTTTTAATGTAATATAAAACGAAATGGGCTATGGAATGAGCACCTTCCTCAAACGAGGCCTGTGGAGAGTATTAAGCCGTAGGCAGCGGCTTGGCTCTGCCCCTGGCATTGCTGAAGTCCATGGGCGACGGTAACCACTCACCATCAGGTGGGCCGTATGCTCGTCTGCCTACAAGGGCAATAAAAAAAAAATGAAATTAATAATATTGTAAAGAAAGCCCAAAAACAATGCAACAAAGTTTCGAAATTGAAATAAATAGCTCAATTGTAAACATTATTCAGAGTTAAAACAGAAAAGTGACGTTAAAAACAACTTTAACGAGCGTCTTCGCTAGAGTTGACGTCGGAAAAAACATATAATAAAAATATACATTGTTTCCGCTCGTCAACTGATATTAAAGTTAAATAGTCACGCGTTAAGCAAAACTAGTGAATTTACATGTTTCAATCGTCTTTTTTGTGATCGTATCAGTATTTAACAGTTCTTTGTCTACGCGCGTCCATGCTGTTTTCGTGCACCTGGTATAACCATAACATAGACGAAACAAAAAGTAAGGTTATAATGTCAAAGACTACAGAATCGTGTTAAGCTTAATGCCGAGTCATGGCCGCTCACAACTTCGGATGGCCACTAGCTCGGCCGCCGGCACAAACGGACAAATGGAAATATACGACGGACATCCTTTTAGCGTGTTACTACGTTGCAAAATTTCTCAGGCAATTGACTTTCTTTGAAGATTTAGTTGCTTTGCTCACTTTCAAAAATGTTTGTTGTATTCTTTTCTTTTTTCAATTAAGACATCGACCTCAGTACTTTAGAGGGCAGCATTGTGATATAGATGTACTAAAATGTCATCAAGTCAATCAAGTTTATGGCATTTTATGGCAATTTTATGGCATTCATATGGGATGCTGCCTTGTGAATTTTCACTAATTCGATTTCCATTCACATTCACAATTTGTATTATGATGTGATTTACTAACGAATTACTTATAATATGTACCTACAGTATGCCTTTTGATACACACTGAGATAGTGCACATCTAAAAGCACATTTCCTCGAATCAATCCCTCGAGTATTAAGTAGTATAAGTGTTAAGTCGTTCGAGTTACTTTCGTATGGCATGCCTATGTATGTTGTAATAATACACATGTAGCTGATTACTTCCTCTTCCAATAAAAGCCATTTTCGCACCAATTTCTGGACATTCATTATGAAGCGGAAACATTCTTCCGTCTATATATTTACGACGAACCATTAATTCGGTTGAAGTGTCGGTAATGTGATGAAAGCCTTCTTCTAATTCTTTTTTGAGCCTCGCCGTACGCAATTACATAGAAAAATGATTTATTTTTCCTTCACACCGCTTCTTTTTGTTTTGTTTGTATGCGAAAATCACTAAAGGCGTTAATCGCAACTTGTGATCTTATGTTCATTTTATGTATATTAATAATTATGTTTAGAAACACATAATGTGGCATTGCTAAGATATGTAGTGGCTTAATTTTGATTAAAAATAACCCATAATTACCCTCCCAAATTAAAAGTACTAAAGTTAGTTAAGAATAAAACAGAGTCCACGAATGTAGCGAAAAATAAATGCTAATTAAAAGTCTATCGTTGGTTTCATAACTGAATTTACTGTTGATCAATACCCCGAAGAATCAGGTGAAATAACGAGGTTGTTTCTCGAGAGATTGTTTTATTTTTTCATCTTTGTACGAACGACAAAAGCCTTGATTACAGAGCTTCATTGGCGAAGCGGAGGGCTCTCGCCCCGACAAGCACTCTTCGTTTGTAACGAAATGTGCCAAATTGTCAACTCAGCCTTCGATCGCGCTTGATATTTTTGTATAAGATTTATACTTCAATCATAAATTAATAGGCTTATTGTACATAAAGCAAATGAAAACAATGAATCATAATTAACGCAGTACAAGGTGTAAAATCATTTGATATTTCATTTGCTAATCCAAAAAATGTTTAAATTTTTCTGTCATAAAAATTACATGATAAGCAGTCCCCAAAGTTGGCACTAGATAACGTCACATTTTCTATAAGCCATCTTGGCAAGTCAAGTTTGGGGAGGCTTTAATTTCCTTGTGCTAACATAATCTGGTAGTCAATTAAAATTTTCTTACGCGAACGTCCTTTATAAATTGTTCTCGGTAAAGGGTTTTATTTATTACCTACTTTATAATTTGACCAGTCCTCAGATTTGCCCTTAAGATGTTTGTATCCGATTGACAACTTTTATACTTCTCTTCTCGTAAAGTTTAATAAAATTAAAACGAATTCGGTGTAATCAATTCTTTTTTTATTTTAATTCAATTCGTGTCTATAATTCGGGTAGATTCAATGAAGATAAAAAGTCATGTATAAAAACCGCGATATTGCTGATCAAAAATATAAAATTAATAATTTGTACACTGGGATGTTCTGGTGAAAGAGTTCGATGATCTGAGAGAACACATAGATGTCCAATCAGCACAACCGCACTTGGTAAGGGCGGGTCCACACATCCAAACTGCTCCAAGATATAGCCCAGAGCCATTATACAATGACCTACGTAAGGTAGGTACACTTCTATAACATCAGATAGATCACACACTAAAGGATTCATTTAGTGCACTATTCAAATTCCACATTCAGGTTCGTAGTTTTCCATACCGAAATTAATTTCTTTATACTCGCCTAAAATGGATAGAATACTTGCAAACGTAAAGTAAGAATTCATTTCGTATTCTCGTTTTCCGTTTTTCAAGCACAAATAATCTTCATAGAAGGTAGTAAGTTCCGTCATCAAAGCTACGAGATGTCCCAATAAAATGAGTAAATTGCTGATGAAGAATGCGTATTGGTTATCAGAGTTAATCTTTCCAATTACAAATCCTAAGAATACTAGACAGTTTCCGATTACTGATAAGTAGAAGTCGATAGAAGACAAAATAATCCTGGGCTTTGTTGGTAGTTGACATCCGTTGGTCTGTGGCATTTTGGAAATAATCGCAGCTCAACTAAGTATTACAAAAGACGATTGTTAATATTTTGGTTGGTTCTTTATGATTTTGTTTTTTGTGCCAATACCCGAACGGACAACATTTAGTTTTATACCAACCATACTGATTTATAGTGTGTGACAAAAATTACTTGAACTTCATCTTGAAAGTGGTTTGAATACGAAAAATTACAAGCTTTTCTGACATATCTAGTGATGACAAATAATGACAATATACGTTCAATAATTTTGTGCTATGGCAACTTCGTTATTTAGTTCTAAAAGCTTCAATAGGATTAACGTTCTCGAATAAAAACCTTATTTTGATGTTTGAATACGAAAAAACCGTTTTTAAGAAATTCAGAGGCGCATTTTCACTTTAATCAATTCGGGCAATGAAATTGAACGGTATTCACCTGACAGCGCTCTCAAATATTCCCCGTTGTTATTCGTTCGAATATATTATTTGAATATTATGCGGTCCCCCAGAAATACAAGGGTTACAAGTATTTGTTTCCTGTGAACAAAAAGGGTAAATTCTTCGGGGTTACGGACACACGCCTCGGTAATGGTGACAGTTAGAATAACTTCAAAAGTTGCCAGAGCAAGAAAATAAATAATGTATTATCTCGTTACATCTGCTAATGTCAGTTGCCTTTGGGCAATCTATCCTAATACCCATAAATACCTAATATTCAAACCCAACCTTACAAAATCCTACGAAACGCAGAAAAGATACGACACTAGCATGGTTTTTTCTAGAATATTTTAGAATGGTTAATTATAAAATCAATATTTTAAAAATCTAAGTATGTGCCGTTCGTGTTCAAATGAATAAGACATCCGGTGCATCTATTCCTTTCAATCAATACATATATGCCGGAGCTTAAAACCTGAAACAGAAAAAATAGTTTTGTGTTCGTACGCACCTAACATACGGTTACAGAAAACTAAAATTCAACCTTGTTATTAGTAACATTTTTGAATTTCGTAGGGTGTACCTAAGTCATCATTTTCATCTTTGGCTGTACAGGCTCGCGCCGAACTCAGTGTTGTTTGAGCAAAATTTTCGTTTCTATCCGTAGATATTGAGTACAAGGTTCGATTGCTATTTGTTTCGTATTTCGGTGTCTCGTTCAAGTCATATTTACGACTCCTTAATTGAAAAGTGTGAGAAGCGGAATAAATTATTTTTTATTTGACTTGGGTCGTTCCATAGGAGCTTCAAAATGGATTTTACCGTAATGAGAAATTATAACGAACGTTATATAATTACAGCGTTGCTTATTCGAATAAAATTTTCATCATCGTATGTTTTTATTACCGCCATATTTGGTACACAAATATTTTTATATAATAATTTATTGTTGCTTCAAATTTTTTTTGTTAAATTCATATTTGCACATTTTACCATACAAAAATAATATCAGTTAGAAATATTAACGTTAGATACTGTCTGTTTATTGTTGTAGATGAATAAAGGAGTTCATATGGTCCAGTGTTATAAGAACCTTTCACAACGGATTTGACCTCTGAATCGCATTGTAACAATCAATGTCCATTTTTATTTAATTATTTGTTTTAGCCGGGGCGGAAGGGAGTCGGACTCAGCAGCTGGAAATAGTGGTCATTATTACCATTTTCGACTGTAGATTTCGATGGTAGACAAGTCGGATACTCGAAGACAATAAAATAATTATCTTATTTGAAATCTAAGTAGACCATAAATCATATCAAACGATTTGAAGTTGAGAGCAAACTTTGTGATTCAATTACGAATATTTTAGATGAAAGTACAAAATCGTCGATTTCGTAGGAAACTGAATTTGAATTAGTTTGTGGATTCCATGAAGTGTGCACCTAAATGGAAGTATGTATGTGGTGGAACTTGCAATCTAGCAACGCCCAGCTACTTCTGAAATTGACTTTCGTCAGGCACTTCTGAATTTCATCGTAATCCTTCCTAGATTCTGGCATTTTTAGAGATTTCAAATATTTGCCAAATTATAAATTTACTTACAAGCGTTCTATTGTACTTCATTGTATGGCTGTTTGGTAGGCAGCGGCTTGGCTCTGCCCCTGGCATTGCTGACGTCCATGAGCGACGGTGACCACTTACCATCAGGTGGGCCGTATGTTCGTCTGCCTACAAAGGCAATTAAAAAAAAAAAAAACTTCATTGTATTAAATTTTATCATAATAAAGTATAATAATACACGAGAAATGTCTGAAATACTCGCTTTTTGTCGGGATATTAATAAGAATAAAAGTATATTAACGGCCCATTTCTTTTTGTGTTAATTTCTTTTAAATAAAGACGTGCGCATAAATAATGAGCGAATAATCGTAAATGATATTCGTGATAGCGTTTTAAAAATATATTAGAAAATGAAAGTCGATTTTTTTTCATATTTCGAATTCTTTATATACATACAGTTTAACACGATTTAACAAACACTTATCGAAAAAGAAAAAAAACAAGTACATAGTTCGAACGTCGCCCGTCGCGTTCTGAATTCAAATAACGCGGTGAGGTGTGAGAATCTTGAGCATAGAGGACTTGCTTTAAGAGCGGTTTGGAATTCTTTCCTCGTTAGCAATATTGAATTTATCGGCAGGAATACGACGAACGACGTTTTGTGCGAGAATTCCTTTGCTTCGTATGATCAGCGGTGATTTGATCTAAAAAGTTTTTATGGTTCACATTTCAGAACTTTTTTTACATGTTACTTTAAAAACGTGCTATATTATCTTTCCAAATAACAAACTCATTGGTATATAAACATAATGTAAAGACGTATTCAAATTTTCTTAAGCTTCTTCTGTCCTTAAATACCAATCTAAAATAAACCATTTTTATTACTTGATAAGTCAATTTGAAACTACACTTATTAAATTTTGTAATCCGCTAAATTATCTATGACTACAAATCAAATTGACAGTTATTTAATTAACTATTTCATTAGTATCTGCAGAAATGACTTTTTCTTTTTTATCAAATACTAGCTGACCCGGCAGACTTCGTAGTGCCTCAATCGATAAATAAAAGACCTAAACTTTTGTGTAAAATAAATTTAAAATAAACAAAAGGAATCCGTCCAACGGGGGGGGGGGGGGGGACACACATAAAAGGGAAAAAAATATTGTTATTTTTATTTATATTCCGAGCATTTTCATATTTTAAGCCTTCTCTGGACTTCTACAAATAATTGAAGACCAACATTAGCCAAATCGGTCCAGTCGTTCTCGAGTTTTAGCGAAACTAACGAACAGCAATTCATTTTTATATATATAGATAATCAGTTGCTATTAAAAACGTTAATGAAAGCTGTACATTATAATACACGAGGATTTGATTAACTTCTAATAACCGATTAGAAGTGGCTGTTGACTTTGACTGTCGTCATCTGTTCGATAGTTGGCACTTTGTCAAGTGAGTGTCGCGCCCTTGCACCACTTTATTGGAGCCTGAAGGCCTGCTGACGTCTTAATCACGGAGTTCGAGTCACTGGGAACGTTTTAATCTGTTCAAATCTGTTGTAATAGCGCTACGATGATTATATGTCGTGTTTGATTGTATGCAATATCTTTCGCTGTAATTTGTGATAATTCGTTCTGTTGTTATTACTGTTTAGTACAAAATAAATAATAGGGTTAAAAACAAAAAAAAAACGCGCGTAATTGAAAAGTAGAATATGTTTTTCGATTAATAAATAAATATTAAATTGTAAAAATGCCTGAGGTTTTAGATGTTGATTATTATTGTAAATATGATATTTGTTGATTAAAAAACCACAAGATTTTTTTTACTGATAGCTAGTTTTTGACTAGTGTGGGTCGAGTAGAATTTACCTTGCTTTAAACCTGACTGCAGCGCCACTCATCGGGTCAAATTGTAAATATTTTCTCATAAAATCCTCATTTGAACTATTACGAGTATTTTGAGTCTAAAGATAGGCAAATCAGTTTAGCCATTCTTAAGTGATGCGATTATCAATAATTTAAGAATTTAAATTTTTTGGAGACCTTCATGTCGATTAATGATGGTCGATCTGCCTACGTCACTGTTGTTGTCGATATTTTTTCGCATTATTCATTACACATGTTCAGAATACAGCTCTCCTTTAACGAAACCTAGTATTCCATTGTTCCTATCTTGCATTTAAAAGTTAAGACTTTGAAACAAAAACCTAATTAATAAATTTCCTTAAAATGTTTTTTGTTAACCAAAAATCTTGCAAATAACGAATTTATTAGTATTACACGTCAAAGAAATAAAACAAATTTAGCATTGAACGGATATCTGTTTCGCATTCCGGCGATGATGTATAGGGATTGTTTCCGTCTTACATATTTTTTACGTAAATACAAATATAAAACCAAATTCATTACTTTATCTATGCAGCGAGTGTTTTAATAAAGTGCCTGTAATTTTAAACGAGCTATTAACTGTCGAAAAAATATTTCAAAAGCCGGTATAGATAATTTTTGTGTGAATAATCTTCCTTTATATATTAAAATTAGATGAATGATTTTATTTTAGTCGTAGATCCCTAAAAGACGTAAAGCTCAGAAAAAAAAACACGTGTGGCACTCGGGGACGGCCGCGGTAAAGCTATTGCTAGCATTTTTATCAACTTAATAATAATTTAATATTAAAACAATAATAAAATAAGACCATTTATAAACATTAACAAAAGCAAAACATTAACTGTCCATTTCACACTCATAAGCTAGACCACGCGAGAGAGCGATGGGCAGATTTTCATGATGCGCATGCAATGCGACGTCACGCCGCGCGCTTATTTACAAACACTACACAAGCGCAACGTGTGAATGTGTTGAACGCGAGCTACACGGTAGGCGGAGTGGGGGATGTTAGGTTTTATTTTCGTTATGGAATTTCTTGATTCGGTCGCCGCGCTCAAAGCCCGCGATAAAAGCTATGCAATAGCTTAAAAATCGCACCTGATAAAACTAGTTTATAACCGCACTATACAGACTAACGACTTTGTATATACAGTATTTGTATACTCCACATTGTCTCTCACTATTACCAATGATTACAGAGTTGTTTTAACGAAATAAAGTCTCAGTTAAGCGTTGATCAAATTATCAAAATAATAAAAAAAAATTACGCGTTGAGTTGACATTAAGTTATTTCTCAATTAAATTAATCATTTCAGTTGTAATTTGCGCTTTTATGACTAAGACTGTTTACGAGGGTAATTCCATTGCAATCACATCTCTTTAACAATCCATTCGATCCTATCAATCAAAATCTATTGTAGTAATATGGTAGAAGTGTTGATTAATTTCGATATTGGAGCCGATTCCATTAAGCATTATTACGCACAACGCAATATTGACACAACACAACAAATAGTTACAAATAAGAATGATTACAGATTTTAATGTTTTTATAATTAAAAATTAAAATTTCCAAAATAAAACAATCATAAATGTTTTTATTTTAAACATTTATCGAGTTATCGATTATCAATCTATTCGAGTTATCAATATAGCTATATTTAAATTGTACTAAGTTTATGAATAATACTATCGATATCTGTTAAATGAAAGATACTTTGAAACAATTCAATTATGAAACCGGTTCGGAAGTATTGGAAAATTGTTCCGTAAAAACTTAAAGAAACAGACAGACGAATGATCGAGTTGCTTTTTATTTGCCGTAGGCGATAATTGAACTAAAAATAAATCTGGAAACGTGTCTTCTATTATATAGTCGGTCCTCAATTCGATCGGATTAGTTGCGTATACTAAGGATGAGTGTCTACTCAATTTACCTTTTTCCTCATCAAATGATAACAACACTTTTTTTGCCAACCTATTTTAGTAAGGAATAACAGATTTTATTATTGATAATTCAAAGCAAATTTCATTTTTAATACGATTTTGTTAGTTTGTATGTAATTTTTGTACTTTTTGGTTTTTGGTACTTTACTACGTAATTTTTGGCAATTTCAAGACTTTAAACTTTGCACACGTACCAAGGACTGTGAATCTATACTAATATTATAAAGAGGAAAGATTTGTTTGTTTGTTTGTTTCGAATAGGCTCCGAAACTACTGGACCGATTTGAAAAATTATTTTTCCATTAGAAGCCGACATTGTCCCTGATGAACATAGGCTACTTTTTTCTTTTTTTTTGGTTTCATGTGTGTTTTAATGTTTCCGAAGCGAAGCGAGGGCGGGTCACTAGTATAATATATATGTATGTATGTGCTGCTTCACTGCCTACTGCTGCTGCATACACCAGTAATTACACAAATAATATTTTGCGGGTTTGATTTGTATTACACGATGTTATTTCTTCACCGTGGAAAGCAATCGTGAATATTTATTTAGTACTAGGTGACCCGGCAGACTTCGTAGTGCCTCAATAAATAAATAAAATACTTAGTTTTGTATAAAATAAATTTAAAACGGGACGCATCAAAGGAAAAACAAAATTGTTATTTTCATTTAATTCCGAGCATTTTCATACTTATCTACCTTTTAAACCTTCTGTGGACTTCTACAAATAATTCAAGACTAAAATTAACCAAATCGGTCCAGCGGTTCTCGAGTTTTAGCGAGACTAACGAACAGCAATTCATATTCAGCAATAGATGTATTATATTTCATTGGAACCTGCTGGCGTGTTCCAATGCCCTGGGCGTCCTATTTAGGCGCGACAACGAGTTTAATTTACATATGTTTGTTAGTAAATTTTTATAATTAAAATTATATAATTAATTAATCTTAACCTAATTCAATCCTGCACGGATGCGAAACGCCATGCCGTTTCAATTTACTAAAACCAATTAGAATCAGAATTAGATCTGAAATTGAGCGGATAGCGTGCATAACATTAGGGCTTGGGTACATTTGAGTAATAGTGTCGGGTTCTACTACATGAATATAAATTATACGACATCTGCGACCCACTACTGTTGAAATAGATTTGTCAGACGGTTACAAGAATCCAAGTGACCTTTATACAAGTTTTTTTTACAACGATGCGAACTAGGTTTATACTTTTGATTGGCGGCGAACTATGAAAAGTCGCTTAGCACTAAGACTACCCGATCTGAAATACACTGAGGCATGTGCATGTTACAATCTAACAGCCAATATGAGGTATAACTTTTCGTGATCGCATTATATTAATGTAGTGTGCGCATTTGATTGTCACAAGGTACGCGATCATCTCTCTACTATGTATTCCTTCGTTATCATCGGTCCATAGTAGAACCTCGTGATTAAATATTCGACATTTAAGTATAGATCCTAAAAATTTGTCTTAAAACATCCGATGCTGAGCTATTTGACGAAGGGACCATATCACAAAATTTGTACAGCTATTACGATTGATATTAATTTTATAAAAACATTTGTAATCAATAACACGGTTATTGTAGCATATACCTACACATGGTAGGTAGGTCGCGATATTTCAAATTTGAAATTTCCGTAAACAAGTGCAACTCATTATGAAAAGTTATGGAAATAAAAAAACAAGTCGGATAATTTATCACAAAAATGCAACACACTGTACGTTTTCTGGTCGGAAATATTTCTTAAAACTTACTGTGCTCTAATAAAAATAAACTGAAATTATACAAATCGTGAAAAGTGCTAGAAACACGCAAACCCAAAAACCTTAATCATTCACAAAAATACTGACTCCATTAGAAATCGAACTTCACCCCCGAGATATACAGTATTCAGTGTCACAAACCACTTGATCAAGCCGATCGATTGGCTTTCAATCCAGTCTAAGCAGTTAAAAATGAGCCTCGTTTTTAAACTAAAATCTTCAAATGGACGAACGAACTGAAGAGATTGAATTAGACCTATATGCTTGTAGATATTGACCGGAACGCGTATCTGGGACTTTAAGTGTCACTCGAAAATAACATTTCCTATTGCTCAACACGTTTGTATTGTACTTATGATTTTCTAAGAAATCTTTACCTTTACCTCCCAATAGAAAGACCCTTTGTGGGCTCGTTGAGCATCTTCTGATGAGCGCCATATTTTATTGTAATATTTTCGGGTTCAATGGTAAGATTAAAGTTATTGTGTTACTATTGCAGTTAATGTAGTGTAGTTTGTAGATAATGTGGGTGTGCTATGGGAAATTCCTTGTACGGTTTTGTTCCATAAAACTGTCACGTTTATTTTATGAAATAATTAATCTAATGTAAATTAAATACAAAAGAACCATTAAAAGATAGTTTGTTTTAAAAATTGAATAAATTGTAATTAATATTACTATTACTATTTATTATTACTGCGGAATAATATTTTTTTAAAACGCTTTTACTAGCTTGATCTATAAACAATACTTATCTATATGTCGTGGTTAAAGACTTTTAGTAATATTAAGACGTTATTTTGACTATTATTTTAAATGATGAAATGTTGTTTGATAAATATCACAAAATGTAGGGTAGACTCCGTAACGCCACAGTATAAAATGGCGGTACGTGGACAGAGTCGTGGCCCTCTACCCGATGATATGTAGGCGAAGTAAAATGTCCCTTAGAAATAAGGTGACACTCTACAAAACTTGCATACGCCCTGTCATGACCTATGCAAGTGTAGTGTTCGCGCACGCGGCCCGCACTCACTTAAAATCCTTCCAAATCATTCAATCCCATTTTTGCAGGATAGCCGTCGGAGCCCCGTGGTTCGTCAGGAACGTCGACCTCCACGACGACCTGGACTTAGAGTCCACCAGTAAGTATATGCAGTCGGCGTCGATGCGCCACTTCGATAAAGCGGCACGACACGAGAACCCTCTCATCGTGGCCGCCGGTAACTACATTCCCGATCCTGCGGACAGAATGGAAAGCAGTCGACGTCGCCCAAAACACGTCATCTCGGATCCTCCCGATCCACTAACGGTGCTTTTAGGTACTTCAAGCACCGGTCACCGTTCTCGTCGAACCCGTCGCTTGCGACGAAGGGCTCGACGAGTAAATTAACTCTCAGACACAGCCCACTGAGTTTCTCGCCGGATCTTCTCAGTGGGTCGCGTTTCCGATCCGGTGGTAGATTCTGCGAAGCACGGCTCTTGCTAGGGTTCGTGTTAGCAACGTCATCAGGTTTGAGCCCCGTGAGCTCACCTACAAAAGTTAGGGTTACGCTGAAATAGCCTCTCAAGGCTCTCAGCTTAGGTAGGAAAAAAAAAAAAGAGTCGTGGCATTCCGTGTCAGACAGTCATTCAGTCCATATTAGACGGTCGGTCTGTCTCACTCAGTGAGTCTCAGTCAGTTAGTCAGTCAGTCGATCTGTCGGTATGTGGAACGAAACTGTCGGTTTACCCTGTCATTGTGAAAGTTGTGTGTGTTGAGTTTCAATAATTATTATTCAAAAGGTTTTATTGACTTTTTATAAACTGAGTTCAATCGAATACGAGTGATGACGGAAACTACCGCTTAGCCATCCCTGACGCTGCGTCGACATATATATAACAAAATCGTTCAACTTAATTTTCACCAACTTGAAGACCAACGATTAACCTGAAAACTAGCCGATGTATCAAGTACGGAGAATAGTACATACAGTTATTTTACTTTACTTTGGCTTAATACCCTGAACAGGATCATCGGGATAAAATTCTTCTTCTTCTTCTTTTTCTCCACCTTATCCCACTATGTGGGGTCGGCACAGCTAATTTTTCTCTTCCATTCTCTTCTATCAGCCGTCATCTCAACACTCACTCCTCTCTCTCTCATATCGTCATTCACACACTCCATCCATGTCTTCTTCGGTCGACCTCTTCCCCCTCTACCTTACCTACATCGGGATAAAATTAAAATATTATTTTAAGTTTTATTTGAACGTAGCTGTTTAGAAGCCTGAGCCGGTACTCCATTAGTTGGTTTGCGGCAAAAATGGGTGAGATGTTTATACCCACTACCGTGGACGGATGACGGAGGAAGATAGTAAGGTAGGTGCTTAGAAGCAGTATCTCGGATTAAGTATCTTTAAAATAGGTATACTGTTGATAATACCATTTTTGTATAATAAATTTCGTAATAAAAATGTTATTTTAATCTTGCGAGCAAAAATTCTAGGAAAAAATTTAATATGACATGTAACTCGAGTAAAAAATTTACATCACAAAGTATGTCAGTTTAGGGTTTTCTATCATATTATTAAGTTAGGAGAGACGCAAGTTTATATGAGCCGAGATTAGTGACATCGTCCACTGAATTTTTTAGCATTAAATTTTGTGTTATTTATTCACACTTTATTGTATAGGTTCTATATTATAAGGCGTACATATTGTATTAAATAATAAATAATTATTTGTAAAATTTGTGCTTTTTAAGAACGGGACAAATACAATTTGAAAGATTAAAATATATCTGACTTTGTACCTGTAATGATAAAAATTATTAACCATATCTTCTACGAGTATACATATGTATTGAAATTTTAAGTATAATTTTCTTTACTCATGATAACATTAACAGAAACCAATGTTCATTTACAAATAAATCATTATCTATAATATAATATGTATATAAAAGAAACGGGCGGAAATAAAACAGTTTTTAGATTTCAAACTATAATAATAAACCTTTTTACAATAAAAAATAATAACAAAAGAAAAAATGTAACGTAAAAAACGAATCTAAATCTTAAGGTATCAGTGCATACGGTCGAAATTTAATCACTGAACAAACGCTAGGGCGCATAAATATTCGTCGAATTAGGAAGTTAGAATTTCATGAACAGATAATGTAAATCGAAGCCAGACATCGACTCTACTTCTATTACCTCTGTATTATTGTGTTCAGTGCAAAAAACATTAACAAAATCTTGTCATTAGTATTCTTTTACACTTTACTTATGCTGTGGTAGTAATAGCAGTAGTATAGTAGCGGATACACAACTGTCTTTATCGTTTTCGAGTATTGACGTTTCTGTGTCGACTGTGCTTAGTGGGCGTTGGCACTTATAATCTATCAAGCGTATTGTCCGCTGCCACCGAGCGACGCGCATCATCAAACTAGCACATGAGCGATGGATGATGTAGACAAGTTATACGGCGCCGAAGGTCTATCGGAAATTCACTTACCGATAAGCGACATTCGGTACACGCCTGGTGACATCGTAACACGCTTAGTTAAATCATTGCAAGATTTCTTGATTCCTCATAGTGAAATACGTTTAGTGTCTATGTATAATTTATTTATTTATTTAAGGATTACCGACAGGGTTTACAGTAAGACATAAAATAACATTGACATGTTTAGAGCAATTGATAACTGCAACTCTAATTATAGGCAATCACAGCATGCATTACATTAACATATTAATAGAGATTTTACAATACTATAAATAATAATAAAAAATTAAAAACAGAAAGATAACAAGGACAGTAATACCCGAAATAATAATAATAATAATAATTTAATGATTTATGAACAGTTAATTTAGCGTGGAAGAAAACTGTTTTAAATATTTAACTTGTTAAAACGAGCGCTCTTGTCTAGACAAGCTGCCTCTTTCTAGATGTAGATGTCCATGGGCTCTGGTAACCACACCGGGTGACCTGTGAGCTCGTCCATCCTTCTAAGCAATAAAAAAAAGACGCACGCTATTTCTTGCAACTTTTTATTTATTTATTTTTTATTGCATAAATGGGTGAACGATCTCACGCCCACCTGGTGTTAAGTGGTTACCGGAGCCCATAGACATCTACAACGTAAAAGCCGCCACCCACTTTAAGATATGAGTTCTAAGGTAGGAGTTCAGTATAGTTACAACGGCTGCCCCAGCCTTCAAACCGAAACGCATTACTGCTTCACGGCAAAAATACCACCGACCACCAGCAAACTTCAGTGTCTTAGAAGTAACGTCTTCATTTAAAGTAATCGAATTGTTCTACAAAGCATTACGATCATATCGCCTTGTCACAGAATAGACGACGCATTATGCAAAAGAGAATAAGCCCTACCGTTCTAGTAGATCTACCATTTTATATGCGTAAAGTACCGTCTCAAATATCAAGAATTCCCATTTTCCACTTTTTAGAAATTGAAAAAAAAAATTTGACTGTTGTTAATATTTTAACACTAATACTACGCTACAAGATCATAAAAATCCACAAAAAAAAAAATTTAAAAAAAAATCTCCTGACTAATGTATTAAAAGATGGTGGATAACTGTTTTGTTCCAGTTAATTATATTCATTTGAGCAGCTTTGTATACGCGGATTCGCTAGCGTTAACGAAGAGAAGCAAATCTTCAGTTAACTAGTACTTTTTTCTGAATGAAAAAAACCATTATCCTATGTGTGTACTTTTGACATGTAGGCAAAATTTTATGATAATTGATTTAGTAGTTGATACGTCATAGTATAACAAACAAACAAATTCACTATTCAATATTATTTTTAGGAAGATGAGCATACCTGATGGTGAGTGGTTATTGCCGCTCGTTAACGTCAACCTACCACATAATTATTATACAAATATACAATTTCGGTAGGCAGCGGCTTGGCTCTACCCCTGGCATTGCTGAAGTCCATAGGCGCCGGTAACCACTCACCATCAGGTGGGCCGTAAGCTCGTCTGCCTACAAGGGCAATAAAAAAAAGTACAACCCGATTTAACAAACTGAATTAAATTAAAAACCCATTTATTAATTATATCAATAAACACCTAAATGACAATTTGTAAGCGATAGAAGACCTTAATGCTGACTTGATAGAATTCTGCATTCGCAAAGTAGGTAATGTTTGTTTCATTTAATTAAGATTCAAACATTCGAGTGTGACAAAGGGAACGTGATCGAGTTAGGGCTCCCTCCCGAGAGGATCCATTTGTCTGAACAGTAATCATTTTACCCACAACTCCTTTTAGCGGTTAATGATTTAATGAACACACTGATAGGCTATTGCGTAGAATCGTTTGTATCATCCTTAATGAAAGACGCGTTGTGAGTTCGATTTTCATTATTGTAACAAATTATAATTCATAAATCATCTGTTTTTATTAGATCAGTTCGCCATACGCAAACATGTTCAACTTTGAATATAAAAAAAAACTTTTATTTTTTTATTGCTTAGATGGGTGGACGAGCTCACAGCCCACCTGGTGTTAAGTGGTTACTGGAGCCCATAAACATCCACAACGTAAATGCGCCACCCACCTTGAGATACAAGTTCTAAGGTCTCAAGTATAGTTACAACGGCTGCCCCACCCTTCAAACCGAAACGCATTACTGCTTCACGGCAGAAATAGGCAGGGTGGTGGTACCTACCCGCGCGGACTCACAAGAGGTCCTAGCACCAGTAATTACGCAAATTATAATTTTGCGGGTTTCATTTTTCAACTTTTTACTGGAAGATGAATGAAACAGCTCACGGTCTATACGGGGTTATGAGAGCCCATAGACAGCACAAAAACAATGCCGCCACCCACCATGAAATATTAGGACAAAGTTTAAATTGCAATGGAAGAAGGCTATTACACCCTTCCAGCCTGAACTTATGCTCAGGATGGTGGTACTCTAGCGGAGATTTGATGCACATTACTACCAACAATTAGGCAAATTTATAAATATTCTTAATTCTAATTCATTGATTACACAATACTATTTCTTCGTCGTCTAAAATCTTTCGTGGACACGTTAAGTTAATATTTATACGACAAGTTAATATTTCCTTAGAAAATTAGTAACTTGGATTTGAACACCGGTATTTTTTCGGATGGACACCATTTCGCTTAGGTTCATACAGATAATTGTTTTTCGTTACTAGTTTCAATAAAATGTAATCGAAAAAAATAAAAACAGAAAACACGATTCTTAGAACAGCATTCCAAAATAATTTCAGTAAGTATAAAAGAGTGTGTTTATGTATTTACAAACGAGATCTTATGAAGGGTTTCAGTGGTCGAGTCTGGTATGTCTTTAGTACTGTGAGGAAACGCCGAATATTTGTAACGTGCCCGTATACAAAGAGCACGTGCTTGAAATAACTAGACGTAATGGTTTTGTTGTGAAAGTTTACCATAGTTACTAAATAGTATATATAATTTTAATATATAGTGATGTATTAAATTATTCAAAAGTGTGCACGGATGAAGAAATTCGTTTTTTTTAGTTTATAATATAAACTAGCTGACCCGACAGACTTCGTAGTGTCTCAATCGATAAATAAAAGACCTAAACTTTTGTATAAAATTAACTCAAAATAAACAAAAGGAATCCGTCCGACGCGAGACACATCAAAGGAAACACAAAATTGTTATTTTTATTTAATTTTGAACATTTTCATTTATTTATCTACCTTTTAAACCTTCTCTGGACTTCCACAAATAATTCAAGAGCAAAATTAGCCTAATCGGTCCAGCCGTTCTCGAGTTTTAGCGAGACTAACGAACAGCAATTCATTTATATATGTCGGCGCAAATATGACTATTTACCTACTGATCATCAACTAATTACTCTGTGATAAGAAATTGATGTTAAACAGTTCCTTTTATTGTAATTTCAATACTTTAAAACGTGTTTGAAAAACGTGTAAACCCGCTCACGTGTTTGAAAAACGTGTAAACACGCTCACGTGTTTAAAACGTGTAAACACGCTCACGTGTTTAAAACGTGTCAACACGCTCACGGGTACGAAGCCCCATAAATACGGCCGTGCTGTCTAGCACTGATTGATTCGTGTCCGAGCCGTTGTACTGTACGGATATCTCTGTAACGTTGTTATGCTTCTCGTGCAATATACGAAGTTCTCGTGAAGTTCTCGTGAAGTTTTGTTTCGGAAACCCAAACATGAGTCATTCATCAAGAAAGTAAGAACCGTGACGTCAGAGGTGCTGACGTCACACTTTTTAAAAACATCACGGCGGTCCCTATTCCGTCATATATATATATATATAGATTATAGGAGTAGTTTTAGAAGAATTTTTCTATGAGATCTATTTCTAGCATTGCATCCACCGGACATTTCGGACGGTGTGCTATACGAATACAAGTAAGATGGCGCCCTCGACTTATTCCCTCGAGATACGTAGCTGAGTCAGAACCTGTTTGAGTCGGGGCCCATCCCAGTCCCTAGATAAACGATAACTGATTGGTACCTACAAAGAAAAGTGCTCCCTCTCACAGCCCGCAACCTGCTTCTGTGATGCTGTAATCACGGAAATAGAACATGACCCGAAATAATGCGTCCCTCCAAATACTCTTCGATGGCTTAGCTCCGATTCGTTACAGATACTCTTCAAAGCCACCGTACACGGTTAGCACTTTCATCAATTGAAAGATCTGATCCATCATTGTTCGCGATTAGCTCAGTCTTCAACCGCCGGGCGGGTCATATTCATGATCCGCAGACTGGCCGACAGATCAGATCGGCTATGTGCCTGAAACACACCTCCATTACAAACCGCTACGATTGACTTTCCACGATCGGATCACACTACTTTTTTTTTATTGCTTAGATGGTTGGACGAGCTCATGGCCCACCTAGTGTTAAGTGGTTACCGGAGCCCATAAACATCTTTTTTTTTATTGCTTAGATGTGTGGACGAGCTCATGACCCACCTAGTGTTAAGTGGTTACCGGAGCCCATAAACATCTTTTTTTTTATTGCATAGATGGGTGGACGAGCTCACAGCCCACCTGGTGTTAAGTGGTTGCTGGAGTCCATAGTCATCTACAACGTAAATGCGCCACCCACCTTGAGATATAAGTTCTAAGGTCTCAAATATAGTTACAACGGCTGCCCCACTCTTCAAACCGAAACGGATTACTGCTTCATGGCAGAAATAGGCAGAGTGGTGGTACCTACCCGTGAGGACTTACAAGAGGTCCTGCCACCAGTAATTACACAAATAAATCATATCCATCATCCGCAGACCGGCCCACAAATCCAGATCGTCTATCTGCCTGAAACACACCTCCTCCAATACAAATCGCTGTGATTGACTTTCCACGGTCGAATCACACTACGATGTTGGTGTATTACATGTTAACATGTTGCTGGTAAACGAGTGTCCCTGGTTCCAGAATCCTGGCGCCATTCGCCGTCAATACTCATGCCGTTTCAAAGGCCTTTGACCATCATGGCACACTGCAGCCGTAGTAGCAGCTTCGTCACTCTCACGATTAGGGACTGACTCCGTACGGGAGATCTGTGTAGCGTCATCGATTACACCATTTTCAGGTAGACACCTATCGGATGAACTATTTGTTTGTTCATACTCTTCTTTTTCTCCACCTTATCCCACTAGGTGGGGTCGGCACAGCTAATTTTTCTCTTCCATTCTCTTCTATCAGCCGTCATCTCAACACTCACTCCTCTCTCTCTCATATCGTCATTCACACACTCCATCCATGTCTTCTTCGGTCGACCTCTTCCCCCTCTACCTTGCACTACCATTTCCATACATCTCCTACATATTTTTTTGTTCATACATTCCATTATTTAAATGAGGATAAAAATATCTGATAATCCTTATTATCTGGTTTCCTTAACGCTATTAATCATGTTAAATTACATCACGAACAAACAATATACGAACAGAATCGACTAATTTACGAAAACTTATTCTAATCTAAACAAAACTCAAATCAAAATTGTTTACGAGACTAAACCGAGATGACAATACACAAATAGGACGGTTTATAGTTAAATAAGAAGCAATTAAAAGTTTAAACGACATTAAGTTCAGAGCGGGTACGTTAATCGCTTCTAATGCAAACACCTGACTTTGAACAACGTTGCCAAATATAGACCAGGCTTCTATTATCTCGGGCAGACAGATTAATCGCAACAATAATTGCCGTTTTAGACGATGTTTTAATATTATTTTTTAACTTCATTGATGATCGTACCTCAGTGAGGTACTGTTACGCATTACGGAAAGGATTACAATATGAAGTTATGATTTTCAATTAAATTGTAAAAACGGCTATTTCGATTTTCAATCCTGAACGCGATACTGCATCGGAACAAAAGTAGGTAGGATGTTGCTACACTATGCTTAACTCTACGGGCATAGAATATTCCCCCCTGCTTCCCCAATAAAAACAAAGATAATCACAATCTGAATAAAATTTGTCTTTTTAAAATATATTATTATTTTATGAAAGGAATACATGAAAAGATTAAGAAGTAATGTGCCGAAAAAGCTACAACAGTAAAATTTTTATTCGACAGTCAGTTTACAATAGCATGCTGTGTGGTATGCGGAAATGAAAACCTGAAAATTTATTATTAGGTAACTCTTATTGGTATTAAAAAGGCACGGGAGGGGATACCAAATATCTGAAGGTTCGGTTAGCAGCAGTCGATCTGTGAACTCGGCTCGTATAATCGGATCTTGCCGTTATTATTTTAGTCATACAGCAATAATGCATTCCTGCCTTACATCTTGTTTAGACCATGAAGTCGTAATGGCCTAACGGATAAGACGTCAGGTGCATTCGTGTTGAACGATGCACCAGTGTTCGAATCTCAGTGAAGTACGTACTCAACAACGCATTTACGTTGTGGATGTCTATGAGCTCCAGTAACCACTTAACACCAGGTGGGCTGTGAGCTCGTCTACCCATCTAAGCAATAAAAAAAAGTCAATCATCATCAATGAGCAGTACATATTGGAGAAACACACGCTAAAACATTCTTCATTCAGTTTTTATCGCTTAACTCTAAACAGCCTATAGGCGAAAGACCATATCATATTCTATTTTTAAAAAAAACTGATTTAGTGACCTTCATATTATCTTATGATAAGTAGTATCGCATAGATTTGTCTACACACGTTTTTTATTCACGATCAGAAACGCAAGTTGTTAAATATTAGTAAAATTTATTTTATATTGACGGCAGAGATTTAGATTGCCATCGTTTCCATCAAGACCAAGTAAAGGTTCTAGATTTTATTAAATTTTGTCTGAAATTAATTGCTTACTCTTTTCCATAAGCTTCTTTATATTTACTTAAAGGAAAGAGATAGATCAGCGGTGATATTATTTATTACGTCTACTCGTATGTATGATCAGCGGTGATAATATATATTATATTATCTAGTCCTACGGTTACTAAATAAATCGCGAATGAATTTCGCGTATAAAAATCCAATTGTAAAAGTTAAGTAAACCTTACGTGTTACATTATTTTAAATTAAGGAATTCCATGATCTTGACGAGGGTCTTTTGTCAAGGAATACAATTAACATTTCGTAGATTCTTTCTTGGAACAACTACTAGCATTTTCATGCAAAACAACCCCGTAACAATACCTGAGATTTACGTCCTAAAATAATATTTAAAATATATTGTTATTTTATGTTTTAAAGCCTATAATAATTTCAATTTTAAATTTGAATAATTAATTCGTATTTTATATGATAGTTAATGTAGTAATAACAAGTCTGTATTTACAATATGATAATCGCTGGAAAGTTACTTACCTAAACAGCAGTAGAAAAACACCCAAAGCTAACATTTCGATAGAACAAATTTATGAAAACTTTTATTTAGTTTGTTTTCATTTTGCGCGTATGTGGCGCCGCGGTTGGCGTGCGGCAGACACGGTGAAGGTTTCGTTAGGAGTTAACTCCACAGCCTCCTCAGAACTCTGAAGCCTCACGCATGCGCCATCGCAAATACGAAAATCCTCGAAAGTAAACCATATCAAGCGGAACTTACCACAAGATTTCTTATGAGTTAAATTTATTTATTGCAAAATTCCTTTATAACTCATAGGGTTTCAAGATCAGAGTGTACATGATCCAAGCGGTCTCACCTCTGCGTAGGTATAGTATGGTATCATAGAATCGAGACAGTTTTGCAGTTTTTTTAATATTTTAAATGGTCGTTAAAATCTAGTATGTGGTGTGTATCTATAGTACCTAAACACACTCACTCTCACGACTGGACGGCAAACAATGTGTTTAAAAGAAATAAAAAAATATATATGTAGGTATTATTTGCGAAACGCCTCGAACATTTAATTCTTAGAAGTTGCGAATTCGAAATTGATACTGTTTTCATGTTAAATTTACTTTCATGTATTTTTATATATTTTTAAACTAAACAGATTTCAACGTATGCACATAGATATCAAGAATGCAAACTTCGTTTCGTTGCAGCATAGAACAATAGTTGCCAAATGAAGTGATCCCCAAGGCCGCGGCTGATTGCTCCGACACTGGTCGGCTTTGGTCGAAGCCTCTCGCCTAATAGGATTCCCTGGTATTGCGCGATGTCGGTCGATTAAGGAAATCCTTTTCATTTACACGCAATGCCATTCCCATTCGGACTCCAATTGTATCTACATAGATACCTAGACGAACTTTTAGAAATGTATCGTAATATAGTCACGGTACAACGTGGTTTATGAAGTCCATTTTGGTTTTCGAATTTAATATTATAACGAATTATTAAAATAATACCAGTTTAAGGTGTATTTTATAATTAAGTATAACGATGTAAAAATATATTTCATTGGTGCTATATCGACTGACAGCTTTCTGAAAAACTATGTGGTTGCCCGGCGACGTCTCTGCTGCTCCGCCCGCATGCATTCCCCTTCAAGACCGACTAGTAGAGTAAATAGGGATGTGTGATGTGTGCGTTATAATATCTATTATTTGTATTTTAATAAATTATTTAATTAATTACATTGTATAAGAAGTAAATCGATAAGCTTATTATTTAACTTCAAAACTTAAAACAGTAAAGGTACGAGTATCAAATATTCCCTAGGGAATAACGTTCGTGTAACAATATGGAGTATTTTCTAAGTAAGCTCTTTATGAAACTTTATAAATACCAGCACGTTAAGCTAATTCAGGATAAAATATTACATTACGTTTAATCTCTTTTTTTTCCGTCATCATATTAAAATTACCGTTGATTCAAATCGAATATTGTACAGACAATGTTTACGTGCGCATATGATTTCAATCATACCCACGACTTGCAATACCTTTAAACATCATTATGTATGACTCTATTATCTTTGTGTCTCTATATGCAATACATAATTTTGAAGACCATCTTCGGAATACATAACGAAGTAAAATCTGATGGCATCAAATCATTAGCATATGGGTCACCGGCGACTGCTGTTATATTTCTCACTATATCCATAATGGAATATAGGTAATCTCTTCAATTATCTGTCTCTTTCTTACTTTTTTATTGTATACACAAATGAGTGAGATACCCTACTTGGTGCTAAAGAGGCTACCGGAGCAGATAGACATCACATCCTGAATTCCGTTACTCACTTTGAGACACGAGGGGTAAGTAAGTATAATGAAACGGCTTCAAACTGCAACGTACTTCGTGCATATTTTGCAGAGTCAGAAACCGCAATGCATCGGCATCTTACAAGTTTCTGGAGCAAGGCAATCATACGCTCTAGTTTCAAGAGTGATATAATTGGGATTTGAAGCTCTCCTCCTCCTCGCGTCGTTTCCTCACTGCTGAGGGTCGTGACCATTATAATTCGACATGATTTTACTCCTTGTGATGTCCCGCCAGCGCCTCCGATCATTGGCCGCATGAAGGGCGTCGTGGAATGGGATCTCTAGTGTGGTGCGGACTTGTTCGAACCACCTTGTCGGACTGCGCCCTCGCGGTCTCTTTCCCTCCATATTCCCTATTTTGAGCTAATAGAAAGGTTTTCATGATCTGAAGCTAATAGAAAGGTTTTCATGACTCTTACTGCCATGTCTGTGGGGGTCGTCTGCCTATCTGAGATTATTGTAGCGAGTGTGACCTAAAATACGAGATATCGCCAACTAAAAGCGATACAAAATACAATCCTAACATTTCCAAGTGTGATGTGCGGCGAGAGACCTTCACTGAACGGTGACAGTACTACGGACACTCGATCCGAAAGTATAGTTTCGTGCGTTTCAGATTTAATCGAGATAAATTTTTTTGTAAAAAATTTCGTCCTTTAAAGAACTTAGACGTAGGGCTATTTATATAATCATTTGGAACATAAGAAAACACATTTTTTACTTTATTAATTCTTATAATGCTAGACATCGATCGATCTATGCGACAATTAATTTAAAATAAATCTAAACTTATTTACACTATATCTAATATAGGTCCAAACCTGACGTCGTGGGTAACACTAACCTAAGCAAGAGCAGTGCTTCGCAGAATCTACCACCGGATCGGAAACGCGACCCACTGAGAAGATCCGGCGAGAAACTCCTACTGAGTTGTGAGTTTGTCTCTGATTATCGTGGGTTAATTTACCGGTGCTTGGGGTACCTAAAAGCACTGTTAGTGGATCAGGAGGATTCTAAATGACGTGGGTAAGTTCTAATTACATTAGAACTGCTATAAACTGGTATGTATAACCGATCACGGCAGAAATTTAAACCATTCTGTTGTTCCTGTCGGCACATACCGCAGATGCAGTTAGTCTGAGTTTATAATACGAACAAACACTAGTAAAATGGATTAAGTAAGTTTAAGTAAATTCAGCTTAAGTAATCAGATTAAGTAAGCTTAAGTAATCAGATTAAGTAAGCTTAAGTAAATTAAGATTGAGTAAAATCAGCATTTAGGCTTTAAGATCAGAGTTAAATACATATGTTTCCTTGATAAATATACATTTAGCAGATTATTTCATTTCCATAGTAGGGGAATCGCCTAGTGAGTAGATTCGGCATGTCTCCTTTAAATCACCATCATTGCCGGGCCCATCTCGCGGCTCAACAAACCACCGCTATGTTTATTCAACAAACATTTTTCAATCCTCACAAATGGAAGATGCTCACGATATCTACCTTTGGGTGTCACGTCGTCTCATCGTTATGGATGACGATCCATATTTGTTTTTCGGTGTAAATGTGTCGAAAATATGAATGTTCGGAATAGAATTATTCGTAGACACAAATAATATTATGTATGTACATACGTCTGAACCCGTTCTACGACCTTGATAAACGAAAATCTAAATTCAAAATACAGACATCAATTTTGCTATTTGTAAAGTATTTAAAAAGTTTAAAAATATTTTTTTTAAAAATACGCTTCACTGTGTAGTTGATCAGGATATTATGCCAAAATAATACAAGTTATTGTATTGTCATCGGCCCTTGATACGTGTGCAAATTGTCCACTTAATCGGATGTCTTGATGTTGGCAAAAATTTCGTTACATAAACAGATTCAAGATACGATACTTACATAGACAGAAGTAAGTGGGCAAGCTAATAAAAGGGTGCTATTAACTCACAGACACAACGCACTGAGTTTCTCGCCGGATCTTCTGAGTGGGTCGCGATTCCGTTCCGGTGGTAGATTCAGCGAAGTACCTACTGCTCTTGCTAGGGCTAATGTTAGTAAATTCGCCTGGTTGAGCCCCGCGAGCTCGCCTACACATTAGATGATCGTAGTATAACCCCTCGAGGTTACTAGGAGAGGTATGGGAAAGTAATTTAAAAAAAAATCAATAGAAAAAAAATTTCACGCAATCACTTAGCTACTAATTTATATAGTTGTAAAGAAACTATATTTCTTTATAGTACATTTGTACAGCGCTCTATAGCTCCTATGTAATCATAAAAATGGCGTTGTCGATAATGGTGACATGCATTGATATTGAAGGGTTGACATCTGCCATGTTCGGGCATATTGTTACTAAATTAAATTGGATAATTATTATAAAGAATTGAGAGTGGTGGACTTTGAATGTCGTTTCTTTGTTTTCAGGTGAGATACCTATTATAGGTTTGCAATGTGATTGTACTGTTTGTTAATGTTGTGTACGTTTTAAATTAGTAAAATAATAAAACCTTTGTTTTCAGAGCAACGCCATGTTTATTTAAATTTACAATTCCTATTTATAATTCCTAGTAAATTAAATAGAAAAAGTGTTATATATAGTTATAAGTACTTTTTAATTTCGTCAGCATTAGAATTGCGAAATAAACATTTTTTATTTCAATGACTGAACGAAGCTGCCAGAATTCGTAGAATTGAACTTTCAAAAACGGTCATTCGTAGCGCTCAATCAATCTCGTAGCGTTCTCGTAGCACTCGATGTAATTGCACTGTGCCAGTCGCATGCAGATGCAGGGTTTGAAGCTGCCACTTCTCATTATTGTCACCCAGAAAGGCCGCCACAAAGACAAAACTCATCTTTGGAATCACACGTAAATATTTAGAGCGTGAGAATGACCATTTTGTAATTTTCGAAGTTATGTGAGTGGCGTCTGAAATTATATTTAACTTCTACATAATCGTTTTTATAATGTAAGTATTACGCTACGGGCTAGCAAGAGTAGAGAGAAAACATATTCTACTACTTTTAAACTATAGGGAGTGCTCTGAATTGTTTAAAACCATCACGTTATCTTCTTTTTACTATCACATCGTCCGCTGTCAGGGTACTCTATATCTTCTATACTATTTAGAACAACTTCCCTTTTCACAGTAATTTTTCAAAGATCTTTTTGCCATGCATCATCAGCTGACTCTTAATTGAATTCCCCTTCAGTGTGTTTTCTGAACGCTATGACATTTTATTCTTCAAACGAGATATTCAGAGGCCTGAGTTGTAGGCAGTAGCTTGGCTGTGGTCCTCGCGTAACTGGTTTATTGAGCACCGGTGACCACTAAGCTGGGATGTCATTTAATTGTGTGCAGTTTTATTTCACGCGAGAAATTGTCAAAGGATACAACGGGGATAATTTTTAAGGTAAAATTGATTATTATTGGCAATAAATCTATTTTTTATTATGCTATTTATTCCTTGACGGTACATAATAACTGTTTTCGCATCCAAAACCACTGCCGGTGTAATAATTAGAAATACTTAGCACACGTCTCATTTAATTTTTTTTGTTGCTTAGGTGGACGAGCTCACAGCCCACCTAGTGTTAAGTGGTTACTGGTACCCATAGACATCTGCAACGTAAATGCGCCACCCACCTTGAAATATAAGTTGTATGGTCTCAGTATAGTTACAACGGCTGCCCCACCCTTCAAACTGAAACGCATTCCTGCTTCACGGCAGAAATAGGCGGGGTGCTGGTACCTACTTGTGCGGACTCAGAAGAGGTCCCACCATCATCTGGATACACGGAAGTCTCAAACCCCACCGCTCTACATTCTCTATCAAACATACCGAAATAGAGAACACTAAACACTACACAAAGCCAACAGAGACACTCGAGAAATATACTTAATGTACTTATCTCTACAAAAAGTAAATTTAATTTCATTCAAATAAGGCATTTTAAAAGTTTTCTTGATAAAGTTAAGCAAACGTATTATTACAAATTTAAAAATGTTATTTGCGAAATAAACGAAGCACAACAAAGCTCGCGATTTATCGGAAGCAGTAATATCGGTCTTATCTTTCTTGAATGATAATCCCAATCCAGTATTTATTGAGTTGAAAAAAGATGAGACCGTCCTCGATTGATACGAAGAAATATGAAAAATACTCGATGCGTCAATATTATGAGATTTTCTGTGTGCCGTATTTATGTGCCGTTTGAGTTTATTTCACGATGTATTTGATTACAGATTGTTATATTTTTTTATTGCTAAGATGGGTCGATGAACTCAAGGCACGCCTGGCGTTAAGTGGTTACCGCAACCCATGGACATCTACAACACATATTAAGGAATGTGTTCTAAGGTCTCAGTTATTACAGTACAACGACTGCTCTACCCTTCAAACCGAAACTCACCACTGTTCACGGTAGAAATACGCAGAGTGGTGGTACCTACACGTGCGGTCTCACAAGACGTCCCACCAGTATTATTACATTACAAAAAATTAATTAATTCAAATGATTAACAATTATTGAAATGTTTAAAATGTATTAATATAAACTGATATTATTTCATAATGAAAATAACCAAAAGATTAATAACATGCTAAAATTAACGTCAGAAAACGTCTGAAATTACTTTATCTTCCTACTTAAAGTAATCTTATGGTTTAACCTCGCATTTTTTAATTACATTTTACAAAATACTTTCGATGTTTCGCGAATACTTTACGGTTTTCGTGGTCTATTCTAATCGCCTAACTATAGCACTCGGAAAAAGTACTGTATGTATGTGTGTACATTATTTTATGTTCATATCTAATGATTTCTCGTTGAATGCGATCCTAACCGCCTAACTCTATGGACTGAAGAAAACCGTAATACTATACGTACTACGTGTACGCATATTATTTTTGTGGCTTGTATAGACATGCTCATATCTAGTGATTTCTGTTTGAGTGCGAAGTGCGGAAGCCGTGCGGTGGCGATGGTAGGTCAACCTGAGCAAATAACTTCCGTCGTCGAGCGTACCTCGTCTCGTGCTCCAGTTTGCACTTTACGTGCTCATGTTCCGTTTACAAGTACAAACGCGTTTCCTCAACGTTGTGGTTACATTTGCGGCTACATGTCGGGGCTAACAGTTTGAAATTCGAACTGTTTGTTAAATACATAAAGTTTCGTGTTTATAATTCAGATTCAGTTTTATTGTTTTTTAGTCGAAGTAACAACTTAGAGTTAGCGTTGACTTATTAGATTTCACGTATAGTTTAATGTGGATAATCTTATTAATCGGCTCATCGTTACATTATATAGTTTATCCTCTTGTTGTTTTTTAGTGGGAGTATAAGATGATACATTATATGTGTATACTAATTTAACATAGTTTAAGATGTAGTTAAACTTGTGATTATGGAGAAATAAAAAGGAAATCGTGCGAGATTTACGGCGAATAGCGCACGCGCGACGGCACTCCGTATGCCGCTGTTGCCGCGGCCGCCCGCCACACTTCACGAGACCCCACTGCTGATCGCGATCGCGATAACTTTCAGTACTTCCCGACCGACGCGATAACTTGCCAATTTCGTGATGAAAAGTTTGTTAGGGTTTAGTAAAGCACGTTAATGTCGGATGCAAGTGAAGGGGTCGAGGCGGCGATGGTGAGGTTGCGGTGATCGCGCGATGTGCCGCGAGTCGCGCGGACGCGCCATCGTCGTGCGATGATCGCGCGTCGCACGCCGCGCTGTCGTTTGCACGCGCTTAAACTCGCGTGGGTTATCTTTATGCCAATCGTTTTAACTATCGCCAAATCACAGTAAGTATTAGAACTATGTAAAAAAAATACTTTTTTTTTGTAATGAACCATTGAAATTTTAAACACGGAATCAATTATTGAAACTTATTTCACTTACCACACTTGGCTGCCGTTGCCTAGGTTTCCTCCACGGCTACATTACCGAACTTTCTTTATTCAAAATCTGTTAATTTCTTTTTGTTTTATAATATCCACAGGAAGTACTAATGTACTTTTAATGTTATTAATATAAACGTATCAAACTGTATGAAACTGGTTGAGATTTTCAGAAAAATAAATTTTGCATTAGTAATGGAAATAAACTTATGGAGTAAAACATGACATTAGTGATAAAAAAACTTTCAGGAATGTAAAGTTTACTCAAATATACAATATGTACAAGTACATATAAAAACAACCCATTTTACACAAAACCAGCTGAAACTGAATGTTTGTTAAAACAAAATACAGAAACATTATAAACATATATACATTAGGTAGCAATCCTGGCCGATTGCACACTTGGCAACTATACTGCTTTATAAAAAAGAATAAAGTTAAAGATTACTAAGAATGTACTAAGGGCCAGGGTGTTTGTTTCATTAGGGAGTGAAATTTAATTCAAATTCAAAACCCTTCCTGATTATTCGATTGCCCTTTGGCAAAGCTTCCCCCACAACTTGCAATACTTTCTGTTCGTAACTTTTCTTCTCTAAAGTAGTCAAGTTGCGTTCTTTCTTTCTTCTTCACGAGGATACCACATAGTGATATCTTTTGTTGATTTTTCTGTCTCACTCCTTATGTATCTAGTTTTACTGCAGTTTCATTGAACTGGAAGTGATTGAAATACCCAATCCTTAGTAAAAATAAACACATTAAGGACATATATATCAGTTTAACACTTTTTTGTGCCTCGCAAAGACATTTTAAGTGGTGCTCGCCCGCCGTCGGCAACCGAACCGCTTAGTTAATTCCTTTTACTACTTCGAACTTCATGAGTTTAAATTGACTTTAACCGAGGCTGTAACTCAACCGAGACTTAAATTAAACTATAATTAAACTACTACTACAAATTTAAAAATAATCAATTATCGAGACTGCTTATTTAAGTTAAACGAAAAAAAATCGTAACTACGTCGTCCTTGAAAATGAAGCAAGTTTTACATTAGCGAACATAGAATAAAATTTAGGAATTTCCTCAAAATCGATTTTTTAAACATGTGTATGTATAAACTTCAATGGCATTTAAGCATAATATGTAACTGGCAGTAGGGCATGTTGTAGAGCCGCACGGATTGGTAGCACCATTCTGCCTATTACCACTGCCACACAATCGTGCGTTTAGGCTTGAAGAGCGAGAAGATCGTTAAAAGAACACAAGACTTCGACCTTATATCTTAAGGCGGTACTTACGTTGTGCTATATATATGGACTTCGGTAAGAACTCATAATAGCTCGTTCACATCGTCTTCTCGTATTGAGAGTGTATAATCTCAAAACTTACAAATTTTACAGGAGAGTGTTTTAAAGGTTTAACATGTGATGTTTTTAATATTAATCATCTTAGCAAAATTTTTTTTTTTACCAGTTACATTATCTGTCTTTTAAAGTAAGATAAAATTATGTATTAATTTTGTTAATAGTAGTCAAAATATAGGTAAACTAAAAAAAAAAAGAAAAACTATAACTAAACTACGCTCTTTTGACAGTATTTATGAGAAAAATACTGGTGATAGATACCAAATGATTCCGCATATTAACTTAATTTTGGATATTTTTGGAAATTGGTTGCGCTGGTTTAAAACTGTTAGTTTTAGGTTTCGAAAATTAGCAACATTTTAATTTGGTTTTGCAAATCCTGTCCCATCCCTCTCCGGCACTTTACCTACGGACGCTTAAGCTGTACACTTTTAATGCGAAAAGACGATATATCAGCACTAAAAACATGACAAAAGTATTGTCTCGGTACTTACTTTTTTTTTTTTTTTTTACGAATACATTACAAATTGTAACGAATCATTAGAATATTCCGAATACTTACCAAAACCACAAGCAGCGCTAGACGTGTATACCTACTCGTTTAATTTAAGTTCATAATATCTTGTTTTATATGAAGCGTTTATTACAAATAGTAGTTCGATTTATTTACGCTATCGAGAACGTTAAAAAACTCGCACTAAGCACGCTGGTATTAAGCTGTTGAAGCTCAAAGACATGATAATGTGAATTTTTTTTTTTTTTTTTTTATTGCTTAGCTGTGTGGACGAGCTCACAGCCCACCTGATGTTAAGTGGTTACTGGAGCCCATAGACATCTACAACGTAAATGCGCCACACACCTTGAGATATAGTTCTAAGGTCTCAGTATAGTCACAACGGCTGCCCCACCCTTCAAACCGAAACGCATTACTGCTTCACGGCAGAAATAGGCGGGGCGGTGGTACCTACCCGTGCGGACTCACAAGAGGTCCTACCACCAGTAATTACGCAAATTATAATTTGTTGTATAATTTATATAATTTGTTGTATAATTTATTGTATGAAGGGCGGGTCCACATTTAGGACTGGAACCCATGGTTTATTCGTGGAAACCATGGTCAGGAAACTCTCACCTACCCGTGCGAGCTCATAATGCGCCCCACCAGCCGTATTCGCAGTATTTTAGATCCTTGACTATTTAAATTTAATAAATTTATGCATTTGGTTTCCTATGTGCTTCTTCTTTTAAAGATCGATCCGACAAGTCTTACGAAAATTTGTGATTATTTTCTAGTCTACCAGTTTAATTTCTTATTTATATTATTTCGCAATTTTTCTCATACATAAATGAAAAAAATGAGCAGATTTTCTCTTCACCTTTAGGGGTTTTCTTCAAATTCAATTTCACTACGATGTAATTTATATCCCGGTTTCAAGAGTTTAAAATAAAATTGAGTTACAGGTATCTTCAGATATGCAAGTCGCTTACGAAGGCTTTGCAATGTTTTAAGCAGCCTTTTTAAAAACAGTTGGATTTTTAAATGTTTAATTTCTCTCGAGAATACCTCATGTGTGTTAATTTACATTATGTATTTGAAAAACTGCAGCTTAGCTATCAATAAAATCTTTATGTTTAGTTACATTTATAGTTAGTTGGTTTATGATTAATATCCTGACATTACACGATAACACCTCGCAGAGAAAAGTTGAAGAAAGTTGTTGTTTCATTTTTCAATGCATTTGAATGAGTTTTTTTACTGCACTATTGTGTATTGTAAGGGCAGTTTCACGCTTCAAGCCGGAACTCACTTTGCAACAGAAATAGTTGGGAAGGTACTTTCTGATTCGAGCTTAGAATACGTTTTAAACCAGCAGATTGTTTTAGAGTATTTGCACTTATTGATATGTCAGGAATTATTAAAATCAACAGCAGTATGTACCTATAATCAACTGGATTTCAGGTAGAAATAAGAATCTTTGTTACCTTTAAAAAGAAAAATGTTTTCGTACCTCGTGTTAAACGGCGTCTCAAATTGTTTTTGTCGGGAAGTCATTTAATATGGGATTTCGAAAAGCCTTACTTGAATTTGCATTAGTGTTTGAAGTGACACGGTAATAATTCTGAGTGTACCATATGTGGGGCTCGGTTATTCGCGGACTTCTTATTATTACAATATAAATCTTTTGTATTAATATATAACCCGGTACGCCGGGCGGTTTCCGCGTTACATCTGTAATAATAATAAAAAAACATGTGATTTTGTTTTTCATTCAATTACCTATGTCTCTCACGGAGCTCTCCTACAAGATCGACATGCGATCGATTTTTTCATTGATGCGTGAGAGAATCACAAACGAGCAAAAAACTTTTCGCTTGTGTCCTTGCTTAGATGCATTAATTTATAAACGCCCAAGGAAACAACCTAGTGCCTGCAAAAGATCGCGATAAATTTTTTTTCAGGATTGCTTTCAATACCGTCCGCAATGTAAAACAAATTAAATTAAAACTTACGCGTTGAGTCATTGATCTTGCGCGAGGGTCATCAATTAGTTACTTTCACATTAAATTCCGAGCTAGTTATTAATACTAAGTTTTATGTAAGTAAGTATTATACTAAGTAGTATAAGAAACAAAATCACTTAAGTATTATAAAATACTTTTCTTGGACGAGCATTTGAATTTTTTTTTTATTGCTTAGATGGGTGGACGAGCTCACAGCCCACCTGGTGTTAAGTGGTTACTGGAGCCCATAGACATCCACAACGTAAATGCACCACCCACCTTTGAGATATAAGTTCTAAGGTCTCAAGTATAGTTACAACGGCTGCCCCACTCTTCAAACCGAAACGAATTACTGCTTCACGGCAGAAATAGGCAGGGTGGTGGTACCCACCCGCGCGGACTCACAAGAGGTCCTATCACCAGTAAATTGTAAAATTGAATGTAATTTTCCGCTTAGGAGAACAGAAATTCATTTCCATATCGACTTTGAAAATTGTCCTTATAAAAAGTGATATGAAAAGATGTGTGTACTTTCTTAGCGTAGATAGGCAGGCGAGTTCATGGTATCTCTATAGCCGAACAATCAATGGAGCCTGCAGATAATCCTGCCTTTCTTCAGACATGCCTTTTTATTATCTTAGCAATCAGACAACCGAACAATCAATGGAGCCTGCAGATAATCCTGCCTTTCTTCAGACATGCCTTTTTATTATCTTAGCAATCAGACAAGCGTACGTCAATCTCATATCATATATGCACTACCGTCCATGAATAATTACAATACTGGAGGTTGCTGCTTATTATAAAATAATCTCCTTAAGCCACATTTGGAGGACATGTCGTCGTGGCGCTCCAGAAATATCGTGGTGGGTAGTTCATTCCAGAACGAATGTGGAAATATCTGAAATGATGAGAGGCAATTACGATGATGATGACAAATTCGCGGCAGAAACAGACCGATTAGACACGATCGTAGGCACATGCCACCCTTTAATCTATAGTTGTAATGGTTGTGAATGTTCAGTTTGATAATTCAGTGTGATTTTGTTTCAGAAACGAGCGTGCCGTGGTCGCTCGACTAGAGAACGTGACGCATACCGTGTCACGGATACTCGACGGATATGATATACGTCTACGACCTAACTTTGGCGGTAATCAATCTTTTATATAAACCGACAATCTGGCTAATAACTAACAATAAGTTTTTTCTATCACTCATCCGTGTTAGTAACAATCATTGCACATTGATTTACAAAACCACAAATTACCATTGATGTTTGTAAATGGTATACAAAATTCGGCTGCAGATCGCAAGCGGCGCTTGTCACTACATAGTATAAAACAAAGTCGCTTTCTCTGTCCTATATCCCTATGTATGCTTAAATCTTTAAAACTGCGCAACGGATTTTGATGCGGTTTTTTTTAATAGATAGAGTGATTGAAGAAGAAGGTTTATATGTATAATAACATCCATTAAATAGTGGAGAAATCAATAATAAATTACAGTTTCCGAAGCGAAGCGAGGGCGGGTCGCTATTTTACCATAAAATACTATGAACAGCTGTAGACAAATGTCGACGCGTTCCGAATTACATTCATTAATACAAACCAGTAATGTCGCTTGTCGTGTGCAATCCTGGGTATGCGCCACTGTCACCGCAGCGTGCCTTCAGATATGGAATCAGACATTAATTTGTATGCTTGTTATTTGTACAAATAAGAGACAAGGTTGATTCTGTTTATGCCAAATAAGACGAAACTTACATAGATAAACATGTGAAAAATAATAATTACATAATATATTGTAGTTTAATTATAAGTACAAAG
This sequence comes from Bombyx mandarina, assembly GCF_030267445.1. NCBI lineage: Eukaryota > Metazoa > Arthropoda > Insecta > Lepidoptera > Bombycidae > Bombyx > Bombyx mandarina. The sequence continues at coordinate 13,742,659 of NC_143220.1, read as the reverse complement.
TGCGTGTCTTAATTTTGTTTGGTAAATTTTCAATCTATAGTTCATTCATAGAACTGTTCATATAATGAAAAAATACTGAATTGTGTGCGATGTCCTCCTTAAAGGCAAAGTTCCCTTCTACCTCTCCATATTTCAAATAAATTTAGTTTTTATTCTAAATGTAAGCTATCCTAAAACTAACAGACTATTCAAACATGGAATTTAATATTCAAAAACATAGTCTGTATGTATTACGTGTGACTTGGGTTCATATCAGTACGTTATGCAATGCATTCAAAATTCTGTGTACACGAGAAACATTACGCTCCACTCTCCGCGTCTCCGAAAACTAAAATTAATGTGTGTTTCGCGAACCATAAAGATCTCGTATTATTGAGAATTTACTTCAGCAAACCGCAACTAGTTTCGTCAGCGGTTCCCGTGCTCCGCATATGGCCGACCACATTGTTGCTTCGTTGCACAAAACGTTATTATTTCCAGGAGATCCGCTGTACGTTGGAATGGACTTGACTATTGCTAGTTTCGATGCAATCTCTGAAGTCAATATGGTATTTATTATTAGTATTAATTATCTGTATACTATAAATTCTTAGTAATTCTTTTTTAATCATCTTCATTTCACTCCATGTTATCATTTTTCACAAAAATAAGAATATAAATTAAAATAAGATATGACCTAAAGGTCTTAGTTACGAGGTCATAAAATGTCTTAAAAAAAAAGTTATTCTTTTTTTTGTTTTTTATTGCTTAGATTGGTGGATGAGTTCACAGCGCACATGGTGTTAACTGGTTACTGGAGCTCATAGACATACAACGTAAATGCGCCACCCACCTTGAGATATAAGTTCTAAGGTCTCGGTATAGTTACAACGGGTAACCTATCCTTCAAACCGAAACGCATTACTGCTTCACGGCAGAAATGGGCGAGGCGGTGGTACCTACCCGTGCGGACTCAAGAGGTCCTACCACCAGTTATTACGCAAATTATAATTTTGCGGGTTTGATTTTTATTACACGATGATTGATTTTAATGTTTCCTTCACCGTGGAGGTCAATCGTAAACATTTGTTAAGTACATATTTCATTACAAAAATTGGTACCCGCCTGCGGGATTCGAACATCGGTGCACCGCTAGATACGAATGCACCGGTCATCTTATCCTTTAGGCCACGACGACTTCATTTAAAGCTTGATCTTCATATAACCATGTACTTAAGTACGTACGGCTATTAGCAATACAAAAGGGGTATCAAATGATAATAATACTTCCATTAATATTGTTCCATAATAGTGCTTTTGGGTTTAGGTTACCCTCAATACAAAGGCACTGTGAACACGTATATTGAACACGTGACGACTAGTTTAAAATAAGACCACATTTTAGATGTTCTAATTTTATTACGTCAAGCCATTTAAAAGCCATCAAGGTAAAAATATTTGTGATAAAACCGAACCAGGATGTAAACATCATTAAGAAGGCCGAGATACTGTAAGACGACCTTGCCGGTCTTGATGTTCCCTGAGAGGTTTCGGCATACATCAAGGACTTGTCACTATTAAGCAGTTGGTTCATCGTAATTCATTAAGCTTTTAATAGCCACGGAAAGAGAGCAAGGCCATCACTTGACATACATCGAGGGTCGACGTCGGTCGAGGGGCGGCGTGCTGCGTCAGCCAATCGATGGCCGTCTTTACCCTCTATCGCCACTCACCGCTTGTCGTCGCAGAGGTCACCGCCCACTTATCAGTACATAGCTTTTGTATATAAGGACACATAATCATTAACTTAAGTAAACAATTTCGTTAAAATGTACTTCGCATTATATTACATACAAAGCTTGAAGAATTCCCTTATTATATCCCTTTGTTACGTAAGATAGATAGCTTGTCCTGCATTTCAGGATTATACCATTACACTCTACTTAAATCAATATTGGAAAGATGAAAGACTAGCCTTCGGATTGCCGGAGGAGGTTTTGACGTTGTCCGGAGATTTCGCGGATAAGATCTGGGTTCCGGACACCTTCTTCGCAAATGACAAAAATAGGTACGTTCACATTTTTGAAGCGCTTGATTTTTGGATAGTATTATTTCAATTAATTTTAGATTATTTGAAAATTATTCGTCGGATAATACGAGTTATATTAACGATATGTTTTTTTTTATTGCTTAGATGGGTGAACGAGCACACAGCCCACCTGGTGTTAAGTGGTTACTGGAGCTCATAGACATCTACAACGTAAATGCGCAACCCACCGTAGGTAGCGGCTTGGCTTTGCCCCTGGCATTGCTGAAGTCCATGGGCGACGGTAACCACTCACCATCAGGTGGGCCGTATGCCCGTCTGCCTACAAAGGCAATAAAAAAAAAAAAATATAAGTTCTAAGGTCTCAAGTAGATATGTAGTTACAACGGCTGCCCCACCCTTCAAACCGAAACGTATTACTCCTTCACGGTAGAAATGGGCAGGGTGGTGGTACCTACCCGCGCGGACTCACAAGAGCTCCTACCACCAGAAATTTACCTTTTCATAAGTTTTGATAAGTAAGTTACTTTTTGTATTTTCAGTTTTCTTCACGACGTGACAGAGAGGAATAAGCTGGTTCGCCTGGGAGGTGACGGCAGCATCACATACGGGATGCGTTTCACAGCGACGTTGGCTTGCATGATGGACCTACACTACTATCCACTCGACAGCCAGAACTGCACCGTCGAGATTGAAAGCTGTGTGACTCCTACACTTGTAACATGCCGTCAGGCAGAGCTTATACGATTGTTTTGCAAGCTCAATCCTAGCGCCTGATTGTAAAAACACTCTATTATAGATTTACAATCTAAAAATCGTGGCACATGAGTGTGTTCAGTTTTTCATAAAGCATTTCTCGAGCCACAGACTTTGTTTTTAGACGATCAATCAAGTCGGATTTTAGTCCATAAATTCGTAATATTGGCAATGAGTAGTTGTATTAGAATTACGCTTCGTTTCATTGCTTTCAATTCAACCTAGTTTCGTAAACTTTAAACGTTATGATATTTAATTTTACGAGAAACAGCTATTTTCAGTTGTATAATAGAATTTACAGTCATATTGTATTCTCGAATTGAAAACATCGATACAAGAATAACATGGTGAATAGAATTTAGTTATTCTAACGAATACACGTACGGTTGCAGATGGCTACACGGTATCTGACGTGGTCATGTACTGGAAGAACACGCCGGTACGCGGCGTCGAAGACGCTGAACTACCCCAGTTCACCATTTTAGGCCACGAAACGAATGATAGAAAGGTATTTTTTTTAAATTACTTTCCACAATTTATTTTTAAATTTATTATCTACTATTACGTGTGTGTGTGTGTGTGTGTGTGTGTGTGGATTTGTGTGGATGTGTGTGTGTGTGTGTGTGTGTGTGTCATCAAAATTGGCAACTAGTGGCAGGACCTCTTGTGAGTCCTCACAGGTAGGTACCACCACACCGCCTATTTCTGTCGTGAAGCAGTAATGCGTTTCATTACAGGAATTTCAAATCTGTCTCTGACTCAAGCAAGTTATGAAGCTATGTTTTCAAAATGAACATTTACTTATTCCAGGAAAAGCTGGCGACAGGAGTGTACCAGCGTTTATCTCTTAGTTTCAAATTACGAAGGAATATAGGATATTTCGTATTTCAAACATATTTGCCGAGTATTTTGATAGTGATGCTATCTTGGGTGTCGTTCTGGATAAACCACGAAGCAACTTCAGCTAGAGTTGCATTAGGTATGTGAATTGCACATGAAATTAATTATTCGTAAGCTTTTATATGTATTTTCTTTTTGTTCCTAAAATAATTACATTAATGTTTCTATTTCGCGTTCTACTAAAATAAAATATGCGAAAAAAACTTAAACACCAATATTATTAGTTGGTTAGTTTAGGTTTATTGCTGATCTTTAATATCAATGCGTGTGAAAGTTTTTAAGACTACTATAAAATAGAGTCTTCGTGCGTTTATACATCGCATAGTCCTCCTTTATTTAATTCCTTTTAAACTGTAATAACAAAGGTATGCTGATTTAGATTTTTTTAAATTAATTTTACATCTCTATCTTCTTTATAATTATTAACATTCTTTTGTTCAAGATAATTTGGAATGCCTTTCTTAATTATTTTTCTTAATTTTATCTTATTCGTTTTGCCTTATCCAAAATTATGTAGGGTCGGGGCAGCATCTCCTTCTACCATACTCCCTAGGGATTTGACATGAGCTTTAGTTTTGATTTATATCTCCAGTAGTATATTCAATGCAACGTTTCATATGAAGTAACTTTTTCTTCTTTTGGTATTTCTTCATCCCCTTTTTATTATATTCACATTTACACTTCTTCTTTTTCTCCACCTTATCCCACTAGGTGGGTTCGGCACAGCTAATTTTTCTCTTCCATTCTCTTCTATCAGCCGTCATCTTAACACTCACTTCTCTCTCTCTCATATCGTCATTCACACACTCCATCCATGTCTTCTTCGGTCGACCTCTTCCCCCTCTACCTTGCACTACAATTTCCATACATCTCCATTTACACTAAAATTTCAAATTTCAAAAATACCAAAAGGTTAAAATGTTTCCCGTTTTGATTCGTTTTTATGTATTTTTATATTCGTTTATGTGATGAATTATTGTTAGGTATAACAACCGTGCTCACGATGACAACGATTAGCACCGGGGTCCGCAGTAGCCTCCCGCGGATCTCTTATGTTAAAGCCATCGACATCTATCTGGTGATGTGCTTCGTTTTCGTGTTCGCTGCCCTGTTGGAGTACGCTGCCGTCAACTACACATACTGGGGCGCCCGAGCACGGAAGAGGGCCAAGTTAAAGAACCGCGATCAGATGTCGACGAGTAGCTTCGAGAAGGACTTGAAGAGTTCTGGAAGTAATCTTTTTTTTTTGCTTATATGGGTGGACGAGCTCACAGCTCACCTGGTGTTAAGTGGTTACTGGAGCCCATAGACATCCACAACGTAAATGCGCCACACACCTTGAGATATAAGTTCTAAGGTCTCAGTATAGTTACAACGGCTGACCCACCCTTCAAATCGAAACGCATTACTGCTTCACGGCAGAAATAGGCGGGGTGGTGGTACCTACCCGACTGGCTACCCAATTGGCTGCTTTTAAAAAAAAGTTATAACAATTGACGTTCTAAGCTAGATCTGGTTGGCCTAAAACTGTATTTAAAAGCATATTTTACTTGTTATCAACAAAATAATAGGATCCTTACTTTATTTTCGTTCCCTACTTTCTCTAGCTCCTGTCTTAAATACTAGAAATATATCAAATAAACGAAGACGTTTCGGCAAGTATGGGTTGGTTCGATGGTCCTGTCTATTTCTGCTACAAAGCAATCATACTCTGCGTGATGAGCCGTGAAATCATTCACCAATCTGAGTCATTTCAAAAATCGAAGTGAGTTGTCAAAGTATTAATTTGGTCGCCATAAGTGTACATGTGTTATAGTTAGCCGGTACTTTTCTCAGGGCCGCGTTCTCCAGACGAGATTATAGCGATTCGTGAGTGCACCACGAGTATGGGACGGGTTTCTCCACTGTTAGGATTACGGACGAAGCCATTGCCGTCGACTAGCGGGGGTCCGCCCTCACTGAGACTACAACGCGACAACACACTACGTTACAGAACCAGACCAAATTCTAGGAATTCGAGAAGTAATGAATTTCTTTTGCCAAATAATTTAAGTCATTAATATTAGCAATAGTAGTACATATCCTATTAGATTACTGTTTTTCTTTTACTTTTTCACTGGTTGCAAAGAGGAGCTGAAAGAACATCTGGTAGTTTCCAGAGTCAAGCAACATCGGAATGTCAGAATGCAACCTCGACTTATGTACATGAAGTACTCTGAAAAGCCAGTTACACCTTTCGTATAAAATGACAACTTTCCGGCAGAAATAATGATGGTACCATCACTGCTACTATCACAATACTTCCTACCATCAGTCTTATTGTTTTCCGAGTAGTGTTTACTACTTAATAGAAATGATAGTCGTTTTTCTATCTATATATGAAGGTTGTAAAATTGATAAGTGTTAACTTTAGCGAACACATCCCATGTTTCGTAGGTTCACCTGTACTCTGCAATTTTAAATTTATATCAGCGTTCGCACGTTATCTAATCAATGCGAATGTTTTCACAAACACCAACCGATAATATCTACTGCTCGGCCGTTACTGTTATTATGATGAGAGATATAATGATGGGTTATACAGCATTATTTACACTTTATTATATACAAGTGATAAAGATCTCGATTTGCTTCAATCGATCCGTGTACGCAAGAACGCGTGCATACAGATTTGCTTTCACTTAGCCTTAACTGACATCTATGTTTGTGCAGTTAGTATAATTAAAAAAAATTTAGGTAACAATTAATTGAATAATACGAGTAATTAACTTAGCATCTCCGACCTCTGACTGTTGCTATCTCTAAGTTTATAAACTACTAGCTGTATACCCGTCCGCTTCGCTGGGCATTTAAAATTAACATTATTATTTCTCACCCCCACAAAGATTCTCATCATTAACTCCACCGCAACTGGTGTAGAGAGTCCAACACTCATATAAATATTAGCCTATCCATTAAGCACATGTATTTTCTACATGGATACCAAGTTTCAAGTTAATCGGATGAATGGTTCAGTAGTTATAACGGAACATCCGTAAAAACCACTGTAGATTAATATATTAGTAAGTATAGATTATAATTTTTTTATTTCAGATGCGGCTAATAGCAAGCCTAAGATGATGCACGCGCTACGTCGCGGCGCTACTGTCATCAAAGCCTCGATGCCGAAGATAAGGGACGTAAATGTCATAGATACTTATTCCCGGGTCGTCTTTCCCGTGTGCTTCCTCATCTTTAACGCTGTCTATTGGGTCTTCTATATTTTCGATTGATTTGTTCCCTGCATCATCAATTCCATACAAATCGTTATATATTTTATGCAAAACATTTTATATAGCCGTATAATTTATAAAACTAGACAAACAATATTACTTTATATGTTAAAGGATTATTACAGATCAGTAAATGACTGCCGATCAGGCTCAATCTATACTAATATTATAAAGAGGAAAGATTTGTTTGTTTGTTTGTTTCGAATAGGCTCCGAAACTACTGGACCGATTTGAAAAATTCTTTTTCCATTAGAAGCCGACATTGTCCCTGATGAACATAGGCTACTTTTTTTTATTTTATTTTAATTTTTTTTTTTTTATTTCATGTCTGTTTTAATGTTTCCGAAGCGAAGCGAGGGCGGGTCGCTAGTTCTGTGATATGTTGGTCGATCACAGAATTTACTTCATGAATTAATTAGTTTGGAGAATTGATCTACCTCCGACTAGGGTCTGATGAATATGCTGGTGTACCTAACTCCTGAATGGGTTCGAGTTCTCTTATCTTTCGTATTTCGAGAACAAATCGTATACTTATTGTTTTTTACCACAACGGATAGAATACATTATGCAAAGTACATATCCAATAGGCTGAAAGGCCAAACAACATTTAGTGACAATCATGATTGAAAATTAGTTAAGTCAGCTTGGCACCATGGTCAACAGTGTTAAATTTTACTAATGTAGACAGCCAAGTATACGGCCCACTTGATAGTGAGCGATCACCGACGCTCCAAAACCTCGGTAATGCCAGGGGCACCACAACACCGCTATCTAAAATTGGGTAACGGTTAATGTCTTTTATGTTAAATTTCCATCAGTTATGAATGAATATTGAATATGACTAGCGTCTACTAGACTCTGACTAGACTAGTCCATAACTACCCAAAGTACTGTAAGCTGTGCAAGGCTTCTTCGACAAAATAAAAATTAAAATATTATCGATAATCATAAATATTTTCGAATTTTTTAGATGAACGTTTGTATGACAAAAGCGTTTGTAAAATTTTAATAAGTAACACTATTATATGTAATAAAATAGTTTTCAATGTGAGTAGGGATTAGAATGCTGCATGTTGTAATGAAACTGCCAATATTGAAACAAATAAGAATTTAGATGTTTACGCCATCATATTGATAAATTTTAAAATCTTTGCAGTTGATTAAGAACGCACCGATGATATTCATTTTCGTTACCCTCCTGTATTGTAATTGCCTATTGCGCATTCTATACCTGTCTCACCGAACACTGACAGAAACTGTTATGTGGTACATTTTTTAACCGTTCGCATCCAAATTTTGCGATCTCGTAAATATTGCAATAATTGTGAGTATTATTAATGGGTTATTGATCGATAATGAGTGACCATTCAACGAAGAGTAATGTTGCACTAAAGTAAATAAAAAATAAAAAAATAAATTCATTCCCGATGTATTGCGGTCGAAATTAACCTTATAAAGAACGAAGCCATAACAGATGTCAATTTTAAAATACTTTCAAGCTTCTTGTGTTTTGTAATAGCCCGAAACAGTGACCATGCCATTTTTTTTAAAAGTCGCCAGTAAAACAATAACTTTTAGGATTTATAGCATAAACCTTTTCTACAAGAGTCCTAGTTAAAACTACTTTTACGGTTTAACCTCCTGGTTTAATTGATATTATATTATTTCCAACGCTTTGGAGAATGCAGTTTTCGTGACTATAAAAAAGTACGAACGTAAACATAGTTTTAGTTATGTTTAGGATATAAATAAAAAATGATCTAAATAACACCCTTTCCTTGACATTTATGACGTGTGTGTTCAAACCACGAAGAGTAGTTTAGATATATACTCACCGTAACTTGTTTAACAAATTGGTTCCAACATTTATCAATTATACGGGCATTTCATGAAAGTTTATTTACAATAGGATTTTTGAATTTTCACTATTCGGCCTCAGTTAGCATGTATGAGTTTTATTATAATGCTTGATATTGTATTACTGTTTCCAAAACCAAAAACTGAAAGTTTACTTAAAATCTTAAATCTTTTTTAACTTTTGATTTGGAATCTTAGGTTAGGCTGACGTCAGGCTTGAAATGTACCTACTCAACAATATTAATGAGCACTTCTAATAATTATGTGTTCTAAATCTACATTCTTTGTCATAATATTGATCTATAAAACTTAGCTGATTAAATAGAGGAATTTAAGAGATTATAAACGAAAATATTTCAAAGATTATGTGATCTATTCGGAGTTGTTCACAAAAACTTTAAAAGAATCCATTATGTAGCACTAAGTATATGTTAGCACTTTGAATGTATAGTTACATTTTCTGTGTAAATAAATAACGTTTTTAAACTGTTTACCTTGTAAACTTCATATAGATTCATTGATGTTAACATTAGATTTAGCTTAAGAATATCATATAAATTAATGTTTAATACGAAAATGCACGTTGTGTTTTATTTTCCCTGTTGTTTGATAGGTGTATTTATAAAATTTGTTTTTTTTCGTTCAAAGGAGAGTTGAACTCGCAATCAGTCCTAATGAAATAGGAGCTCATAGGAACCATATAGTTAATGACATTGCCCATATCAGTATAATGGCATAGTATAAATGTGAGTCCGTTCACCAATATACGCTTATTCCAAACAAACAAAAAACTACGCAATAATAGAGCAGTTACTTGATCTTTAAATAGTTTAATTTTGTGTTGTATTTTAGGTAACGTTATAAATAACACCTAACCTGGGTAAAATTTAAAGATACCCACTTAAGCCATTAATTGAGCGAGATCATCAAGTTTTTGTTTAGAATTGCACGATTCTCTTCGACCAATTCTGCTGAGGTTCGTTTAGCAGTCATAGGGTACTCACTAAATGCTAGTGCAATATTTCTTTTTTGCCACTCTTTATCACTGCAGACGAGCTGATGACCAAAGTCACAAGAGATTGTAAATGTCACAACGTCTATGGCGTAACCTACTTTGAAAGATGAGTTAAAATCCAATTGTGTTCATAAAGGCTATTCCACACTCGGAACCAGTAAGCATGATTTCTTTACGGCAGAAATAATGATTGCATTCATGCGGGGAATTTCTTGCTTTACAACGTAGTGCAATAGTATCAATCTGAGCATGGCACTACCTTGGTATATAAAGATAATCGCCCCCGCAACTGGTGTAGGGAGTCCAACACTCATATACGTATTAGCCTATCCATTAAGTACATGTATTTTCTACATGGATACCAAGTTTCAAGTCAATCAGATGTATGGTTCAGTAGTTATAACCGAACATCGGTAAAAACTCTAGATTTATATATTAGTATAGATTCTAGCTCTAAGTTCATATACTAAATGGAAGAATTAGAAATTATACATCAAATATATACTCTGTGAAAGTGGCAGTCTATTCAGTAGCAGAATGGACATCTTGGATGACAGATGCCCGGACCAAAGTCTATAGGATCTTATGTTCAGAAGCTCTAGCGATGTTTAAGGAATTGAATGAAATATAGGGCCTCACACAAAAGTTTTTGTATGGTCAAAGTATCGGTTATTACTATTGCTTAGTCCCAAATAAAATGCGATTTGTAGGGCTCACAATACGCCCTTCAACGCATAAATATCTCCCAAAGTATGGCAGCATTGGACGCCGCTCATGACATCCAATAATCGCGATAAACTTCTGGCAAATTACATTAAATTCTGATTTTTAATTTTAATGCTTATAAGATTGTATGTACATCTGGAGGGCTTTTTCCTAATTTTAAAATAAATATTATATATATTTAATTTGATACAAATCTATAATATTCAGTTTCCTTGATAGCTGATATCTATTTTACTTTTATTGAAATTAAACAAAGATGACTCGGTGCGTTCTCGGGTCACATTCCAAGCTATTGAATTAAATGGTTTCTTTAACGCTAGCGACATCATCGTGAGTTTTGGGGGAAAGACGTTGTTTTGTAAACTGACATCTATGGTAACGGCACGAACTATCTGGACAAAGTATCAAACCTCTGCGAAAATAAAGCGAAAAGGAACATTTAAATACAGCTATATTTCCATTGGTACGTAAGATGTCAGTGGTGAAAATTATTAGATTAAAAATCTGTGTGAAAATAAAATAATCCTTAATGGAATGTTAATATAAGTAATATTTTGTTTGTTTGAACGGAATTATTTTTATTTTAATCTACCTATTTCGATCTCATGTTTCAACGTCAATTCTGACTATTTCAGACACAACATGATGCGTTTCGGTTTGAAAGTTGCTACACACACATTATACAATATAACCGAAATTTCTATCTTATTTCTCAAGCCATCATTCACATTGTCATGTATGTCTATGAGATACGGGAAATATTCAACACCAGTGTGCTTAGTGCGAGTTTTTCAACGTTCCGGATAGCTTATAAGGTAACTTAAAATTGCATAGAGTTGGAACGTTTGCCTACGTTTGCCGCTAGGGGCGCTGTTCCAACTGCATACAAATTTGAGTTAAATTTTACGTTATCGAGAGCGTCAAAAAGCTCGCATTAAGCACGCAGGTGAATCGTGAGCTCGGTCACCCATGGTTGGATAGTAGTACTTATACTTTTTTTTATTTCCGTATAGGCAGACGAGCATACGGCCCACCTGATGGTGATGACTTATACGTGCTGGATTTACAATACAACTTATACTTAAGGTCCAATTACCTTTAAAAAATCGATATTAGTAAATTGCGTCGAGACATCGGGTTAAAACATTCCATATTTGAAAATCGGAAAACCCTAAAGAGTGTAATGCTGAAGCCGACAGTCTTAGACTACTACGAATGAATAGATGAGAATTGATCGATATACATACTTTAACTACCTACCTAAGCTTTTTTTCTTTTTTTTTGCGGGTTTATTTTAAAAATATTTTTTATTAACTGGTGGTATTTAATTTGGATTGCTGTTTATACTTAGCTGCCTGATGATGAAAATATGTGTGTTACTGAGCTATTTAGGGCAAGAACAAAATTTAATCACGTTAGATTTCTATTAAAATATTTAAAGTATCGTCATTGAACGCTATTTATAACATTTCTGTCTTCAAACGAGGTTAGAGAGTATTCAGAGGCAGGCAGCGGTTTGGCATTGCTATTTTTTAATAACTAACTTTTGGCTGATTTTCATGTATATTTCATATGTTTCAAATATCTTTTGATGTGCTAAAATTTTTCGTAGGTCACTCAGGTATATAAGTTATCTAAAAATAGTTATAAATAGGCATCTACGCATATAATTTAAAGAAGATTCGACAACTTTCTCCAAATATTGTAGATGTCTTATTAAATATGAATTTTATTAACTTATTTGTTTGTTAATTATAGTAGTATATTTTGATTTGCAATTTTTTTTATCAATGTAACTTATAATCTTATGTTTTTCGAGTAATTAAATGGTAAATTTTAAAATAAAAAATTGTATATAATAATTAAAAAAATATATTTGAATTCGAGTTTTTTTCGATACTTTGCATTTTCTGAGAAGATTTACTATAGTAACATATATTTTTCTTTTCACCATCGGAAAGTAGAGATTTCAACGAGTAGAAAACATACCAACTTTTTGAAAAAAGCTGATATTTTGACGGGTGAATTTTCGATTGAAAATTAGGGTCCTTTTTTGATATTAATTCAAAATAAGGTGAAAAAATAAATATTTCTAATCAAATAAATTACACCGTATTTGGGACATAAAAAGGTAAGTTTTCAGCAAATTTCGTGAAAAAAGATTTTTTTTTGAAAAAGATAAAAATAACAAACCAAAAACTTGGTTTTTTTTATTTTTTACATAAATTTTGAGGTTATGTGAAAAAAGTGTAAACACAAAAGTTTTAGATCTTTTTATTACCTACAACTTTGCCATTTGACTTTTTTCCATAGGACTTTTAGTTTTGCCGGAAATCGAGAAAAACCGTTTTTTACCCTTAATCCCCCTCCCCATCCCCTTCCCGACCTCAGATCGCCAGTAAATTATTTTTCCTTCCATTTTTATAATATTGTCCTCCTTTTCTAATGGGTTTCATCCTACTATTATTTTCTTTCACTTTTCATTATTTTTAAAGGCTTCTACCCTGGTCTACATAGCTAAAATGCTATCAAGGCTTAAACGCGTTGCTAAGGGGCAACATACATGTGACATCCATGCTTGTGGACTTGATCTATTTTCATCAAACGTTATTCACAGCGGGCGATACAATACAAGTGTAGGAGAGCGTTCAGAGTGATTTTTATATGGAGGCGTTAGGCGGTTCATTCATTGACGAGGCAGAGGCTGCGCGGACTGCGTGAGCTGTGAAGGGGGGTGAGAGAAAGCTTCAGATCACCTAGTACCTCTCCGGGCACCGTTGCGTCAATACGCTCTCGGAGATCCATATTGAGAAATAAAAATATTCTAGTCTCATTACTACATTATTAACTTTTCAAATGCTGTGTATTAAAGAGTTAGTGTTTTTTCGATTCAGTGATTCTTAGTTTGACAACTCTTATTAGACACCAACATTTTGAGAACTTTTCTGTTGTTCCGGGTTTCAAACTATGGTGCATCTTTGATAAATAATCCGGTAAGTCGTTGAAAAAAATATTTTTTTTACTGTTTATATCTTCTTCTTTTCAATCATTTCACTCTTGACAGAGTGGTTGTGATCCTCATGCAGTGTTGGAGGGCAGATATGACTTGTCTCATTTTGTCGCCGCCATCGCTCTCTAACTTTTTATCTCAATTAACTATTTATCCCAATTTTATATCATTTATTACACCGTTTGTATGTGTAAATAGGGAATCGGATAGAGTCTACATTTCGCATCCTACAATCAGATTATATAGAGTTTATATATAATATGTAGAGGTGAACATGTGATCTCGTCATTTTCATCTCTACCATTATAAGCTCTCTAAATCTATACATTTTCTCAGTATTCTTGTGACGTCGTAAGATTTTAGGTTTCATCGAGCGATCCGTGGAGCGTGGGCGGGTGGAGGTGCCGAATTTCAGACTCCGGTGGTGGCTAGGGGGTGACGGGAGACGCGCAGGGGCGGGCGTGGGTCGCGCAATCTACCCCGTATTGATCGCCCAGTTTTCATACGTATTAGTTAAACAACTTAACTATGAAATAGGTATCCTGTTTGTCTTTACGTTCGAGACTGTGTGACGAACAAATTATTTCTTAATTGAAGTAGATACACGATATAAGTGGTCTAAACGTTTCTCAGCAAAATGTCTCCACTGAGCGGACAGCGTGTAATGAAATGAATGTATGTATGTATGACGAAACGCTGTGTTTTAAATTAATACGATCTCATTAATCATTTTTAACAAAAAGAAAACCGACTTCATAAAATTAAACGAGATTATCATTAATGTAGTCGAATTCAATTGAATATGCATTATTAAGGATAACTCGAAAGCAATTGGTCAGATCTGGTTCAAAGAACACTCAAAATCGCTTCACCTAGAAAAAATATTTGAGGTAACGCACACACAAAAAAAATACGATTGAATCTAGAAACTCCTCGTTTTTTGGTATCAGTTAAAATTATCGGCTGTACCGCCTCTTAAATTGAAGTTCGTGGTGGCGATTCTTTTGTTTTTTTTTTACATTCGACCTGTCTTCTTCATTCTATTTAGGTCTTGTGGTACACATTGTGGTGGTATTCACATTGTGATGTCAAGTGGACCCCTAGGCGCTCAACATCAGACGAACTGTAAGCTGGTTTGACTATCTTCTCGAAAATAGTACTAAATGTTCCAAGACAATCATTTTGTACATAAAGATCCTCTTTGCCCATTTAGATCAGGGCCTAAGAATACACTAGTTATTTCAGATCCCATAGGGAAAGTCAATTTGATATTCTGAGCTTTGAACCCAGTCTATGTTTGCTCACGAATTATTCCAAAATATAGTATAGTATTTGAATAGCCTTCATTTTTTACGTCTTTCGACTTACTACTTACTCATATCTTTTGTGTGTTGTCATCTTGAGCCACAATTCCGCTAACTTACAATGAAAATAAATTGCGTTGACAATTCCTGTGATCTCAAACTTATTATATTTTATCAGAGATAAATAATAAGTCCATATCATATGTCATATGTTTTATAATACTTTCGAAAGCCTATATAAATATCTTATCCAGAGAATTAAATGAATCATATTTTACTTCTGAATCAATTCTTAAATGACGATATATAACAGATTGTTCTGATAAGTTTTAATCGGCTTACTTCATCAGATCTATTGAATCCTCTATAAAATCTATAATTTAATCTGAAGTACTAAGAAAAAGCTCTTCAAAGCTTTCGTTCAAACGGCGACACGTGAACACACAGTATAAATAAATAAACAACCCAAATAAATTAAAAAACAAAATTTATTGATTACGTAAGACCAATTTAGAAAATTTGATAATTAAATTATGAAATGCACATTAAATAGCATTCATTATATTTAAACTTTTTTTTTTAATTCCAGCTTCTATTTTAGTAATTTTTACATTTGTAACTGACGCATAAATTCTGTAATACTCTGTAAACGTTTTATTGAGCTAGAATACCGCAATAATTGTCTAATTTCGTGGATATATCGTACTGTTATGATTTCGAACACAGAAGTATCTCTTCAGTTTTCGCAGTTACAAACCACAGACATTTGTTGGAAATAAAAAATCCTCTAATCACACTATCGTCTCAGCTCTATTACTTAAAATCGCTCTAGTATATCATTTTAAACAAATATAATATTGCTTAGACTTTAAGAACAGAAAAACAAAAATCTGAACTTGTTAAGGTCGGTATCGTTTAAGATTATTTTTCTCGCAGCAAATATTATTGATGTCTATTAATAAGTATCCTTGTAGCGAGCCGAGGCCGGGAATTAAGAGTACCTAGGGTCCGCTGCGTAGAATGCGCGGTCGGCTGCGTCGTGAATGAAAAATATATCAACAAGTAGCTCGTAAGGGCGAGTTCGCCCGCGCATGCGCCTTCAGCTCGTCCATTTTTTCCAATATGGTAGTTTGTTCGAAGCCGCCATTTTATGAGCTTCGACCTAATTTTAACTAGGCGTTTGAGCTGCATTTAGTGCATACACAGACTTAGGATGGATTGGTTGTGCAAGTGCATCCAATGGTAATATATTCCGGAAATTTATTGATTGAAATTAATTAAATGCTATGGGGCACTTGAAGGGATTGTGTGGGTGTTGGATTGGGTGTGGTGGGATTGTTTAGTTAGTAATTTTCATTTAATTTCTTGCATATACAGATTATTTTTTGTACAATTGATTTTCGATTAGCAGTTTCAACATTTAGACTACATAATTCGTTCTCTACAAATCTTGTTAGCGGCATGTTCCAAACATCTTAGTTTTAAGAGTGATCATATTCATTTTTATTAAACTGCTTTATCAAACTGCACGGGCTGTATTATTTATTTTCGTATGTGAGTATATTTTATATTATTACATACTCCCTAGGGCTCGGATTAAATAAAAGCTTTCCCCGAAGTACAAATGAAAACATTATTCAATACTTGCAACATTTAAGGTATACTTCACAATTCGCAATTCACTTCTTCCGCTTCGCTTCAGGTTATCCGTTCGCTGTTTCGCTTCAAATAAAACTAATTACTAACTACCTTTATGTCATCTCTGCAACACTTTCATAGTCGACATGATATGCTTTCAATTATCGTGAGCGTTCCCGATGTTTTCATATCCGTTTCTGCTATTTGATGACAGATGGCGTTACTCATACCAGCATAACAATATTATTATTTTTTAAGTGTATTCACCCTCATAGATAATACACATAAATTCGTTATAGATAACTCAAGCATTCCACAAAAATGTTTACGGGCATCGGCCTGTAGATGACAGTAATATATTACTTATATTTCATTTTTAATGAAGAATTTTGTAAATCTTCAGAAAACACAGGTTTAGGGGCAGCCGCTACAAGATGTCGCTAGTTTCCGTACAGAAAAAATATTTGTCTTAAAGTATCGCAGTTTCAGGGACCTGTTCACTCTCACTACTTAATACTACGCTACCTGACCTGATTTTTATATATTTCAACCCTCATCGACCACTACTATTACTGCGCTTTCGCTATAACCCCGAAGTCGGTCTTAGCTTCCGACAATAAACGCCGCCACTCGTCCCGGCGCTGCGTAAATCTTGCCATCAGTTAAATTAAAAAAAAATGTTACTTTAATCAGGTGAGGCGTGTCCCGGAAATTTGAGCCATGGTGCATCGGGCGCGAGTGAGGAGCGCCTCCGTGCTCTCCGCGCATGTCAATTAGATTCACTTCGAAGCTGCATCACGGTGCATTCGCCGCCATGCCAGCACCGATCGTCGTTTATATCATTTCATTCTTCTTCTTTTGGCTGTACGGTGAGTACGGTAATTGACAGAATATATTTAGAAAATATTTTAATTAATCGTATTTTGAATGTGATTAAATATGTTTTAGTGCTTGCGGATGAACCGATCGGCCAAAATGGACCTCGAGCAACAAACAATTCGGTCGATGCACCGGACCCTCGCTCTCCTTTGGGCAGAGTACCACCATATCAACCACCGCCGGCAGGAATGGGAGTAGGTCCCAATCCAATGAATTCTCCGGGATTTTGGCAACACAGCATCTATACTCGCGTTGAAGGCTGGCATCGTACGTATGCTACAATTAATTTTATTTCATATCATTATCAAAGGTGATTGACTAAAGCTCATTATAGATCGGCCAAGCCTTCAAAAGGCGATTGATGTGATTCACACCGACCCGGATGATGGACCCCTCAACGAAGGGACAGAAGACGACGCAGGCTGTATTACACCTTGCCTCAAAATCAATTTCTCGTGTCAGGTAAAAATCTACCTTTACATAAAAAAAATCCTTTTTAAGGTCCTACAAACAGATTTGTTTATAGATATCCTGCACGTGCATTCCTATGGAAAAACGTTGCGATGGAATTGCTGATTGTGCCGAAGCCGAAGATGAGGCCGGCTGCGCGAGATCCTGTGACGAACATGAAAACCGTACTATTTGTCACAGCACAAATGTGTGCATCGCTTTAGAATGGCTCTGCGATGGAGACAATGACTGCGGGGATTTCTCGGATGAGACCAATTGCGGTAATTTCTATTCTATTTTAAACCTTGCTTTTTGTTCAACTAGATCGGTAGACTAGTACATTATCCGCCTGTGGTTAAGTGCGTGCAAGAGCTCATAGTCATATGCTCTGGTTGTTCTAAAATTGTAAATGAGATCTGGGTTGATATAGATACTTGTGTACAGGTGCACCTACAAATTGTACAGCCGATCAATTCCAATGCTCCAATGGCCTATGCATTCATAAAGGATGGGTGTGTGATGGTGACAACGATTGTCGTGACAACTCAGACGAAACTAATTGCACTAAAGGAAGGTGAGTTATTAAAATTTCAATTTGGGCATTCACACATACACATAGCAGTTCATAGCAGAGTTTTTATATGTATTTGTTTTCCTGAATAACGTTTTTTTTAACCGACATAATTGGTAATCATAAATAGGTTTAGAAAAAAGGATAAACGATTTTAAACTCATGATAATTTGTCTCTTCTACAGCTTAAATTTATATGGATAAGTACTAGAATATGTTTATTGTGCATCAAAATAGTTTATAAAAAAATATGCAATGAGAAATAAAAGTATAAAGGGCAGTCTTAGTACTGGAAGAGATTTCTTCTTCGCTATAAGATTACTTAAGGAAGAATTTATTGGAACTTATATAATTATAACTATACTTGAGACCTTAAATCTCAAAGCGGGTGGCGCATTTACGTTGTGGATGTCTATGGGCTCCAGTAACCACTTAAAACCAGGTGGGCTGAGAGCTCGCCCACCCATCTAAGCAATAAAAAAAAAAACTTAAGGTGGAAGGAGGCATACAAAGGAGTATCTTGCTTTTTTTATAATAGTTAATTATATACAGAGCCATTGTCACTACAGAAATATAATGTAGATAAATCATAGCAGCTATTATAAAATACATTTTCGGTCATAGGTATTTGTATTTGCACGGGTTCTTTCTATTGCGGTATCGTCCACATCTTTTGGAAATTGATTTGTTTTCAAAATATCATTTCTTCAACAAAATGTATTGGAGCTTTTACTTTTTAAATTATTTTGTTTCAATTCTAGTTTCCTATCACTAAATAAATAGGATCATTTGTTTATTGGTTAAACTGTTACCTCCATACTTAATGTTTTAATGAAAAATGAAAACAGTTTCACTTTTCCATTACAGATAATTGTGACAGTTGTTTTTATTTTATTGACGAAAATAGACCTGTTTCTTCTTAATCTATACTAATATTATAAAGAGGAAAGATTTGTTTGTTTGTTTGTTTCGAATAGGCTCCGAAACTACTGGACCGATTTGAAAAATTCTTTTTCCATTAGAAGCCGACATTGTCCCTGATGAACATAGGCTACTTTTTTTTATTTTTTTTTTTATTTTTTTTTTTTGGTTTCATGTGTGTTTTAATGTTTCCGAAGCGAAGCGAGGGCGGGTCGCTAGTATAAAATAAACTGATTGTACATGATTTTAATGAGTTAAAGATAAATCTTTTAATTATAATTCGTGGGTAGAATCAACGTGAAAGCTATATAGAGAACAAGAACGCCTACTCGAAAGTAAATATCATAGTCAACTCGACATCTTCGTTGGTTCGTTTTCAAAATGCATTAAGGCAATCTCAGTTGAGTGGGATTACGCACGTGTCACCCCTTACCATAACCTGCCCCATGATGTCATTGTTATCTAGGGTGAATAGGTATTACGTCATTCTGCTAATGACTCACACGGGCTGTGGGCGAATCTTTCATTTGCGTAATTCATTACGAGTATCGTTTGAAAAGCTATTCTATTCCAACGCATTTTTTTTTTTTTTTTTTTTTATTGCTTAGATGGGTGGACGAGCTCACAGCCCACCTGATGTTAAGTGGTTACTGGAGCCCATAGACATCCACAACGTAAATGCGCCACCCACCTTGAGATACAAGTTCTAAGGTCTCAAGTATAGTAACGACGGCTGCCCCACCCTTCAAACCGAAACGCATTACTGCTTCACGGCAGAAATAGGCAGGGTGGTGGTACCCACCCGCGCGGACTCACAAGAGGTCCTACCACCAGTAATTACGCAAATTATAATTTTGCGGGTTTCATTTTTATTACACGATGTTATTCCTTCACCGTGGAAGTCAATCGTGAACATTTGTTGAGTACGTATTTCATTTGAAAAATTGGTACCCGCCTGCGGGATTCGAACACCGGTGCATCGCTCAACACGAATGCACCGGACGTCTTATCCGTTAGGCCACGACGACTACAAAATAGGGAGCTTTTCAAAGAATCTTGAACGTACGTACGTACGTGTCAATGAAACCAGGAGATATCAAATAGACTGCCTAACAATAGACTCAAAAAGTATTTATAAAACAAGTATTTAGGTTTTGTACGAACATTCAGTATTAGTTTTATAGTACCGAATTTCACAGCTTTTTTTTTTATTGTTTAGATGGGTGGACGAGCTCACAGCTCACCTGGTGTTAAATGTTTACTGGAACCCATAGAAATCTACGATGTAAGTGCGCCACATACCTTAAGATATAAGTTCTAAGGTTTCAAGTATAGTTACAACGGCTGCCCCACCCTTCAAACAGAAACGCATTACTGCTTCACGGCAGAAATAGGCAGAGTAGTGGTATCTACCCGTGCGGACTCACAAGAGGTCCTACCTACCTCCAGTGAAAGCTTCTATAAAATAATTCAATTTCAAATATACAACTATCGTAGTATATTGAATAGGGCTAGAACAGTGCGACAAAACGGATAAAATCGAGATCGGTACAGATTGGTAGCACATTCGTAGCGGTTGGATCAATATTCCAGGGCGGGGGCGGCATTCCGTCTACGCGCAGCCTGCGCCCTGAGAGCGATCCGCTGATTCAAGCAGCTTCCGTGGGCGCACTTATTATTCTAAGCTTAATTTTTTAAACAGTTTTTTGTTTCTACTTTTTGCTATGATATTTTAATAAACGGCAATAGAAGTACATAAAACTTTAAATACGTTTAACTGATAACTTACGCCCTTTCGCCCCTGCGCTATTATTATCCAAACACATTCATGTTCAAGGATAAAAAAAAAGTTTTTTTATAACTAATAAATAATAAATTATTTTTATGATGAATAGCCTATTTTTTCATATACGCCGAGCATTTTTTAATCCTTTCACCTTTTCATCCTTTACAACCTACGTCATGAAATGAACTCTCTCTTCACCTTTTGACAGATTTAAAGTTTATGAAACCATTTTTTTTTTCATGCATTATGCAGATCAGATCCGTTTCAGATACATTTACTATACATATAATGCGGTATTTTTTAAATCTTCTTATTGTTTTGTTTTGAATCCGTTCAATGATCTCGATGTTATTATTCTTGGCAGTTCTCCAAAGTGCAAGCCATTTGTCTGAATGACTTCAAAACGGTTTTGTAGATGGTCATTTTGCCTGTGGATGCGAGTTGGCATTTTTTCCAATTAATGTTTCCAGTCTTATGACTAACCGTTCTCGATTGGACCAAATGACTTTAAGCCACATTCGTCTATCCACATTCGGTATATGCCTAGACTGAATGTAATGTAGAGCATTATATGAAATGCCATTTAATTTATCAATTTTACCTTGCGTGTAATACGTCATATTCCATTCCATTCCATTCCAAAATAACAACTCCCGTTTCTGATTTATTTATTTATTTAAAAGTTGCGTGTAATTTCTGAAATAAAATGGTTGTAGCCTAAATTATAAGACGTCCGGTGCATTTGTATGTAGTGATGCATCGGTGTTCGAATCCCACCGGCAGGTACCAATTGTTCAAATAAAATACGTTTTTAACAAATGTGCACGATTGACTTCCACGGTGAAAGAATAACATCTATACATATAAAATCGAATTGCTGTTCGTTAATCTCGCTAAAACTCGAGAACGGCTGGACCGATTTGGCTAATTTTGGTCTTGAATTATTTGTGGAAGTCCAGAGAAAGTTTAAAAGGTAGATAAATATGAAAATGCTCGGAATTAAATAGAAAATAACAATTTTGTTTTTCCTTTGATGTGTCCCCCGTCGGACGGATTCCTTTTATTTGTTTTAAGTATATTTTATACAAAAATTTAGGTCTTTTCTTTATCGATTGAGGCGCTACGAAGTCTGCCGGGTCAGCTAGTCGTGTTATAAAAATCAAACCCGCAAAATTATAATTTGCGTAATTACTGTTAATCTTGTGTATCCGTACGGGTAGGACCAACCACCCTGCCTGTTTCTGCCGTGAAGCAGTAATGCGTTTCGGTTTGTAGGGCGAGGCAGCCGTTGTACTGTTAAAAGTGTGTGAGACCTAAGTAAGAACTCAATGTCTCAAGGCGGGTGGCGGCATTTACGTTGTAGATGTCTATGGGCTCCGGTAACCACTTAAAACCAGGTGGACCGTGAGTTCGTCCACCTATCAAAGCAATAAAAAAAAAACATTTATATATTATATTTAAATATTATCGATGTTCGAATTAGATGTCGTGAAAACCAGTTTACTTGTGCCGTCGGCGAATGCATCTCTCAACATTGGAGATGTGATCACGAACCCGACTGTCCTGATAGCTCTGACGAAGCCGACTGTCGTGAGTATCTACTTATAATGATAATATAAAAAAATACCCTCCAATAACAATTGTATTCTGTCTCCTAAGACGTCCGAAGTCTTGGGAATTATGAAAAACGATATGAAAGACGGCGTCAGGAGGCGGAACGGGTTTTAAAACTCTCAATTGAATTAAACTCTGAACTTCGATTGACATTAAAGGTGATTAGATATGAGTCGTTCTGTGCCAAAAAAGCATTAGATAATGCGGTAAATCTACGTTTGACATGGAACCAACGTAAGAGTAAGGTCCTCCAGAAGTCAAAGCTCCTTGACCCTTAATTCAGTAAAAGCTGGAAACGCTGCACACTTTTTCTGAACATCTTTATAACGCACCACGCTCCAATCCGGCTTGTCAAATCTTTGCATATCTTTAATTTTGTCGACACACGTCTGAATTGGTTTCGGTAGAGCATAGTTTTTTACAGAAATGCTCAAATCTACTATCCGCCTCAATTTTTTTTTAAGGGAGATTATGACTTAGTAACTAAGACCTTTAGGTCATGTCTTATTTAAATTTATATCCTTATTTTTATGAAAAATAATAGTATGGAGTGAAATGAAATGAAATGAAGATGATTAACTTGAGACATTGATCTACTGGGATGAAATGAAATGAAATGAGATGAGATGATATGGGATGAATATAATCTCAGTAAAATGGTAGTAAACGTTATTGCACATTTAAAGCAGAAGGAACACTAAATAGACAAAATAAAACAAGTCACACAACTTCACTCCTCGCGTTCCCGCCAAAACGTCCACTCGCCTCTATTATTGGGGAACGTAAAATTGTTCATCAGTAGTTGTGGAACTTTGAATGGTAGCTGAAGCTTAATTAAAAAAAAAAAATTTTTTTACGAATAAACATAAGACGAGTATCCAAGTAAATAAGTACATGAGTACATGCGTACTAACCGTCGTGACGAAGATAAGATGTATTCAACAAGAGGTTCTGCTTATGTTAATATTGTATATAACATGTTATGTTAATATTATAAAAATAGATTTATCAAGTGAGTAAAAAATTATCAACAGGGTATGCAGGCCGCTGTATGCCTAAGCGATACCTAAGCGGTAGGTCGAGTTTTAACGTAATTTCTTTTAGAATTGGCCGTAACAGATAATTCTATATTTTTCTAGCGGTGGAGCTCATGCGTTGCGCAGAAATCGATTTTGAATGCAAAAACACGAAATGCGTTCCCAAGGATTTCCAGTGCGACGGCGACAACGACTGTGGCGACTGGACAGACGAAGACTCGTGCCCAATGGTGCCTGGAAGTTGCAACGCTGGCGAATTCAAGTATGAACGTTATGATGGCTGAACAAAAATACTAAATCTTTTTGATAATAATATGTATTAAGCCCTGTTCAATGTTTTATTAGATGCAATGACGGCAAATGTATACCGGAAAGATGGCGATGTGACAACGAAAGGGACTGTGCAGACGGTGGAGATGAACTAAACTGCAAACCGAATAGCATACGAAATTGTTCATTAGATGAATATACTTGCGCTGATCGAAGATGTGTATTGGTGAGTTTCAGCAATCAAAACACATCGTCTTTCTTATGAAAACACATTTGGAGCAACATGTAATTATTTCAGAAAACCTGGCTCTGTGATGGAGTTCGGGATTGCACTAATGGTGAAGATGAAATGAACTGCGAAGTTAGCTGCGAAGAAGATCAATACACTTGTAGGCCTCAAGAACATTTAATGAGTAACGCTTTTAGGAATTGCGTAAACAGGAAGCACGTTTGTGATGGTATGAAGGACTGTCCTCGTGGCGATGATGAAGAACGATGTCCGTTGAAGAGAAAATGTTCTGCCGAGGAAAAATGCGAGAAGTTATGCATTACTACGTACGACGGTCATGCAGCATGCGCTTGTCCTATGGGATTTTTATTAGCTGAAGATAAATACAGGTAAGTTAATAATAGCTAGTTTTAGAATTAGTTTTCTGTAGAGCTTAACTTTTAACAAAGTCATTTTTAGTTGCCGAGACATCGATGAGTGTATGTACGAACAAGATCCAGTATGTTCTCAAACATGTTCCAATACAGTCGGAAGTTTCCGTTGTGGTTGCATGACTGGCTACATCTTAAGACCTGATGAAAGGTCTTGTAAGCCAACAGGCGAATCACCAACACTTCTGTTCTCGAATAGGATTGGGATACGACAGGTAGGTTTATACCACTTAAGGATAGGTTGGTTATATAAGTTGCTTCAAAATTCATTCACATTATTTTTCTAGGTGTGGTTAACTGGTGATAATTACATGTCCGTGGTCAAAGGTTTACATAATGCGGTAGCTTTAGATTATCATTACGAAAAGAAACTTGTATTTTGGTCTGAAAATAACTTACGGGTTATCCGTGTTGCGCAAATGAATACAAAAAATATGTCAGGTAATAAAAATATATATTAAATATTGCGTTTTTATTTCGTACTGACTCCGTAGATTATCAATCAAAATTGTTTTAGATGTCATTAGGTGGGGATTAGAGACACCGGCAGGAGTGGCAGTAGATTGGATACACGATCTTCTCTTCTGGACCGATTCAGGAACAAGAAGAGTTGAAGTGGCAACCCTTGATGGTTCCAAAAGAGCGGTTTTAGTTGCCAACGATTTAGACAAACCACGGGCAATTGCTGTACATCCCGGAGACGCATTAGTATTTTGGACTGACTGGGGTATTTTTTAAAAGAAATATAATTAAAATGTATGGCGAGAATTTTTTTAGACGATACATATCTAATAAACACCTTTTAGGTCCTAACCCGAAAATTGAACGTGCTGATATGGATGGCGATAAACGCAAAACTGTTATATATGACGAAATTTTTTGGCCTAACGGACTAACTATTGACTATACGGAATCGAAAATATACTGGGCTGATGCAAAGCATCATGTTATCGAAAGAGCTGCCTTTGACGGGCGAGATCGGCGCAAGGTATGATATTTCGGAAACATATTTTGTTTTATTTTTTTGCTAAGATGGATGAACGACTTCACGGACCATCTGGTGTTAAGTAATTATTGGAGCTCTCAGATATAACAAGATGTCTCGATTGTATTGCTTAATGGCTATCTTACCCCTTAAATTGGAACGCATAGATGTTTTGTGGCAGAAATAGACAGTGTAATGATACCTATTGGTGCAGGCTTACAAAACAGTACCACCAGTAAGCGGTTGGCGATCGCAGTACTCTTGTATAATACTCAGAGATCGCTACTGCAGATTTTCTGATGAATTCGACAGCCGCGGAAAGAGATAGAGTGATGCTATTCTACTCATAGAACACCGCACGCCAATAGAGTTTTCATGCGGATTTAAACGTTTTACATATGTAATAGGTTACAACGAAAGGTCTTCCCCATCCGTTCGCGTTAACACTGTTCGATGATGCCATTTACTGGACAGATTGGCATACGAAAAGTATTTCTACCGTTAATAAGAATACAGGAATGGGTATTCAAACTGTGCATGCTGGACTTAATGTCCCTATGGATATTCATAGGTGAGTTGGGTATTAAAAATTATACATAATATTAACTGTTCACTTATTCAGAAAGCTATTTTAGAAATTGTGTTTTCCAGTTACCATCCCCTCAGGCAATTAAGAACATACAAAAATAAATGTGGCAAAAGCAACGGAGGCTGTAGTCATCTTTGTCTTCCTAATGCATACGGATTTTCCTGTCGATGTCCAGTTGGCTTCAATTTAAATTCTGACGGGTAAATTATAGTGAAATTTTATACTTTGAAATCATATTAATCCACTGAGATATTTAATTTAAAACATGGCCGATATTCAAGTAAAATTTTATGCCTGAAAATTTTCAGTCGATCTTGCGAAGAAACTCCCGAAAAACTATTATTGTATGCTCGGAGGAAAGATTTAAGATTGAAACAACTAGAATCTAAGAAGCCAATAGATTCTTTAGACATGGTAGGTGGTAATTATAAAGATGCGAATTATTTACTTTGTCTGTTTCTAATATAATTAAGCAAGAAATAAAAATATTGTTATAAATTATCGTCAACACATTTAGGTTATTCCTGTTGAAACTATTAAATCGGCAGTGGCTTTAGACTGGGATCAGAAAAGTAATTCTATCTTTTGGACGGATGTGGAAAAAGACACAATCAACCGCGCATACCTTAATGGATCCCACCAAACTACTATTGTGGATTCTAACCTCAGTAAGATTATTTTATATATACAAAATACAGCATGAGTTGATTGTTTTTATTTTTAAATGTTACTGCTTAAATTTGCAGTTTGGCCAGCGGGTTTAGCATTTGATTGGATTACTGATAAAATCTACTGGACCGACGGTGGAACAAACAGAATTGAAGTTTCGAAATCTGATGGTAGTATGAGAACTTTGTTAGCTTGGGATCACATTGATAAACCAAGAGATATTGTTGTTAATCCAGAAGGTGAGTTCGTATTACGATAAATTCATAATTACATCTCGTAGGGGTTTAATTTAAAATACCTGTTCCATTGTATTTTAGGTGGTGTTATGTACTGGTCTGATTGGGGAGCGAGTCCGTGCATTGAAAGAGCCGATATGGATGGTGGTAATCGCAAAAAACTCATCTTCGGACAAATGACTTGGCCTAACGGATTAGCTTTAGACCTTATACACAATCGTATTTACTGGACCGATGGTGGAAATAAAACCATTGAGTACGCAAATTTAGACGGCACTGGGAGAACAAAGTTAATTGGTAAGACAACTTAATGCATCCCTAAACTGAGTGTACCCTTTGGAAAATAAACATCATTCGCCTAATTATTTTATGTTAATTTAAACAGAAAATTTGCCTCATCCTTTTGGTTTGGATTTGTACGGTGACGAAGTATTTTGGACTGATTGGGACACACAGTCAATTCAAGCTGCCAACAAAGATACTGGAGCTAAACGGCGAACACTAGGGTCTGGTGTAGCTGGACTTATGGACGTTAGAGTTTTCCACAAGGAAAGAACAAGCGGCTTTAACAGGCATGTTTCATGACTATAGATTATTTATTGTAATGAGAATTATAATAATTAATTTCAATGCTATTTTACTTTTTAGATGCGGCAAGAATAATGGAGGATGTTCACATTTATGCCTCTTGAAACCAGGAGGACGATCTTGTGCCTGTCCTATCGGCATAAAGCTTAATGTAAGTTACTACACATATTAAATTACTAGCGACCCGCCCTCGCTTCGCTTCGGAAACACTAAAACACACATGAAACCAAAAAAAATAAATAAAAAATAAAATAAAAAAAAGTAGCCTATGTTCATCAGGGACAATGTCGGCTTCTAATGGAAAAAGAGTTTTTCAAATCGGTCCAGTAGTTTCGGAGCCTATTCGAAACAAACAAACAAACAAATCTTTCCTCTTTATAATATTAGTATAGATAATTTGGAATTATTTTCTAAGAAGATCTCAAGTAGATCTAAACTGGCTGTCAATTTACAGAAAGATGGTAAAACTTGTGCCGATGGTCCTATCAACTATTTGATTTTTGCACACCGTGTGGATATTAGGGTCATATCATTAGACGTACCGTATCTTATTGACGTCGTATTACCGTTGCCACCACTGAAGAATGCCCTGGGCGTGGATGTCGATCACAGCACAGGTTAGTAATACTCACTACATTAATATAAGTTAAAAAAGACAATGTTACAAAGATTCTTGGTGTTTAGGTCTAATTTACTGGACTGATACGGGACAAAGGAAAATACAACGCGCAACTAGACTAGGAACACATGTTGAAACTGTAATCGGTAATGGCCTACACACTGCTGACGGTATTGTCATCGATTCAACCGGACGCAAGGTAATATGACTCATATATTGGGAGAGGTAGTGAATTAACAAAATAATAATATTAAAATGATATTATATTTCCATAGATATATTGGACTGATGGCGGTCGCAACAGTATCGAAGTGGCAGAACTAGATGGTAGGAATAGGAAAGTACTCGTATGGACTGGCCTAGGTATTGCTGTTAATAAATGTAATAATTGTAATAGTTAATGCCCATTTCTAGGTTATATAAAACTATGTATTTCTTTTTAGATTCACCTCGAGCCATAGCATTACATTATGAATACGGTTATATGTTTTGGTCAGACTGGGGAACGTCAGCTAAAATCGAAAGAGCAGATATGGATGGCAATAATCGGTATACTATTTTTATCTCCTTTTCAACATTTTCTACATAAGTGATATTTATAATGTTTCTTGTTGATCCAGGCGCGTTATTGTGGACAACAAAATCAAATGGCCTAACGGTCTGGCCATAGATAGAATAGAGGGACGTCTTTATTGGAACGATGCTAAAATTTTAACAATAGAAAGTTCCGACTTTGACGGCCACGATCGGCGCACTGTTTTAAGTAACGTTCCGTACCCTTACGGAATCGTTATCGTTGGTCAGCATATTTATTGGACCGATTGGAAGACCAAAGCATTACACAGGGCTGACAAGACTAACGCTTCGGATCCAATAGTTATAAGAAAAAATCTAGAAGGCTTAATGGATATCAGAGCGATTCAGGTAATATTTCAAGGCATATTTTGAAGCAATATCATAGAAACATACGCATTCGTGTAAGCTGTTAATATTGTGTAAAATATTAATAAATTTAGTGAGTTTATATTCCACCAACAATGACGAGTGGGCTTGGCTCTGCCCCTGACATTGTTGAAGTCCATGGGCGACAGTAACCACTCACCATCAGGTGGGCTGTATGCTCGTCTGCCTACAAGGGCAATAAAAAAAGACACTAAATTAATAACGCCGCCAATTTTGAGGCATAAGATTGGCAATAGAGCCATTCCAACAAGTGCTTGAATTGCATTAGACCAATAGCTTCGTGGCTGGAACAGACAGGGTATTGTTATCCCCCTGTGATTGAACCTTTTAGGAAATTATTAGAAATAAACTTCATTTCTCAACTTTTATAGAGTGAACGTGTTTTGGAAAATGCATGTGGTACTGACAATGGCGGGTGTTCTCACCTTTGCCTTCGGTCACCACTCGGTTACACATGTGCGTGTCCAACGGGTATGCCATTCGAAAAAAGCACAACAGACCAAACGCCAAAGAAATGCAAGTCACATCCTGAAGAATTTTTAATATTTGCCACTAGAGGAAGTATTACTTACATTTCTCTTGAAAGTCCCGAGCAGTGGGATGTTACTCTTCCAGTCAAAGAAGTGAAAAATACCATCGCTGTGGATTATCATTGGGACTTAAAAATGATCTTTTATACAGATCTTGATCTGAATGTAATAAGGTCAGTAACATATACTTCTCATCTTTGATCAATTAATTGGAATTCATTAAGAATATATCTATCAAATGTATCGTGCAATTTTATTACCAGGTCTATAAATATGACGAACATGAGTGAAAGCAAAACAATTATCTCTCAGAAATTGGAAACTCCAAACGGTTTGGGTGTTGATTGGATTGCAAATAATATCTATTGGACGGATAATGAACATAAGGTATGGTATCATGGTACACCAAAAGTAATCCATATTTTCATTAATAATATTTAAATTATTTTACACAATATTTCTACGATTACACTTTCTAAATGTTTACAGGTTATTGAGGTTGCAAGGTTGGACGGATCATCAAGAAAAGTACTCATAACTGGTCTAACCGAACCAAGAGCTTTAGCATTGTTTCCAGCAAAAGGGTACATGATAGTTACATTAATATTTTAAATGCATTCTTTTATTGATTGTCGGCTAATAATTCATTCTGTTTCTCGTAGGTATTTATATTGGAGTGATTGGGGTGAACATCCATATATAGAGAGGTCTTACTTAGATGGTAGCCAAAGGCAGATTATCGTGCAAGTTGACTTGGGTTTCCCTAATGGTCTAACAATAGATTACAAAGAAAGAAGACTTTATTGGACTGACGCGCTTAAGGATAGAATTGATACGTCTGATTTAAATGGACAGCATCGAGTCCAACTTGTTCCAGATGCAAAGAACCCTTTTGGAATGACGCAGGTTTGCGCAATTATTATTTAGAAGTACGATTAAATTAACATGGAATTATGTTTTTGGTATCAGTACTGTGGTAGATATCTAAAACATTAAAGAGCATGTACTTTTTATTTTTTTACAGCTATAACAAAATTCTAAAACCAGATAATCTTATTGTACTAAGATTTTTAAATAGTTTTTGTCTCTTCGCAGTTTAAAGATTATATTTACTGGACGGATTGGTACAAAAAATCTATTATCAGAGCAGATAAAAGAACAGGGAAAAACATAACGTTGATCAGAACCAATCTGGAGATGGCGATGGAGATCAAGGCTGTTTCAGCGGACCGCCAGCATGGATGGAACCCGTGCAAGGAATCTAACGGTGGATGTTCACATTTATGCCTTTTCAGAGGCCATGAGTATATTTGCGCCTGCCCAGATGAACCGGATCATGTAGAATGCTCAACTGGTAAAAAATATTTTTAGTAACATTCTCTAAGCTTACATTTAAATATTTGTATTGTGAATATAAAGAGCTCTTACATACGTAAATGTAGAAATCATCGCATACATTCCCTAGGAATGGTAACTTTTTCTGGAGGAGGGATACGCTATGTTCCCTGACAATGTGTATGCACAATTTCATATTTATCGGTTGAGTGGTTTGAAAGCGTAACAAACAAACAAACATACTTTGACATTAATAATATATTTTTTTAATGCTTAGTTGGGTAGACGAGATCACAGCCCACCTGGTTTTAAGTGGTTACTGGAGCCCATAGATATCTACGACGTAAATGCGCCACCCACCTTAAGATATAAGTTCTAAGGTCTCAAGTATAGTTACAACGGCTGCCCCACCCTTCAAACCGAAACGTATTGCTGCTTCACGGCAGAAATAGGCAGGATGGTGGTTCCTACCCGCGCGGACTCACAAGAAGTCTTACCACCAGTAATAAAGTAGTATAGTAAATAATATATATAGTATAATAATATAATATCGCGCTAACACAATTAATTAATTTTACAGTACCAAAATTCCTGATCGAAAATATCCTTCCGGCGCATTACCCGCCTTACTACGACTATTCTGATATAGAGTTTAAGAAAACAGTAAGGCCCCCACCGACCCCTAGTCCGGACTATTTTGGCAGATGCATGATGGCTGGAGGGATAATATTAATTTCTATTTTAGCATTTCTCTTCGTCACGATTTATTGCGGTAAGTAACAAAGATTTTTTAACAAAACAAAAAAAGTATAAACATACGTTTTGAATACTTGAATTTTAAAGTTAATTCTGTTCGCAGTGAAAATGCTCCGAAATTATCGAGACACTGAACTGAAAGATGAAGAGTTCAGCAATTCTACCGGTCACATATCTTTTCACAATCCAAATTATAGCTGCGCAACGGGAGGTCCTGGGGGTAACGGCCCTGATCACATTGAGCGTCGACAAAATCGATTTCAAGGAATCTTCAAGTACGACAAACAGCAGGTAATTGTGTATCATTATTTTTAGAACGTTCCTATGTATCATGTCATTGACGATATTAATTTGTTTCATTATGAACATTATTAAGGAGCGGGTAACGAATGTGTACTACCCTGAGGGAACCAGTTTGCTGCCCACACCTACGCCTCCTCCACCCCAAAGACAAGCCCTCACGACGACAAAGCGACCGCCCACGCATGATGACTTCGAACCGGTGACACTGCACTCCTACGCTTGAAGGAACGAACGACGAACATTTCAAAAGTGTTTTCGTTACAAGAACGTGTGCATAACGTAAATATTTATGCGCATTATCGAACTAAGTAAAATAAGTTTATTGTTAACAGAGCTATAATAACATACATAAAAATTTATTGTGTTGAAATGCATATCGGACAGTTGATAGTCGAATAATTTACCCGTGTTCGTGCAGTGCATGCTTGTAATTGAACCCGGAATGTGAATTTAACGTTGTTATTTCAACAATAATGTACGGTCGTTGACCATAATTAGATTTTAATATATTAATAATTAAATAAAAAATCATTGCAGACTCAAATAAAATCGTCAATTTTGGATGTTGGATTGAAAATTTTGTAAAGTATCTATCTAATACGCGTTTGCTTTAATATTTTCCTAAGTAATTTTTTATTTATTGTAACATCAAGGCGTAGTTCTGTTATGGGCTGTGGCCTCAATACATCCATACTAATATTTATATATATTGTAAATATTTTCTGTAAATTGTTTTTATTATGAAAATTAAATAATAATCCGTCAGTTAAAAAAAAGTACCTCCGTACATAAACAATGTAATTAATATAGATTATAATGTTTCCCTAAAGATAAATAAAAAAAATGTTATAGTCTATAGACGTCTCATCTAGTCATAGGATGATGATCAGTGTTATTTGTAAATATATGTATCTACTTGTATTAAATAAATTGTGAATGGAATTTCACTTCAACTAATATTTTCGTAAAACATAGTTTGGATAGTTGTTATGGCTGTGGTTTGGCGGGAAACACAGTTCCCTGCCAGGCTAAATTGCGATGCGTACCTGTGAACCTTAATTTGTTGGATTAGTTTCTAGAACTAAAAACTCTAAATCCTAAATTATTATGTGAACTTCATTACAATATTTTTTATGATTAAAAAATTTAATGAATAAAATTTAGTGAAGATACATTATATCATACTTAACATAAATTTTAGTCTGACTATTTATGTGTTGTATTCTGCTAATGGCTAAATACCAGATGGACCATGATTTCGGCATGGATACAATGAATATTATAAAAAAAATTAAAACCATAAAAAAAACAAGGTTAAGTCAGAAATTGATCAATAAAATAAACTAATATAAACGAAGTTTATTTTGATCCAAAATATACAAACACTTCTCTGATGTACAATAGCACACTTTTATTTGAAATAAAATAGTTAATCTGTTGAAGGCATACCGAGCGTAATAAAATTCACATTAATAATGTAGGAATTCATTCATCATTCGAAGGGTGCTAATATATTTGTGTACGGTATGTTACACTTTATTGGTAAACATCAAGAAACTGGCTGGTATCAATGCTTATTGACTGTCGATCGAAATACATTAGAATCTCTTTGATGAATACGTACGTGCTAAAAATACCGATTAAATCGACTAAAATTTACCAATTCAATTGTAATTTATTTCAATTCAGTTCAATTCAATCTAGTTCAGATCCTACTATTGTAGTACCTGAATTGGCTGTGTTACAAATACAGACTAAGCTCGACAGTTAGCTACAGTAAGCCGTTATGGCCTCAGCGAAAAGATAAATATATAAGATAAATAAATTCAATTGTCATTTCTTTCAATTCAGCTCAATTCAGTTCAAGCTAGTTCAGATCCTACTATTGTAGGACCTGAATTGGCTGTGTTACAAATGCAGACTAAGCTCGACACTTAGCTACAGTAAGCCGTTGTGGCCTCAGGGAAAAGATGATTGAGGCCGTCTGCACAAAAGTGGCCTGTCCTACATTTTTTCATATTCGTGGTTCTATTATATTGCAATTTATTTAAAACATAATAAATTTTGATGCAAAACCGGCCTATTCCTAGTTTCGCCCTTAGATAACAGATGGCTCTGTCAACATTATTTGGCGCGTTTTGTTTTTGTCTATGAGGCAGTGTAAAAGTAAATTCAGACCACATTGTCTCCATGCTTACTATAGTACGCTCAGGTAAGCTTAGGCCATTTTTGCACTGACGGCCTCAATTATATCGATGCCATCGTTCATATCGCGCAGGCAGATTGTTTTAGTAATGAAATACGTACTTATCACATTTCCACGAATAACTTCCACGATGAAGAAACATTAACGTGTAATAAACATAATTTCCGAAAAAAATATTCATTTACGTAATTACTATTGATTCAAGGTTGGTGGCTGTATTCACGTTCTGAGTTATATGGGCTCCGGTAACCAGTTAACATCGAGTGGACCATCAGCTCGTTCGCCGTTAAAGCAATAAAATAAAATTAAAACTACACTAGGACAAACTCTCAACTCTCTTTGAAATCGATATCTTCTCTGGACTAAATTAATTGAAATTGTATTCGTTATGTCTGTAAGAAAGGAATGCAAATAGAATCCCACAATAAAATCGTAGTACACAAGACGCTCACCGTTTCACCAAATATATTAGTACCCTATAATTGTATTAATGTTATTTCGTATAATTTTAGAATGATATATGATGTACTGTGTGGATGCAACAATATATATGTACTGCTGATAAGTTTTGTGTTGAAAATATAAACTCGCGACCTTTTCCGCGGCTCACGGAAAAGGTGCTGAGACGTCCGAATAATTTGGTCTAAATTTTATCAATACAATTCAATTCCATTTCATATTTCTGTGCCTACGACGAATGAATCGTGTTTTACCTAGTTTTTCTTTTAGTTTTAAGTTTCGATAATTTTCCGTGTTTGGAGGTATTATTTTATTTTCATCTAAATGGATAGTGATTTTATTTATGAACCAGTAACTATTTTATCTTATCACAAAAATTATAAAG
This sequence comes from Bombyx mandarina, assembly GCF_030267445.1. Classification (NCBI taxonomy): domain Eukaryota; kingdom Metazoa; phylum Arthropoda; class Insecta; order Lepidoptera; family Bombycidae; genus Bombyx; species Bombyx mandarina. The sequence goes on along the minus strand of NC_143220.1, from coordinate 13,707,344 downwards.
AAATGAATGTAAAACTTTAATACAATTATTAATTATAATTTTACACTCTGGTCGGTTCATACAAATAGATACAATGTCCAATTTAGAATATTATTTATAATAATCAAATTCGGTGAATGACAACTTAGTTATTTTGTAAAAATAACAAAATTTCCTATGCTTTACAAGATTTTACCAAAACGAGTTACGACAGTGCGGTGAACAATTTTGATGTTGTCGTCTTAAAAACAAGTTAAACCAAACATTACTAAGTTTTCACGAATCACGTATATATTAAGGAATTGATTTACGGTTTTATCACGTATGTTGGGGAGATTCTGTAGTTTTTAAGTTTACTATAGCGAGGTGAGATCACGGCCCATATGCTGCGAAGCTGTTGAAAGAGTGCACATTGTTTCTCCACGTCATGGATGTCACTGTATGACATTAAATCGAAGTCGCACTGGAATAATAGCTACCGTTACACACGGGAACAAATTACTGCTTCGTGGTAGAAACAGGCATGATGGTAATACTAACACGGGTGTGCTTATAAAACTCCCTATTATCAGTAAACAGTTTAGAAGAAGAAGAAGAAGAAGAAAGAAAAAGAAAAATCCCTAGAATTAAATAATAAGTACAATTAGCTTTTGAAAATAAATAATTCAATGAATACAAATAAATAACTGAGGACAAATCACGCACGGTTATCTAGAATCTTTCTGAACTTAGAGAACCAGAGACTGATGCACTCATATTTATATTTAATTATATGAATATTTAATACAAAAATAAACATGACATTCCAAAAAAAGGTCTTAGAAGTGACAGAACCTAACATCAATAATATAATCATTAGTTTATCACATATTTGTAAAATTTAGCACTCTGTAAAATCATTGAGACGTCCTAATCCTAGCCTTGGGCCATTGAATGTGGACGATTATTAAAATAAGAACGTATTCTGGGCATTACTTAATTACCTGCTAATTTCTTGCGCAAACATGATCTTAAAAAATAAAAACAGTATAATAGGCGTGGGAAAAGTTGAGAAAGGTATTTTACTACATACATTTAATTAAACGTAGAGACAAAACAGCAATGTACCATTTTCTATTCTGTCTGCTAACGGATTTTATTTTCCTTTTTCTTTAGTAACTGTTGTTGAGCATTAGTGCTGTCATTTTTTTAATAGTTTTGTTTTCAAACGTGTTCGCTACATATGTTTTAATTATTGTGTAGTGAACAATGCCAAACCTTCATCAATAATTTCGATCACTTCTTTCTGTAGAATTTGCCTTCGTTTTCGTGAACCTCTCTCTACGATAATTTGGTCTAATACTTGTAATAGCTTGTAGAGAAATAAAAAGGATTAAAATTTTTTTTTGGAAATTTTATATTCAAAAGTTTTGATACTATTTCTGGAGTGATTTTAGAACGTTACGCTTTTATATGGATTTAGCAGTTTAACGCCTTCTAGCTGTTCATTTCTTTATCACATCAATATCGATTAATGCCTATTACCATTTCGAAAATATCAAAAGAAATATTAAATAAAAAAGTGATTCTCAGAAAATAATGTTTGGGTTCCTCCAAGAGACATCCTGGACATTCAAGTGACACGCTAGATTTTCGATGTCCCCTCAAAAAGGACACCCGAGTGCAAAGGGCTATTTAAATCAGAATATTTTAAGCGAGTTAAAACCGTAAGTCTTCTTTTTGGATTTCGACGGAATAGAGACAAGATATTTCAACCTTACGAATAGTGTGACAGGGTGATTTAAGTCTAAGGTAGTTTAGGAAAGAATACAGTTATTGTTCTATGATTTCGGCTACGGCCTGTATTTTTATACTTCAGAACTCACAAAAAAATCATTTGCTATCGCTGAAATTGTGGTTACATTGTATTATTATACAAATTATATGTTCATTTATGAATTTATAGTAAGTTTTAATGAAACGAATAGCTTAACCAACGAAAGAAAAGCTATGAACTCTACAGACCGCGAAACCAAATTTAATTGTAAATGTTTATATTACTGGTGGTAGATCGCAATGGAAGCCCACAAGGGCAAATGCCACCGTCCTACCCATTTCTACCACAAACAGTCAGGTTCGGTTTAAAGGAAGGCAGTTTCACCATGAAACTGATATTTCAACCTCATGTCCCAAACAGTACCGCTGTTATGTATATATGTAGGTTTCGGTAACCATTTTCCAGGTGGGTCGTGGGCTTATCAACTAACTAGTGCAATTCACGGGTTTAAATACTTTTATAAGTACTACAAACCTCATGGATTGCCCGCAGGGCAGCTTGTGGCGAGCTGTTGGTGAGTGGCGACACCACGGACCTGAATGCTCTTCAGAACTTTTTTGAAACGAAAAGTTCTGTTTGAGTCGCTAGAGCTTAACTGCTCGGAGGTGAAGTAGAATAGTGAATGCAGTAGTTTCGAACAAAACAGCGTCACTATACTACCACACCTTTAGCTATCCACGTTGACATCCCCTTCTAGTCTATTTTGACTATGACTAGGAGGGGAATTCAATGAGAGGTGATATAGCGAGTCACCGTCTGCCAAAATAGCCCATTGGCAGATGTCTATAGCCTAAACTCAATAGCCCAGAGAGACTACAACGTGCCGACCATCTACACGTGCCACACTTTCTATATTTATTTAATTACCTGGCGCTTTTGTGTTTCAGAATTTTCTTGTAAATAAACAGCTTCATTTAAAGGAAGTGTATCATTTCCTTGATTTGGAGCCGGTTATGCGAGTTCGAACAAGCACGGTTCAATCCGTGCTTAGGCGTGACGCGCATAGCTCGGACGCTGTCGCAGTAAGTGCACGGGTTCACCTCTCCCGCTGCTCCGAAAACGCATTACTACTTACGCGATATCGTTCCTATCCTCTTCTCGGGCTATCCACTTGCTTTTGCAATGACGAAAGCAGGTGGATTTATATTAGCGGCCTGTAAGTTTAAGATTTTAGTATTACAATAACATTTATATTAAACATGATTTAAATTAAATTTGAATCATGTTCGGTGTGCGGATTCCACAGCTCTTATGATGAAAAATACCTTAAAAAATTATTCGGAATAAAAAATCTTATATTTTTGTCTCAATTTTAAATATGTTTTAGTTTATTTCGGTGTTGTGTTTTTTAAGCATAGTAAATGCTTGTATAAGCTTGATTTGCTTGTACATCGGAGACTTAGTTGCGGAGATCAACGCAGGGGTTCGCAGGCCAGTTTTCATGGTCGGTTCTTTCTGTTGATTGAGGCGATTGAGTCCGCGAAGTACTTTATGAAGATCAGTCTCATCTAGTATTTATCGTTCTTGGGTTCTATTCGTTTGTAATTACATTATAATTTTAAACATAGTTTCAGAGATAGCAAATGTTTAAATAAACTTGCTTTGCTAGTATATCGGGGACTTAGTTGCGGAGATCAAAGCAGGGGTTCGCAGGCCAGTTTTCATGGTCGGTTCTTTCTGTTGATTGAGGCGATCGAGTCCGCGAAGTACTTTATGAAGATCAATCTCATCTAGAATTTATTGTTCTTGGGTTCTATTCGTTTGTAATTACATTATAATTTTAAACATAGTTCCAGAGATAGCAAATTTTTAAATAAACTTGCTTTGCTTGTATATCGGGGACTTAGTTGCGGAGATCAAAGCAGGGGTTCGCAGGCCAGTTTTCATGGTCGGTTCTTTCTGTTGATTGACGCTATTGAGTCCCCGAAGTACTTTATGAAGATCAATCTGACCCTGTGTTTTGTTATTCTTGGGTTCTATTCGTTTGTAATTACATTATAATTTTAAAGATACTTTCAGAGATAGCAAATGTTTAAATAAACTTGCTTTGCTTGTATATCGGGGACTTAGTTGCGGAGATTAAAGCAGGGGTTCGCAGGCCAGTTTTCATGGTCGGTTCTTTCTGTTGATTGACGCTATTGAGTCCCCGAAGTACTTTATGAAGATCAATCTGACCCTGTGTTTTGTTATTCTTGGGTTTTATTCGTTTGTAATAACATTATAATTTTAAACATAGTTTCAGAGATAGCAAATGTTTAAATAAACTTGCTTTGATTGTATATCGGGGACTTAGTTGCGGAGATTAATGCAGGGGTTCGCAGGCCAGTTTTCATGGTCGGTTCTTTCTGTCGATTAACGCGATTGAGTCCGCGAAGTACTTTAAGAAGATCAGTCTCGTCGAGTATTTTCTTATTCTTGGGTTCTATTCATTTGTAATTACATAATAATTTGTTAAGATCTAATAAAACATACACCTTAAACGCGACAATGAGAACGCACAATGCGCATTTTAGTTTTTATAATCATTTACTTTTATAGAGTGGGTGTGTGCCAAAATTCTCAAGTATTATTATGTACTTTTCACTATTTTTTTCTTGTATTTTTTACGTTAGTGTACAGTTTTTACACCTCTTGGAATGCCTCCAACGTAAGAGGTGTGGAATCTGTTGAAAACTCAATTGAAACGAAAATAATAAAAAAAAACAATAATACCCAATTGGTGTTTCATTTACTAGGTACAAATTCGTTCAAAAAAAAAAAGGCGTTCGATATGAAAAAGAGAACACATTACAATATAACATATAATCTTTATTTTCTTTCGAAATACATATTAGGAATTTCATTTTTAACCATCGTACATATTTGAAGTACAAATATTTAACACTTAATTCTTATTACATAATACACAGGTCCACGATATAAGTTAGTTACGTAATAGTTCGTCATCTTTTTATACGTTATACAGGTTTAGAAAAGGCTTCGAAGAAATGGTTATTTAAGGGCTATTTGCAGTGAGTATTCATATTAATAAATATCGAGTACAGTACGTTCTTCGGTTTTCTCGAACCGTAAATATAATTCGTCTTTTCGCATTAAAAGTTTATAATTTCCAAAAAAATTCGAAATTGAGTTAACATGCGGAATCATTTGGTATCACCAGTATTTTTCTCATGAATACTGTCAAAAGAGCGTAGTTTAGTTATAGTTTTTCTTTTTTTTTTTAGTTTACCTATATTTTGATTACTATTAACAAAATTAAAAAGTTTTACTATTAACAAAATTAAAAAACAAAAAAGACAGATAATGTAACTGGTAAAAAAACAAAAAAATAAATGTTGCAAAGATGATTAATATTATTAAAAATATAATTTGTTAAACCTTTAAAACACTCTCCTGTAAAAATTAGTAAGTTTTGAGATTATACAGTTTTAATGCGAGAATACGAATTAAGACTGGCTTTACAGTTTTGATCTCGAGTTTCTTTAATTGTCATCATGTTAGTTCCGATTTTTCGAATATTATACGGTTACCGTGGTCAAAGTCGACCACGTGGCCGGAAATAAAGTAATGATAGCAAAATAGGCGGGATAAAGCCCCAAAAGTGGTTTTAATTGAACATTGTATATACATTAGATAGGATTAGGCGGATGTGCTTTTGTACACATTATGCAGAGGCTTTTAATAATGTAGATTTATCGAAAAAGAATTTTATTCCAACTAAGGAAAACCGCACCGCAGCTTTCCCAACAAATATATCGTCTATTATCAACAAGCATACAGCCTAGCCTATACATCAACGCCTAACATCTATAAAACTATCTCATATAAACATTACAGACGTCTCTAATATTTGAGGTAAGATATTTTGATCCGTGACCCATGAAAACGGTCCGTAAAAAACAGTAGAAAAATGTTTGAAATTCGTATCGAAGCCAAGAGCTGACCTCGTGTTTGACTTTTTACTACACAGACATGTCCTACGATCCATACTTATTAAAATTTACAATGCAAAAATGAAGGTAATTCAATAAAATATATAGTAAGAAAACAAATTAATGAATTGAATAATCTGTTATGGTAAAAACTAATAGTTTTGGTCTTAGAGAATTTCACTTTTAATACTTAAGTAATTTTAATGAGTTTTTTTATTCGTAAACGTGACCTTGTCCCCTTCGAATGAGGGCGATGTGTCAATTGTTTTTGTGAAGGCTACTCAACACGCTGTAAAACTGTAGGCAAATTTCTCCTTTACTGCAAATCGATAAGGCGTTCTCAGAATCGGGCCGTACGGCACATATACCTTAATAAATCTTAGCAACAATAAAAATAAATTAAACAATTTTAAGAATTAACTTATCGCCTATTAGAATTTTATACAAAATTTCACTAGAACATATTTTCAATGTAGTATCGTTATATATTAATAATATATAAAAATAATATATATTATATTATACACGTATCGTACGTACGTGTGTATACTCAGTAAAAACTATTTTTATAAAATTTCAAATGTTTTTATGAGTCAGGATACTAATAACTAAATATTTTTGTTTAGTGTAAAGGTGCGTTCGATTTTCATTGAATCACGAAGAAGAAATGAATTATTAATAAGATTCGTGCAATAAAGTCTATCAATACAAATTAATGGTTGATTAAATTTTAGAATTACATTAAGCTTTATCACTTCTGTGAGATTACTAGAATAATTTAAAAATATTCGGTAGGGTAATGAAATGGCTATAATAACGAACACCTACACGAGCAGCGAAATTAATTATCCCTCTTCATACTTTGATATACTACTTTTATTCTATTTTTTAAAATTAAAACGTTGTTGTTATTCCTAGCAATTTTTTTACTGCCTTCAGTATTTTTTTGTAAACATAGATTACTACTATAGTACATAATACTAGGACTATAGTACTAGCATTATCACTATAGTCTATAGCAGTGATTCTCAACCTTTTTTTTTTGTTGCGGCACATATTTAACGATTTCAAAATTTGGCGGCACACAAAAAAAGAAGATAAAAATTATTTACTTACTACAGCACACTGCATAAATAGTCTATCAAAAATTTTTAATGTACGAAATAAACTAAAATATACTATATTTTTTTTTTGTGGATTTAAGTATATTTTCATGTTTAAAATATTTTTCTTTTAAAATGATATAATTTAATAATATTAACATTATTATATATTCGCAAAATTTGGCGGCTCACTTTTGAAATTTCGCGGCACACAAAATTGCCGCGGAACAGTGGTTGAGAATCACTGGTCTATAGTATTACCGCTTTTATTAAAACAGGATTGGCGTGCACTAGACGCAGACGTACAGTATGAATGAACGAATGTTACGAAGTTAGCCGCTAATACGCAAATTTTGATAGTACGAAGTTGGCTGCTAATGCCATTTTTGGTTTAATTTTACCCTGGCAGTAAAGTAATGTAAATTCAATCGCGAATTAAACCCGGTTACACATATCTTTCTTACAAACCGTCTTTGGCACGCAAGCTAAGTACGATAATAATATAAGTCCCTTAATTCTACGAGCCGATAGCTTTACATTTAATACACTACAAAAACGAGATCAACAACTTGCGAAGATGCAGTTAAATAATTATATTTTATATTAAATATACCAATACGTAGCTTTACATAATCGAGACATTTTCTTTATGCGCGTGATAAATACGTTTAAAGCTTATGATTCGTGTAAACATTCTAAAGACGTTCTCGAAGGAAGTGTATAAATATATTAAAATGGAATGCCTCTCTTCTAGAGATTCAGTTGTTATATCACTGCAAGTCAAACTTACACAAATTCGATTAATACAAAAGTGACAAATGTTCATCGTAATTTATATATTATGTAAACACCAAGTAATAAATTATATATATATATATATATGTATGTATATATATTTTATTGCTTAGTTAGATGAACGAGTTCACGGTCCACTTGTTGTTTAGTGGTTATCGGAGCCCACAGGCATCTATCGATCATCCTAAGACAAGAGTTCTAGTCTTAGTTTTAAAAGAGATATTTTGCGGTGTAAGTTTGTGACTTGAAAGTTTAACTACTAACATATATATATATATAGGATTGCTACAAACAAGCTAATTTACCTTAGAACGTATGGAAGACGAATAAAAAAAACGTACCATACGAAAATATTAAAAAATTATAGTCACCGTACATGTTAAAGGGAATATAAGTTAATATTAAAATCCAGTTCTCATACAAATTTTTATAATAAGTAGTAATCACTAGGAACGAAATTGTTAAAAATACGATTTTCAATAAAACTTCATTAATATTATTTAATTATCATACTAAAGTACCTACGCAACGTGAAAAGTAAATTAGAATATCTATAGTTTTGATATATCGGTCACAAGGATTTTTCTTTTTCTAAAACGGTCACAGTGCAAGTGATTTCGGATATCAAAATAATATATATCAAAATAATAGCCATACTTAATTAAAAATTACGTTACGTATACCACATTTTAGCACTAGTATGATAGCACGGGGAATCAAATTAAAACATACACTTTTTTCAAACGTCCATCACAGTTAAGAATATGCTCCATTTTTTTATTAGACACATTTGCCACTTTTATAACAGACTTTTAGGTACATACGTGTTTCATAAATCTATTGTCATGGTTTCTTACCTATAAATAGTATGGTATTAGTTATAGTAACGCTTGAGCTCAGGAAATACTTCTATCAATACCAGTTCGAACAATTCCTGCAAAATAAACACAAAAAAATAACATTTTTGGTTACAATTTAAACAATACATACAAAACTGGGGTTCAGTGTGTCGGTCTGTTGATATTAGGGGTTAAAGTATTTAATCAAAATATCTACCATTATTATCTACACAATGCTGCCATCTAATAGGAATAACTTTATTTATTTATATATATTAGAATAACTTTTTATCACGTAGAAAATTGTCCAAATTACGAAAAAAATTGTAGTCCGTTGGAGCAAGGTCTGGCGAATACGGAGGGTGACGAATGGGTTTCTATGCAGGGAATGCAGTTCCTGTAGAATTAAAAGGGTTTCTCGTGCTGTATGAGGTCTCGCGTTATCATGGAGCAATAATGGTTGAAGATCGATTCATGAGTCGGGCTGTTTCAACACAACAATATTTTAGTATTTTGGTACATTATAAAGATCTAGGAAATATCTGTTTCTTTATTTTCTTCATTTTGCTAACAAGCAGCGAACACATTTGAAGTTAATCCCGAAACAGGTTTTGACATAATCTCGCACCAAAATTATCTATGCGCAATATGAAACTGGTGACGATAAGGACTCGACGAGCGAATTAACCCATAGACACAGCCCACTGAGCTTCTCGCCGGATCTTCTCAGTGGGTCGCGTTTCCGATCCGGTGGTATATTCCAAGAAGCACTGCTCTTGCTAGGGCCAGTATTAGCAACACTTCCGGTTTGAGCCCCGTTAGCTCACCTACATGTTAGGGCGAAGCTGAAATAGCCTCTTAAGGCTATCAGCATAGGTAGGAAAAAAAAGTGATGATAAGTAAATCGGCAAAAAATAGTTTGTGGTAGTATATGTTAGATTGCAAACGTATTCAATCTATGTCTCAAGACGGAAGGCGTTTACCTTGTAGAGGATACGGTATGCGATAAATGTTTGAGACAAAATACGCAGCGAGCGAATCTGTAGAAAAAGAAATGTAGGTATTGTTATAATATACCTATACTGTGACAATGGTAGTTTAAACAATATTTTTTTTCAATCCACTCAATTCCTTTGAATTATCGTATCACTAAAATTAATACCAAATTTGCTCGTCGCAATTCATGGTTTTTATTACACTTTACTGCCGGACGAGTTGTTTTGTAAAACGGCCATCTCATTCTTCAAACACGAACGGTTTACTTCACGGCGAAACTGGGCAGGACGGTGATAAATTTCCGTCCTGGCTCAAGATACGGAGTGTATGGGAACGTAGGCAAATAATATTCAATTATTTCTAAGAAGCAAGTTGAGCACATGCGTGGCACGCTTGTCTGCACATGTCTCTTAAAACTGATCAATTTATGTACGGTGACAGTTTTAGCGAGCACGAAACGATTTTAGCTTCGGCCGACACGGAAATTTATTTTAGAACGATCGTGTGATATTTGTGCGATACTGAATTTTTCAATGCAGGGTTGTCAAACGTTCGATTTTCACGGTTTTTTTTCTGTAACCCAAGCAAGCATCAAGTAGGTATGTAAAAATATCAGTAACAATCCGTATCCTTATGGTAAAAAGGAGATGTTTGTTTGTTCTTGAAAATGAAAAACAAAAGTGATACTGGTGATTCATAATAACATGATTATTTTGATTTTTTTTCAGTTGTTTTTTGTATACGAATGTCACGAAAGAATGTTATAAATTAAAAAATTCGCGAGTGTAGATAAGCTTAATAAATTATTAATGTGTGATTTATTTTTCGCGTTGTTGTATACGTTGCTTCGAGAAAGATTTAATTACAATATTTTAAAAAAAGGAAACATTTTTCCTTCAAAAGTAGATTTAGTATCGCGTCCCCCAATTCTATTAACATCTGGCAGCAGCATACTAAATGTTGGCCAGTTATTGCCTTATTAGCATAGAATATACTACACTTAACCTACTTACTGTAAGCAAGTGATTTTATTATTAATATATCACGGACTCTTGTCATAGCAACGAGACAACATTTTCAGTTTTTAAGATGATTCCTCTTATATTTTTAGACACAAACAAATACAAGTCTAGTATTACTGGGTTTTTTCTTTAAACAAAACCAATTAATATTTTGTTGAATTAAGGTAAGGCAGAAATTTGTTTAAATAATAATCTCAATATGCATGCACAGATTAAACAAAACTGTTTTATAATGGACATTTTTGCGCACACGTCGATCCATTTGGAATCAAAAGGTTACCTGAGTCTTTTTTTTTATTGCTTAGATGGGTGGACGAGCTCACAGCCCACCTGGTGTTAAGTGGTTACCGGAGCCCATAGACATCCACAACGTAAGTGCGCCACCCATCCTGAGATATAAGTTCTAAGGTCTCAGCATAGTTACAACGGCTACCCCACCCTTCAAACCGAAACGCATTACTGCTTCACGGCAGAAATAGGCAGGGCGGTGGTACCTACCCGTGCGGACTCACAAGAGGTCCTACCACCCGTCTTAATATCGCATCAGTTAAACAAAATACAGAGAACACTGGCTAATGTGACTAGATCAGTTTTATTTGTGTCAAAAAACGAATGACATCCTTAACGCATTGCGTTTGGACATTCAAAATCTTTGAAACGTGGGCGGGTCGAGAGGACGCCACATCGTATAGTTGCGGTTTGTACTCTTGTAATGCTGCAGTTAAACAATATTCTTCAAAAATTTTATTGAAACTAATATAAACAGTGAAAGCCTCAAATGGTGTGGACAGTCATATTAATTTAAAGTCTATTTATAATGCCTATATTATTCAGTGTGATAGCGTGTGATAAACGAGTCGTTTCGAAATTCGCAACCTGCGATGGTAACTTCGTGGAGATATCCGACCGAATGGTCTCAAAAATACCGGTACATGATCACAAGATGACGTACTTTCACGGAAAATATTTGATTCACTATGTTGTTCACAAGAAAAATATATTTCTTTGTATTACAGAAAAGGTAAGTTACGATTTCGTTTGAATAGGTCTTCATACAAGTTAACAAAAATACATTTAAAAAAATAGAACATAAATATTGTTCTGAAAGTTCATTGATTATGTCGTCCAATACATTCGAATTGCCCAAAACACGTCATTACGGATCCTCCCGATCCATTAACGGTGCTTTTAGGTACCTCAAGCACCGGTCACCGTTCTCGCCGAACCCGTCGCTTGCGACGAAAGGCTCGACGAGTAAATTAACCCACAGACACAGCCCACTGAGTTTCTCGCCGGATCTTCTCAGTGGGTCGCGTTTCCGATCCGGTGGTAGATTCTGCGAAGCACTGCTCTTGCTTGGGCCAGTGTTAGCAACACTCCCGGTTGAGCCCCGTGAGCTCACTTAATGAATCTAGATTAACTCGTAGAGATTACTATAATAGGTAGAAAAAAAAGATTATTCTTTTTTTAATAAAAGTATAAAACAAAAATATCTCATTTTTTATGTGACCGGTGTCTAAAACTTGTGTATTTTTATTTCGTTCTCGTGAATAAATTTCTTAAAGATATTAGTTATTCGATCTGGTGCACTTATTGTTGTCTCATATAATCTTCTGAACACATAGCACAGAGAAAATTTGGACGAACGATTGCCACTTATTAAATAGGTTGAATATTGAAACTAAACATATACGTCAGTTGAAAATTGAAGAAACTTTATTTACATATTTCTGTCTGTGCAAGATTGTGTAAAGATTTTCTGTTAAATATGAGAGAAGCCCACGTCGGTTTTCGCTTAAAGTTCCCTTATGTTAGCTTAAGTCAGAATTATGTAAATATTTTTTTATAGTCTTCAAAACAAATGTATTTTCTTAACAGAGCTGTCAGAGATCAAGGGCATTTTTATTCTTAAATCAAATACAGAGACGATGTGCTGAATACGTAAAAAATTTCGAACATATACTGGCAGAGGAAATGTACCGATACAATGAAGATTACAGTACTATAGTTATAAGAAACGGCGAACTGGATGAATTGAACAGGATCAGCGTTGAAAGCAGTGGTGAGTTTTTTTATACATTTTTTATTAAACAGCTTGGTAAATATGTAGGATGGTTGAGAACGGAACGTATGGAAAGAGCGTGGAACGGAGTGTTAAGGTGTGAGTGAGAGAAATTTGTGAGAAACTGAGAAATAATAATAATAAAAAGTAAGACGGCGATGACGATGAAGTGAGCGACGTGTAATAAAGGTGTCTATTATTTTTTATAATAACAATAAAATCCCAATTATACGTAGGTATGCATCTTTGTATGTCCTCTTTATAATGTGATTTACATCGATTTTAAGACGTACGATTAATCAGGAAATTTGTACACGAATGAAGGACCGATAACAAAATATTTTTAATTGCTTTCATCGCTCTGAAATCCTGACCGGTATCCAGAAAAGATAAAATTAGTAGTTAGTACGGTTTGTTATTTAAGTGTGTTTTTTAAGTTCTTAAACTACATTTAATACTATTTTAATCTAAGCTTTACGTTATCGTTAGATAGTATAATAATAATATACTAAAAAAATATTGAATAGTCTAGTTTTAAATTATTATTATTTTTCTTTTCAGAAAATATTCTCGGCGAGAAAATGCTTTTAGTTGACAACATCGATAGTTTATCGTACAGTGTAAGTTTACATAAGACCTTAAGCCTACAAAATATAGTCATTAGCTATTCCTCTCATAAACATCAATAAAGGAAATGCCAATGTCTTGAGACACGAGCTCTAACTCTCAGTTCTACAGTATAACAAGGACCACCCTTCAAACGGGGATCCTTACTGCTCCGCGGGAGAAATAGGGGTTTGCCTTTAATTTTGATTTTATTTAGCTTCTCACTCGTTACAAATGTCTCTGCCAGATGTATGAATGCGGCGGGAAAAAAGACTGTCAGTTTCAAAATTTTAAATGGAATATAAATTCACAGAATAACTATTAAATAGTATGTATAAAGAAAATCTATTACCAAATCAAGTTTTTCATTTTTTTATTGCTTAGATGGGTGGACGAGCTCACAGCCCACCTGGTGTTAAGTGGTTACTAGAGCCCATAGACATCTACAACGTAAATGCGCCACCCACCTTGAGATTTAAGTTCTAAGGTCTCAGTATAGTTACAACGGCTGCCCCACCCTTCATACCGAAACGCATTACTGCTTCACGGCAGAACTAGGCAGTGTGGTGGTACCTACCCGTGCGGACTCTCAAGAGGTCCCACCACCAGTAAAGTGAATCGATCAACTATGGCATGCGAGTTAATTTATGTGACAGTACACAAGTTTATTATAATATTGTATATATAACACATACTATTTTGTTACAGACGATTTCGTACGTGGGTAGAGCCCCAGAACAAATATCTATATCTGTACAAGATAAACAACGTTTCAATTTTATTTTCATAGGAATATTTATGATTATTGTGGGATCTTCTGTTTACGTTTTCGGGCCGATATATTGTGTCACGGCCACAGTAATTATAGTATTTACATTCATTAGATCTCTATACGTATCCAAAAATAAAACTCATTCGAATTAAGTAGAAATTGACGACATTAAGATAATTTACTTTCGCGGTTCTCATTGAGTTGTTTTCGTTCCGAAACGTATGCTTGAATTTATTTAGTAAAATTAAATAAATATTCTTCTATATAACATTCAATTATGAACTTCGAATGTAATTTTGTTTTGATTCCTTTTTACAAATAAATATTTATACGTGAATAAGCGGCAGGGTGTATTTTTAAAGTTGTTTTTGTAAATAAAATATGTCATACGTTTTGTGTCATGTTTAATGATTTCATATTCTGTAACGGTTACACGGTATACATATATATTTATTCTATGGATGTTTTCTTTAATAATGTGTTGCTAATAGTACACCGCAACATACCTGCTGTCCAGAATTTCGGGTAATTAAACGGTTGTCTGGAGGAGATCGCTTTTAGCGATAAGACCGCCTATTGTACAAACGTATCTGCTTGTTGACTGTTTTCTGATGTTAATTGTGTTTTGGTGTGCAATAAAGTATGTTCTCTCTCTCTCTCTCTCTCTCTCTAATGTTTTTTTTTTTTTTTATTGCTTAGATGGGTGGACGAGCTCACAGCTCACCTGGTGTTAAATGGTTACTGGAGCCCATAGACATCTACAACGTAGACGCGCCACCCACCTTGAGATACAAGTTCTAAAGTCTCCGTATAGTTGCAACGGCTGCCCCACCCTTCAAACCGAAACGCATTACTGCTTCACGGCAGAAATAGGCAGGGGGGTGGTACCTACCCGTGCGGACTCACAAGTGGTCCTACCACCAGTAAATTAATTGTCTTTGTTGGTTAGACGAGCATACCGCCCATCTGATGGTGAGTGGACATCGTCACTAATGAATGTCAGCAATGCCAGAGATACACCCAAAGCGCTAACTACCATTCAGTACTCTGCGCAAAGTTCGTTTGAAGAAAGTCATATCGTAGCGCTCAGGAAAGAGATAGATGATACGTGGCAGAAATAATGGAAATGCTGGAAACGCACTACGGACGAATGCACAAATTCATCGCAATTAAATGTATCGTTGAGGCGAAATTTTAAATAAAAAAAATAGTATTTGGATTTCGATACACATAACATTTTTTTCTCATTTGATTATAGTACAATTATGTAGAATAGGGATCGCAGCGCATAAAATAAAATTTCCACTGTTCCAAAATCTTCTGTTATAACAATAATTAATAATTAATACTTTTATTAAATCTTGCTCATTTTTCAACCGTATTCACCATCTTCCAATTCTCTGTCATTCTCTTCTCCCTTTCTCTCCGTTTTCTCTCTTCAAATCTTTCACATCTTAACGCTCCGTTCCTCACTCTTTTCATACGTTCCGTTCTTACCAATCGTACAATTATATGTCCAATTCTTTCGGTTTATATGATTTTTAATCTGTATTAAATGTATAGATAAAGATAAAGCATTTAAATACCATTTTCTAGTTTCGTTTGTCAAGAGATTCTATTTTTCTTCGGAAAGTGTTTTTTTTTTCTGTACTACAGCTACCCTTCCCATCAAACCGAAACGCTTCACGGCAGAAATAGCCAAGGTAGTGGTGGTACCTACCCGTGCGGACTCACAAGAGGTCCTACCACCAGTAATTACGCAAATTATAATTTTGCGGGTTTGGTTTTTACTACACGATGTTATTCCTTCACCGTGAAAGTTTGTTAAGTACGTATTTCATTAGAAAAATTGGTACTTTGGTACGCCTATTTCCGCCGTGAAGCAGTAATGCGTTTCGGTTCGAAGGGTGGGGTAGCCGTTGTAACTATACTGAGATCTTAGAACTTATATCTCGAGGTGGGTGGCGCATTTACGTTGTAGATTTCTATGGGCTCCAGTAACCACTTAACACCAGGTGGGCTGTGAGCTCGTCCATTCATCTAAGCAATAAAAAAAAAAAAACTTGCCAGCGGGATTCGAACACCGATGTATTATCGCTAGATACCAATGTACCGGACGTCTTATCCATTAGGCCACGACGACTTCAAATGTCAATAATAATAAAAAGAGAATATGTAATACATAAAGTGATCTATATTTTGAGATGTCAGTGATTATGGAATTTAGGTTATTGGATGAACACATGAATTACTTTGTTGACGTCATTTCGTTTGTGGTAGTGTACAGAGCGAGTAAAGCTGCTTTCACACTACGCTATACTATACTGCCATCTAGTACAGCAGCCTATACTTAGCCAATAATATATAGTACAGTACAGTGTGAACAATGTATGGTGTGTAATATTGGTGTGCTATGAGCTATATGCATTGCTATTATATTGTAGCATAGTCTGAAAGCGGCTTAACTGAAATAAAAAACAGTATGTGCCGCTGCCACGGCTCGCGCTCTCCAAAACGTCGTTTCTGAGTAGTGTTGCAAGTGTCAACAGGTTTAGATTATATTTGTGATTCATTCTTATTATTGACTGTTGATGTTATCATCTATACTAATATATAAATCTACAGTGGTTTTTACGGATGTTCCGTTATAACTACTGAACCGTGCATCTGATTGACTTGAAACTTGGTATCCATGTAGAAAATACATTTGCTTAATGGATAGGCTAATATTTATATGAGTGTTGGACCCCCTACACCAGGGCGTTAATGATGAGAATCTTTGTGGGGGTGAGAAATGATAATGTTAATTTTAAATGTCCAGCGAAGCGGGACGGATGCAGCGAGTCTATTATAATCCCCAAATATGTATTAGTCGAACGAGGCAGACTTACGTAGAAGAGTTGTTTGTTGTGCGTGGTGTGCTGCAGCGTGTGGAACAGCTTGTGGGCGCCGCGGGCCGCCGTCTGCGCGCCCACCAGCGACGACAGCGCGTCCATCACGCTCTCGCTCAGCTGCTGCAGCGCGAGGGTCCTCGTGTGCTCTGTCCGCACCGCACAACAACAATAAATTGAGGGGAGCTCATCCCCACCACTTGGATCCTAGTCTCAATGATATAGGACTTTTTGACGGGAACGCGAGGAATGAATTTACTGGTGGTAGGACCTCTTGTGAGTCCGCGCGGGTAGGTACCACCACCCTGCCTATTTCTGCCGTGAAACAGTAATGCGTTTCGGTTTGAGGGGTGGGGCAGCCGTTGTAGCTATAGCTGTAGCTGTACTGGAGACCTTGGAACTTATATCTCAGGGTGGGTGGTGCATTTGCGCTGTGGATGTCTATGGGCTCCAGTAACCAGTTAACACCAGGTGGGCTGTGAGCTCGTCCACCCATCTAAGCAATAAAAAAAATTAAAATGAAGTTGCGTGATTTGTTTTATTTAGTTTATTTAGTGTTTCTTCAGGTTGAAATGTGTAATAACGTTGGTTAATTAACTGTTTAATATCTCTGAAAGTACACAAATGTGGGAAAATGAAACAAAGCCGCTAGACGTAGCTTCTCGGGATCCTCCAAAAAGTCAACTGAAAAAATCTCAGTAAATGACCACCATTATACTTCATCCTATATCATCTCATCTCATTTTCCATGCCATGTTTCATAATTATCAATTTCATTTCATTTCATATCATTTTACAATTAAAAAAGTTATCATTAAAATTAAAATAAGATATGACCTAAAGGTCTTAGTTACCAGGTCATAAAGTCCCTTAAAAAAAACAATGATATAGCTAATATAGCATATCGACTATCCAACTTTCCGAGAGTTTATTGGCTGCGAGTCAATAAAGGGCGTGACGGTTACGCCCGCTACACCTACCCAGTCATTCACGTTAGCAGTACGTTGGTAAATCACAGCCACTGATACCTTCTTGGTCTGTTACGATACGATACGAAATTATTTTTGATATGTACCATCCTGGGCGCTAAGACGTGCCTTTTTTGTGATAGTCAATAAGATATTGATTCTGCATCTATGATTGCAGCTGTCCGTGATCGTTGGTAAACATTTTGGATCAGATCATATATGATAACCTTATAGAGTTGTAAAATAAGAACTTAAAAAAATAAGTATGTTTGGAAACACATTTTTTTTTCTAATAGACTTTTACGTATAAAATATAAATAAATATCATCTACATACAAATAAATAATGTTAGTTGATTAGATACAACAAAAAAATATAATACCTTTATCTTGAAAATTCCTGTTCGAGCCGTGCTCCGAGAGGACTCCGCCCGGCCACCAAGACTTAATAACTACGCTTATGTAATAATGCAACATCTGCTCCGAAAACAGCCAAGATATTGTATCTTTTATTTGTCTGGAAAATAAGGTTTATTTAACCCTTGTAGTGCTGAGTTTATTTCACATATCTTGCTAGAGATTTTTAAAAAAAAAAGCATTTTATAAATAACTTACAACTTAAAAACTATACGAAAATCACTGATAAGTTCACAGCGAAATAATTTAAAATGCTTATTTATAAATATTAATATATATAATAATAAATATACATATAAACCTTCCTCTTTACCACTCTATCTATTAAAAAAAATCACATCAAAATCCGTTGCGCAGTTTTAAAGATTTAAGCATACATAGGGACAGACACATATAGGGACAGAGAATTTTTTTTAGTTATCTAATTTTGACTACTATTAACAAAATTAATACATAATTTTATCTTACTTCAAAAGACAGATAATGTAACTGGTAAAAAATAAAAAATAAATGGTACAAAGATGATTAATATTAAAAATATTACATGTTAAACCTTTAAAACACTCTCCTGTAAAATTAGTAAGTTTTGAGATTTTATACAGTTTTAATGCGAGAATATGTGTGTAGTAAAAAATAATGTTGCACTGAATGAGTCGCTGTGCAGTGAGGCAACGTACCTATTGATAGTGCGTCCGTACGTGATCTGCACAAAGGTGACGAGGGTCTTCCTGAGCCAGCGGAACACGCCGCGCATGTCGAACACCTCGCTGAGCAGCGCGTACAGCGGCTCCGCGGTGCTGTCCCGTTCTTCGGCTATCGCGCTGGCCCCTATTCGTATACAGTGGGCTTAGTGCGAGTTTTTTAACGTTCTCGATAGCGTAAAAGTTAACCGCAACATTTTTTTTTCCTACCTGATCTAATAGCCTTGAGAGGCTATATCAGCGTAGCCTTAACTAGTAGGTGAGCTCACGGGGCTCAAACCTGATGACGTTGCTAACACGAACCCTAGCAAGAGCCGTGCTTTGCAGAATCTACCACCGGATCGGACCGGTGGGTTGCCCACTAAGAAGATCCGGCGAGAAACTCAGTGGGCTGTGTCTGAGAGTAACCGCTACATCCAACCAGTGCTATACAGTGGGCTTAGTGTGAGTTTTTTAACGTTCTCGATATCGTAAAAGTTAACCGCTACATCGAACCAGAGCTATACAGTGGGCTTAGTGCGAGCTTTTTAACGTTCTCGATAGCGTAAAAGTTAACCGCTACATCGAACCAGAGCTATACAGTGGGCTTAGTGCGAGCTTTTTAACGTTCTCGATAGCGTAAAAGTTAACCGCTACATCGAACCAGAGCTATACAGTGGGCTTAGTGCGAGCTTTTTAACGTTCTCGATAGCGTAAAAGTTAACCGCTACATCGAACCAGAGCTATACAGTGGGCTTAGTGCGAGCTTTTTAACGTTCTCGATAGCGTAAAAGTTAACCGCTACATCGAACCAGAGCTATACAGTGGGCTTAGTGCGAGTTTTTTAACGTTCTCTATAGCGTAAAAGTTAACCGCTACATCGAACCAGAGCTATACAGTGGGCTTAGTGCGAGCTTTTTAACGTTCTCGATAGCGTAAAAGTTAACCGCTACATCGAACCAGAGCTATACAGTGGGCTTAGTGCGAGCTTTTTAACGTTCTCTATAGCGTAAAAGTTAACCGCTACATCGAACCAGAGCTATACAGTGGGCTTAGTGCGAGCTTTTTAACGTTCTCGATAGCGTAAAAGTTAACCGCTACATCGAACCAGAGCTATACAGTGGGCTTAGTGCGAGCTTTTTAACGTTCTCGATAGCGTAAAAGTTAACCGCTACATCGAACCAGAGCTATACAGTGGGCTTAGTGCGAGCTTTTTAACGTTCTCGATAGCGTAAAAGTTAACCGCTACATCGAACCAGAGCTATACAGTGGGCTTAGTGCGAGCTTTTTAACGTTCTCGATAGCGTAAAAGTTAACCGCTACATCGAACCAGAGCTATACAGTGGGCTTAGTGCGAGCTTTTTAACGTTCTCGATAGCGTAAAAGTTAACCGCTACATCGAACCAGAGCTATACAGTGGGCTTAGTGCGAGCTTTTTAACGTTCTCTATAGCGTAAAAGTTAACCGCTACATCGAACCAGAGCTATACAGTGGGCTTAGTGCGAGCTTTTTAACGTTCTCGATAGCGTAAAAGTTAACCGCTACATCGAACCAGAGCTATACAGTGGGCTTAGTGCGAGCTTTTTAACGTTCTCGATAGCGTAAAAGTTAACCGCTACATCGAACCAGAGCTATACAGTGGGCTTAGTGCGAGTTTTTTAACGTTCTCTATAGCGTAAAAGTTAACCGCTACATCGAACCAGAGCTATACAGTGGGCTTAGTGCGAGCTTTTTAACGTTCTCGATAGCGTAAAAGTTAACCGCTACATCGAACCAGAGCTATACAGTGGGCTTAGTGCGAGCTTTTTAACGTTCTCGATAGCGTAAAAGTTAACCGCTACATCGAACCAGAGCTATACAGTGGGCTTAGTGCGAGCTTTTTAACGTTCTCGATAGCGTAAAAGTTAACCGCTACATCGAACCAGAGCTATACAGTGGGCTTAGTGCGAGTTTTTTAACGTTCTCTATAGCGTAAAAGTTAACCGCTACATCGAACCAGAGCTATACAGTGGGCTTAGTGCGAGCTTTTTAACGTTCTCGATAGCGTAAAAGTTAACCGCTACATCGAACCAGAGCTATACAGTGGGCTTAGTGCGAGCTTTTTAACGTTCTCGATAGCGTAAAAGTTAACCGCTACATCGAACCAGAGCTATACAGTGGGCTTAGTGCGAGTTTTTTAACGTTCTCTATAGCGTAAAAGTTAACCGCTACATCGAACCAGAGCTATACAGTGGGCTTAGTGCGAGCTTTTTAACGTTCTCGATAGCGTAAAAGTTAACCGCTACATCGAACCAGAGCTATACAGTGGGCTTAGTGCGAGTTTTTTAACGTTCTCTATAGCGTAAAAGTTAACCGCTACATCGAACCAGAGCTATACAGTGGGCTTAGTGCGAGCTTTTTAACGTTCTCGATAGCGTAAAAGTTAACCGCAACATTTTTTTTTCCTACCTGATCTTATAGCCTTGAGAGGCTATATCAGCGTAGCCTTAACTAGTAGGTGAGCTCACGGGGCTCAAACCTGATGACGTTGCTAACACGAACCCTAGCAAGAGCCGTGCTTTGCAGAATCTACCACCGGATCGGACCGGTGGGTTGCCCACTAAGAAGATCCGGCGAGAAACTCAGTGGGCTGTGTCTGAGAGTAACCGCTACATCCAACCAGTGCTATACAGTGGGCTTAGTGTGAGTTTTTTAACGTTCTCGATATCGTAAAAATTAACCGCTACATCGAACCAGAGCTATACAGTGGGCTTAGTGCGAGCTTTTTAACGTTCTCGATAGCGTAAAAGTTAACCGCTACATCGAACCAGAGCTATACAGTGGGCTTAGTGCGAGCTTTTTAACGTTCTCGATAGCGTAAAAGTTAACCGCTACATCGAACCAGAGCTATACAGTGGGCTTAGTGCGAGCTTTTTAACGTTCTCGATAGCGTAAAAGTTAACCGCTACATCGAACCAGAGCTATACAGTGGGCTTAGTGCGAGCTTTTTAACGTTCTCGATAGCGTAAAAGTTAACCGCAACATTTTTTTTTCCTACCTGATCTTATAGCCTTGAGAGGCTATATCAGCGTAGCCTTAACTAGTAGGTGAGCTCACGGGGCTCAAACCTGATGACGTTGCTAACACGAACCCTAGCAAGAGCCGTGCTTTGCAGAATCTACCACCGGATCGGACCGGTGGGTTGCCCACTAAGAAGATCCGGCGAGAAACTCAGTGGGCTGTGTCTGAGAGTAACCGCTACATCCAACCAGTGCTATACAGTGGGCTTAGTGTGAGTTTTTTAACGTTCTCGATATCGTAAAAATTAACCGCCACTACCAACTGAGGAGTCTTTTCAAATCTAATTTTAATAAGGTAATTTTATCGTACTCGGAAAAAACTGTGGATGAGGTAATTAATAACACCGCACTGATCCGGCTCACAGCGCAGCCTGGGCGCTTAGGCCGAGTTTTTTAATGTTCTCGATAGCGTAAAAGTTAATTCAAATTTATATGGTGTTGGAACGTTTGCCTACAATTGCCGCTAGGGGCGCTGTTCCAGCTGCATACAAATTTGAGTTAACTTTTACGCTATCGAGAAAGTTAAAAAACTCGCACTAAACACACAAGGCTGCATCGTTGCATTTGCTTTGCCTCGTTGCATACAGGTTGTGGAAAGTGTTTCGAGAACCCAAAACGATATAGGAGGTAAAAAAAGGTGCGCATGCAGCTTGGTGCACGTGAAAGAAATGAAACTTCTTTTGCGGTGCTTTCGCTTAAATCAAATGTATCTTGTAATAGGGAATGCTGTGTATAAAAGACACGATCTAGCTCGCTTTATCCTTTCCCTCTCTCCAGTCGGGTGGTTATTTTTTTTATTTTTTTTTATTGCCTTTGTAGGCAGACGAGCATAGGGCCCACCTGATGGTAAGTGGTCACCGTCGCTCATGGACGTCAGCAATGCCAGGGGCAGAGCCAAGCCGCTGCCTACCATAAAGAACTCTCCGCAAGCCTCGTTTGAAGAAGGACATGTCATAGCGCTCGGAAAACACCGTGGAGGGGAGTTCATTCCAAAGCCGGATGGTACGTGGCAAAAAAGATCTTTGGAAACGCACTGTCGATGAACGCAGCGGTTCCAGATAATATGGATGAACTCTGCTCCGATGGCGGGAGGTGCGATGATAAAAAGGAGAGAGAGACGCTGTCTATATTCTCATTATCTCTCTTCCTAAATTGTATTTTTTCTCTCAAGCCGTAACGAATCTGTCGCAAGTTAAGTTTTACTCTCGACCCGCCTAAAGAAGTTTCACTTAAAAAACATAAATACTCTAATAATTTCCTAAGTCAAGCATAAGTTACATGACTGTGTTTTTAGAAATTTTTAGCAAATTTAACGAAAACACTTAACGGTCGTCTCACAGCTTCTCTAAAGATCGTGAACCTATGTATATTTAATTCCGTTAACAAGCCAAACATAAGTTTTTTTTTACGACTAGTATTATCGATTTCTATTTTCGGAATCGATTTTGACACACCCTGTATAGTGCGTGTCGGCGGTGACGCACTAACAATTTTTATTAATAGCCGAGCAGACACTCTCACGGCTCACGGTCCTCGCAGTACAGGCGGCTACCAGCGCTCACTCACATTCAATACGAATGTCCATGTAATTCAAATCGACGCTTGAAAGGCAAACGTGACTAAGCGACAATAGCTGCTTTGTACATAAATGATAGGCAATAACCATATTCGATGCGCAAAAACAAAAAAATATTTCTAGGTTTATTAAAATCATTTCAACCCTACAACTAGATTCGTTAAAAAATTTTTTTTCAGGTATTTCAACCTTTAAGTTAGTCTACTGTAAAGTTCACGCATTGTCGCTTAGTCGAGTTTGCCTTTCAAGCGTCGAAATATACTTCTAGAATTTTTATTGTGTTCCCACAGCTATGATAGCTACTGTTACCTCGCAAGGAATTAGTCATCGTTTTGTTTCCCGCCTCGGCTCCGTTGCCATCCAGGTACATCGATATTTCGTCTTCGTCCGCCGACATGTGGTTAAAGGCCTCCTTCTCCTGCGACGATCTATTCGTTGCTTCGCTGCTTGCGCTAAAAAGTAGTATTTTAAGCTATGAAATTCCACCAATTCGTTCACTAGTATTAATTCGCTTAATAGAGAGATAATGTTATTTGAAAAAAAAAAAAAAAACTTATAATCCATGGCAACTTGCAACTTATTACTAATTTTACTGACACTGTTTTAGCTAGTACATAAAATCATAGCAAATTAAGCATTAACCTTTTGAATAATGTAGATAATGAGAATTTATTTTTCTTTGGCATGTCCTCTTGTTTTAAATACTCCGAGCTAGGGTTTAGGAATGTATATAAAGCTTCACTTTGGTTTAGTCTGTCGTCTTCTAATACGAACTGGAAACACAAAGGAAAATTAATAAGTAAAAACTCAAAATTGTTTAGACGTAATACAATAAAATGTCTTTACGCACCTCTAAATACTTTTGTATCAATGTTTTTGCTTTGTCCAAAGAATTTTTATCGTTTTTTCCGAATAAAAATTTAAAAGAGTTTGAGGGTAGCTCTAAATTTTTCAATTCTGAACACAAAGGCCTTAACTTTCGATGTAAGTCCTGAAAAATTAAAGGATCATCAGAAATAAACAAAGAAAAATAATTAGCACATAATAATATAATTAATATATATTTCGAAAAAAATTGTTTTTATTTTGTATTGTTTAAAAGGGTGGACGAGTGGTTACCGGAGCCCATGGACATAAACAACTTAAATGCTGCCAACCATCTTGAGACATGAGCACTAAGGTCACAGTATACATAGTTACAACGGCTGCCCCACCCTTCAAACCGAAAAGTCTCAGTTTTACACTAGAACAGTTACCCCAAACCTTTCGAACCGAAATGCATTACTGCTCTCCACGGCAGAAATAGGCAGGGTGGCGCTACCTACCCGTGAGAGCTCACAAGACGTCCCAAACCGGTAATTACAACAAATTATAATTTTTATATTACGTTTTATTGGTATTAGAATCTGACTTTGTTTTCGAAATCTAATATTGAAAGAAAGTTTTTTTTTTTGTAAAACACTTTTCAGTTCAATATAATTATCAAAATTGCTTCGTGTACATTATTATGCACTGGAGATGTGGTGTTGAAGACGAATGCTTGATATTTCATGGACCGAACTTCGCACTAATATATCTCCATTTTTCAAGAACTCTGCATTAAGCAGTGTCTTTCGGCGCTCGTGCGTGGGCGCGTACTATCGATTTTTGGACATGTCTCCCGGCGAGGAAATGACTCCATAGAGCGCCTTGTCCTTCAGGGCAAACTAGAAGCACCAGACCGGGTGGAAGGTTGCCCATGCGATGGACCGACCAGGTCAAGTTTTTTTATTTTTTTTATTGATTAGATGGGTGGGCGAGCTCACAGCCCACCTGGTGTTAAGTGGTTACTGGAGCCCATAGATATCCACAGCGTAAATGCGCCACCCACCTTGAGATATAAGTTCTAAAGTCTCACTATAGTTACAACGGCTGCCCCGCCCTTCAAACCTAAACGCATTACTGCTTCACGGCAGAGATAGGCGTTGCCTACCCGTGCAGACTCACAAGAGGTCCTACCACCAGTAAAAAGTCGGCAGTTGGCGGCTGTTTGCATGAGTGTGCCAGGCTCACCACAAACCGGGAGGAGTGGCGATTGCTCGTGAGGCGCATAACATCTGCCCACAGCAACGGTGCTGAATGACGGCCACGACCGCTCTGACAAGAGTGATACGGCCAAGATATACATTACCTGGAATTCATTGAGCGTCCTCAACAGGACCCAGCCGGTGGTGATCTGCTCGGGTCGGTCCCCGCTGTTCGAATCTTCCTTTTCCGCCATGTGCACGACTATCACAAACTGCGGTGGTTTAGACTCGTCTATTACCTAAAATTAAAATAACTTTCATTTTGGAATGAACTCCCCTCCACGGTGTTTTCCGAGCGCTAAGACGTGTCCTTCTTCAAACGAAACTTGCGGAGAGTACTTAACGGCAGGCAGTGGCTTGGCTCTGCCCCTGGCATTGCTGACGTCCATGAGCGACGGTGACCACTTACCATCAGGTGGGCCGTATGCTCGTCTGCCTACAAGGGCAATAAATAACTATAATATTTCCAAATATCAGTCACATAAAGATGGGATATGCATTTTTTCAATTTGCCAATTTCTTATAGCGATCTTTGCAAAATGTAGTTTTACAGTTGAGCTTCTGATGTTTCATCATCATCATTATCAACAGCCCACAGTCGTCCACTGCTGGACATAGGCCTCTCCCAATCCACACCACTGAGCCCGGTTTGCGGCTCTCCTCATCCACTTTTTGCCGGCCACCGTGCGGAGGTCATCGCACCACCTAGCCAGGGGGCGTCCCACGTTACGTCTTCCGCTGCGCGGTCTCCACTCGAGAACCCGTCTGCTCCAGCGATCGTCAGTCCTACGGCATATATGGCCAGCCCACTGCCACTTCATGTTTAGTTTTATAGCTTTCTTTGTTGTTTATTTTATTGAGTGTTTATGAACTTTCACTGAACGCTTTAAATCTGTCTTCTATATTGTCCATTGAAATGATAATCAAAATGTGGTAGTGGTGTATTACAACTTTATTTTTTTTTGATAATGAAATTCTATAATCTATGCTCTATACTAATATGTAAATCTACAGTGGTTCTTATGGATGTTCAGTTATAACTACTGAACCATGCATCCGATTGACTTGAAACTTGATATCCATGTAGAAAATACATGTACTTAATGGATAGACTAATATTTATATGAGCGTTGGACTCCCTAATGACAATAAATAATAATGTTAATTTTAAATGCCCAGCGAAGCGGGCGAGTACGGCTTGTATTCATACAAAGTCATATCGTAGAATGAAGTGGTATAACAATTCCAGTTGACATATTTTTTAAAGCGCTTTTCAATTGTTCTTATTCCATTTTATGTATTTAAAAAATTATTAGCAATAAAGTTTATGTAGGTATAAATAATGTTCAATGTGAATACGTCAGCACTGTGGACGGAGGCCCGCCAGCGCCCCAAGTGTTCGGCCCACGTGTCCGTCCTGGCCAGATGTGCCTCGAGCCTCATCTGTTCACCGGCCAGCTTCTCCACCTCGTTGGCCAGCATGGACAAGGCAGGGGACTCCGGCTTCAGCGACGCTCGCAGAGCAGCTAGAGCCTGAAAGACAACAAGAAACACGCATCAGAGGTGTCGTGGCGTGCAACCTCTTTGAGAAGACATAAGACCTACAGCGACTAGACATAGACAGACTAAGACAGAGACTTGACAAGAATTCGAAAAGAAATGGAACGAGGGTGTACGTGACTCGCGACAGGCGGTACATTTTTTGACTTCTGAAAAGACGGACACAAAGACGAAAAAACGAACCGACCGTTCTTATCTATTTATATATATAAAAATGAATTTCTGTTCGTTAGTCTCGCTAAAACTCCAGAACGGCTGGACCGATTTGGCTAATTTTGGTCTTGAACTATTTGTGGAGGTCCAGAGAAGGTTGAAAAGGTAGACAAATATGAAAATGCTCGGAATTATATAAAAACAAACAATTTTGTTTTTCCTTTGATGTGTACCCCGTCGGACGGATTCCTTTTGTTTTTTTTAAAGTTTATTTTATACAAAAGTTTAGGTCTTTTATTTATCGATTGAGGTACTACGAAGTCTGCCGGATCAGCTA
The DNA here is from genome assembly GCF_030267445.1 of Bombyx mandarina. NCBI lineage: Eukaryota > Metazoa > Arthropoda > Insecta > Lepidoptera > Bombycidae > Bombyx > Bombyx mandarina. Next base: position 13,679,716 of record NC_143220.1, on the reverse strand, counting down.
GTTGATTAATAAGAAAAATAATTTCGTAGTTAATGCATTTGTTTTTTCTTGTCTGTGTCATCAGACTTGAATTTCGGATCTAGAGTACCAACTACCAACCAGAATTCTACGCGAGAAGTTTGCCCGAGATATTCCCAATATAGTGGCATTGTCATTGTATACATCTGCAGAGTTACTAAACTGTTTCGAGGCAGCGGAGAACGAGAAAAAAAAGAAATCGTCATTTTTCATATCTTTTCAACTTCTTTTCAGACTTTCAGCTGCAAACGCATCATGCAAGCGAAGAAGTGTACGAATATATACGGTATAATACGGAATATATACGACTTTCGTCCTAACAAAATACGGTATTTGGAATAAAAATATTCAAGACGTCGTCGTGGCCTAAAGGATAAGACGCCTGGTGCATTCATATCTAGCGATGTTCAAATCCCGCAGGCGGTTCATTGAAAATTCAACAAATGTTCACGATTTACTTCCATGGTGAAGGATTAACAATGTGTAGTAAAAACCAAACCCGCAAAATTATAATTAGCGTAATTACTGGTGGTAGGACCTCTTGTGAGTCCGCACAGGTAGGTACAACCGCCCTGCCTATTTCTGTCGTGAAGCAGTAATGCGTTTCGGTTTAAGGACGGGGCAGCCGTTACTAAGACCTTAAAACTCATATTTCAAAGTGGGTGGCATTTACGCTGTAGATGTCTATGGGCTCCAGTAACAATTTAACACCAGGTGGGCCGTGAGTTCACCCACCCAACTAAGCTATAAAAAAAATCTTCACCGGTTTCCTACTTTCAAAATTTTGTCATATTCCTTTAATATGATACAAGCATATTATCGCCCAACCTAGATACTTCCTATGATATAAAGTTGAAATCACCTGTATCTTATTGTTGTGTCGTTCCTGTAGCTGATCGAGTTTTCTTCGTGCGTACGTCGAGTGCTCCGTTAGGTGCAACGCTCCCGCGACGCTCTCCGCCGAAGAAACCGACTCATTCGACAATTGCCGCTCTTCTATTGGCGATCTATCCACGTTCGTATCTGCCAATCAAATTTGCTAATTCAAAAAACGAACTGTTATACCCATAGATTATAAACTTAATATTTGAGGTTATACCCCCTCACAGCAAAGGGATATTGCTTCTCTGCAGGACTGCCCAGAGAACTCAGCAAACTTGCAGATTGATGTACTTGATTCCAATCTAAACAAGTTAGTCTGTTTCCGATCTCAGTCGAGAGCGGTTGCCTTCTCTTAATAAAATCTCGCGTCAATTTAAGGTTTAATAAATATATTTTTTTTTAAAAAGGATTTTTAAATTCCTAAAGATGTGAAAAATGTGAAGACCACGGATGTGATTCAGGACAGTTACAGAGCAGTAGATTCAGATCGGCAATAAGGTACTTGGAGTTTTTTTTGTTGTTGATAAAGCGGGCAGGCTAATCGGTATTTCGAAAGTCACCGGTATCCATATTGCCTAAAATTATGGTGTCCTTTTCAAACCGCAATATTCGCGGCAACAGTAGGACGAAATTGTGGTAAGGAACCATATACATTATACCACAGATGGTCTAAATTGCTGAAGGATGGAATAATATTTTAATCTGGTTGAAATTATACAACAGAAAATTATAGATCCATTCGTGACGATGATGACAAGTGTATTCGTTTATTTTTTTATTGGGGGTAGGAGGTAGTTATTCAATAATAAAAAAATATGATGACGATATACCTACATTACGTAATCTGCAATGATAAACGATTTTTTTCTTTCTACTTACACACTTTGCCTTAACTTTTATACATCTTTTTTAATGTTAACAACTGCTTTATACTATGACTAATTTTGATGTAGGTTTCCGGAAAATGCTTCTTAGCGGCATATTTACGTAATGTATTTTTTTTTTTTGTAAATACTATACTTAAATCTCTCTCATTTGCTATGACTGCCATCAAACTTGAATTTGGTTGAGATATCTTCATTTAACTATTTGAACCATCAATTATGGTTAAAAACACGTTACCTTTGCTATTTTCTTCTGTTGCAAGTTCAGCGATCAATGCTTTATATTCCTCACTCATTAAGAACGAATGATAATATTTGTCTTGTATCGTATCAAGAACGGTCTCTTGCACTTCATAAAATACATCTGGTCCCTTGTCGCCCAGCAGAAAAGATTCCATTCGCTTTCTAGTGTCCTAAAATAGACAAGTCCACTGGATATATCAGTTACGATGATCCTAAGCCCTAACGAAGTGGTTGCCTTGAGACATGAGGACCAAATCTTCATTTATACTGGTGGTAGGACCTCTTGAGAGTCCGCGCGGGTAGATACCACCACCCTACTTATTTCTGCCGTGAAGCAGTAATGCGTTTCGGTTTGAATGGTGGGGCAGCCGTTGTAACTATACCTGAGACCTTAGAACTTATGTCTCAAGGTGGGTGGCGCATTTAGGTTGTAGATGTCTATGGGCTCCAGTAACCACTTAACACCAGGTGGGCTGTGAGCTCGTTCACCCATCTAAGCAATAAAATAAAAAAATATATATATATTTTACAGCCGTTGACCTCATGCAGCAGTTAATCGTACAAGTTCACAAAACTCCCTACCTGCATTAATAGATTACACAATTATGATTTGACAAAAAGTTTTTCCCAAATCTAAACAAACATACTGTTAACTTATAAGCAGTTGTTGTCTATTCATCTTACATATCGCACACACACACACACACATTACAAAGATTATCCTCCTATACTATATGTACACTACACTATTTATTATACTAAGTTTATTCACTATAAATATAAAGATATAAGATAGAAACAACAATCGGTTTCTCTTTTTAAGCTACAATATAAATTGAATGAAAAAAATAATGTAAAAAAGCATCATGAAATTCTACTGGACATAACTTGATTGATTTCTTGAAAAAAAAGGGATATTATTTGGTAACAATTAAGTACATAACTTCCATACAGTAAAATTGTAAATAAATTCTGTTTTTCAGAATATTCAATCTAGTTTACCTTATCGACTTTAATTTCCGCACTAGGCGATCTTATGTAAGTATAAAATATCTCGGCACCGAGCTGATGCCAGCTGCTCCTGGGGCTGTGCCGCAGGTCTTCCACTGACGTCCAAAAGCCAACTAGGCCTTGAGAACACATTTTTTCTAAGAACATCGACAAATACCGGCGCCCCGTCACGCTGTCCATGACTTTGTGCAAAGGTAGCGTCTGCAATCAAATGTTGCATCATTCAATAAACTTATCAATTGTTCAAGACAAATTATTCAAAATAAGTCCTATAACATTTATAAATGAATCCAAATAAACTGCTTTGAAAACTTTCGAAAATACTAAATTATGATAAAACTTCCCATTACCTTGCTATCTGTCTCAAATGTAGGAAATGCACCATCCCAGCCCATTTTCCTAAGTGCAGTTTCACACTCCGCTTTCGCTATTGTAAGTTGATTTATGTACCTCTGAAGTTTCTTAGCATCGGTTATTTGTTGCCGACTTATGTTGTGTTGTGTATTACTTTTTTCTATTGCATCTAGGTCAATTCCTTTTGCTCGTTTCACGTTTTGGAGCGTTGTTGCTTGCATTATTTGTGTTACTATATCATACCTTAAAATCAAAATGCAATTGATGAAGTTGTGAATGACCAAAATTAGAATAATTGTTGAATAGTTGGCAATTTTAGAGTAATAGAAACCGTTTTAGAAGGTGTGATTCTTTCTTCTTCTCAGTGGTATGCACTCTTGGCAGAGTGGTTGTGGTCATCACTTCGATTGGTGGTGTGATTAGTAAATGCAATTTAATCAACCTACCGTAACCGTTTCAGCGTGTCAACATTATTGCAACTATTAATGAGACGTATGTAGTCCTCAAACGTTTTTGCATATTCATGAGTCCTTATATGCATGGCGTTAACTTCTTTTTGTGCTTCCAAATATTGAATAATTTTCTGATTTATATAATCTGGTTCTGTTACAAGATCTATAGCTGGTTGTAAAACTGAAAAAGACACAAAGGTCCATACTCAGCTATGTGAAAAAAAAAAATTAATTGGTTGACAAATTGTTTTTGAATATAGATATTATTTTGTGATTTTAAATATTATTATTTACATAAAATAATAATAATTACATACATTTTAAAGTTTTTTTATAGTAGGCCATCCTATTTTAGGAATATTCACCTTTTCTGCTTAAATCTTAATTCATCTAGCTTAATTATAATTAGTATTTAGATTATGTAAGAATATAATTGAATTTTTATAGTAATCAACAAAGTAAAAGTACAAGATTTAATTCAAATATTCACATACTCTTGCAGGCAAGTATTTCCCTCATGAGATGGCATCCTGGTGCCAAAGAATAGCATCTCGGCAACAAAAACATGATAATAAGTTCACTGATCTGCCTCAAATAATGTTGTTCTGTTTCGAAAGATGTCAGATGGGGTGCTAGAGCAAAAACAGGTGCTTGATTCAATTCTAGTCTGAAAATATATGAACACTGATATTAATTTGTAATAGAAAATGTTGTGAATCTTATATGTTTATACTTATTTAATTCAAATTGTATTCTAAGTAAAAGAAAGTACTGCAAGTATGTTTTCTAAAAGTTTTAGCAGAAAATGAACGCAAAATCAATACTTACGCACAACTTCTTGCAATTCTTATCCTTTCAAAATGTTGAGTTATCTTCATCACCATATCATTAGCCAGTAATTTTTCAGCATCAACCCTTGATAGCCTTTCATATAAATTTTGTATACCTCCCCAAATATGCTCCTTGAACTTGTCTATGACTGGTTCAGGTTTATGTGCCAATTCTTTCAGCCATCGAGTTACAAAATCTCTCAATATGTAATCAATGAGAAGCTGCAATTGACTGTCTACAGTTCTTCCGAATATGACTGGCAGATGAGATTTTTTCATGGATTGAGGCCAATTTGCCTGATCTTCCTGTAATTTTAGATATGGTGTGTAAATTTACAAGAAATACCATTTAGAGCTTGTATATATTATTAAAAAAATAATAGTGGATATAATTCACAGTTAGTTAGGATATACTTCACAATGTTTTAAAATTGTCAAATAAAATTATTTTGTTAATTTTAATCACGCCATTACTTACTTTTTAAGAATTTTTATTTATTTAGAAGATTTTAATCTTAAATAAGAAAGTAGCATTTAAAAAAAATTATATACATATATTTTTACCTTCAGTGCTTCTTCAAATTGTCGAACTTCCTTTTCAATTCTTTCTATCAAAAACGGTGGTATATGATAAGGTGATGACAATGCAATATGCCCCCATAAACTAAGAGTGAATACACTTAATATTATTAAGATAGCTAACAATAACAAATAAATTAGGCTCCATAATATTGGAAAATACCAAATCAAAACGTAAACTAGTGGAACACCACATATTAACATCCACAACATTTTGTTAACAGGTTTTTCATTAGCATTTTACTTGCACAAATAAAGTATCTACTTCATAGTTTTTTCCTTTTTTATTATTTATTTTTTGCTTGTTTTTCTACATATTGTTTGTAGGTAGGTACCTATGTAAGTAGGTAGTTGACTTTGTTTTACATTGATTTCGTATTCTTTCCAAAGAGAATGTTATGGGTCATTTAATAGAATAGGCAAAGGAGACGTAGCTCATATATCTTATAAAGAATTCAAAAGTCAGACCAAATAGTGTAGCTTTGGTGTATTTTTTTTTTTGGAAAATCTTAATATCTTTTAGGATACATATATTTGGAATATTTACTAATTTTAACCTAATTAATCCACGAAGGTTGCTGTAAAGTTCGTTTGATTAATTAAATATCTAATCTGGTTAAGTGTAACTTCCAGTAGAGGTTATTTAATGTCTATGGTGTTGTCTTATCTCTTTTATTCATTCTATTTCATTTTATCTCAGAACATCCTTTCACGTAGATATGGCTTTGACTTTGATTTATTATTTTAAATTTGTACGCCTTCTTCTTTTTGCCAGCGCAATGGAGCAGACAAATAAAAAAAATGTTGAATATGTACCGTACTTAAAGGACTTGGCGGGAACGCGAGGAGTAAAATTGTGTGAATTGTTTTATTTTGTTAATTTATTATTTCTTCAGGTTTAAGTGTGGAATAACGGTGGCTTATTATCTATATAGTATATGTCAAAGTGCCAAATGGGGGTAAGTGTAACACAGTTACTGGATGTGACTGTGTTACGCTTACCCTGTTACGCTTCTCAAGATTTTCCTATTTCATTGGAAAAAGTCTCAGTAAATAACCACCATTTTACTCAGACTATATTTCATCTCATATCGTGTCGTTTCATTTAATTTCACTTCATTTGCTTAATGTTATAAATTAATTAACCTCATTTCATTTCGCTCCGTTTTTCATGAAAGAGAATAGATTAAATAATTATATTAAGTGTATAATCTATGGATTAAATAAAAGACTAGGGTGTATTGACTTAAAAGTCTTAATTACCAGATCTTAAATCCCTTAAAAAAATTTACGATGTATGGTATCACACCTTCGCCTTTCCAGTTGAAAAAATGGAACAAGTACCGGTAAAACTGTCATAAACATATGTCATAAATAAAGTTAATTTAGATATACACACACAAATTAAAATAATTATTAGATAATACGAGATAGTATTAAGTTAGCTCGATTTCGATAAGCTATTAATTCCATTCATGTCACTTACAAAAAATAGACAAAAACGGTACAATGTCGGAGATTAATACTACATATTTAATAGTTGGCGGTGGTATTGCTGGAGTTACTTGCGTAGAAACTCTTGCGATCTTGCATCCTGAAAAAACCTTGGTACTAGTAACAGCATCAACACTTGTGAAAAATGTTAGTAACGTTACCTTTTTTGCTAAGACTATAGTGAACTTTGACGTGAATGAAACAGAGGCCACCTCCTTGCAAAAGATCCATCCGAATTTAAAAATTATATATGATTCACTAAAACATCTTGATACTGAAAAGCAGAAAGCTTTGACAGACAAAGGTGTTCATATACAATATGACGTAATTTGTATTTGTACTGGAGGGATACCAAGACTAATTTCAGATTCCAAAAATAGCAAAAGAGTACTGGGCATCAGAGATACAGAATCTGTGAAAGACTTTCAACAAAAATTGAAGACAGGCCGTAGAATGGTTATAGTTGGAAATGGAGGTATTGCATCAGAAATAGTTCATGCTACTTCGGGTATAGAAAAGGTGTGGGTGATTAGAGATGACTATATTTCAGCGACATTTATTGATCCAGGTGCTGCTGAGTTTTTTCAAGAAACCTTTAAAAATGAGAATGAAAGAAAAAATCAAAATACAATTTTAAGGAGGCATATTTACTCTGAAGAAGACACTCTGGTATCTTTAAATAAAAATTTAAAATCTGCTGCACTTGGTCCAGATTGGTATAGGAAACTTGAAAACATTAAGTCTGACAGAGGGGTCCAAGAACTCGAAATAGTATATAAAGCTGAAGTAGAATCAGTATTAGAGGATAATAAGAATGAATATCCATTACGTGTACAACTAACAAATTCTCAGCTTGTTGAGTGTGATTTTTTAATATCTGCAACTGGGGTGGAACCATCTGTCAACTTTACATGGGATAAAGTTCCAGAGAAAGGTCAGGATGGAGGATTGGCAGTTAATGAATTTCAAGAGACTAGTATAAAAAATGTATTTGCTGCAGGCGATGTTGCATCAGCTGCATGGGAACATGCCCCACACTGGTTTCAATTACGTCTCTGGACTCAAGCCAGACAAATGGCTGGAATGGCTGCCAAAGCAATGCATGGTAGAATAACAAATCAAGAAGTTTTACAAGATTTCTGTTTTGAATTGTTTACCCATTGCACAAAACTGTTTGGTTATAGAGTTATTTTATTAGGAAAATACAATGGACAAGGCCTAGGCACTGATTATGAAATTCTTCTTCGAACTACTCCTAATGTTGAATACATTAAGTTTGTATTAAAAGATGGAAAGCTACAAGGAGCAATTTTAATAGGCGAAACTGATCTTGAAGAAATGTGTGAGAACCTGATTCTAGACCAAATTGATTTATCACCATTTGGTGATGATATCTTGAATCCAGATATAGACATTGATGATTATTTTGATTAATAAAATTGTTATAAATTATGAAATAAGCAGGGCAATAATGTAAAAATATATGGTTAATATTATTATTGAATCAATACTTTTATGTCAAAGACATATCTTGTGTTATTCAAAATAGTAGTATTAATATGTGATCTAGGTTAATTATTTATTATAAAAATGTTACATAACATTTATTTTGTTTAATACAGAATATGTAAGTAATTTTGTATGATGGTATTTTGATCACAATATTATTACATGTCAAGCGCTTATGCACATCAAGAAACTTATAAAGGAGTAGAAGACTTAGTTTCAATGCACTATTATAACAATGTTTATCTGACCTTTTAATTAAAATAGTTGGGGCTAAAAAATTAGATGCATGGTGTGCTTGTATTAGTTGATGCAATCAGTTGAGGGAGATTAATTCGCAGGGAATATGTACTAACATACATACACATGATTACATTCTATGATGAATTGTGTAATAAAATTTAATATTATAATAATATAATATTAAGGTGTAATTTATTGCTATTGGTAAACATGTTATGTAGTAATAATTGTTGATTAGTTTATACAAGATTTTATAACATAATAGAGGTTATTGAAAGTATACTTTTTTTTTATAATATGTGTTTATTATATTTAACTGTATTACCCATTTTACAAATTTATCTTAGAAAAATATTATTCATCCATATCCTCTGATGAGTCCCAAACGTTCATTTCGGCTTTGCAGCGTAGCACTCGTGGTTGGGCCAAAAAAAATTGTACATCCCTGGTCCAGACTCCTCTCTTACTTTACTTCTGTACTTTGATATTTTTTTATGATTGATGGATTACTGGTGGCCCGGAGGCCTTTTCGGTTTCACCAGGGCAGGTGGGCGAGCAAAGGCTAAACCAGGAGGGGTACGATTTGCTAACAGCTACCCGGGCGCCTCCGAAGGAGACCTAGCAACTCAAGAGCAGCTGCTTTGCGTATGAATCTACTACCGAATCGGAATACGCGACCCGCTGAGAAGATCCGGCGAGATGCATGGATTAGGGTGCATTTCGAACTCTTTGTCGAGTTCAACTAGTACGGTTACCGGGGTCCCTAAGCCTGCTCCTAGTGTTAAGAGCTGAAGTCGTGGCCTAAAGGATAAGACGTCCGGTGCAATCGTATTTAGCGATGCAACGGTGTTCGAATCTCGCAGGCGGGTACCAATTTTTCTAATGAAATATGTACTTAACAAATGTTCACGATTGACTTCCACGGTGAAGGAATAACATCGTGTAATAAAAATCAAACCGCAAAATTATAATTTGCGTAATTACTGGTGGTAGGACCTCTTCTGAGTCCGCACGGGTAGGCAACACCACCCCGCCTATTTGAGCCGTGAAGCAGTAATGCGTTTCGAGAATAAATGCGGCATGGTCACGGACTGATTTTATATGTGGGTGGAATGTCATGGATGCATCGTGATGCCCAGGTACTTGACCTTCCTGGCCCAGGGTATGAGGGTGTGAGATTCCCCTCCTAATCCGGGAGGAAATCAAGTACTTCGATCAATTATATTGCACATCATTTACTTTTTCGTATGTATATTGTTTTTTAACATAAGTTATGTTTATAAAAATATTAGTAGTAGAAAAAAATAGTTGGATGAGAGAGTGACGTGACGAGTCCGAGGTCGTGCAGTGGCTTACCAGTACTAGCGCACCGCTGTGTTGTTGTAACCCGGTAGGCTGGTTCTGGTCTTTATTTCATGTCGTTTCATTTAATTTTATTTATCCCAATTAAGTAAAGTCTCTAATTGATCAACTTCATCTCATTTCGCTTCATTTCATTTTTCATATAGCAGATATTTGTATGATATATATATTATAGATTGTGTTTATTAATAAGTTTTTTATTTTTTATTGTCCTTGTTGGCGGGCGAGCATACAGCCCATCTGATGGTGAGTGGTTAAATACTCTCCACAAGCCTCGTTTGAAGAGGGACAAGTCATAGCGCTCGGGAAACACCGTGGAGGGGGGAGCTCATTCCAAAGCAGGATGGCACTTGGCAAAAAAGATCTCTGGAACCGCACTGGGGATGAACGCAGTGACTCCAGGTAGCATGGATGAACTCTACTCCGGTGGCGGGCGGCGCGATGGTAAAAACGAGATGATGGAATGATCTCAAACAATTCCTCAGAGCACTCCCCATGGAACACACGGTACAGAATTCGGAGGGAAGCGAAGTTCCTCCGCAGATCTAGAGGTTCCAAGCGATCCGCAAGAATAGCATTAACTCGATATCTCGATACATATCTCGAATCGGATTTTATAAGCTCGACACTGGCAGCAATGCAGTCCAAGGCGCTAATTGCCATAGTTAAAAATAGGAGAAAAAGTGTCATGATGGGTGCATAGATTATACACTAATGTAGTGTGTTTTGTGTTGTTCTCTGTTTTAGTGAGTGATTAAAATTTCATATTTTCAGTAAATAGGTATACCATAAACATACCGAATTCATTTCAAGAAAATCAATTTATACCTAATATTTTCTGTCACGGTCATTGCCCGATAATTATTTTCTAGTTTGAATAAATATTTATCCAACATTTTATTCCATTACCTAAAGAAGGTGTGCGTTGTAAATAGTGATTTGGTAACATTGTGTTCTTTGTGTCGTTTACGCGATTATTCACAATGCCTATATTATTCAGTATTGTGGCTAGAGGCACTGTAGTCCTCGCTAAATATGCAACTTGTCAGGGTAATTTCACTGAAGTCGCAGAGCAGATTTTATCGAAGATTCCGCCCCACGACGATAAGTTGACATATTCTCACGGAAATTATCTATTCCATTACATAGCAGAGAACAAATTGGTTTATTTCTGCATCACTGACGATGTAAGTATCTTACGAGTAATAACAGTAAAATAATTGGTATGGGCATAAATTATAACTTCTCTTTCCTTCAGAAATTCCAACGTTCGAGAGCGTTCTTATTTCTTAATGAGATAAAAAGAAGATTCACTACAGCATTTGCTGACACCGCACAGACAGCAATACCTTACGCCATGAACAGTGAATTTGGTCGGGTTCTTGCCACTGAGATGAAACATTACAGTGAATCTCGAGACTTGGACAACATTTCGAGAGTTCATGGAGAATTAGATGAATTAAAAAATATAATGGTTAAAAATATTGGTAAGTATTTGTCTTTCTGCTTATTGAAATTGATTTATAATTAATACAATAACATTATGCATTGTATGTTTTAAAAAAAACTATTTGCTCTCTTTGTCAAATCAAATATGGTTCCTAACCTAAAATTATAGTGTTTGCAAGGAGTGCTCATTAAAAATGATCATTATCTGTGTAAATATTAGATCTATAATCATTGCAAACCATTAATTATAAATAAAACATTGTTTTTCTAGTATTGATAACAGATTCAAATGAGTCAACAAGGCTTATCAACTCTTATCAATACTTTAAACTGCTACCTCTGAATATGTTTTTATTGACTTTTCAGGATAAAATTTCATATAATTATTGATTTAGAATGTAACTGAATTGCCTGAATTTAGGTTGGTAGTGTGATGTTGGAATATAATATAATAGCTCCATTTTATACTATGGTTGTTATAGAAGGTGATTAACTGAATCATTAGAAATTGGCTAATAGCATTATCTGAGTACCATAAATAAGCACATTGTTGTCGCCAGCTGGAATGTATTGGTAGTAGTATGGCATATTGTAAGGCTGCACAGGCAGGTACCATTATCCTGCCCATATCTGCCACACAATCATACCTCCTGGTTTGGAGGGTGGGACAGTGCTGATATATATCAATATCGATATCAATAAAATAAGCAGTAGTCACCAATCATTAATAGTATCAAACAAATATTCTAGGTAAAATTGACATCTTTCTTTGTATGTGTGATCACTATTGTATGGCATGGTTAATTTTATCTGTCAATACTAATCGGTCCTACAAAAAGAATTAATGAAAAACCCTTAATAGGACTTAATGTCCATATGTGTAGCTATACACTTGTGTTGTAAGAATACAAATTACATTTTAAATCATTTGAATACCTGATCAGATTATTTTAACAACTTGGTAAATGAATAAATTTACATTAAATTGATAAAAAATCATGACTTAGTGAAAAAAAACGAGACATTTCTACATCCTCAAGAATTGGAATAAACTATAATTCACTGTTACCTTTTTATTTCTCCAGAGCTGTGAATGAGTTCACGGCCCACATTGTATTAAGTGTGTATTGCAGCCCTTACATATCACAATGTGAATGCCATCACACATCTTGAGTTATGAGTTTTGGTTATCTACTTAATTAATATCTCATTACTTGTGCAGATAACATGGCAATGCGTGGAGAAAAGCTAGAACTGCTTGTGAACAAAGCTGATAACTTAGCCACTAGTGTAAGTATAAAATTCTTCATCTCGAAGATATGAAATGTATTTTATTTATATAGATTCTTTATCATTTGATTTGAAGCATCCCAAATATAGGTTTTTTAGAAGGATTAATAAATAGAAAAATAATAATTTGCAAAGTTATGAATGAGCACAATTAAAACACGTCTGCGTCAAGCAGGAATTATCCAATAATTTGATTGTGTCCATATATTTTTATGTGGAAAAATATTACATTCAGTTTGATCAAACTACCCTCTGACAATTGAGACAAGGCACCTTTTATACAGTCTAAATAATTATTTAAACGGTTTCAAACGATGGTGTGATAAGATTTTCTTACTTATATTTCTTCACGTAATACGTGTTCCATTTAGCGTGTTTCGGTACGGGAGCGTTTATGACTTAGTACGTATTTAGACTTGTAAAACATTAGCATCTACAGAAATAGGATGGCCACATAAAAACAGGTTTATACTCGTTTAAAATAAACGTAACATTATTTTAAGAGAATTTAAATTAGTTAGCCTATCGATAATTAAATTAGATCAGCATTTTCGTACGTTTTGATGATGGTAGCTTTGTTTTAATCTATTTTTTATTAATTTTTTCGTGACCATCACGAATTCAACTTTTTTTTTTAATGTGAATTCTAAAGTGCTAATGGCCGTAAATGTATTGACGCGACTGACTTTTGCATTACATTATTAAACGAATATTTCAGCTTCTTTTGTCGATAATATGCATATTTGATCTGATTTTTATTGCTCTTGTTAGGTCGATGAACTCGCAGTTCAAAAGCTCACAGTTGCTCATCGAGCCCGTAGACATCGCAACGTATATCTCGCCATCCAACTTGCGACACAATGTTCAAGTATCAAAATTATGCTGTATATTTATTTTAGAGCACGCCGACACACGTGTACTAATACGTCCCCATTATCAGTACTTACGAAAAATAAAACCTTTAGCGGGCTTCATTCTAGAACACGATGTTATTCTGTCAACGTGGTTGATTGTTAAATCGGTACCAGCAAAATTGAACGCCATAGTCTCGCAATTCGATTTAATTTTTCTAATTCCTCATATTTAATTATTTTACAGTCAGTGTCGTATCGCGCTACTTCTCGCACACTTCAACGCTCTCTATTCTGGAAGAATATCAAAATGTATGTCATATTGGTGTCCATAGCAGCATTGGCGGTTTACTTAATAGGAGCGATGGCGTGTGGTGGCCTCGCATGGAAATCTTGCGTCGGTTAATCAAATAAAAAAAAGAATGTACTAATATTATTAACATTATTGTCTCACGAAACTGGTACCGTGAAAAAGACAAATATATTATTGCAACCTGATTAAATATCGTTATTTCGAATGGAATAAATTAACGTTTTTTCGAACACTTTGAGGATAAAATAATTATAATAAAAAAAACTAGTAATATTAAGGCGTTATTTAATCGCTATTAGAGATGAGTTTTTTACATCCGTTCAAAGCTATTTTCGAATGCTGTATTAATTTAGTTTTTCTTTTAAATAAATCGTAGTTTAAAACTAGACTGACTCGGTGGTGTAGTTATTAGCGCCCCTGACCTTTGCGCCGAGGGTCGTGGGTTCGATTCCCACATTGGGCCAACATTCGTGTGATGAACAGGTTTGTTTGCTCTTTGGTCGTTTATTATCTGTGTATGTATATATTTAAACGGATATAAGTATGTTTGTCAGTCTCTGGTAACCATAACACTAATGAATACTAATGTGGAGCTAAATGTCCGTGGTTGATATGGTCCCAATCATTGTTTATAAAACTAAAATACTAATTATTTAAAAAAATATTTCACTCTAAATACCGTCTTGTCGCAGTTACACAAAATTATAACATTTAAATTGTATATACAATAACTGCTAATGTTGTAATATATTCTTATATATGTATTCTTATGTATTATTTATATTATTTAATAGTTCTGCTCTTGATTTAGGTATATCAAGAGCAGAACTCTTTTGAAAATCTATTAAATGAAGATTTTTATTAACTTTCTTCCTTGCTTACAGTATTATTGCCCTTAGTTTTTTAATTACCTCACGTATTTCTACAGTCTCTAATAGTAAGTTTTGTTTTGATTAAAGAACGCCTTAACTGCTTTCCGTAGTGAAAAATGTCATGTAACGTATATTAATCAGATTAGTAGTAGTTTTACAAAATGTCGTCACCATATTTGACTATACAAGAAACGATTTTAATCACCATTGACACCCAGGAAGACGATAGTAATAAAGTAAATATTTTATCCGAAATATCAAATTTTAATTATATTATTGAGTTTATTTTTTTTGTATTGTCAAAGTATCCATGATTTAACACTTGTATAAATATAATTTGTGTACATATTTTTTCTTATTTTTTTGCACACAGCCATGCATGTATTGTAATTTTGTATAGTTTCGGAATGAGGTCAGACAGACTCATTGTTTGGGAAACAGTGATCATGTATATTGCATCTCCTTCTTCAACTAATTTGAAGAATATAATACTAATTTAAAAGAAGAAAAAAAAATAAGGTATGTTTAGTCGGCCAATATTATTTCTATCGTTGTTTGGTGCGTGTCCAAAATGTTCTTCTATCTCCATATTACTTAGTTCCAGGGAATATGACCATAATAATAGATCTCCCCTGAAAAAAAGTTCAATTATAATCAATTTAAAAAGGTTAGTAAATAATTAGAAAGAAAAGAAACTAAACGTGCTTAAAGATACATTCAGTTACAAAAAAAAAAGTAAATATGAATTTGGTATTTCTATATAAAATCATAATTTGGTATTTCTATATAAAATCATTGTTACAAGGTGTATTGGATTTTACCGAAAAGTAGGTAAGGGGTTTTAAATTATTTTTCAACAATGGTTTTTTTGTTAGATGTCAGCCGTCGCGCAGGATTGATCTCTATGAAATCGCACATAAATCTCTCATCAAAAAAATATTCTGTACGGACGTGATAATAATATGATAGAAGCAACGAACGTTATTGGCGAGAATACTTAACAAGCTTTTTAATGATTATAATGATCAGCCTTTCATTATTTTGTAAGTATGTATTTTAAAAGTATTTTAATTAGTCTACATGTTTGTCTGACCAAAATATATATTATGCCTTTTGCAAAATGTACTTTAAAATATCATCTGCCTTTTATTTGTAATTCATGGAAATAGTTTATTGTTTTAAATTGTATAACGTTGTGTTAGAGTATCCCTTCACAAAATTTCCATGTTATTGTGATCGGTTTGTATTGAAGACTATAAGTATTGTGATATTGTATATGTAACTACGTTTTAAGTATAAATCATATTGTTTTTCAAGTGTTTAATAAAGTATAATGGTATAGGTTATTAAGTTTTGTTTTATTTCACCGTTAAACCTATTAAGAAATTAAAGAACGACTTGTTTAATATATTTATTCAGGGAGTGTGATTTTAATAGGGTACCTACGTTTTCTCAGGGCAGTATGTCAGAATACTTCAGTCTATTTAAACTAAAGCGGTTACCGGAATCTCGAATTTGAATGCTCAGACTTTACATTGAATTCGCAGTTAGTCTTAAAACAACGGTCAAACTATTCTTCAAACCGGTGATTGCTTCGTCATAATTATATAGGATGAATGCTACTGGTTTAGCGAGCCGTTTAGGAAGGGTCATTTTAATGTGAATGCCATTGAATTCCAAATATCGTGTTCCGGGTACGTGTGAGATAAATTCGGCGGTCCGAGGGTGCATCCCCCGCCCTTCCCGCGCTCGGTCAGGCCACGCTCGGTCGACGCGGCAATCGCGCGCCATCCTCTGTCGCGGGAGGGCGCTGTCGTTGGTCGTCGCGTTCCCTCCTCACGTGCTCACTACTACAAACCTCGTATACGTGCGTGTGTGAGTGTCGTTGATTATTCCGTGTCAATACTCCTTCCCGTACGATGCGTGTTTAGCGTAAGAATCGACAGCTCGTCTGTCGTGTGCAAATGAATATGTTTGTTTATGGTATTATTGTTGTTGTTTGAAGCATTGGATACCACTGGCGCTGGAATTCGAATATAATTTCGATGATATTTGTTTTCGATCTATGCATTTACTATTTCTTTGTTTCTTTATAAAACACGAATTTTATAAACTAAGTAGTTAAACTTTAATTAATTAAACGAAAAGGTTTTTTTTTATTAATTGTAGTTTACTTGTTTAAGTTAAGATTTACCAGCCCGCTTATTTATGTAGGATTATAAGTGCGATAGATATTTTGCGACTAAATAGGCGTAGCGGAATTTTTAACGTGTATGCGGGGTAAATATTTTTGGAAGCGTTCATCAACGGTACAATGGCTTTGAGCATTATATTACGTCCAGTCTCACAGCTAATAGTTCCCCGTGACCAAATTTAGGGTCAAGATAGGTTACCCGCGTTACATTATTCATTACTTAAGTTCCATACCGAATAGGTGATTGATTGTTTTAGACCGTTTTAGAACTGGCAGATGTCATAATAGATCGATTTTAGTAGCATTTGTATTTTGAACTTTAACCAAATTACAATTAATTTAAAATAGACTGACAAGATGGCATATATAGGTGTATCTATAGCAGTATTTTATAGGTGTGCGTTCCGGCGTTTATCGGAATCGCCACGACCGACAGGAAGCGTTGTCGATTTTGGGAAAGCTACGTTAAAACTGTTCACGGGTCATTGTTCTTTTAACGCCGATGGCGGTCTTTTTGTTCGGTGACAAGATAGATTACTGTTGTTGGTGTGAGAGCGACTTTTTGTAACACAAATAATGTAATGTATAACACATATGGCATGAACACAGAACTGGTTCAAATTACCCGGAACCGAGTGACTGATGAATTGTTTTATGATTCGTAATAGTTCAAAATAGTTTTAGTCCCTGCTCGGGTTTTATAATTAAGTCGATCGGAAATTCTTCTGAAGTTATAGCTGATCGCATTCAATTTTCTAGTTAGATAATTCGCCGGTTTAAAAAAACGATTCCAATACAAATTGATAAAATTCTGTTACATTCTGAAATTCTTTGTATTTTTTACCAGATTAATAAAACAAAACTAGATAGCCACTTTACTTCCGGCTAATAGCATTTCATAAAGGAAATTTAAAATTTTACAGATATTAAATGAACAAAAAAAAAATGGGTTAGCGAACTGGAACACGACTTCGATATGATATTCGTTACTGAATACATACGGATTTAGGGAATTGGTCCTCGAACATGGATGATAGTTCACCGGATTTGTCGCTAAAACTGCGACGCGGGTCCAGCGACTCTCGAGAGTCGTTTTATATGGACTTCGCTCAAGGCATAGATTCAGATATTGAAGAAGTGACGACCATTGAAAGGGTCATCCCCGAACATCCGGGAGGGAGAACTGAAGGCGATGCGGACACGCTAGCAACACCGTCTTGCTTGGATGAAAACAAGGAATTGGCACAATGGCAAGTATCTCACACCTTATCTATGTACCTTACCTATTTATTAAGCATAAGCAGATTACGCACGAAAGTGACTTGGCTCTGCCCCTGGCATTGCTGATATCCATGGGCGACGGTAACCATTCACCTACAGGTGGGCCACATGGTCGTCTGCCTATAAGGGTGATAAAAAAATGCGCACATGAACAAGTAATTTAAAATGGCTTCCATGACATTTTGAGTGTAACCACATTGGTGGTGTGCTTTCGTGAATTCACTTCACGTCGCGACTTTCAGAAAAAAAACTGAGATATATGTTTTTCAAGGATATTCTATTATTCTCATTTTATGTCTCAGCGCGAATGCACGAGGTGGACCGTGTTTTTGAACCCGTTTTTCCCCATTAAAAAATATACCTAGAAGTACAAAATATCGATGTATGTATTATTTTCGATCTATCGATTTAAACTTTTCTAAATTGTAATTGATTTTAATGTTTTCTAGTTAGCCATGTGATCATTATCATGATAGTGTTAATTTAACCACTAAACAATACCAGTAGTCTAATAACAGTAGGTACGAGAGTCTTTAAAGGTTTTTTATAAAAAAAGTATCCCGAAGTATATGGTATCCCGAACCCATAATTCATATTAAGCGAGCACGTATACAATAATATGACGTTGAATAGAAATACTTACCGTTGGGCCACTAAAGCGTTTTTTTGTCTTCTTTATTATTTTGCTGCGTGTTAAATGTAGGTTGGGGGTTTTTCCAATGGCCCATTGTCCAGCTGATTAAAATAATATCATAACTACCGTATTAATACACTAAATACTTTAATTAAGCTTGCTATCACTGTATTCCTAAAAAAATCTACAAGGTGTAATACTATAGATGTCTAACAGGAAATAATCCCTTCAAACCGAAACGCATTACTGCTTCACGGCAGAAATAGGTAGGGTGGTGGTACTATCCGCGTGGACTCACAAGATGT
This sequence comes from Bombyx mandarina, assembly GCF_030267445.1. Classification (NCBI taxonomy): domain Eukaryota; kingdom Metazoa; phylum Arthropoda; class Insecta; order Lepidoptera; family Bombycidae; genus Bombyx; species Bombyx mandarina. The sequence continues at coordinate 13,660,669 of NC_143220.1, read as the reverse complement.
TCTATCACCAGTAATTACGCAAATTATAATTTTGCGGGTTTGATGTTTATTACACGATGTAACTTATTCCTTCACCTTGGAAGTCAATCGTGAACATTTATGAAGTACGTATTTCGTTAGAAAATTTGTACCTACTTATCAGCGGGATCCGAACACCGGTGCATCGATACATACTATATAATGCACCGTCACCGGACGTATTATCCTTTAGGACACAACGATTACATAAATAAGAATACTTTTAGATTTTTAAAAACAAACTTTACTCAATATTTCATATTTTCCTTATACACACACGGCTATGATCAAAATTCTAACGCTATTCAAATTTTATTGAAAGGGACCGATCAAAGGTATGGGCTTCAAAGGAGTATTTATCGCAAAATACATTCTCCCACTATCCATTTGTACTTTTATCGATAGCACTGTAAACTGAAGTCTAATATTGTATTCTTTTCACGAGCGGTAGACATAAAAACCTATATTTATTGTTTAATCCCGCGTTTGTTACAGAACGCTAAAAACGTTGTAAGTACTTAATATGGCTAGCAAAATAGCAGCCTCATAATGCACGAGATAGTCCGTGGAGGGCGACAAATGTGTGTCAGTGGTACCCGTCTGACGGGTATCCGGTATCCAGTGGCTTTCACTCCATCGTGAGCACCCCGACGCCCGGGTCAGATCATTGATACCGCATGTCGTACGGTCACCTGTAATCTCGAGTCATTTGTCACGAATTTGATTTGACGGAGAGTCTCAAGCACTCTAAATAGTTTAGCAAGCAGATTTGTTTGTTCAAATTTATATAATACAATGTTACTCAGTGTCGAGATAAGCTACCTCACCTGCATACATTTATGATTTACAAACAGTAGCAAAAAAAGTTCGAAGGTATTATGCTGTAAAACAATGATCTGTTTCTTTATGAGGAAAACTCTATACTGCCTATAAGTACAGATATTCTGAAAGATTGTCCAGCAAACAAAACCAATCAATAAAATCAAATTCAAAAATGAATGAACATGTCATTAAAATATTGATTACAGCTGTAATAAGATTATTATTCTAATGACTATTTCTAAATTCACTTTATTTTGAATTATTTAATAAATTTTGATTGTATTATAGTTTCATTTGCTGCTGTATTTACTGTATCAAAGATAATGTTAATTAGACAGTTTCGTGTTTGATTTTTTGGCGCCCTTTTCATTAATAACTGCTATTTACTTTTAGAGAATAGAAATGAAAACACAATATAACTGTTATTCGTAATTTGGTGTTGAGTGGTTCCCGGAGCTCATAGACATCAACAATGTTAATACCGTCATTCATATCGAAACATGCCTTCTCAGTCTTAGTTAAGTACAATAGTTCCCCCCTTTTGAAACGGAACGCATTACTACTTCACGACAAAATACGGAAGTTGGTACCTACGGTGCGGGCTTGCTAGACGCTCTACCACCAAAAAAATCATGATTATAATCATTAATACGCTTTTATTAGCTTCAGTATGCATGTTAGTATGTAACGGAATCTTTGAACATGATTTTGACCCTCTTTAAAACGTCGGATTAACTCGAAATTTGGTAATATGGACCGATAACAATTCAATATTAAAAATAAATAAATTGAAAAAGTTGAAATTCAACTGAAAAATGAAAAATAAATAATAGTTTAAAAAAACTAACAAAATACGCGTTTATAGAAAATCCAACTTTAAATAGAAAATAAATTTTAATAAATTTGAATTAAACATAGTGGAAGAATATAATCTTGTGCATGTTTGATAAAATTTATCATTCCATGTTTCGGTTTTCGTAATTGCGGGTTGTAAACCTCCTTTGTTCCATCCTGAAACCCTCAATTTGTTGTTTAATAATATGAAGTAGTGAAAATCAAAGAAAATAAGGAAACTAACTTACGAATCTTAATATTTACATAACCTTCATTTTGGTCTAAGTATCCAGTAACTACATATTTATAAACAGTATAAATATTATATGTATACGGAAAAAAAAACCATAGGTACCATTTAAATGAAGGTAGATCGCCAAAGAGTTTTCAGATGAACTCATGTAGGCTTACGCTAATGGCATTAAAATTGCGTTCTCTAAAATTTTATGCAGGCGAAAGGATAATTTGAATCCTACTTTTGCCGAAATTAAACGCTTGGATGTGAAGTGTGTTTAAATTACAGGGTTGCCAAAACCCATTCTTAGCATTCATCTTTAAATGAAAATAGTTGTATTTCATCAAAAAGTTACATACATACGTTTAGTAGTTTTTTATTTGAAAAGAAAAACAGTTTTACCTACAACAATTTCTCAAAACAGTCGCCTATAACATCCCTTTGTACCTATTATATTATACAAAAAAAAAAACAGAACATTCATAGTAGCTTTAGGTACACCCGTTATCTAGACGTAATTTATTATTATAGAATTATGGTTTAAAAACAATTAAATTACTAAGTTTTAATCTTTTTACCAGAGTAGATTAGGAGATGTGCTGTTACAGCTCATAAATAATCAAAATGTTACTTTTGCCCCTCAATCATTTTCTATGAAATTCATAAATCCAATCCGAAAAATGTTATTTCATCAAATTCAAACCAACCCTGTATTTTGATGACTACAAACGTCACACCGGCTTAAATTAATGGCGTCGTTTCGTTCCGTCATTAGAGATTTTATTGCTTAACAATTCTATTTCATATTTGAATTTAACGTAACTTATTTCAAGTTAACTTATAGTTTCTGTAACAGACGCCTATACAACATTTTTTTATAAATCCAAAAAAATTATTATGTATTTATCGTCATAAATACTGATGGTTTATTATGTCTTGAGGAAGTGTATAAATGTTCAATGGTGACAGAAGGTTTAAAGGTTTGAAGTGAAACTTCTTTAGGTGAGTTGAGAGTAAATTTTACTCGCGACAGATTCGTTACGCCTAGAGAGGAAAGATACAATTTAAAAAGAGCGAGAGTGAGAAAATAGTAGAGCGTCTCGCGAACCACTCGACCGTGGAGAGGGGGAAAGGAGCTAGGTAGTTTCTCTTGTACACAGCATTTTATTACAAGAGAAATTTGATTTAAGGATGAAAACTGAAGAAAACTACAATTATTTTACCACAACCAATTTATTTAATAACAAGCGGCCAGGTCCGGCTTCGCTCGGGTCTTTAACAAAAATTTCAAAATAAAAAAATATAATACATACACGTTAACGCTTATATTTGCGTCAGGTTTCTAAAAATAGAAAATTATAAAGATAATTTGAATATTATTATTTTAATGAACTTTTATTTTCATTTCAATAATATTTGTTTTTATCTATTATTTTTATATTATTATTTTTCTAATTTTCGTAAAAAAGTCACACATACAAAACGAAAGCCATTGAGTTTATTGAGTTAGAGCTACCCTGTAAACGATATTTGACGTTGTTTTATTTTTTTAAATAAAATTACCACTAATTGTGCTATAACTATAATACTCAGACATATGCTGTCGCGACTCTTTTTGTAAATAATAATGTGTTCTACAAAATGTATGACTTTGTAGAACATATTATTTTATTCTATCATCAATAGATTTCGCAGCGCACGCGATGTAAATTTAAAAAAAAAAAAAATATAGCCTATGTCATTCGGGGATAATGTAGCTTCCAAACAGTGAAAGAATTTTTCAAATTGGTTCAGTAGTTTCGGAGCCTATTCAATACAAACAAACAAACAAATCTTTCCTCGTTATAATATTAGTATAGACTATGACACACTAGAAAAGGAATTTTATTTTTGAGGAAAAGCGTTCATATAAAATCAAATGGATTATTTATTTCTTATATTGCAAGCATAAAATCGTTTGAAAATTTGTTCACATGCCTTGTTCGATTATACCGGACCTTTGCACTGACGCTATTCACGTTTCTGGGAATGTTTATGGCTTAGTACCATCAGCTGACTGTGCTCTAATATTTATGGAAAGTTAAACTGAAGTCGAAATTAACTAGAAGATTATCAAACCACAATGACTACTGAATTGCCCGGAAAATTGATTACCGTTGTGCAAATAATGTACCCAAAAGCAAACGTGATAAATTAGTATTCCGTAAAAGCATCTCCGCTGCTTCCATTACAGAGAATTCGTGTGATTCAACGATTTTCATAAAACACCCATCTGTATTTGGGGGGCTGCCATATATATGTATGAGCTTAACGATATAAGCAATGATTTATGTTCAGAGTACATAATATTTTTGAACATTTCATAATTATATTCCTACAGTAGATATATTTCTTTTTTTATCATTAGTAACAATTAAAACATCTTTACCAATTCATCTCTGGTTTTTTTTTTACGATGTTAGCGCAATATTAAAATATTGAGCTGCGGTTTAACATCAAGTGGGCTGTGAAAACAAACCTTAAAAGAGCAAGACTTTTTCAATCTTCGGAATATTTTGTGTCATTGAGGCATTTAAGCCGTTTTCTTATCAACAAAAATTTGAATTAAGTAATTTTATTAAGCTGAATTAAATCAGATCACTTACTAACCTTAAGCTGTACCCAATATATCTTGTGCTGTTACTAATAAATCCTTTGCCAATACTATTTTAAGTACGACTTTTTACACTTTTTTTATATACATTAAAAAATCGGTACCTATTTATAAATGTCTTTCCATAAGCTACCTTCATTGCAGAGGCTGAATGCGACGGTAATTTCACGGCAGTTCGCATCTATAAGGCTCCCCTAAATCACTACATATCATGCATGTTTGATACAGGAACAAGCACTTGTACGGTGCTCGACGAGTGCGAAGCGTACATACATGAAACATGTTTAATTAGAGGGTTCACAACGATTGCTTTTTCATCTTGACGATTGAGATTTTAATTAGACTAATTGAGCCTGTTTTATTGTGCACTTAAATTGAGTTTCGTTAAAAAAAAACTGAATTTGTTCGTTGAAATTTCCAGTGTGACGTTTAAGAAAAAAGTTTTCTGAAATTGTGTGTTTTGGAGCCTCGGTTTTTTGGACAACAACAGGAAATGTTATTTATTTTTAAACGGCAACAAGAAAGTTAGCGAATAAGGTTTCCTTTGGATTTCGCGAGAAATTGCTTTTATGGTTAATCAAGTTTGAAAATTCTATTTTTTAAGCTGAGTATGTTATTTTTCCATGTTTATGTTACGTCAAGAGACAAGCAACTTTTAATAAAGTACCAATTGGAATTCTTGAAATAACCTTGAAGCATATTCAACTATTATTGATATGAATTGTTCTCGTATTTTTTATTGTTCACATTTCATCGAATTCACATACCTGGAGTGTGGTCTAAGTAGCAATATGCAAAGAATAACCATGGTTTTTTTCTTTCCTTCGTTAAAAGTAAATATATAATATAGTTGGTAGATTTTAATATATGACATATAATTCAGAAAAGGGCAATCCCTTAGTTTGTTGATGATTTCTTTCACTGTCAGATTAATAAATACCATCATATAAGTATACAATCAGATCATATCAGCTTATATTAGCAAAATCAAATGTTAAGTAAAATTTGTATTAAGTAAATTCAAGAAAAAAAACGACAAAGCAAATTCAAATTCAAATTCAAAATCATTTATTTCAACTTAGATGTCAGTATGACACACTTGTTGAATGTCAAAATATAAATAACAATGTTAACTCTACCACCGGTTCCAAAAAAAGCCACAGTCCTGAGAAGAACCGGCGAAACAAACTCAGCGGGCTTTTTTTTGTTTTTTCTCAAATATTTACTTTTTTTTAAAATAAATAAAAATATTTACAATAAAGGAAAAAACAAGTCAAAAAATACAATTAAAAATAATAATAATAATAATAATGAAAAATGAATAGGCCAGGAGCGAACGCCTTATTATAGTTCCAAATGGAGAATACCTTTATCACGATCACATTCTAACTAGATTTGTACAGTTTTGCCCGTTTATTAAAGTTGAGTTGAAGAATTAACATAAATCTGTACGTAATAGGCAAGCAGGGAGCATAAACAGCTCCTGTTGCCGCAGTATTAGCATAAAATGAGACTTTGCCGCTGTCGTTGTAAAGTACAGCCTTGTTGAGATTCTACGTTTGGGTTAGTTTTCTAGTTCAGTACTTCTGTTTCTTGTTAGGTCCGGTTTTTTTATGAATATCGAACTGTATTTTAGTTGAATTTTATAGACATTTGCAAGTCAAAATACTTTATCACCGATTTGTAATACAGTGCATTCGTGTTGAGCGATGTTCGAATCTCAGGCGGGTACCAATTTTTCTAATGAAATACGTACTCAACAAATGTTCACTATTGATTTCCACGGTGAAGGAATAACATCGTGTAATAAAAATCAAACCCGCAAAAATTATAATTTGCGTAATTACTGGTGGTAGGACCTCTTGTGAGTCCGCGCGGGTAGGAACCACCGCCTTGCCTATTTCTGCCGTGAAGTAGTAATGCTTTTCGGTTTGAAGGGTAGGGCAGCCGTTGTAACTATACTGAGATCTTAGAACTCATATCTCAAGGTGGGTGGCGCATTTACGTTGTGGATGTCTATGGGCTCCAGTAACCACTTAACACCAGGTGGGCTGTGAGTTCGTCCACCCATCTAAGCAATAAAAAAAAAGGTTATCAATGCGAAGAATTCCCAAGAAGTTCAGGATATGCTCAAATCGAACTATATTCTAGTTGAATTTTATATACATTTGCAAGTCAAGTAAAGTTTTTTTGCTTACTCAAATTCAAATCCATGAAAACTTAAACCTCATTGCTCCATAATAACTATGGTAAGCTTAGGCCACTTTTGTGCTGATGGCCTACAAATAAGGCCAAGAATCGTTACATGTGTCCCGAAAAACAAGTACGGTCTACACATAAGAACTACTTAGGAAACTCCGAAGCCGAAGTGCACCTTTGCACGTCTCGAGGTGTTTGTCAGTGGTTTCAACGTCTAGACTAGAGTTAGCTGCTTTCTGCTAGCTACACATGTGTATAGTCTAGATACCCGAACAACAAATAGGTCTCACTGGAAAATATTTTCCACGTACCTGCTTCACAGAAAAGTAAGGTTATGCCGATCATTATATTCTTATAATTAAACCTAGTTTTACCTTTTAATCTCGCGTTGTTTATTGCCATTATATAATACAACGTATCTGACGTTACGTATATTTTAAAGTTTTGTGGTCACGGACGACTATGGTGTTTTCATCCACATTTGAATATTAGGCTACTACCGTCTATTTTTGTAAAAAATATATTTGTACATTTCATTTCACAATGAGCAAACTAATACTATCTTGAGGTGTGGCGATTTGTTTGACTTATATTTTCATTTTCACAATAAAAATTAACCTAGGTGTTAAATTAGCGTCAACCATCTTCTTTATTAAAGTTATGGCGTATTTATTAAATTAAATGGCCTAGACCACGTATAGCGCAAGCTCGCTCACTATACATGGAATTAATTTTGTTTGCTTTAGCGAGGAGCTTAATTTTATCAAAACTTAAAAAATATTTTTTTTATAGCTTTGGTGGGTAATATGTTAAGTGGTCACCGGAGTCCATCGACATCTATATCGTAAAATGCCGCCACTTAACTTGAGATATGAGTTCTAAGGTCTCAGTTTTTAGTGTAGAACGCCTGCCCTACCCTTCCTTCCAAAACGCATTAGTGCTTCACGGCAGAAATAGGCAGGGTGGTGGTATCTACCCGAGCGGTCTTACTTGACATCTTGATGTCCTACCAGTAATTCCGCAAATTATAATTTCGCGGGTTTGATTTTTATTACATGATGTATTTGTTAAGTAGGTATGTATTTCATTACAAAAATTGGTACTTGCCAGCGGGCTTCGAACACCGGTGCATCGCAAGATACGAATGCACCGGAAGTCTTATCCTTTAGGTCACGACAGCTAAAGCACGACGATTGAGAGATAGCTGACACCACTCTCTAGGGCATGTTGACAAAGTGATAGTAAAATAGTTTTAATTACGCCTACGACTCACGAAAACCGAAGGAAATACTATTATGATATATAATTACTATTTCAAATGTAATCTATATTTAATATTTGTCAGTAATAACCAGTAAAAATAAGATCTTTAATGTTTTTTTTAAGAAGTCAGTTTCAAGGTCATAAAGTAGGAAAATATTCCATGTGTCGCAATAGTTTAAGTTTTGAATAAAACATGAGTCGTACGAGTCGAACTAAGTTTTTTCGGTGCTCTTGATCGGGGTATTCAATCTAAGTATCGTAAAATTACTGTATTGTTAACGAACCTTACGTGTGCAAGTTTCCTTGTTAATCAGATGCCTTCAAGTGGGTGAAAATTGAATCCGTTACGTAGATAGATATCTGTGTAGGTCAAGTTATTAAAAGCATTTACAAAAAAATTCGTAAGCTGTATTCAAATCAACAATGCGCTTAATTTTTTATTTTCTAAAAGATATATATCCTAGTGTGGTTGCTACTAGTATGTCCTAGTGTGATAGCTACTAATGCTTCCTAATGTGATTGCTACTAGAGAAAGTCAGTTTCAAGGGAAAGTGACACCTACATTTTCAATCGGAGGGCATGATTGCTTTGTGACAGAAATAAGCAGGGGGCTGCCATTAATCGACGCGAGTTGACAACACCGCAGCTCAAGGATCTAGATGAGTAATTTATCGTGTTACATGACGAGCGTGAATGCAAATTTCGTTATTCCTACGCATTTAAATTTACCCATTGCATTCGAACCCCTCTGTAGGGCCGCCTCAGTAATATGTTACTCAACAGGCTAGAACGCGTCATAAATCAAAGATTGTAACGTCGAACTTCGTATTAAAGTGGGGTTCTGAAGCTAACTATTTATATACGGTGACCAGACAAAATTAATATTCGACGTCGCCATTCCAAAGAGAGATGATTATACAGATTACGATTGTATCTTTAAGGCGTTCAAATTGTGAGGTTAGGTTGTATGTGGTACTCAATTTGAATTTTCGCTTACAACTGTGAACATGATAATGTTGTCTATAAGCAATAAGAATAAACTTTATTGCGAACTAGTGAACCGGAGAACGCATGGCTGTCACTAAATATCTGAATCATCTATTACCGAAATAGCTTGGGCGTCGTCTGTCTAAATTCCCGATACTAAGACAAAAACGTGTAGGTGAGCTCACGGGGCTCAAGCCGGAGTGTTGCTAACACTGGCCCTAGCAAGAGCAGTGCTTCGCAGAATCTACCACCGTATCGGAAACGCAACCCACTGAGAAGATCCGGCGAGAAACTCAGTGGGCTGTGTCTATGGGTTAATTCACTCGTCGAGCCCTTCATCGCAAGCGACGGGTTCGACGAGGACGGTGACCGGTGCTTGTGGTACCTAAAAGCACCGTTAATGGATCCGGAGGATCCGTATTGAAGTGTTTAGGGCGACGTCGACTGTTTACCATTGGGTCTACAGGATCGGGTATGTAATTCGACAAGAGGGTTTTCATGTCGTGCCGCTTTCTCAAAGTGGCGCAATGATACCGACTGTAGATACTGACTGAGTCAAGCTCCAGGTCATCATGGAGATCCACGTTCCTTAGGAACCATGCTGCTCCGACGGCTATCCTGCGATAACGGGATTGAATAACTTGAAGGGGTTTCAAGTTGGTGCGGGCCGCGTGAGCGAACACTACACTTGCATAGGTCATGACGAGTAGCTTAGTTTTTATTCCATTGATGGAAGAATGAGCTCGCGAGCCGCCTGTTGCTAAGTGGTCTATGATGTTCATTCATATGAATGAACGTCTATATAATGCGGTTAATAGGATGCATTGTAAGCTCGCACAGACATATAGAACCACCATCCCACCCATTTCTGCCGCGAAACAGTCATGCAACCCGATTTGAAGCGTAGAGCACCTGTTGTCAAATATATTTGAAAATTCAACCTTATACCAAAAGTTGTAAGGCAGCATTCACGTTGTGGTGTGTCAATTAGTGTACATTAGTGAGTTGTAGTTCACATTAGTTGCTGAATTAATTCTAACAGGGTGTACTCAAGTTCCTCGCCGGCAATAAGCCAATAGATTTCAATAAAAACGAAAAGTCATAAAGGTAAGCATGTACTCAAGTCTCTGATCACAAAAAGCCTTTTCAATAAGTTCAAATATAGGACAATATTTTGATTAAACGAATTAGGTGTCATTCATTCTGAACTCACTTATAGTACAATAAAATTCTTTTCCTTCTTTATATTGTTTCTTTCTTTTTCTTTTCTTTTAATATTTCCATAGATTCATTTGATATTTGTGAAAATAATCGGATTGCTTTAAAATGTTCTAAGTTCAATACACTGTGCATAATTAATTTACAACAACTTCACTAGGCCATTGAAATGGACAATTTCATCAAAGAGCGTCATAAATTCCTCTGTCTTCTAAGGCAATTAATTATTCGAATAGGCAACGCGAAAAAAAAAACAATAATTTGTTTTTCTTCATTACTGCATTTTTTGTTTACGTATTACTGGTACGGTGAAGCGGAACGAACTACATTCATCGATCGACGAGGACGCCCTCTCGCGTATTTTATGTACCGGAAACCAGGCACCCCTCGGTTCTGCCGGTATATTGTTTTCAGTCCAAAACTATATGTCGACAATCGTTCTTACACAGGGCATAAATCGATAAAGACGCTTTATAATCGATTAAACAAATACAATGGGTATTTAAAATTATGAAAAAAGGTGGTATACGTTAATAATCCAGTATTTATAATACACAATAGTCTTCAAAACTACTTTATACTATAATACAAGTTTGAAAACTGCCTATTTTTGCCGCGCAGCAGACACGAGTTCTGGTTTGATGGATGGGATAGCCATTTTACAATACAATTGACACTTCAACCTTATGTTTTAAAATGGATGGCGGGATTACCGTAATGTTGTCTATGATTTATGGTAACCACTCTACAGCAGGTCAGTCGTGAGCACGTTAGTCCACATAAAAAATATAGTACATTGTGCATCAAGGGAGAAAATTAGGACATTTCCTCCCGCGTGTAAAATTGCCACCAGAGCCTCATACTCATAAAAAGTATAGCCTGAGATACTCATAAAAAAAACAATTCATCTGTTTTTTAATTTTTAAATAATCTACTACTAATTGAATAAGAACTGTCTGATGAACTCATCTTTGCTTAATACTTCACTATTAAATTTTAGTACCTTTTGTTTATTTCATTTTTACACTAAACACAATATTGCAAATTACCCGAGTACAACAATGGCGGAGAATTTTCGGTGCGTGAGAGCAGACGTAGACACTAACGCGCATGCGCGCTTGTCAGGGAGGAAAAGTTACACTTTCTTCCCTGTACGGCGGGAGGAAAACCGAACTTTCGGCATAGGTAGGAGAAAAAAGACGTTTATAACTCGCAAAAATTAGGCTCAAGATTGCATGTTTCTGGCAATGTACTAAAGTCATTATATCTGTGTGAAGATTAACAGGATTACATATAAAACTCGCTCGTTTATAGAGTCCAATGTTTCGCAATTTCTACTTTGAACAGGTATCGGTAAATTGCTAACTCATATATCACGGTCCCTATCAAAACGACCGTCAATATTTTACGATGCCGTACACTCATTTGTTCAGAATGATCGAGAAAATATTATCACTATAACTTATATTTCTTTCACCTGATTACGCCCGATTGACTCAGCATCGCTTACTTATAATGGTTTTTATCAAACCATTTCAATTTACGATCTCCGAGACGATACGAGTACCATATTTTTAAATGATTTTCTAGAGCAGAGGTGTGTTTTATTGGTACGTGTGTTGTAATATGTTTTAGTGATTACACTTAATCTACTCTTATAATTATGTAAATGTATTTGAAACTACTGGTAGAGTCTATTATCCATATTATTATTTTTACTTTACTGGTGGTAGGACCTCTTGCGAGTCCACGCGGGTAGCAGTATAATGCGTTTCGGTTTGAAGGGTAGGGCAGCCGTTGTAACTATACTGAGATCTTAGAACTTATATCTCAAGGTGGGTGGCGCATTTACGTTGTAGATGTCTATGGGCTCTAGTAACTCCTTAACACCAGGTGGGCTGTGAGCTCGTCCACCCATCTAAGCAATAAAAAAAATGATTCTTATTTCAAATCAATATCGAAAAGAGATAAATACAAAATTAATCTTTAAAACAGTAACAGCGTGTTTATAGCTATATCTATTGGACTTGCGCGAAACCACAAACATTTTTATGAGACTTTTATAAATTTATCGGCGTCACAGCGAAAACTCGACATCTGCTTGAATCATAAGAATGTAATTAAGAGGATAGCCCTCAAAAGTATGTTGAGATTTCATTAATGTCGGCATCGGGTCCCTTGGCTTAATGAAATTACGGCTCCGAAATGTTTACGACTATTGAAAATTAATTTGTTCCAAGAACCAAGCGGAAATTCTGCTGTAAAAAATTAAAAGTTGTTCTTCGTGTGTCCTATACTGTTCGTCGGCGTCGGAGCGGAAATAAACTAACCAGATTTATGGTAAATAGAAATGTGTTTTTAATCTATTATTCATCCATTGTTTTGTGGCTGGCTCTAGTGCTATTAATAAATAATATTGGAAACGTTAAGCGCTAATAAAAAAAATAGAAAATGTATTTCGCAAGATTAAGAAATGATAAAATATTGATGTATGTACATTTGTATAATATAAAAACGCCAGAAATATCGATTGTCGTTTCAGGATTCGGGTTTTGCTATTCCTATACACAGTACATATATCTTATATGATCTAGGGTAAGATTATATAAGATTTAGAAAATAACTACATACAAAATACGTGTAATACGAAAAGCGTCCCGATCCATTAACGGTGCTTTTCGGTACCACAAGCACCGGTCACCGTCCTCGTCGAACCCGTGGCTTGCGACGAAGAGCTCGACGAGCGAATTAACCAATAGACAGCCCACTGAGTTTCTCGCCGAATTTTCTCAGTAGGTCGCGTTTCCGAGCCGGTGGTAGATTCTGCGAAGCACTGCTCTTTCTAGGGCCAGTGTTAGCAACACTTCCGGTTTAAGCCCCGTAAGCTCACCTACATGTTAGGGTGAAGCTGAAATAGCCTCTGAAGGCTATCAGCAAAGGTAGAAATAATAAAAAAAAAAACGAAAAGCATTGTAAAATAAAAATTTATTAAGTAATATTTAAATAGCAATAATTGTTTCTCTATACCTAAATTTCTCATAACCTTAAATGTTAGCGCAGGATTCAAGTGTCCGTGAGTGATCAATTTTGTTTTATACGTTAAACTTTTGGTTTGTTTATTTTGTTCGCAATCGACTTTTAACGTATAGACAAACAATTTAGTGACGATAAAAAATAGAGCGTCGACAGTTTGTTGGGAATATTCGAGAAGTGTGGGAAGCGTTATGTTAAATGCTTCTTGAGATATGTATAACCGCTCCAGTGTTGATTAGTTAATTGCTATGTGATTTAAAAGCGCCATTAATTTTTCTTTTCCTTTTTCATGAACGTTTAGTATTAGAATAAGATTTTCTAAAAGTCAATTGCTGTATTGAAGCCGTGGCCAAAATGAAGGGTTGGTTTTCAAATAAGTTTCGAGATATCATACCTACGTCCTCTTTTGCATTTTAGTATTTCATCATCCACTATGAGCTTGGTTGTGTACCTGGTATTGCCGTTGTCCATCAGCGACGCTGACCACTCACTATCAGGACCGAGGACTATGATCTGTTGTTTTAAAAAAAAAATTTGGAGAAATTTGTTTTTCCTTTATGCTTCGATCAATAATAGTACTTTATGTTCTAAATTAGTAATGGTACTTCATTACCGTATCGTAAAATCATCTCATTTTTTAGTTCGATCATTTTATAGAACTTTATTATCATGTTTATTGCTGGCTCAAAAAACTTACCATAATTTTAGAACAGAAATAAATCATCAACATAAATCATTCGAGTAAGATGAATTGACATCTGGACAAAGGCTCAGTCTAACCCCGGGGCTTAAATTCCTTCTTCAGTGCCCTTGATAAATCGTAAACATATGTGTTGAGCGTCTCGGCCTGTCGCGTGTTCACGTGTGAACATAAGGAGATGTAGCTGTGAGAGATCCTGTTTATGGGGTGTGAAACAGACCGATTGTAAGCATGTAGTAATGTTTGTTAAGAGAACATTACACGACGGAATTTTTTATTAAATTTCTGAGTTAGTATTTAGATTAAACTATTTTATCTTAACAAAAATTAAATTCACGACAGATTGACGTATATTTGCACGCATCACATGTACCTACATAAAATATATTCCACGTCCGTACGAATCCATCAGATCCAATAACTCTTGCATTAAACGCATTCAGCTGTAACAGTAGAAGTAGGCTTGGAGATTCTGGTAACTGTAGTCGTGGTACTGGGTAAAGATTTCGACGTGTAACCTAACCCATGCGTCAGCCCGTTGAATTACTCGCCGAAACTTCTCAGCTGCCCTTGAGTTGTTAGGTCTCCCTCGGAGGCCTTTGGACGATTCCGAATGAAGACTCGTCGAAGCATGCGCTACTATTGTTAAAAACTTTTGTAGTCGATCTCAACAGTTTTCAGATGAAATTTTAGTACGGTACGGTTCGTAGTGCACGAAAATGTCATACTCTATGTACAGATAAAATATATCTAATACTAAACGCTACTTGGGCAGGTAATTAATTACTCGACTACGATTATTATTCATTTAACCTTTTTCTTTTGTGATAGTGAAGTTTTGTATTGGAGAAAACATTACAAAATGTACGAGTACAAACAAGTGTTTAAATCTAAAATGGCATAGTTGCATACAGTTTTTTTTTTGTTTTCAACCGCTATGTTTCACAATCGCCACTCGAATCAATCAGCACTGGGAGAATTTATTGACTTTCTAACTGTGATATTATTATTTTTTATTTTTTTATCGCTTAGATGGGTGGACGAGCTCACAGCCCAACTGGTGTTAAGTGGTTACTTGCGCCCATAGACATCTACAACGTAAATGCGCCACCCACCTTGAAATATAAGTTCTAATGTCTCAGTATAGTTACAACGGCTACCCCCCCACCCTTCAAACCGAAACGCATTACTGCTTCACGGCAGAAATAGGCGGGGTAGTAGGGGTAGAAATATGGGGGACTCATAAGAGGTCCTACCACCAGCAATTACGCAAATTATAATTTTGCGGGACTCATTTTTATAACACGATGTTATTCCTTCATAGTGGAAGGTATTCGTTAGAAAGATTGGTACCCGCCTGCAGGATTCCAACACCGTTGCATCGTTAGATACGAATGCACCGGATGTCTTACTTACCCTTTGGGCCACGACGACTTCATTTAGACACAGACATTTTATAACACACTAGCGACCCGCCCTCGCTTCGCTTCGGAAACATTAAAACACACATGAAACCAAAAAAATAAAAATAAAAAAATAAATAAATAAAGTAGCCTATGTTCATCAGGGACAACGTCGGCTTCTAATGGAAAAAAATTTTTTTTTTCAAATCGGTCCAGTAGTTTCGGAGCCTATTCGAAACAAACAAACAAACAAATCTTTCCTCTTTATAATATTAGTATAGATATAGATTCATTCATGCTCATTTCTAGGATTTGTGTTTACTCCACATCGCCCCGTTTTCATACATAAAACACAGGCATCGGGATATGAAAGGAAACTGCCAAACGTAGTTGATTATGTAAATAGCCTTTAACGTGCGTGGCGGATGGCGTCGTATGTTGCAGCATATCTAGTAAACGATATGACTTATGCATTCGCGAAATTGGGAAACCTTTGTCATCCGATTATGAGCTGAAAAACATCGAAATAGAATTCCTTGTTCGTTGCACGTACAATAAACAAGGAAACTTGTACTAGCAAGCTCGGTTATTGATCCGTCATTATTTGAGCGTAAGTAAAAACGTTTCATAGGGTTTCTCACTAACGCTCAAAATCTTTAGCATTTTATTAAGTTCGACTTGTGTACTATATCGAGAGTATACCGATTTATTTATTACACTTCATGTAAAATTGACATTGGCGGACTTAATGCCTAAGGCATTCTCTACCAGTCAACCAAAGGTAGTGCAGAGTGAATAGTGGTAGGTGCAATGAAATTTATATTAATTTACAAATACATGCACACAAAAAAAAGTATATACATACATATATACACAATCACATATACATACATACATACATACATACATACACAAATACATACATACCTACACAAATACATACATACCTACATATAATACCTAGTTGTTCGTTTTTCAACGTTTTAGTTACTTTAGAAAATCTGCAAGCCGACGTGTTGTAAATAAAACATGTCTCGAAGTGATTTTACAATTATATTGCAGCTCCATAATCAGAAACGCGTGCTCGTTTTTCCGCATGACCTAAAAGCGCGTCGCTTGCTTCTACTTACTTAATTTTAATTAATATACTTCAGAGCCCTGCTTGGAATTCGATAAGGCTTTGTTACTCTGTGTACGGTTCCATTAATGAAAATATAATTTAGACGCGTGAGATAATAACGAAATATTTTCTTGAATGAATAAAG
This sequence comes from Bombyx mandarina, assembly GCF_030267445.1. Classification (NCBI taxonomy): domain Eukaryota; kingdom Metazoa; phylum Arthropoda; class Insecta; order Lepidoptera; family Bombycidae; genus Bombyx; species Bombyx mandarina. The sequence goes on along the minus strand of NC_143220.1, from coordinate 13,644,039 downwards.
AGTAAAAATTTTACAAATAAGAATCTCTTTCAGACTTTTCCGATGCGAAAACGGTTGTGTAGAAAAGATCGGTTTTAGTGATAGGACTATCTAATTTTAAATTTTCAATAACTATGTTTTGATGTGTAATAAATTACTTTCTCTCTCTCTCTCTCTCTCTCTCTCTCTCTTTATTTCCCTCTCTCTCTCTCTCTCTATAATTATAGAAGTCGTCGTGGCCTAACTGATAAAACGTCCGGTGCATTCGTGTTGAGCGATGCACCGGTGTTCGAATCTCAGGCGGGTATCAATGTTTCTAATGAAATACGTACTCAACAAATGTTCACTATTGATTTCCACGGTGAAGGAATAACATCGTGTAATAAAAATGAAACCCACAAAAATAATAATTTGTGTAATTACTGGTGGTAGGACCTCTTGTGAGTCCGCGCGGGTGGGTACCACCACCCAGCCTATTTCTGCCGTGAAGCAGTAATGCGTTTCGGTTTGAAGGGTGGGGCAGCCATTGTAACTATACTTGAGACCTTAGAACTTATATCTCAAGGTGGGTGGCGCATTTACGTTGTGGATGTCTATGGGCTCCAGTAACCACTTAACACCAGGTGGGCTGTGAGATCGTCCACCCATCTAAGCAATAAAAAAAAATTTGATTGCTTAATTATTTTACAAACAATCTGTATTCTATAATTTAGCAAAACTGATACAATGTCTTCATAATGTGAATATCCGACTGCTCTAATTCTTAAAAGAAAACGCTATTCACTCAACGCATACTTTATGTAGCTGTACGAGTAGTATATGATATTGAATTAATATACCTTTCACTATGTACATATGTTTAGTTAATAAGTTGAACTTTACATTATATATTGTGAAAGGGTTAAAACTAAATAAACAGTTATATACCTAGTAATGGTACCTTATGCATTTTCATATCGCATTTATTGATAGGGCGTATTGTGTCCATTGAATTAACACCGCCATGCTGCCTTTTTCCGTCACGATGCAATAATGCATTCCAGTTTGTGGGATAGCCCGAAAAAAGCGGTTAAGCAACACAATTGAGATTTTAACTCACGTCTTAGGTAGTTGACGATTTACATTTATGATACTTGGCTTCAATAAATAGCTAAAACCAAATGGGCATCTTGTATCATTTAGATATTCTATTTAAAGCCAAAAATACGTGTTATTATATTTTCACGATTTTTAACAAAACTTACTTTACTTCTAGGTTAAATTTAGATAAAGTTGTCATTCATTTCAGGGCATAAACCCTCTGTTTTCAATTTTCAATGGCGAATAATGGTAGGATCAACATTAATACAATTGTATGCTATATTACCGACATAACTCTATTGAAACCCGCAGAATATTAATCCGCTGTTGTTTAGATTGTCAATCAGACCGCAGATTGTTGTCCGGAGTTGTAAAATTGGTCACATCCTCTGCAAGACAGGACCCCTCCGTCCTCTAAGCTGACTCGTGACTTCTCCGACACGAAACTTTCCATAGACGTGACTCGTTTCAAGGATTATTACTCCGATGCATTATTGGCCGCAGTTTTTATCTCTTATAATATATTGGGGAGAAAGGCTCAGTAATTTTAGGGAGTATTTTATGTTACTGTGTGAGTTGACGCGTGATCGCGATCGCTCTAAACACGAAAGTTTGTTTTAATAAACGTGACTGTCGTTATAAACATATTAGTGTATAGTCTCTAAACGTGACTCTCATTTGAATAATTATGGGTGTTGTAGGATATCTAGTTCCTGCAGACGCAATGCAATAGTGCTTCGTAATACGAATCATTGTTTATTTGTGTAAGGATTACGAACAGAACGTACATAATGAATTATAAATAAAAATAATGTACGTATTGTGGATACTTGTTTATTGACCGATTTTTTGACAAACAAAATTATAACACGAGTTATCTGTTTATAGTTTATTTTAATGAGACAAATGAAAAAAAAAATAAAGAAAAAAAAAACAGAATGTTTTGTTGGGGACATATGATTACATTATTATAGTACATGAATAAGATTGATACCTTTCAGTAGTATCAATTTCTCTTTCATGTCTAACGACCTTTCCTTTGTTTTCGATCGTCATAGGTTCTTTTGATTCATAATTTACTGCCACAAAAATAGTTACGTAATAAAGATGACGTGACGCTAATTATTACAATTTGTTTCAGTGCTATTACTCGGAAAAAGTCCGGAAATTACCTACTTTGATATCATAATTTGATATTAACATTAATGAACAGGAAAATGCCGGAAGATATATGTATATTCTTTTAGTCGTCCGCTCATTTAAGTAAATGTACAGCGGGAGTTAATTGTTATCGAATCGCGAGTTTCAGGATCCATTTGCTCGGGAAATTCTATTAGCCTTTGAAAGGTCTCACGCGTATAACATTTACCGCTTCCGTAGACGGCACGGCGACGTTTTAGCCTTAACAACACACTTGTCATTGAACTGCGAACATCCATTTAGTTTCATTATGCGTCTATTTACCAATTTCGCTCGAGAGCCGGTCTCCTGCGTCCCGCCCTCGTGCAATCATGGTTGGTATTAAATTGCTGCAATCCAGCCAAGTGTTGTCGAGTTAGATCAGTTAATCCCCTGGGACAGTGGCGTGCTGGTTAACTCGGTAGCCGCACTGCGCTTGCGACTCGTTTTGCAAATTCATTCAATGCAGTTACGTTTCTAATTCAAAGTTCTTCAGAATCGAAAGGTTTTAAAATTGCAACCCTCTTTTTTATTAGCCAGTTATCGGTTTTTGAAAAAAGTTTAATTTAGAAGTTTAACGTTGACATTTTGTTTTTCGAATGTCCCGATAGTGATGTCATAATTTAAATCTGAATTATTTTGCTGCTTAGTATTAGAATGAAAATCACTGAATCGCTCGCGAATGGAAATGAGGCGGCGGTTCATGAAAGGTAAGCTTTCATTACGTATTCTGTTCGTGACGGACGAACATGACACATCGTTGGTTATGATTATTAGATATGCATATTCAATCAAAATCAAAACAGATACGGATACTCGTAGTGTGAACATATTAAAGGATTTTTGATTTTCATTCGTAGCTTTGTCGTGAGCTATGATAAGCACTGTTAAACATATAATTTCATTTATAAATACTATATTTTGGCACGAAGTTCCTTATGGGACGATGGGGAGGGGTACCCTAACCGGGAAAAAACGTCCGTAACGTAAGATTTTTACTAGTAATGTACAAAGTGTACGACTTAACTTTGTAATAACGTACAAAAAATAACATAATTTTATTATATATTTTTTATATATATTATATATAGTGAATAAAATAAAGTTGATAACTTTGTAAAGTAGTTTTTTTTTATCAATAAAAAAAACATAATAAAAATTTATACCCGAATAGAATAGAACTTAAAATTAATATTTTTATAATAAGGAACTTCGTTCCTATCCGGTGTCCCACGACACCACACATCTCTTTTTTTCTATATATAATATAATAATAGCATACTTTAATATTGTTTAAAGATTATATCTGTAATGTTTGTTCTGGTTTGTCTGTCCCTAAAGAAATGATGTTTCAAATTGAGATGTATACATAAGTTCGGCCACACGAAATCGTTTCACATTCACGTGTAAACTCACTTCACTCACGTCACTTGTTGAACTCGTAAGCATCGAATTGACATGACCACTTACGAACGGCTTAAGAGTACAGTGATCATTCGAAAAAAAAAAAAAAAAAAACGTGATGGATAGGTGTGAAACGGTTCGCGCGGTGGGCGCTGCCCCTCGCTCCACTTCCTGTTGTGTTCTCTTTTAATGTTATAAACATTGAATCGTCCTAAATACCGGGGGGTCGATGACCGGTTACGGCACTCCGGTGTGCCACTGACAGGGGTGGTATTCGATTAATTATAAAATGTTACAAAATGTGGATACAACACGCGACCTCAACTCAGTACTTGTTAATTATAATTTACGAAATCGGCCGCTTCGGTTAGTCGTCTCGATGGTCAGTTCAAATTGTAGATTCGTATTCGTAATGTTAAATAATATATTTTTGAGCACGCTTTTACTATTTTGATATGAATGTTAGTTTCAACGACTTAAATACGTCCGATAAACTGAAAGTCTATTGTACATCAAGGACCGATGATAATACAATTCATTTTACTACTTAAGCTCTGAACGTAATCAACACATATTAAAATTTAAAATGAAATAAATTGTTAGTTCGTTTTGCTATATAAGTGTGCATCTGTGTAGTTTTTTATAAGTTTAGAACTAATATATAATTTTTATTTATTACAGTTATGTTCGTTTATAGGGAAATGCATTCTTTCTTTAGGTCTGTAAAGCTATTCTTTATAAAAATCAGTAACTTCGAGGCACCTAAAGAGCCGTGATAATACATACATAGTGTATGTATGTATTGGTTAATTTTTGTATAGAGATATTTTGTGTCTATGCTGGGAGCAAGTGAAAAAGGTATTGGAATAACGTCACTCTATGTTAGGGATGGACGAACCTTTGCGGATCAACATGTCAATTTTTGCTGGAACCATAGACGTGGCGTTAAATTATGTTGACTTAGGGATTTGAGAAAATAATCAATCTAAATACAGCTATCAACGTAAAACTCTTCATTTAATTCAAAAATATACATTTTGTACTTTATGTTTACAAATAGCAATAAATGTTTCAATAGCTAATAAAAAAATATATATAAGATGCAAAATAAAATGCTATATGTATTAGGGTTGTAAAATTTTACTTATAAGCGTGTTTTTAAAATTTCTCTGAAAATATTGATCCGCACGCATAGGTAGATGAAAGTATGGATGAAAGAGCCCTTCGTTGCGTAGACTCACTCGAGGTTACTCGAACGCAAAAAATATTTCATAGTGAAAGTTACTTAGAATTAGAATTCGAACAGTTTCGATCGGTGGCGTGCCGTAAATTAAATTCTATGGGGTAAGTTATTCCATATCTTAAATTTTAAACTTTGACCCAGAAAATCAGAATGTTTTTCTTATATTGATTCATGTACAGTCATCATTTGTAAATGATTCATGTACAAAAGCGCAAGATAGAATATCTCGGCCACGTGCTCAGGAACGATAGATACATGCTGCTGCATTTGATAATGATGGGCAAAGTGGACGGAAAGAGACGTGCTGGGCGAAGAAAGAAGTCATGGCTTTGGAATATCCGGCAGTGGACCGGTATTGCCTCCGTCGAACAGCTGTTCCGGCTGGCTGTTGATAGAGATTAATACAGGAAGCTAACCGCCAACCTTCAGGATTGAAGAGGCACTGGAAGAAGAAGACATTCATTACTTAATCGACCTTGCAAAATGGTTGGAATTACAAAAGCCTTCTTTATTTATTTATTAGGTACACAATAAAAATCACAAGCTAAAAATATTCAGAATCTGCCTTGCAACATAAGCTATGTGCGCACACAAAGTGCTGAATTTGTACACAACGTTCCCTATACAAAACAATACGATAAAGTCTATGAACTTATTGTAGAAATCCGATAAGCCGTTCGTTTTCAGTAGCTGCATCAGTCAAGGTATATCTCTCACTAGCGACCCACCCTCGCGTCGCTTCGGAAACTGTAATTTATTAATGATTTCTCCACTTTTTAATGGATGTTATTATACATATAAACCTTCCTCTTCAATCACTCTATCTATTAAAAAAAAACGCATCAAAATCCGTTGCGTAGTTTTAAAGATTTAAGCATACATAGGGACAGACAGATATAGGGACAGAGAAAGCGACTTTGTTTTATACTATGTAGTGATTACACTTCTTCAATATCCCACTAAAAATTTAAATACGTTTTATAAGTAAATTGTTTTCAAACATTCACCGCTTAAAGTGAAAGCTATCTCAAATATTAATATTCATAGTCCGTTAACAATTCACTCCATTTTTTTTGGTTACGTAAGTATTCAAATATCCGTTATTCTTAAAAGACGTTCGTGAAAATTTCGTTAAAAACTCGAAACAATAAAAGGGGAGGTAATATTCTCTCAGGGTTTCCTTTAGAGAAGCTGGTGTTTCTTTGTGTGCGTTTTCAACGACGAAGAGGAACTTATTTCCATCGTCGGAAAATGTCTTGGAACTACAAAGTGTGAACTGTGAAAATATTCAGAGAGATGTTGTGGCGTCGGTCGCTTTTCTTGTCGAGAATGTGCGCGTAACAGGCCAGACTGTTTGTGTTTAAAAAAAAAAAACTTTGTTTCTCTATGAATAAAGGATGTATTTTTTGTAATAATTAAGATACTATTGTAACTTGTACTTGTACTTTGTAACTATACTGAGACCTTAGAACTTATATCTCAAGGTGGGTGGCGCATTTACCTTACCTCACCTTACCTCTATGGGCTCCAGTAACCACTTTACACCAGGTAGGTTGTGAGCTCGTCCATCCATATAAGCAATAAAAATAAAATAAAAGATACAAAATACAAGGAGATGCTTTAAATATGACCCTGCCAATTTTTGTTATCACCAGTGATGGTTTTTGGGTTGTAGACTGGAACATCCGTTTAATAATATAGTAGAGAATAGAACCTCATGTCTCAAGGTTGGTGGCGGCATTCGCGTTGTGAGGTATATTTGCTCGTTCACGAAGCAAACAATTAAAATTAAGAATCTATTTGTTTAGTTTCTTGAGAATTTTTTATGTTACCATCAAACAAATTGAAAATAATCAATGTAATTGTTGAAATTTCAATAGCAAACGAATGAAATTATGAATCTAAATATTGAAGTTTTTTTTATTTATTGCTTAGATGGGTGGACGAGCTCACAGTCCACCTGGTGTTAAGCGGTTATCCAGTAACGTAAATGCGCCACACACCTTGAGATATAAGTTCTAAGGTCTAAGTGCCAGTGATTATGGTCGAAATTCAATCATCGAACACTAGTATATGTCATTACAGTACATGTTGGAAAATTGTAATGTTTCAGTACAAACGATAAATACTTTAGAGCTCTGTAATAAATCGATAATCAATAATAATTAGGATACATAAATGATGGTAAGTAAAATAAACGAAAAATCCAAAAATATCATCGCATCGTGAAAGTCTTGTATCACAGACTCATTGATCCGGCCGGCGGTGGGCAGGACGCCAACGAAAGCGAATTTACTATGACCTATCGTGAAAATGAAAACATCAACAGGTTTTAGAATAAACGCCAAATTGAACTTTATCGTACTAGCAATTAGCACCATTTTCAGACAGGATGGTTTCGGATTTGTTCACTTTTAATATAGGAGGGAAAACTTGGTAGTTCTCGCAGAAAATAGATCTTGTGCTCTATTGTTTAGCGATGTTATTTGAAAATTGGGGTTCGATATGCCCTTTTTGCTACGGGTAATGCAGTAGTGAGTACTCAGTAGATAGTACTACGGCGTAGTGATAGTATTTGTATACAAAGCACAGATTTGGCGTATAGTGGAATCGTCCGGCTTTACCGGTTCTTAATATTTGAGGCCAGTCATTTTCTTTTGTTTATTTATAGGACGTTTTTCTTGTAAGGTTAATGTTTGCAAATAAATATTTACAGGCTTTTATTATTTGTCTTTAATACTTACGAATATGTTTTTTTTATATAATTCTGATTTTAGTAGATTTGGATTAAGAAGCGATGTATTCGACTTTACTAAATTTAGTCAATCTATTAATTTCAATTATCTCTGAGATAACTAAACTGTACGGAAAATAATATGAAATCTTTCATTCCACTCCTATTCCGGCTTCGACAGTAAGTGAAATTACTCCACTGATCTTATCGACGACTTAAGGTTGCCGAAGTATTTTGCCAGGTAGTCTGCGAGTATTGCATGAGGACGCTAAATGATATATCATAGAAATAAAAGAACTAAATTTAACGTCTGGACATAAGTTAGGTACAGGAAGAAGCGAATGAGTTGGTGAAATTAATTTTTACACAAATTTAAACTTAGATTTTTGCGTTTACGTTAAGACTAATTACTACGAATATTATTAGTAAATAGTTAGGTATAATTAGCAAGCAAAGTAAGTTTTAAGAGAGGCACATATTGTTCTTCATTTGACCGGCGTTTGTATTCGCATTAAATTTGTAGTTCAGAAAATTTTGAACACGTTACATTTTCTTGGGGTAAAGAGTTGGTTATATAACTTTATTCTCTATAAACTTCCCCTGCATTTCTAGATCTGTTAATTGGTAAAATAAAAAAACAGCAAATACACTTGCGTATGTATTATAGCGTATAAACTGGACCTTGTTTGGGTCATTTACCATAGCAAAAGCACCCATGTGTTAATACAAATAAAAAATTATCTTTGTGCAAAATTTCATCCAAGCAAACTAAAACTGAAATTATAAATAGTATAGATTTACTGTGTAGAAAGAAGAGTTAAATATCAGTGACATTTTATATTTTTTATAATTGTTACAACACAATACAAATATGATTGAATTCAATAGTAAACCTAAATAATCTTTATGTATTTTTTACGTAGGTATAATAGTTTTTTTTTCTTTATTTCAAAATACATATATGTACGTATTATGTAAATCAGATTTTTTTATTTATATAGGTAAATGAGAAGCTACTTATTAGGTATGCAATGCAAAATAACAATTTAATGACCTTCGACAAGCCTCGATGAGCTACTGAGCTATCCAAGGATTTCGTTACGCCCCCTGATAATCACATCAAGTACTATATTGTTTCATAATCAGATCAAATACTATATTGTATTATCTTAAGTACTTTTGTCAATTTCTTACGATAATCAACTGTATATAGCTTCCAAGATTTGTTAACATTTACAAGTGAATCTATCAAAGGCGTCCAAAATATATTCCGGAAATCACTAACAGTTTTTCAGTCCGAAGAGAAAATTTTGTTAAAAATAATTAGTGTAATAAAACCTGAACACGGTTTGCTTAGATACAGTCAACTGTTTGAACACATGTCTCTTATTTCCTACAGACCAAAATAAACGATGCATTTTATTCGACATAAACGGTTTACGGCATAGACGAGAGCGGAAATAGAAGTCAGTATTGGATGCGGAAATGGCGTTCGTCGGGAAAGGCCAGACATGCTCGGTATTTGCCGGTATTATTTGATTTGCGTCGTCGTCGACAACCACCCCACAACCGCCATGGATTGATTGAAATAATGGAATCAAAGGAAGGAAGGAATTAAAGGTTGCAAAGTAATTTCTATACCACCTTGATATGTATGTTAGTACCTGTTAGTAGATATGTACTAGTTACCAGGAGAAAAACAAGAAATTGTTTTGACTGTTAAAACAGTAGCTGTCAAAGAAATCAATTAAATATTTAGTTTGTTCTCTTCGAACTTAATTATAAATTACTAGCGGAACGCTCCGGCCCCGCTCGGGTCTTTAATAAAAATTTTAACGATATGTGACGTTGTTTTATTTATTTAAATAAAAGAACAGTTATTGCGGTATATCTAAAATAGTTAGACATATGCTGTCGAGACACTTTTTCTAAATAAGAATGTCTTCTACAAAGTCGTAGTACATTATTTTATTCTATCATCAATAGATTTCGTAGGGCACGCGATGTAAAGAATATTTTAGGTATTTTTTTTATACCTTGGGTTATATTATTAGAGTTTTAGTAAGGATCCCTAACTTTTTTCAAAAATATTAAAGTCTATGACACTCGGGAATAGTGTAGCTTCCAAACAATGAAAGAATTTTTCAAATCGGTTCAGTAGTTTCGGAGCCTATTCAATACAAAAAAATAAATCTTTTTTTAATTCAGACTTTTTTTAATTCAGAAAGAAAAATAATCTTTCTAATTTTTTATTAGTTTTTATAAGTTTTAGTCGTCTAAAACGACTTGTTTATTCATTTTACGTACAATATTGGTTATTGGGGTCATATAGCATCTTATTTTACAAGTAAAAATCATGTAATAATAATAATAAGACTTACACATTTAAAAATATCTAAGCTGATAGCCGAAAATCGGGTATTTTTTATAAAAAACAATTAAATTGAAATATCTCCAGATCGGTTAGATTTAGGGTAGGGTGTTTCATAGTCAAATCAGTCAGAAACGATGTAAGCTACACGCTCTTAACGGGAATAGGTCGACTTAACCTGTAACCCTGTATATGTATAGAGAAGAAGAAGATTATGAATATTGATATCAAACTGTTTTTACGAATGTATTTACTTAATTGTACGCTTCTGAGTCTGATATGTATAATTCAATTGAACGACTCGTATATCATATGAAAGTATATATGTAAACAGCAATAACGACAATTTATACGAACATTGCACCCGGCATATCTGAACTGAGCGCAGATATAAATCACGAAGGCCCAGACTACATCAGCAAATGCAATTTTGATCGCAATTAAATCCGTGTTGTGAATTACATTTTCGGATATAGAGTTTAAAAACGATGCTGTTTTTGTTTTGTTTTTTTTAAGCATTCATTCGGTGACATTATGCGATTTTTTTTCAAATTACAACACAATTTTGTAACAAAATAATAGGTTTTATTTGGTGTTAAGTGGTTACTGGAGCCCATAGACAACTGCAACGTAAATGCGTCACCCACCTTTAGATATAGGTTCTAAGGTCTCAGTATAGTTATAATGGCAGCCCCACCCTTCAAACCGAAACGTATTACGGCCAGAAATAGGCAGGTCGGCAGGTCTGAGAATTCGCGAATACGGCAGTTACATACCATAATAAATGAAAAAAATCACATTGGCACAAATTTAACAACGTTTATTGAATTATTGTGGCCTGTGAGAATTACGGAATTTTGAAAATTCAATATTATTTATGTTTTTCCTTTGTTTATCTACATAGGCCGAACAGGGTTCGCTTCATATAGTTATGGGAGTAGACATGTATACTGAAATATACATATGTCGCCAGGATCCGTGAGATTAAAGTCTCAATTGTACTGCTTAACGAATAACCTTGAATGCTTCGGTGTTCTATAGCAGAAAAGGGGCGAGTTGAGTCATTTCTTCCCTAACCTATTCATGATCACAACCTACCACCAGAAGGCCGTTAAAATTATCTTGTACTATCAAAATTGATTTTCTTTTATCAGATCAATTAGTGGAATCAGAGATGAATTTCAGCTTTGACAGGTTTTTATTAACGTTTTCGATCGAAATAACTTAAATCAGCCACGATAGAACCCAATTTGAGGCCAATTTTACTTCAAACAATTTAAAAAATAAATTGAAAAGTTAAGGTTTTGTTTCATAACCTCAAAAATAGCTCATATATACTTCACAAACGTTATTCGTGATTATAGAAATCGCGTGTTACAAAATATAAAATACATTTAATTCTCGAAGCCTTAAAAATTTGCATAATGGCTTAACAGTATACGAAAATTGGTCGGAGAGTTCTTAAATGTGATGTGATTAGATGTGATCTACTTTGCTAGTGTAGAAAAACTTGTTAATTTATTCATATTTATCAGATACTAGCGACCCGCCCTCGCTTCGCTTCGGAAACATTAAAACACACATGAAACCAAAATAAATAAAATAAAAAAAAATTAAAAAAAAGTAGCCTATGTTCATCAGGGACAATGTCGGCTTCTAATGGAAAAAGAATTTTTCAAATCGGTCCAGTAGTTTCGGAGCCTTTTCGAAACAAACAAACAAACAAATCTTTCCTCTTTATAATATTATTACTAGCGACCCGCCCTCGCTTCGCTTCGGAAACATTAAAACACACATGAAACCAAAAAAATTAAATATTTTTTTTTTTTTTAAAAGTAGCCTATGTTCATCAGGGACAATGTCGGCTTCTAATGGAAAAAGAATTTTTCAAATCGGTCCAGTAGTTTCGGAGCCTATTCGAAACAAACAAACAAACAAATCTTTCCTCTTTATAATATTAGTATAGATATAGATATTAGTATAGACAATCTTATGTGTAGATACTTGTGAGTTCAAGATTTAAAATCGTATACAGTTTCTCGTTGTCATTCCTGGAAGTGGCTTAAGGGGTGTGCAGACATTTGGTTTTTTAATTAAAAGAGACAGGCGGATCTTAATTAAAACGGGAGCTAAGCGAGCTTCGGAGAAAGCTCCGTGATATTATTACCTCTATATCATACGAGCCGAGTATTACGAGGAAACCAGACCGGTTTTCTTGTTTTTTTCCCTCATAAGGCTTCGTTTTTTTTTTATGACAAGCGTCTGCGGTCTTGACTGAAGTTGCAACGTCCGCAGAATCAAAAATAACAATCTATGTTGCTATAACGGAGCTTATGATATATTTGCAATCTATTTCGTGGGTTCTGTTCTTTACATTCAAGTGACGAACAGGTCTGTTTACTGTTTATCTGGGTTTAAATATCTTCATAATATTATATGTTTTTTTTTATTGCTTAGATGGGTGGACGAGCTCACAGCCCACCTGCTGTTAAGTGGTTACTGGAGCCCATAGACATTTACAACGCAAACTCGCCACCCACCTAGAGATATAAGCTCTAAGGTCTCAGTATAGTTACAAGGGCTGCCCCACACTTCAAGCCGAAACGCATTACTGTTTCACGGCAGAGATAGGCGGGGTGGTGGTACCTACCCGTACGGACTCACACGAGGTCCTACCACCAGTAAAATGTACATGTTTAAATGTATATCAAACTACTCTATATCAGTTTCTGCTTCCCATGGTTCAGGAAATCCTGGTTTGGGTTACGGTAATTGTGTGTTGTGATTTACGTTCGATTATGTTATTAATTATTTTTATTTTTTTTAATTTTTCAATGTTCTCAGAAAGAATAGAACGCCATATAATCATTGTGGTATATTAGGTTCAATGATTTTTTTTTCTAATGTTGCAGCTGTTACTCCATACCAGCGAACAACATGTCTGGTGGTTCTCATGTGTCGCGAACTACATTCGGTGGAGCCGACTCCGAGATGTCCAGTGGTAGTGCTCCACCGCTTCCCAGTCCAGCATCGGCTGGAGCAGCACTAGTTTCGCCAGAAACTTTAAGCAGACACAGCAGTCCGCCCCCGCTACCTCCTCATCCGTCGCACCAGCATCCGGCGCCATCTTGTTCCTCTCATCGAGTGCATATGGAGTCGCCCTTACGGTATGTTTCTTCCGTTTGAAAGAAAATGAGCGAACTTTTTTTTTGTTTTTTTTTAATGATAAACTAAGCTGCACTAAATATAATCACAGACGTGGATGGGTTTTTTATGCGTAAATTGCACTAACTGGCCCATAGACATCAACGTGAATGCAGCCACCTTCTTTGAAACATGAGGTAGACGTTTTACAATAAACTCAGCCACTAGTAAAAAAAAGTATCTATAATGTGTGTGCGGCATTATTTAATGAAGATTTAATAAATCATAAAATTGTCAATTTACTTGTGTTGTTAGGTTTTGCTGTCAACACGCAGTAATCTGCAGCTCCGAATAAATATCTATACTAATATTATAAAGAGGAAAGATTTGTTTGTTTGTTTGTTTCGAATAGGCTCCGAAACTACTGGACCGATTTGAAAAATTCTTTTTCCATTAGAAGCCGACATTGTCCCTGATGAACATAGGCTATATTTTTTTTATTTTTTTTTTTGGTTTCATGTGTGTTTTAATGTTTCCAAAGCGAAGCGAGGGCGGGTCGCTAGTCTCTCTATAAGGGTAGCGATAGCCGTTTTGGTTATGAGGACAAAATTCTATGATGCTATGTTATGATGATTTATGGTGATAAAATTGAGACTTCGAACATCATGTCTCAGGGTGGGTATAAAAAGCCTGTTCAAATCAGTCTAATGTCAGGTTTAGACAAAAATAGAAAATTGAATAGAACCAAGCGAGAAAGCACATCATCAGGAAAGCTTTTACTACTTACCATTACCTATTTTAATTAAATCTTGTTTGTCGTTCGACTGAACAATTGAAATAAACAATCTTACAAAGTGTTCTGCTTACCGGAGCCCATAGACATTCTACAATGTAAACCCACCTTGAGATATGAGTTCTAAGGTCTCTGTATAGGTACAACGGCTGCTTCAACCTCCAAACCGAAACGCATTACTGCTTCTCGGCAGAAATAGGCAGGGTGGTGGTACCTACCCGTGCGGACTCACAAGACGTCCTACCACCAGTAAAAATCATATATCACCATATCTCTCATACTGTATATTACTCGTAGTCCTAGTCCTAATTCTTAAAAATCTGTTCCCTCTAATAATAAAAAAAAAATATGATTGTGTGTTATCAGTTTGAACCAAATGATTGTTTACACCAATAAAAGAAATATTCGTTCCGTTATGTAATATGTTTCTTTTATAAATCAAACGCTCATCATTCGTTTTCTGTCCAATTTACAACACCTTTGTGTTCAGACAAGATGCACGTAAGACAAAGAAAGCCTTTGTTCTTCCACAGACTCGTTACATAGTCAAATGAACGCCTTCTTGAATTTAATGTGACAATATTGTAGACAGACGTGCAAATACGCCTCTAATGAACTTCGGCTGCAGAACGACACTGAAGATGCTGATTTATATAGGAAATGAGTAGAGGGATACACATTTGAAATTTGACAACAGCGAGCAGCTATCATCGTTTTTTTTGTGTTGTAAAATGTTGATCGTAAAGATTGATTTGATGTTGAGCCACTTGGCCTTTCGATTTATCTACGTGATTTGAATAGAGGGGCTTACCGTTATGCGCATGATTACTACCTTTATTACCTAAATATATTTAAGATTCGGAGTCTGTATGTAAATGTGTAAATGTTTTGATCTCATATGTATGTTTCCATGACCTGTAATACAGGACAAAATTCCTAGCTTAGGGCTGTATAATTTTGATACTATAAAGATACATAAATCAATCACATAGATTTGAGCGTTCACTAGGTATTACAATTTACTTCTTCGCTTTCTTGAGGTAATGCGTTCGTCGCTTCTCATGGAATGGAACTTTCCTCATTCCATCTATACCTTTAATTTTTTTTGCTTTTTGACAACAGATGGGATTAATCGTACCGACTTAACATTCAAGAAATGTCCCAGAACATTCAAGAGATATCCTAGTTTTTTCGATAAACATTTCTGCTATTAAACGATAGATGGCGTTACTTGTTCAGGCGCAGTTTATCCGAGATTAACTCATAACTAAATAATTAAACAAGTTGGAAAACAGAAATAAATTTTAAATTGCTATGAATTTATTTTATCCCGCACTGTCGCATTAAGTAATCGGATTAATTTGAATCCCTTACATGTTGAGAGCCTTGGCAATTATGATTCTCATCATCGTTTCTCGCGATATTAGGTTAAATTTATTCTAAACCTACAACGGTTTCAAATATGATTTGTTTCACATTACAAAATTTGAACCTGCCTGCGGAATTTGTCTTCATTAGATTTGATTTCATTCTAATTGCAACGCATGATTGATACGCGACAGAAACAGGCAAAATAGATTAAATGGTAGCACCCGTGACATTGTGCCGGATTCCATTTTTATTTTCGTGGTAGTCGTTTGTGAACACGAGTTTATTTGAGTATTTCAAGCCTAATTGCTATATAAGAGTTTTGTTATAAGAGTATTTGATGTAAGGGAATTGGGAACGAAGACAGATGGGTAGTGTTAGTGCTTCTCGTCTAAAACGTTAAAATACTGTTAACCTTTCAACGCACCACTTAATCAACAACGCGTGAACGCAATGATCAATACAATTATCAATATCGTTTTTTGAAGACTAGTTTATCAGTTGTACAAAAAGTCTTATTTTAAAAAAGGTATTGGACAAGAAGTTTTTAATTGAAACTGTTATCGTTAGATGACCTTAAAATAAGTTACGTATAACCCCAGCCAGTGCACTAATGAGATTCGGGCAGTTAACTAACTTAGAACCCTCGTCAACTAATACGACCAGGGATGTCGCCTTTATCAAATTTACTTAATCTAAATTTGTATGTATACCACATCCTGACGTTTCTTTGTTCATAAGTTCTATTTCTAACAACGAAATTTCTATAGAATATTTCATTTTGTGCATTACAAAATTCTACACAAATGTTTTAATAATGCTGCCTGAAAAAAAGGTTTTTTTTAATTTATTTTTTTTGCTTATGTGGGTGGACGAGCTCACAGCCCACCTGGTGTTAACTGGTTACTGGAGCTCATAGACATCTACGACCCACCGTCAATGCGTCACCCACCTTGAGATATCAGTTCTAAGGTCTCAGTATAGTTACAACGGCTGCCCCACCCTTCAAACCGAAACGCATTATTGCTTCACAGCAGAAATAGGCAGGGTGGTGGTACCTACCCGGGCGGACTCATAAGAGGTTCTACCACCAGTGCTCATTTAAATATGTTTCGTTGTGCTTTTAACGTTTAAAAAAATCGATCACAGTTTTGATAGCTTTATGCTTGTTATTTTTCTGACAGGATGTCCAGTGCTCCATCAATGAACTTGGGTGGTTCATTGTCGCTACAACCCATGCTGTACGGAGCTGCGAGTGCTGGTTCGGCTCACGTTCCTCTGCCTCCAACGAGACGCTCACCACGGCCTTCCAACACTATACAGCAGATGCACGTTATAAGCGCGTGAGTATGCTTTAACCAACTTTTTCCATGGGGAGTGCTCTGAGGAATTCTTTGAGATGATCCCCTCATCTCCTTTTTATCATAGCACCTCCCAGCATCGGAGCAGAGTTCATCCATATTATCTGGAACCGCTGCGTTCATCGACAGTGGGTTTCCGAGGTTTTTTTGCCATCCGGCTATGGAATGAGCTCCCCTCCACGGTGTTTCCCGAGCGCTATGACATGTCCTTCTTTAAAACAGGCTTGTGGGGAGTATTAAGCGGTAGGCAGCGGCTTGGCTCTGCCCCTGGCATTGCTGAGGTCCATGGGCGACGGTAACCACTCACCATCAGATGGGCCATATGCTCGTCTGCCTACAAGGGCAATAAAAAAAAACCCACCTCTTTGGTATTGTCAGGACTTATTGATCCTTATATTTGATTCACTTAGGAATGGTCTCTGTACATTACAATGTATGCTTCATTTATATCTCTGTTCTTATCGATAGCTTTCGTGAAAATAAAACATTATATTTATGCAAGTGGTCAAATAAGCAGGTAGGCATCGACTTGGATATACCCCTGGCATTGCTAAAGTCCAATAGCGACGGTAACCGCTTACCTTCAAATACACCGTATGCTCGTCTGCTTACAAGGGCAATAAAAAAAATTAGAGCAGAATGAGTAAATTTTTCGAAAAGTAATACTCAAGTACCCTGTTAGTGTTAAGAATTTTATAAATTATTATAATAGTTTATACTTATCGTTAAAGGTATATAAGTATATTTATTTAATGAAGAAATATTGTATGGTCTATGGAATATAATTAAAATTTAAAGGAAGATATTTAAATTTTCATTTAAATGTTATAAAAAAATCTAATTTTATGATACAGTAGTACAGTATCAGCGATTGCCTAAGATACTAGTGATTTTTTTCCACCATGCGAGACTGAAATAAATACTTTTAACCAACATATGAACCGCATTCTTTTTATCCTGTAATTATAATAAATTACGACAAGAATTTTAATTACGGACATTAATTCCAGTAAGCCCTTCTAAGATATCGAATGCAACACTATAATTATCCTATTGTTGGCTATATTCGGAAGCCCTTCCTAAGCCTCTAATGCGTTTCGAAGTGCTGTGAAATTTGTTTGTGGAAAGCATCAAATTAGAAAATATGTTATTTATACGATGCTTTGTTTAATGTTTAATAATAATTGTTATGTTTAACTCTTCTACTTATAATGTTTATGGTTAAGAGTAAAGATAGTTTTGTTATTGAATTGTAAAAGCGATTCCCGTGTTTTGTTTTCCGTCGCTCAAACGTGATTTCGAAATTTAAATGCACTTTGTTTGGTGTAAGAGTAATAATAGTTTTAATGCTCATATTTTTCATTTTTGTTTTTTAATATATACAAAATATGAAACCTATTTAAATCCATATATTATTTTAATTTGTTTGGGGTATTCTGTTAAATGACAACGGGTTTCCCTGCGGCTGTCCAATGCTTTGTTGGATTGGAACAAAAATAACAAGAAACAAGTTTAAAAAATTTTTGCCGCTCTATTAATTCTAATTATAAATCCCAAAAAAAACTGTATTTTCAAACATAACTAAACAGTGACAAGAACAAATCAGAAGATACGAAACTTCCGTGAATGCCTTGTGAATTGTATCTAACTAGATCCGGATCCAATAAATCGGCATTCCCTTGTACGTGGACTTCGTTTATTTCACGATCCTTCGCTTCCGTCGCAAATGTGACGTCAGACAGCAATAAAGCCCATTTTATGCGAGAAAAATTTTGAAGAACACTCTCATTTTGAACAGGCAGGGTCGTATGTAAGCGCGTGGAGGCAATAATCTTTCTACGGTCTTGTGGCCCACTCGTAAATGTGAATATACGGCTCCTGTACTTATTTAACGCGGTACTAGAATGTAACAAACACGCGGATAGCTCCATAGGTTGTATATATTTTAAATTGCCACGTACCATCCGGCTATGGAATGAGCTCCCCTCCACGGTGTTTCCCGAGCGCTATGACATGTCCTTCTTCAAACGAAGCTTGTAAAGAGTATTAAGCGGTAGGCAGCGGCTTGGTTCTGCCCCTGGCATTGCTGAAGTCCATGGGCGACGGTGACCACTCACCATCAGGTGGGCCGTATGCTCGCACGACTACAAGGGCAATAAAAAAAAATAATGAGTTTTTCCTTTGATAGGTAATTCCATATTCGTTTCCTGAATCACGGATATCTAATGATATTTGTATTTTCGATATTAAGACGTATGAATATCAATCTCTGGTTTCCATAGTACAGGGAATCCTAGTTTGGGGTCAGGTGACCGTGCGGGATTTGTTTCTGATTACATATCGACGCTTGAAAGGCAAACGTGACTAAGCGACAATGCGTGAACTTTACAGTAGACTAATTTAAAGTTGAAATACCTGAAAAAAAAATATTTTAACAAATCTTGCTGTAGGATTGAAATAATTTTAATAGACCTAGAAATTATTATTTTTTGCGCATCGAATATGGTTATTGCCTATCATTTATGTATAAAGCAGTTATTGTTGCTTAGTCACGTTTGCCTTTCAAGCGTCGATATCTACATTTTTTTATTGTCGGATATCCCTATTAGGGCAACATTAGAAAGGTTACGATTCATATTTATAAATTAGCCATTTTTTTATATATGTATTTACGTATGTTATAATATAGCAGAATTCAAAAGCGCCACGCATCTACCATTTGTTTTCGATTTGAGACTAGATCGAAGTGAGCTTCCTAAAACGACAAGTTTTACCAAATGGAAATTGTTTTCCTTTTATATTAAGGAAGTTTATTTAAATACAGTAGGAATTTACTTAACACAAAACAGCTTGACTAACATAAAGGAAAGATTAGGAATAGGCGAGTATTACGTGAAAACTTTTACAGTTGGTAATGCATATTCTAAGAGTTTATGGGTAGGTACTATTCTCTTGCTTATGCCGCGAAGCTATCATGTATTGAGGTATGAAGGATAGGGATAAAATAGGGAAGAATAAAATAGAGATAGTCCTCGAACTATACTATTGAGACTTACTGACTGGTGGTAGGACCTCTTGTGAGTCCGCACGGGTTGGTAACACCACCCTGCCTATTTCTGTCATGAAGCAGTAATGCGTTTCGGTTTGAAAGGTGGGGCAGCCGTTATTATTATTATTATTATTATTATTTACCTTGTATATGTCTATGGGCTCCGGTAACCACTTAATACCAGGTGGGATGTGAGCCCTCCATCCATCTACGCAATAAATAAATAAAAAATTACCTCATATCGATAAGTAGAAATCGCGTTCTGTCTATGGGCTCCGGTAACAGCTTAGCAATAGACGAGGCTCCATTGTCCATGTCAGCAAAAAAAAAACGGTTAAAAAACTCCCCTCTGCAATCATTGGCCGAATGGTAAAATTGGCACAGTGAAAAATGTCCTCGTTTCTCTGTCGTGTAATAAATTACAAGAATACGTAAGTCTTGAGGTGGAGTGGTCTCGCCCCTCGCAAGTGCGGCGACCAGCACGTGGATATAATGTAATCGACATCACTTTTATTAGGGTTCCAGAACGGACGTATTAAATTCACTTCAAATATATCTATTGCCAGAAATAAAGGTTTCCGCAATAAAAATTTTATACGTTCCACTCTTCGGTCAATTGTGAAATCGAGATGTCCGGACGCATTTTGATTATAAGATAAAATTAAAACTTTACACGAGACGATGGGCCCTTGGGCCCTGAAGCAAAGAATTTTTTGTCAGAAATCTCCAAACACTTGAAGGAGGCTACACGTGATGCTAAAGCTGGCTGGTATTTTACACAGAGAGTGAGTCTGGCTGTCCAACGTGGTAACGCAGCCAGTATCTTGGGAACTGTGCATCCTTCAAGCGCATTGGAAGATTTGTTCTACTGTATGAATTGATTTATGTTAAATTAATTTGATTTGTTATCACTACATAGTATAAAACAAAGTCGCTTTCTCTGTCCCTATATCTGTCTGTCCATATGTATGCTTAAATCTTTTTTTTAATAGATAATAGTGATTGAAGAGGAAAGTTTATATGTACAATAACATCCATTAAACAGTTGAGAAATTAATAATAATATATTACAGTTTCCGAAGCGAAGCGAGGACGGGTCGCTAGTTTATTAAAAAACTCTAAACAAGTATACTTTACACATATTATAATAGATACAATATTTTAGACTGGGCATGTACCATGTACAGTTTAGTTTAATTGATTAGTAAATAGGTGAAAATGTGCGCTTTATTTTTAGACTATTGTTGATTTGAGTGTGTTTTGGGGTTAGCTAGCCGCTCTGTATGAAAATAGTGAAGCTTATTGTGACGATTAATGTAATCAGAGGTATTGAATGCAATAACAATACTACCTACATATTTTATCGATACATTAAACGCATTTCGTCCCTGCTCTCACGATTCGCACTCGCAAGGGAAATTGCATTTTCCTCGCTGAATGTGCACTCTGATGAAAAGCACTCGCTGCGGTGACACCGCGTGTTCTAGTGCTTGGAAATTAACAACTATATACACAGAGCCACCGTCTCGCAGAGTTTCTTTATTCGAAAACAAAACAATGTCGTCGAATGCTACACAACCGACAGAATTTTACTGACTCTTTAAATGGCTTTTGTATTTGAATTGGATAAAGCGGTGTGTTATATTTTAAATTAGCCACGGGGTTGTTTTTGTTTCAGTAAATTTTTTGAGATTGCAAAACTGCAAAGTACTACTGTATGTATACTTTATAGTATTGTGACGATATTGTACTGTGAAGCTTGATGAGGAACTTGGAATACGGATAAGGGAATTCATGCCAACGTTCCATTATTTTTAGGATAGGCGTCTGTTTGTAACGCGGCAGTATCGCACAGTTTTTGAAGTGAACGTTTTGTCAATGGCAGTGAATAGTGTTAGTATCAAAAGAATTAAGACTTTAAGAAGTGTCCGAGTTTAAGGGAATAATTGAAACATTATACTTATTATAAATTACACAGGTAAGAAATATAGACAGTCCTACGACTATATTTTTATTCGGATAATAGATAATCTTCCAAGTTATAATATCGGTTATTCATTTCTTTTTATTACACTTAACCAGGCAGCGACAGAGACATATGAATTGCGTAAAAAAAATTAGGTCAGAGAGTAATTTAAGCTACATCATATCTCGAAACATTTATACTTGTTTCCAATTATAGAGAACTCTTAGTTTCTTACTAAGGCGGAATCAAGCTCTTGAGTTCGTCATACATCATTTGCAAATTAGTCATCTTTTTAACAACCAAAAATCTTCAAAGGCTAGGTACATATTTGTATAATTCCGACACCCACGCAATTAGAATGTTTATTGTGTAGTCATACCATTATAAGTTCATTCAAGTCAGAGGAATATCGTAGAACCAAAATATACATATAATATGTATATGAGTTTGTATATTTCGGAGAACCACAACAATTAGCATAGCCTTTACCGGCGGTTCGAAACCACAAGTACTTTGACTGGAACTTCAAAGGTGAGGATAACTTTGATAATTACTTGGCGCAAAATAAACGAAACAACTTCTTCAGTGATACGGATTCTAAGTATAAATTACATGTGGGTGAAGTTCATTCGAATAATTCGTTTTTGGTTTTAGAACTTTCAGCTTCAGCGTAACAGCACAGCTTATATCATAGCCTCGTCAAGGTTTTGTGACAAGAGTAGGAAATTAAGTATAGAGTTGAATTTTTTTTTTTTTTTTTTTTTTTTTTTTTTTTTTTTTTTTTTTTTTTTTTTTTTTTTTTTTTTTTTTTTTTATTGCTTAGATGGGTGGACGAGCTCACAGCCCACCTGGTGTTAAGTGGTTACTGGAGCCCATAGACATCTACAAAGTAAATGCGCCACCCACCTTGAGATATAAGTTCTAAGGTCTCAGTATAGTTACAACGGCTACCCCACCCTTCAAACCGAAACGCATTACTGCTTCACGGCAGAAATAGGCAGGGCGGTGGTACCTACCCGTGCGGACTCACAATAGGTCCTACCACCAGTGATTACGCAAATTATAATTTTGCGGGTTTGATTTTTATTACACGATGTTATTCCTTCACCGTGGAAGTCAATCGTGAACATTTGTTAAGTACGTATTTCATTCGAAAAATTGGTACCCGCCTGCGAGATTCGAACACCGGTGCATCGCAACAACGAATGCACCGGACGTCTTATCCTTTAGGCCACGACGACTAATATGTACTAACATTGTCTATGCAGCTAGCTTTTTGGCTAACAAGATCACTTTATTTTTATATTTTGATACATGATATAAATTATTAATGTAGTCATAAAATCCTTATTGTAAATGTGTTAATTGAAATGTTGCAAATTGTGGGAAAGGATTTTTTTTTTTTTGTCAGGAGAAAGTCGCCGGACTCCCACCCTCCACTGGGGATGGAGGGTGGGGCATGTCGGAGTCGAACCGACTAAAGCCTCCTGTCGCTCAACAACCAACGTCCAACCCTCGCATGAGACAGAGCTCATGAAAAGGCAAGGGGAGGAGAGTGAAGGGTTTAGTGCGGAGCACATCTCTCCCATCACCCTCCCCCTCAGGACGCCGGGACAGCGATCGTCGGCGCCACGACCACCAGCCCTCTCGGTCGGCAGGCTGTTCGAAGCCCGCCTAGATGGCGCCGGTTTGAATAGGTTATCCTACAAAATACCCCGCTGGGTCAGAACCAGCGTGGGTCGAGGATAGCCGGCCTTCCATCACCCGGATGCTCTTGCGTAAAACGCGTGCAGAGCAGCTTTCACGTCATCTTCTTAGGCCCCCTTCGCCGGGGTGGGAAAGGATAATGTTTTTTTTTGTTCAAACATATTAACGGGTTATTTTAAGATAAAACATTATCGACTTTTAATTTCTTAATTAACTCTATTTTTACAGTTTAATTTCGCACTTTTAATTTTTATCTATATAATTAATACGCGAAGCAAAAACTTTGTACCCCTTTTTACGATAATTGCGCGGACGTAGGGCTATGAAATTTCCCACACTTATAGAGAATATAGAGAAGTGCAGATTGTTAATTTTTTTTAATTAGGCATAAAAAATCAATTAAATCAATTAAAGAAAACATTACAAACACTACCATGTCTTTGACACACACACGCATGCATACTACTTGTGCAGCTTTTTTTTTACTTATATGCGTTTTCAATAAGAATATAAGAAGAGCAATAAGAAAAGTGTCAAACTTTTCTTTTTGCGTATAGTCTGTGGTCAAATTAAGAGTAGAATAAATATTATTTGTCCTTAATAATATTTTTCTAAAGTGTAGCCTTGGCGAATTCTTATATAGAAGTATAATAGACTTTGACAATAGAACCATAATAGTGTACAAACTTATAATTTCAATTGATTATAGTCGAATTTTTACTACCGGGGGACCACTAGTTGTTATAAAGTCACGAGATTACGAAACCGCTTTTACGGTATAATCTCGTATTTTATTTTATTTTTATTTACTTTAGTTTTAATTAAGTCTACGGCTCGCGTAAGCCCAAGGTAAAAAATAAATAAATTAATTGTAATTTTCAATTTTTAACCAAACCTAAAGGAAAGTGATGACTAAGTTAAGAATTTTCAAACGAAGTCTTCTAAACTCAACTAATTCCTGAGTCCAAAGGTTATCATTTGAAATGTGACGTCATAATTTAAGTTAGTCTATAAACGCGCATATTGTACGGTGGACGGTACCTTCGTACGCGTATATTTTGAGTCAGTGGGGAGCTCGTAACGCAGTTGCCATGACAACCGAGTATTAGAAGAGGGGATCCTTCCCTCAGGGCGAACGCTGAGCACTCTCGACGACCAGGTTCGTGTGACATCTTTGATTTTAAAGTTCATTCTAAATGCGTAGCACGAAATATTTTTAGAGTTCATACGAATTTGGGCAAAAAAGTTGCAAGCATCTATCTGTATTAGCTTTTATTTTAGTTTTTAATCTTCTTAATCTAAATGAAGTATTTATCTCATTTTTAAGTTTAATGGTTTAATTGAAAGAAGGGACTGTTGTTAGTTCAATCATTCAGTCTGTTTGTGAATAGATTACAAACGGATAAAAGGATCGCCGAATCGGAAATTCAATTTGTATTCTTATTTACTCTGCTTCATTTCGGCATTGCGTTTTGTATAGGTTTCACTTGCTTTTTTCTTTCAATACGTATTACCTATATATAAGCACCTTAGCAAATTTGAAAAATATCTCTGTGTGAAATAATTGTTTTGGGTTTGTGAAACGTAGAAATGTAATCTGAATCATTTTTATTAGTGCCTGGTGTCGCGTGTAGTTAAAATAGAGATATGAATAGTCCGTGACCACGAAAAGTGTAAATAGCCCTAGCTAGATAATTCACTACTGATCCAACCTATTCACTAACACTATTATTAGACGCCTGCAGCTCTCTGGCACTAGGAGCAGGCTTAAGGATCCTGGTAATCGTACTCGTCGAATATCGAAATGAGTATTTCAGAAAAGCTCTGTCTGAACTCATCAAATGTTATATTATTCTCAACCGGTCTCCTTACAATTGTTTTTCCAATTGTAAAATAAATACATCATTTATTGATTATCATTTTGGTAATAACCCACTTTTTTAATGTTAAAATATTCGAGACTATTTTTATGTCGTCTGAAAAAGCCGTAACCGTAATTGCTACTGCGAGTTTAATAGCTTAATTTGAAACACGGTGAGTAGTATGCTTTGTTTATGCTGTTTGATAGAAACGACCTTTTGCGTCGCCATTAAATAAGGATTAAGAAAAGAAAAAAAAACGCACGCGAGCTAAAATTCGCGTTCGGAGCTTTGAACATGGTGAGCTTTACCGTAAAAATCCACTTAAGAGGTGCCATATGTGAAAAGGGAATGCGCCAAGTATTGAATTATTAATGAAGGCATCTTGTCGTCTTATTGAGATACAAATTTCAGATACAATAAAAGTACAGGCGTGCCTAAAAGCCCGTGTGGATAAATTTAATTGCAGTAACGTTCGTTTTTGATGCAATTTGACTCAATGGTAATGGTATTGCAATATCGCGTACCGCGTATCGCGTATCCTCGCCCAGAATTTGAACTTAGGTCATTTATTTGAGAATAAGTTTTTGTAGTTTTAATGAATGCATATTTCGTGACGGATTTAAATGAACTATCGCCCTAAACGACAGCTGGTGGGTGGGCCAGAGACCAGTAAGAGAGTGTGAGCCACATTTAATATATATCTCCGTTAAGTATACATATATTGTAGGTTGCGATAAAAAAAATTTGTTTGTTCATGTCATTAAACCAGCCGCCGCCATTAACCATGTATTTTGGTATTCACTTTTAGAATTCGTGGTTACTAAGGAAAACCCGCCAAATAATTCCTTTGTCAATATATGAGTATATACAAGTCAAACATAAAATTTTGCATGACTCGAATCAAATCTCACAGAGCTTGAAACGGATCTATGGTGTTCGGATTTTCATAAACTTACTGGGTTATTTTATAAACTCACAAGATCCATTGCCGAATATAATAAAACTTTCATTCGATTTTCATGTTGAAAAATAACAAAGGTAACAAAAGGAATAAAACAAAGAATAAAGTAAGCATTAACTTTAGGAACGTTATTCAATATTCTGTTTTTGTATTGCGTCCACAGAAACGAAGGGTCAAAGGTTGTTCAAATATGTACATATATTAATATTGGCTTATTATTCATCACTCATCAATATTCACGTGATACTCATATAGTGCCGAGAGTACATACTGTAGATACGCGTATTAAGTCTTTTATACGTATTCAATCAAGTCGGCGAGATAAGGGTCGAATTAAAATAAATCTATCCATATTTAAAATACGAAAGTAATTTTGTCTGTCTGTTAGATAATCACGATCAAACCATAGAACCGATTTTGACAGAATTTGATGTGAAAATTGTTTCAAAATTTTAAAAATTATACAGTTTACATTATTACATCCCACAGCCGAGAGCGAGTCCAAATCCAAAATATGTGGTAGTCCGAGCGAAACCGCAGCCGAAAAATTGCTAGTATTATATTGTATGCTTGTATTATATTATAGTACTAGCGACCCGCCCTCGCTTCGCTTCGGAAACATTAAAACACACATGAAACAAAAAAAAAAATTCAAATCGGTCCAGTAGTTTCGGAGCCTATTCGAAACAAACAAACAAACAAATCTTTCCTCTTTATAATATTAGTATAGATATAAAAGTTAAAATAAGCTTGTTTCTTTGTTACGCTTTTAGGTCGTAATTATTACAATCCGCCGATCATCATGATACCAATCATCTTAAAGGCCTCAATACCCGTAGTGAGAAAAAGTTATAGGGTAAATTGGTAACTTACATCCAACAAAATGCTTAATAGTAATTATGGGGACTTTTAACTGCCTCTCTAGGTAGACATATAACTCACCCAGAAGCGACGCCAGAAATTGTAGGGACACAGCTAAGCCGCTGTCAGCCGCTGAGAAGTTTCTACAATCATTTTTGAAGAAGGAAATCGAAAACTATGTCGATCTTCTTTTTATTTCTTGTTCTTGCACTAGCGCAGAAATATTGTAAAAATAAGTTCATGTCACAGAGCGAGGTGGTAGGTGACAAAAAAATTGTGGCAAAATAAAAAAGGAAATGACGGAGTCATCTCGAATAATTAATATTTTTGCCGTGAAACATCTTTTTTTTTTTATTGCTTAGATGGGTGGACGGGTTCACAGCCCACCTGGTTTTAAGTGCTTACTGGAGCCCATAGACATCCACAACGTAAATGCGCCACCCACCTTGAGATATAAGTTCTAAGGTCTCAAGTATAGTTAGAACGGCTGCCCCACCCTTCAAACCGAAACGCATTACTGCTTCACGGCAGAAATAGGCAGGGTGGTGGTACCCACCCGCGCGGACTCACAAGAGGTCCTACCACCAGTAAGAGGTCCTACCACCAGTAGATCTTCCACAGACTAATCCTTGTAGAATAGACTGTATAAAATAAACAGAGGACCAATCTGTACGTGGTCCCATCGGTTTTAATCTATCTATGAGACTAAATACGTTTGCTTACAGAATTGGTAACGCAGTAATAAAAATCCTCCCCAGAAAACTACGTGTGAAATGTAATACGATTTAGCATTTAAATTGCTATCAGATTTAAAAGAGATCCAATTTTTGTTTGACCGGTAACATTTTGAGTGCCGTTTTTTGGGATCGGCAATCTCCATGATCGCGCAGATTAAAATTGAGTACGATGAATTATCTCTGCCTTTGAATAAAGTTGAAAATTTAATATAACGATAAATTAAGCGGTGGGCCTGACGTAATTAACGCCACGCCAACAGTTTATTACTGAGCTTCCAGCGGAATTTCAGCACGTTTTCGGAGTTTATGATAAACGATGTCCATTAAACTTTAGTAAGCAGTGGATTTGACATGGTAATCGTCCGTCCAGTTACAAATCATACGGAGATAAGACCTGATGCCACACGATAAGATCCCGAGCATTTTGTGATTACATGGATTTCAGTGACCATTTAATATTGGGCGGCAATCTGTGACATTGAAAAATCCGCAATAGTGATATTGAAATATATAAAGATCTCTAAATTAAGAATACTTTTTTTTATTGCTTAGATGGGTGGACGAGCTCACAGCCCACCTGATGTTAAGTGGTTACTGGAGACGCTGGACATCTACAACGTAAATGCCGCCACCCACTTTGAGATAAGAGTTCTAGAGGTCTCAGTATAGTTACAACGGCTGCCCCACCCTTCAAACCGAAACGCATTACTGCTTCACGGCAGAAGTAGGCGGGGTGGTGGTACCTACCCATGCGGACTCACGAGAGGTCCTACCATCAGTAGACTAGACACATCCGGTGGGTTCACCCACCACTTGTGGTTTTTCTGTGGAGCTAAATGTTAACTGTATGAAAACAGTTTTTATATTCATAGTGTTTCTCGTCGCATCGTTTTCCAACAAAGGACAAAAACCAACAAATTTACTTTCTCAAATGAAATTATACTTAAGAAATAGTAGTATGGTAGAAATACGAAATTTAATGGGTGCATTGTACGTTCAATAGGAACTATTTAATATATCACAGAAATAATAAGAACGAACTTTATTGCTTGTTAGAAACACAATAAACACCAACACGTGTTACTTTAATATGAAAGCAGCAACAATCATTTTTATTACATCACTAAACGAGTGTAAATTATAAGTAACTAGCTGACCCGGCAGACTTCGTAGTGCCTCAATCGATAAATAAAAGACCGACGGGGGACACATCAAAGGAAAAACAAAATTGTTATTTTTATCTAATTCCGAGCATTTTCATATTTATCTACCTTTTAAACCTTCTCTGGACTTCCACAAATAATTCAAGACCAAAATTAGCCAAATCGGGTCAGCCGTTCTCGAGTTTTAGCGAGACTAACGAACAGCAATTCATTTTTATTTATATAAGTAATAACTCGTTCAAAGACAATGTTTCACAGTCAACGGCTTCGTCAGTTACGAGGAAATGAAAATAAAGGATCTTACAGTATTAGGAAATGTCCAGTGAGGTACAAACCTCTACGGAAGATCAATAAGAAAGATATGAGTCCCTTGTAGGACGTACTCAGAGTTTTTGTATTTGTTGAGCACTCGAAAGAGAATGTTTTAGCCTTTTTATGTTTTTCGATTTTCGGCTGTGCTCTTGTGTCGTGTTATTCATCTAACGAGTGTTATTGTTACTATTAATGTAGTTCACTTTTTATTGATAAATCCCTTTTTTTTAACTGTGTGCTTGTTCGTTCTCCTCTTCGCATCGTTTTCTTCATTACTGAGGGTCGTGACTCCCCCGCTGCATTAATTTCTCCTGTACGATTTCCATCCATCTGCTGCGATTGTTAGCTTCATGAAGGGCATTACGGAAGTTGTTGCTTAGAGAAGATCGTTGTTTGTTCTAGTTAGCAGTAAATTTATTATTGATGTATATATTTTGTTAATTTTGTCATGTATTTATTCACTCTTAATGCGAGTAGCTCAATAATTTTGCAGTATAATAAACATTTAATACAGTTACGTAAATCAACAAAACTAGCATAGAAGTCAACTATTCCGTATCAAACTGGCTATAATGCACGTAAAAATTCCGCAATATGGGCTTTGACTCAATCTTTTTTCATTTCAAATTCGTCAAATAGATGTTTTGTCAAATAAAATGATATGTAATTATAAATTTCTTCAGAAATCATTAGGTTAGAAACAAGATGCAGACAAAGGTTTCATAACTTTTTTCCGAGGGGCTATTGTAGCTACGCACGGTTTGGTAGGTGAGCTTACGGGGTTCTAACCGGACCGCGGGCCTAAGGATGTTTGTAGGACCTTACACAGGACTCAACCTGGGAGAACTTGCTAAGACTAGCCTTAGCAAGTGCAGTCATCATCATTTTTTCCTATTACCCTCTGCTGGGGTGTAGGGCTCGAATCAAATCCTTCCATTTACATCGGTCTTGGGCAGTCTGTTTTAGCTCCTCCCACGTCATGCCCAAGACACCTACCTCCTGCTCCACCGAGCGACGCCAAGTTGTTCTTAAAGAGCAGTGCTTTGCTGATTATACCACTGGATGAAAGAGCAGCTGAAAAGAGAGCAACTCAGTAGGTTGTCTGTAGGTTAGGCTGCATGCACATCAAACTGTCGAGAACGGTGACCATTATTTGGAATACCTGAAAGCACCAAGAGTGGATCAGGAGGCTTCGACTTGACATTTTAGGGATATTCCATGACGTCACTAGCATTGAGGTTCGGGTCTTTATGAGAAATGGCGAAATGTTCATTCTAAAGACGTAAATTTTTCTAATAGGGCTATTAAATTATTATTTAGTAATTTTACAATTGCTATTGTCGTTGCAAACAAAACAGTTCCTTTATATCACTTTTCTGTTGCGTATAAAGTATTGTACCCAACTAAGTTAGTCAGGTAAGTAGGAATAATTTCAAGAGTTTTCAACCATCAATTCAGTTCCCTCCGACAATATATCCTGACTGCGTACCTATCAATACAAACAAAAGGCCGAGTCAGTGGGGCGTAGAATCATTTTCACAGATTAACGAGATCCCAGTGACACTGTCACCCGGACTACCCGAGGATTCCATCCATATTTACGTGTCGCATTCTGTTTAAGCGGCTTATTTCGGATCTATTTCGACTACTCGTTAGTATATTGTGAATACCAAATTAATGTATCGTGCTAATTAAATCTGACGATAGGCGTCCTTGTAATGTCGCACGCTTTCTTTACCTTAAGCTCGAATCTTTTAACTCAAACTAGAATTGTTAGTAGGTATAAACAGTTTAAATGTATCTATTTTCAAAATAAGAAATTAAGGGTTAGTTTTCATGGTTTCGTGTGTCTTGATTTTTTCTAAGACAAAAACAAAAACGTTCCTAATCCGTTAATTATGAATCTTATGCTTTACAGTTAATTTATCAAGCTTAGTATCCCGCAGGAATATACGGGAATCCGTAGAAATATACGATAAGCTGGAAGTATTTATTTCCCAAGGCTCTCCCTCGCAGGGCGGTTGGCCGTCTCGTAAAACAAATGGGCAATGATTCCGGTCGAAACTGTTTTACTGGCAGTTCGAATTCAACCCGATGTTATTTATAAACTACGCGAAAGAAAACAGGGTTTTTGCAAAACCTTACGAATGATCAAGTAACTAAGGAGTTTTGTTTCAATTTACTCCCATGAGAAAACAATATGTACAATTATTTAGACTTTAAGACTTACAAGATTTTAACAAACTAAGTATTTTCTCGACTCACTTCATTTTTCCGAAGAAACCGCACAGAAACAAGTCCGAACAAACCAATAATGAAATATAACGATTGTTTGAACAGAAGCGATGCATTAGCGACCACGTTGTCCGCTCTCTACGGGAAGCTGTTGGTGGTCATGGGTGTCGCCTTTCCCATGGCCGAAGTCATATCAACGTACATTCCACCCTCGTTTTATGAGGTAAGCTCAGTTTGATATATTGCTTCTCTTTTCGTTGGCAGTATTTTCGATGCGATATTTTTCTTTCTTTTGATTCAGGGTGATTTGATCGATAAACGATTGTTCAGATCGTGCTGTGTTCTAGACTAATTAGTTCAATATATCAGAAACTTCTCGAATTAGCAACGAATAAATATATTTACGTTTAATTATTTTCACAAAACATTCAGGGTGTCGCGTATGTACTCCTAAATTCAAGGCGTTCGTTCACATGGTGCTTTTTGTAAAACGTGCACGCAGACAATCCTCCACGTTTTGGAATATAAAGTACGCATTAAATTAAGGGTATTTATGTACACCTGGAGCGAGTGACATTAATTATTTTCTTTGTGTATTTAGCCATAGAATCGTTTGATACGGTAGATAGATCTTGTAATGTTCATCAAAATCTTAGTATAATCTTGTCAAATCCAATTATTAATTTATCAAATTTTAATGAGCAATATGTATTAAATTATGAATTTTAATTATTGTTGTCGCTTATGGAAATGTATTTACGAAGGTTTTTTGAATTTAATGCTACTTTACGATTGTTTTGAAAAAAAAAATTTTTTTGGCCATAGAAGCTAGCATAGAGCTATTGGTCACTATCGATCATTAGTTTTTTTTTTTTTTTTTTTTATTGCCTTTGTAGGCAGACGGGCATACGGCCCACCTGATGGTGAGTGGTTACCGTCGCCCATGGACTTCAGCAATGCCAGGGGCAGAGCCAAGCCGCTGCCTACCGCTTAATACTCTCCATAAGCCTCGTTTGAAGAAGGACATGTCATAGCGCTCGGGAAACACCGTGGAGGGGAGCTCATTCCATAGCCGGATGGTACGTGGCAAAAAAGATCTCTGGAAACGCACTGTGGATGACCGCAGTGGCTCCAGGTAGTATGGATGAACTCTACTCCGGTGGCGGGCGGTGCGATGGTAAAAACGAGATGCTGGTATCATCTCGAACAATTCCTCAGAGCACTCCCCATGGAACATACGGTACAAAATACAGAGGGAACCGAAGTCCCTCCGCAGACCCAGAGGCTCCAAACGATCCGAGAGAATGGGATTATCGACAATCCGAACGGCCCTCCTCTGTATGGAGTCAAATGGAAGAAGCTGGTATTTGGGAGCCCCGGCCCAGAGATGGGAGCAGTACTCCACGCGAGGCCGGACTTGTGCTTTATAAAGCAACAGTCTTTGTCCAGGCGTGAAGTACCGCTTCGCTCTGTTGAGGACTCCCAGCATTTTGGACGCCAACTTGGCTTTGCCTTCCAAATGACTCCGAAACTGGACATCGCTCGAAATGTCGACCCCAAGTATCCCGATACTCTCGGAAGGTTGCAGGGATACTCCTTGGAATTGCGGCGCCATGACAAAGGGGTCCTTCTTCGCAGTGAACGCGCAAACCTGTGTCTTCAACGGGTTGAATTGAACTAAGTTCGATTCACCCCATTTGGAGACTCGCCCCAGAGAGTTCTCTACTTCAGACACAAGTTTTGATCGTCTCTCTTGCACCACGCTCCGAGAGAGACTCTGATGGCCGATATATCGCGCATCCCCCGTGCTATCATCTGCATAGCAATGCATGCCATCAATAGACAGCATGTCATTGATATACAGGATGAAAAGCGTGGGGGAGAGCACCGAACCTTGTGGAACGCCAGCGTTAATGGTCATGGTATCAGAACAGTCACCGTCTACAACGACCGTGATGCTCCGCCCATCCAAAAAGCTAGCGATCCACTTGCAGAGACCCTCGGGGATTCCGTAAGATGGTAACTTCGATAGAAGTGCCCTATGCCAGACCCTGTCGAAGGCCTTCGCGATATCAAGGCTCACAGCAAGAGCCTCGCCCTTGCTCTCCAAGGCTTCAGCCCACCTGTGAGTAAGGTATACAAGAAGATCGCCAGCTGAGCGACCGTGACGGAAACCGTACTGTCGGTCACTGATCAGCTGGCGATCTTCAAGATACTTCAGGAGTTGTGTATTTATAATTCGCTCCATCACCTTGGAAAGCAAGGAAGTTATCGCGATAGGCCTGTAGCTCGATGGGTCCGACCGGTCACCCTTCTTGGGGATAGGGGGATAGGGTGTAGGTTCGACGAATACTAGATGCCATGGTTCAAGGTCAATAATTTCAAGATTCCTAAGACGGCTTTACTTGTTTGTTCTGAACTTGTTTCTTGTCAACTTCAAGAAATCCGATTTGGTTAGCATTCGCACACATATCAAGGACCGTTGATAATACAATAATTTAATTATTTTAACCCAGATCGACTAAGATCACCAGGAAAAAAATTCTTATGGTCGTGTTTTTTTTGTTTTTTTTTTTTGTGTTTTAGTTTTTAACCTATATTGATTTGTTTAACCGTTATGCATGGGTTCAAAAGCGCTTTATGAAGGTTTAACGTGAGGTCAAAGTCTGTTGCATTAGAATACATTTTCTTAAAGTAGGATCGCATTATTGTTTTTTGTAAGAAAACACATTTCTGCTTCTTCACCTTCTGATTGTTTCTGCAGGGTTTCTATTTGTACCTGTACATCGGCAGCATGGTGTTCCTTTTGTATATGTACGCTGCTCTCGTTAGAGACAGAACGCGATCTGGAAAGGAAACCGCTATTGTTGCAAGTTAGTATGTAATACTTTTTTTTTTCACTTACCTAATCGCTGTTAGCCTAAAAGACTATTCCAGCTACTCGGAGCACAAGCACCGGATGTAATACCAATACTAAATGCAGAATGTTTTGCTACTTTTTGTCAGATCAAGAGTTTGTTTAAAAAAGTCGTAATAATATTTTAACTTTTTTTGAAATGATCCTCTTTTTATATTGCTGAAGTTTTGCTAACTATTTAAAGATCATGTTCACTCGTGCGATACCTTTATATGTGTACATTTATGTTGTATATTTTCTTTTCATTTATTAACTGCGTTAGTCCATGACCATGTTCACGGTACGGTGTTAAGTGGAACCGGAGCCCGCAGATATTAATTACAACGTGAGCTTAAGTCAGAAAACAATTATCGAATAGCTAGTTTTCATTTTTCTATTTCGTATATTGATTTAACTGATTTTTATGGGAAAATTTACAGTATACAGTTGATAAGTAAAACGCACCAGTTTTTTATTGATTAATTCTCGATACATATGTAAGTACAATATAAATGAAATGGGACGATAAATTGATCGTGTTTTGTTGTTCTTTGCCGCAGACGGGTAGTTTATCATCATCTTGTCTCACCATTCGAATGGTAACGCATAATATCTTCGCGGTAATAATCAGAGTGGCGATACCTACCTTATTACTTCACTACCTACATGCGGGTTCGCAATACGACCTACCACCAGGAAACACCGGTTAACGGTCAAAGAATGCTGGAATAATCCTCGGAGAATGTTGCTGCCCATTCTCCGGTGTAGCCGTTTTTTACGACACTCATGGGAAGAGATGGGGGATAGTGGGGGCTACACAACCAATTTCGTACCCTAAACCTTTTGTTTTTTCCAACATTCCAGTTGATAAAAACTGGGTACATTTTCTGTTTCGGTTCCGTAAATCTGAATTTGTTATTTAAATGATGCTTGAAAAGTGCCGGCTGAAAAGGGTCGCTAAATAGTGAAAGGGGAAAAGAGTTTCGGGTACTTTTTGTTGCTTGATATCATAGTAACTATTTCATGTAAATGAATGTTCAAATTAGTTTTTCAATTTATAAGTTATTGATATAAATATAATAACAATTGCCACAGTCAAGAATGAGTTTATTTAATTTTTATATACTTATATATTTTGAAAATTCAAATTAAAAACAATATTATTATGTCTGTATCTACTATCTATTAACTAATTAGTGAGGAAAATCTCTTCTATTTATTTTCTTCCCGCTTTATCATCTCGAATTCTGAAACAATTTATTTTGTTAGAAATGCTAAAATATGGTTTGTCTTTTTATTAAGGATTAGGCTTTCCGCTGCTTAAATGGAAAACCAGGTGACATTCCATATGCTTTTAAACCAATATCTGTTAATGCTGGATATTGGCTTTTGTATAGTCTCAGTATTATAGTTTCCAAAGTCCACATTCTACACGTACTAAACTCAATCACTGAATAAAAATACAGTATGTTGTTATTTATTTTTATAAATATAATTTTATTTTAAATAGAGTCAGAATCTAGTTCGACGCCATCCGAATCGGATTCGTGTTCATCGCACGAACAAAGTACTACGACAACGACACACGCGATCCCACAGTTACCTGCCAAGAGATTATCCCTCGGATTTGCATTGGCCACCCGGACGCATCACTACGGAAGTTTTTATTTGCGAATGGGAGCTGTTGGTAAGTGCCCGAATAATATAAAGCTATATTATTTAATTCTTTCTACACTTTAGATTGGATATATAAATTTGTTATATTTGGGTATATAATTTATTACTGGTGGTAGGACCACTTGTCAGTCCGCGCGGACAGGTACCACCGCCTTGCCTATTTCTGCCGTGAAGCAGTAATGCGTTTCGGTTTAAAGGGTGGGGCAGCCGCTGTAACCATACTGAGACTTTAGAACTTGTATCCCAAGGTGGGTGGCGCGTCTACGTAGTAGATGTCTATGGGCTCCAGTAACCCCTTAACTCTCCAGGTGGCCTGTGAGCTTGTCCATCCCACTAAGCAATAAAAAAAAAAATACAAAAGTTATCGGCGATTACTTTTCTAGCGGTAGGCAGCGGTTTGGCTATGCCCTTGGCATTGCTGAAGTCCATGCGCGACGGTAACCACTCACCATCACGTGGGCCGTATGCTCGTCTGCCTACAAGGGCAATAAAAAAAAAGTATTTTTACCCATAAATAGTAGTAAATGTAATTTATTTATTTTTTGATGGTAGGATGATGATTAATGATTTTAAGGGTAGGAGGGCCATTCAAAATTTCAATTGAGACTTCGGCTTCATTCC
Organism: Bombyx mandarina; assembly: GCF_030267445.1. Lineage (NCBI taxonomy): Eukaryota > Metazoa > Arthropoda > Insecta > Lepidoptera > Bombycidae > Bombyx > Bombyx mandarina. Next base: position 13,607,336 of record NC_143220.1, on the reverse strand, counting down.
TCAATGTGGTGGCGATATTTACGTTGCGATATCTAGGGGCCCCGCTAACCACACAACAACAGATGGGCTGTGACTTCGTTAAATCATCTATACAATAAATAATATATACAAGACTTTTTCTGAACTGTCTCCAATAACATTACAAACTTTCAACTCAATCAAATATACGAGGCTCAAACGCATAGAGCACGAACAAACAGAATCATACAGAGAAGACCACTACATTTAAAATAGTATTACATTAAATACATGAAAACGGGTCAAATACGTCTCAGTGTTTAATCAATTTACCTATTTAACGAAATAAACTTAACTCGATCTTACAATACAAGAAATAGCAAACTGATTATCTACGCCGGGTAGAGACTAACCGAGCGCTTGCCCTAGTTCAGCCCGTATTTGCAGAGTACAAACAATTTGTCGAGATATCTAACTAAATCTCTCCACATCCTTTGTTCGGATCGCAGCCGAGTCATGGATTAGTTCCGAATGAACTTTCTTATTGATGGCGAAAGTTCCACTAATTCCGTTCAACTTCTAACGAGACTCGCGTTAATCCAGTCGCATCGTGTTTGGATAATGTTTTTGCTGTGTTTCGGTTGTATTGTTTTTCGAAGTGTTTCTTCGATTTTAGTGAATTTAGTTGGCTATTTTTTTTTCTTGTTAAATGATCGATGTATTTATTGTATAGACAGGTGCATTTGCTCACGGCCCACATGAATTTAAGTGTTTATCTGAGGCTATATAGATGTATGTATAGGGTGAATGCAGACTTGAGGTCTTATCTGAATAGTATACAAATTATGCAAATGTTTTTATGGAATTTATCGTGGCAGTCATTCATGAACATCAGTTACATTCATATGAGGTCGTCAGCGCAAAAGTGGCCTAACCCATAATTTTTCATATTCGTGCTTTATATGTGTATTGCAATTTATTTAAAATATAATAAATTTTGATGAAAACCGGCCAATCCCTAGTTTCACCTATAAATAATAGATGGCCTTGTAAACATTGTTTTTGTGCGTATTGTTTTTGCGTACGAAGCAGTGTAAAAGTAAATTCAAACCTCATTATCTCCATACTAACTATGGTAAGCTTAGGCCACTATTGCACTAACGGCCTCATATACTAGGCATCTTATTCTTTAGGCCACAATTTCCATAAGATATAAATCGTTAAGAAATAATTATAATACTTTTCAATAATGAAAAGGTTTATAAAATAGCTCGTGGATCGGTTATCTTACAAGTATTGCTCATTCTATGAAAAATACTTGCTGATAGAAACTACGTGACGTTAAACCACAGAATAAAAAGTACATACAAAAATATATTAAAATAGCATGCAATTGTGTAAAAGATTGGAGTCAGTTCATTCCCCGTTTTCTGACATTTGCAGTCACAAGTTTATAGAACAAGACAACATTGATAGAATTTATTTATTTTATGAACACTTCATTATGCATTACCAATACTAAATAAAAGTATAACGTCTACATATGTTTATATTAATTTTGCCAATTGTTATTAGGTAAATTTTAGCATTAAAATTTAACAATTGAAGCTCTGCTTTTTGTTCTTAGCTTTTGGTATCGGATCAATGATATACTCCGGGCTGGAATTTGGTCAGTACTGGGAACTGGAGAGGAACACTAATTGTCACAACGTCCTGCTAGCGCTGACACCCGCCACCAGAATGGCCTTCATCTTCATACAGATGTACTTTATCTTTCTCAACAACGAGGTTAGTAGAAACTTTATTTTTGAAAATTCACACAATACTTATGGCAAGTTTTTGGAAATATTTTAAATCAAGCACTATAAGCTACTGTGGCCAAACAAATTAAAAAAAGGAATGTATGTTTTTAAATATCGAAAAAATTTGCTGTTACATAAAAATCTTACCAAATTAATAACTATTCCAGATGAAAGTATACAAACACAAGATTGTGGCCAGGTTCGGTTTAATGCACATGGTCGGAACTAACCTCAGCGTGTGGTTGAATGTATTGGTTCAGGAAACGAAACACGAGATATTGACCTTCTACGACCCGGAGAACAAGACCATTGGACTTTCGCATAGACTAGGTGAGCATTGAAATTTATTAATCATTTTTGAACTTCAGCAAGTTTATGACCAACAAATATATGACCTGATATATGATCAACAAAACTTGATGATATTCCTTTTAATAACATATTCTGTTCATTTTAAATGCAAGGACAATTGAGGCCATCAGCGCAAAAGTGGCCTAACCCACAATTTTTCATAATCATATGTATATTGTAATTTATTTAAAATATAATAAATTTTGATGCAAAACCGGCCTGTCCATAGTTTCACCCATAGATAACAGATGGCTTTGTAAGCTTTGTATTGTTTTTTTGCCCAATATAATTCAAATTCATGAAAAACATAAACCTCATTGCTCCATAATAACTGTAGTAAGCTTAGGCCACTTTTGCGCTTACGGCCTCAATTCACCTACGAAGTAAACGAAAATAAAATCGATCCGAACGTATAGAAAGAGAATGAAATAGAAAGGGTTGCACTGATCGGAAAGATATAGTTTTTCGTCAAATTTGGCAAAGACCCTTTCAAAATTTCTATATCTAAAAATGAATTGCTGTTCGTTAGTCTCGCTAAAAGTCGAGAACGGCTGAACCGATTTGGCTAATTTTTGGTCTTGAATTATTTGTGGAAGTCCATAGAAGGTTTAAAAGGTAGATAAATATGAAAATGCTCGGAATTATATAAAAATAACAATTTTGTTTTTCCTTTGATGTGTCCCCCGTCGGTCTTTTATTTATCGATTGAGGCAATACGAAGTCTGCTGGGTCGGCTAGTATAATAATATAAAGCGAAAAACCGTTGCTATTGTTCCGTGCTATCGAACTACGCACAGCGCGACTTCATCAATCGATATTTTTGTTTCTTTGTGTTTACATGAATAAAATAGTGGTAATCGAATCGCCCTTGTAGAAAGTACTAAAAACTTATTTTATAATATAAACTAAATGAAACTGACTACGTAGGAATAAATGATTACTTACTGTATTTCTGAAAGCAATTGGTGTCTAGAGAGTAAGAAAGATAGAGGAGATTTTTTTGGTTAGGCAAAACAATTATCATTGAAAATCAGTCAACAAGCAAGTATAATTGTACAAAAGCAATATCTTCTAGACAATTGTTTTAATGTAGATAAATTCTGAAAGAGATAAAGTTAACTCGCTGTATACTATTTTTAAAAATATTCAGAGATATCTATCTATCAACATAGACCAAACATCTATGCATGCATTTTATTAAAAATTTAAGAAAAATAAAAACATGTATACAATAAAATCTTGATTATTAAAATAAATAAAAAAATGACTGGTAATCTCGTAACCTCAATCAATGAGTGACATTGACATTCATCTTCTTTTAAAACAAATCTAGTGTGTCAATGTGCACTAACTAACAATATAATATACAGATCTTTCCACGTGTATACATGAAATCACAATGAAATTTAATTACTAAGAAAGTCAAAGGTAATTCTTACATTTAGTAAGGGTATGGTGTAAAATGAAACTGGTATATTAATTAAATAAACGGTGAAATATTGACAGTTGCTATCATTTAAAGATTGCTTCAACCGTCAGAGTTGAAATCCATTACCGGTATCAGTCTTATAATTTTATTGAAACAGATTAACTAAATCCGAGTTTTATATTTTAAATTCGTTGGATCGCAACATTGTCACGTTCGAGACGCTATTGTGTAAAATGTAAATTTGTTTTACGCTTATTTTGTTATGTAAATGTTGTAACATATGATCTGTATATTTAGACACCACCCCCTGGTAGGTCAAATTAATATCTATAGACTTCGGTAACTGCTTAACACCAGGGGAGCCGTGAGTTCGCTCACTCATCTAACTCATTAAGCAACGGGTTACGTTGAAAAATTCCGGTACCTGAATAAAATGTTAGGTCAAGCTAATAAAAAAAACGTGTTAAAAATCTGTTTGGTGATATTTTACTAACTGCCTCACGTTTTTGTGTCGGTAAATAATATGGAAGAGATAACGCGAAGTTGATTAAGGTGAACTAATGATAGCCGTCAATAAATTACTCGGATGGCATTCCTATGCCGCGAGCAAACCCGGAAGTTATTTGACCCAAATATTTACGAGGTTTCTAGATAGCGATCGAGGATAGAATGTATACGACGAATAACTTGGCTCCGTGATATTTTGTTTTCACTATTTATTTTTTGTTTCAGCATTCCAAAAGGCCTTCGCTTCTTTAGCTACTGAGGTGCCTCCATCACATCCGGCAGCGGCACATCTCCGCGTTCCGAGAGGGCTGAAAGGACCGCATCACATTTTCGAATGTAGACGTACTAACATTATGGGTACTCTCGTTCAAGATGCATCGCCTTTTCTGTTTCCTTGTACAATTGAGTATTCACTTATCTGTGCGGCTATACTTTACGTCATGTGGAAAAATATCTCGAAATATCCATCTAAAGACGTAGCGGCAGCAATCGCCAAAGCTCGCATACTCGAAGGCCTAGCTTACAAAAAGTCCCCACATTTGTACAGCGTTGACTGCGCTAGAGCTCACAAGGGACTGTTTTTTGGAATTCTCGTATTAGTTCTAACGATTATATCTCTAATCTTGTTCTTCGTTTTGGTATCCAAAAAGGAATACGCATCGTTGGCGGTTGTCGAAGTGAACATGTGTGAATTGGCTCTTTACGCTATGACGACTTTAGCTAGTTTGGCCGGAATGTTTTGTGTAAGAAATTTAAAGTATGACGGAAACCGAAATCTCGAACTCGATAACATACTTCTTGTCGGAGCTCAAACTGGCATGTTCATTTATGGCACGTTTACCATCATCGGAGGGCACTTCACTATAGAAAAGAACACGATTCTGATCTTGATCACTGCTTTATCTTCATTAATCCAAACAACATGCCAGACGATGTTCATATTGGATGCGAGTCGTCGGTCAGCTAAGACTCCTGAACAATTGAGAAAAAAGCCGGGCAGGGAAATAGTGACGTTCTTATTGGTAACCAACTTAGCCATGTGGGCGATCAACACACTGGAGAAATCGCGCGCCGAATCTCATCCAGTCCAGTTGCACTTTTACGGACTCTGGGCTTGGACGATCATAACGCATGTCTCAATGCCGCTAGCGATTTTCTACAGATTCCACTCGACCGTTTGCTTGTGTGAGATTTGGAAGCGCGCTTACAAAATGAAACCTGCTTACATGTAGCGACGAATCCGAAGGTATTAAAGCCACCGATAAAATATAATTGACTTTTGTGTAACGCATTCGTAGTTTTTTCGAAGTTAGTCGGTGTTGGTTTATCTGGATGAAAGTGCCATAATTACATCTAAGTCGGATGGATAGTGAATACCGGAACTAATTTTATTAATCCTATCATTTTATTATTATGAATATTTATAAACGTGTAGTTTTGAACATGCTTAATCTTATTATAATCCGGTGTACACTTATCTTGATATTAGTTTCGAAGTTGACTGCTATATGTTAAGTTATTGTATTTAAAATATTTTAACGTGTTATTTATTTGTAGCTTTATGAGACGCTTTAATGTTATTAGCGAAGGTGCGTGCGTTGTTGATATCAGTATTTTGCGAATAAACGGGTTTATACGTTTGGTTTTAATGCTTTAAACGTAGAAGTTATTTTTTTCTCATGATTATAGCGTTAATAAATGTATAGTTAAAATATTGGATATATTATAAGTAGATTATGTGTTCGTCTTTCGTCATGTTCATTAATTAGATGTAGCTAGGTGTAAGTTGTTCCAAGATGTGGCCCGCATAAACATTCCAGTTTTTTAATAGTTTTCTTTACTATTTTATTAACATCCTCACGTACTCAGATTTAAATGACAATGTCTTCCATTAGATTATATTGTTTTATACACATTTCTGTTAGAACGCAAACCTGTAGACTGTAGAGTTAAATGATAATATAAATACCTAAATAATACATTTTCCATAGTTAAAATGGGAGCAATGAATTATCGACCTAATATTTTTTTGGGAATTTTTGATGTTTTATCGAAAGAAAAAAAAAGAGTAAAAACTTGCAGTTACAGATACATGTACGAAGAGATAATAATACGTTTTATTAATGTAACGAGTGTAATCTTATAGTCTGAATTTATATTTGAGATTTGTAGGTGTATTTATTCGGATGGAAATGTAGTGTCAGTATTTTGGATAAACTTTTATTAGTAGAGATTAACGTGCTGCGTATCCAGTAAGTAGATGAAATATGAACACCAAAGTTTTATAAAGGGTAGGAAATTTGGAGCTTACTATTATAGATATCAGATCATGACTCGGTCGGTACCACAATACACAATGTTACAATAGAATTAGCTAATAAACATTACGTCCATTGCATTAGGTTTTACGAAGCATTAAGCATTCATTCATTGACAGAGATAAAAGTATTTAAAGAAATTTTACGAGGTTCATTTGGCTTTGCATAGTTCAAATGTAATTTACATTTCGTCTAGAATTGCATGTAACTAGATTTAGAAAACTTTATATACCTTCTCATAGTTTGATGTCGTAAAATAAGGTATAATCAATCGTTTCTAATATTTGAAACTGTAACAAATAAGCAATTTTGTAGGTCATATTCAAATATTAAGATTTCGCCAACAGTAAGTACATTACAGTTACATTACAGTGTTCATTGGAGGCATCGAATAATAGCTGATTCTGTAGGCTCAATCAAATCTTACTTTAACTAAAGTATTTCTAAGTTATTCACGGATAATTATTATTAGGGCAGTATAATCGGAGTATAAGATGTATCGGTTGAGTCTTACCTCTGTTTCCATTATTATTAATAACTAAAGATATTGTTAGTAATATTTTACAGCCGCGTGAGTTCTGAATAATGTTCATCATGATGACGGCAGGGTCACTAAATAATGTACCATTCCAATACTAAAAAATAAATAGTTATTTAGTGACTCTGCTCTTATCGATCCCAGATGTATCGATTTGTTAAATTTAATTAATCTCTGTATTTCGAGTTTTTACTGTGTAGATGTGTATAATATGCGTTCAAATACCTCAAATTTTATGTAATTGCTGTTTTATTGTGTTTAATCAATCGATATGTTAAATCGTATGCATCTAATTGTTTTTGCATTTTCATAAAAATGACTATTTGAGTTTTATGTTGAACAATTTTCTGTCGTCCTACAAGTTAATGTAGTACGCAGAAAATAGTGCTTGTTATTTTTATATTATTATTGTTTCGTGTTGAATAAACAGTAATAAAAATTTTGATAGAGTTCTATAATAACGCTCAGTGGTGTCCGCATGACTAATATTTCATAAGATCTTTTTAAGTAACAGCTCAAAACATTAGTCAACAATTTGATTGGTTTTATTCAAACTAGAATATGAACTCATCAAATAGGAGGTTTGCAGCTGGTAAAATTATAATTGAGATAATGAGAGATTGATGATTATTTAAATCCTGTATGCCATGAAAACAAATTGAAATACACATAATAATATGTATTATAAAATATATAATAATATATAGTATAAGTGTTGTTTTGAAACGACCCGATGATAGTCCACATGAATTCTCAACTACAATTAGTATATTTGTGAAAGATATTTTGTATTTAAGGTGTAGTTAATTTTGTTGTTAGTCGTCGACGATCGCGTCAACGGTCGATCGGGCATCCTCGGGGTGTCGCCCCGGGTCTGGTTGTATTGTTGACCGCGGAAACCCGAGGTCAGAACCCGATACCCGGATTCTGACCTCGGGCGGAAATCGAACGTCTGGAGTCATTAGGTGGGTAGATACCTAAAAACATCCTTTGGCCCGCGGTCAGCTCCGAACATTTGTGGACCGTTAGTGCTTATGTACCCAGCGCGCCTCAACATGAGGCTTGATGCCGTGCCCGAAAAAAAAAGTAACTACTTTGGCAGAATGAAATTAACAGTAAAAGCGATAGAGCTTACATTTGCTAATCCTAGTACCGGTTCATTGATACTTTCAACTTATGTTTATATGTATATATAATATATAAATGCGATGTATTCATGCGTTGGAAAAACAATTATATAATAATATCATGGAATATGTAACTTCATACAAATAATACAATACATGATAAACAGTTACATCCACGTATACAAATTAATATGATTTGTTGCTATTTTAATGTGTTATTATTTTATTATGTTATTGTTGTAAGTGTGCATCGTTAACTGCATATTTTAATATCTTTCGATCTCTCGAAGAGATTGCTCTAAGTAATAGAACCGCCCATTGTCCTTTTGTGTAGAACGTTTTGCATTTGTTTTTCATTATCTTGACGTACAATCAAACTTTCTATGCTTCCTAGTACACGAGCCAGCGATGCAGATGTAGCATTGAGGGTTCTGTATAAAGGAATTGCATACTTTTACTGAATACAAATGATCTTATTGACCACCGTATATTTGTACATACATTTTGGATTTAAATAGTTTCTATCGATTTTTTTAATTGATGTTAATTAGAGTAGCTTGAATTATATGATTATTACCAAAACTGCTTAGCTACTACGAATTCAGAATTGCCTAGACATAAAAGATCAGAGGTACTGACGTATTTCAAATAATTGCTAGACCGGCGATGGAGTCGCCATTTAATCTTTATTGTGCTAACCCTTTTAGGTACAGCGGTGTAGATTACTGTAGATATGTAATTGATAATTACTTACTTCATCCAAACATAAACCTTTAATATACTTTAAGGAAATATTAAAAAATGGCTTACTAGTATTATAAATGGGACGAGGAACATTCATTGTGCTCAAATTAGTTTTCAATCATCCAAATAACACTAAATTTTAATGGTATATACTCGTAGATTCAATTGACAGATTTTCTAAAGCATTCGAATGTTTTTATATAATTCTGTCTCAATGTTGATTCTCTATTTAATAAAAAAAATATTATTCTTGATGTCACATGTTTTTTTTTTTTGTCAGGAGGAAATCACCGGACTTCCGCCCTCCACTGGGGATGGAGGGCGGGGCATGTCGGAGCTGAACCGACTAAAACCTCCTGTCGCTCAACAACCAGCATCCAAACCTCGCATGAGACAGAACTCATGAAAAGGCAAAGGGGGGAAAGTGAAGCGTTTAGTGCGGAGCACATCTCTCCCATCACCCTCCCCCTCGGGACGCCGGACTGGCGGTCGTCGGCGCCACGACCACCAGTCCTCTCGGTCGGCAGGCTATCCGAAGCCCGCCTAGATGGCGCCGGTTAGAATGGTCTACCCTCGGAATACCCCGCTGGGTCAGAACCAGCGTTGGTTGAGGATAGCCGGCCTTCCATCACCCGGACGCTCTTGCATAAAACGCGTGCAGAGCAGCTTGCACGTCATCTTCTTAGGTCCCCTTCGCCGGTCCCCAGGCCGACATGTGAGAGAGACCCGAAACACTTAGAGGGCCAGGGCTTGGGCGAAATCCGCCTCCCTGGCCCCCGCTCGACGGCGGCGGGCCTGCGCGTCTCGCACGCGCCCCGCCGCCTCCTTCTGCGAGATGGGGCACTCGCAGAAGTCGAGCATCGCCTTCCACGACTCGTCGTCACCGAGCATTGATGCCACAACACCCGGCAACGACAAGTCGTTTCCTATTTTTGCGACAAGGACACGGCGCCACCCCTCCCATGCAGGGCAGGCGACGAGCGTGTGCTCCGCCGTGTCCAAGTCGCAACCACAATGGTGGCACTCTGCCGTCAGCTCGGCTCCGATCCGGTGCAGGAACTCACCGAAGCAACCATGCCCAGTGAGCACCTGCGTGAGCCGGAAAGTGAGGCGTCCTCTGTCACGATTCACCCAATTCACAAGAATCGGGCGAATCGCCTCGACGGTCCTACGACCAGCCGAAGGATCGGCCAGCCGTCTGGACCATGACTCCAGCGATGTCACATGTTAGTTTATATTCTTTTAAAATATTATTCATAGATGTCACAAGTTATAATATAAACTATTTTGGCCACTTTTTGGCCAAACTATAGAGGTTGGGCGAAACTTTACATTACGGACACTTATCAATCGTTTCTGCGAACCCATGATTTTTTAAGCATGGGATTTTAGTATGTTGTGTGTATTAGATATTAGAGAGAGATCTTTTTTGAATTTTCTAAACACGTGCTCAAAATTTGTCTCACGTGACGATTGCTCTCGTATGTTATAGAATAATAAACAGATGTGGCGGTAGCCATCATACAACACAAGATATGTATTTGACAAATGCCTGAATCTCACTTACGACATTTTCAAGATAAGCTTGCATAAAATTAAATACAAGTTTATTTATTTATTTTTTATTGCTTAGATGAGTGGACGAGCTCACAGCCCTGGTGTTAAGTGGTTACTGGAGCCCATGGACATCTACAACGTAAATGCGCAACCCACCTTGAGATATAAGTTCTAAGATCTCAGTATAGCTATATATAGTTAGTATCCCAGTATAGGAAGGAAAAAAAAAGTATAGTTACAACGGCTGCCCCACCCTTCAAACCGAAACGCATTACTGCTTCACGGCAGAAATAGGCAGAGCGGTGGTACCTATCCGCGCGGACTCACAAGAGGTCCTACCACCAGTTTAAGTATAAGTATTCCGAACAACAACATTCGGACCATCGGTCTACCGAGCAATATCACCCGCTCGGTGGAAGATATTCACTTTGTCTTATATTTACACACACATTAAAAGTGTTAAAGAGCTAAACATGTAATGTAATTAATAAATGAAATGATTATTTGGAATTGAAGATCAAAATTGAGCGGGTGCGTTAATAGAAAACAGTGCTTTAAATATAGACGTTGCCAAGAATTGTGGCTTTGAAAGAAAAAAGTTAATCTAACTGACTACTTAACCTATTGTGTTGCCTGAGTATTACATAATTACATTACTGTCTTTTATCATAGGTTCAGGATAACTGCTATTCAAGTGAACGAGTCTCACTTAGCGTTAAGTGATCTCAGCTCATAGACATCACCCACTCTGAGACATCCGGCTGAGTCTCAATTATGTTCGAATCCCGCAGGGGGGTACCAATTTTTGTAATGAAATACGTACTTAACAAATGTTCACGATTGACTTCCACGGTGAAGGAATAACATCGTGCAATAAAAATCAAAAACCCGCAAAATTATAATTTGCGTAATTACTGGTGGTAGGACCTCTTGTGAGTCCGCACGGGTAGGTACCACCGCCCCGCCTATTTCTGCCGTGAAGCAGTAATGCGTTTCGGTTTGAAGGGTGGGGCAGCCGTTGTGACTATACTGAGACCTTAGAACTATATCTCAAGGTGTGTGGCGCATTTGCGTTGTGGATGTCTATGGGCTCCAGTAACCACTTAACACCAGGTGAGCTGTGAGCTCGTCCACACATCTAAGCAATAAAAAATAAAAAAGCTTATTCCAACTATTAAAGTAACAAATATTGTAATGAGTTCCTCGTCTGTTCTCTTAAATTGCCTAAATTTTGAAGTTTAGGACTTCATTGCTTTAGCAGATATGTTCGTAAGTACGATAAAAGGTAATTAATTATTCGCGGGGCTATACGTTCCGTGAATATGCCGCGAATATAAAAACCGACAATATGGAAAAACGCGTTTATAAAAGGTATTCGGTTGGATACCCCTCATATTGGAATCCTTTTTATCAATGAATGTACCGATGTACCGATTATATCCGCGAATAGAGAAATCTTTAGCCGCCAACATAGGAATTGGGTCCCATTTTTTTTATCCGCGATAGAAGGAAGCGCGATTAAGGAGCTTTTACTATAGTTAAAAATAATAGTAATTATAGAATATGGGCATACACTATTAATTTACTAAATTGTAGTAACAGTGTTATTAAAGAGTTTAATTAGCTTGTCCCTTCTCCATCCACACCAAATATTCGTTAATTCTTATGATGTTAACTTTTACACTTTTATGTAATTTTATTGCTTTTTATAAAGTTAATAGTGATACTAGCATTAACGTTTTAAATTCTATTTGTGTCGTAACTATATTTATTAAACTAAAATTATGTATATTTAATACCTATAGAATAGTATAGCTCTAAGACTGTCCTTAAATGTTTGATGTTTCCGAACAAATAAAATTTTCTTGTATTTTACTCTGAATTATATTTTTGTTTTATTCACACACCTATTTGATATAACCAAGTACCGTAAAACGGGTGATTAGGGATTGAGAGGTGAATAGGGACAAACCAGGAAATCTTTCGACGCTCAATATTAGTTTTTTATTAGTTGCAAAATCTTTAATTTTTTGTATTTTAATAGTAGAGGGCCCGGCGGGACCCGCCAGAGAGCCCAGCGGGCAGTGATCAGAGTTTTTCAGGGCCGGACATCGGCTATTTGATCTGCCGGTTCAATACATTTTGACGTCATATGACGACACGTGTGACGTCACAGACTCATTTTTCACGCAGCCTTGGTGCCTCTTCCTACCTAGCTATGATTTTGACATTTGAGGCTTACGTAAAATTCCTTTGGTTCTTTTTGACAACTCTAAAATAAGGTTGACGTTTTCTTTATAACTTTGACGTCTTCAAAATAAGGTTGACGTTTTGGTTATAACTTTGACATCTGTCAAATAAGGCTGACGTTTTGGTTATAGCTTTGACGTCTTCGATATAGCTTTGACGTCTTCGATATAGCTTTGACGTCTTACCATTTCTATAAATTTCCTTCGATTTTTACTTTGACAACTGTCAAATTAGGGTGACGTTTGGCGTTAAGCTCTGACGTTTGCCGAAATATTGGTAGTTTATGTCGAAAAAAAACCTTTTTTGGGTCTCTCCACCCACGTGATCAACCTTTGAACCCGCCAGAGGGCCCAGCGGGCAGTGATCAGAGTTTTTCAGGGCCGGACATCAGCTATTTGATCTGCCGATTCAATACATTTTGACGTCATATGACGACACATGTGACGTCACAGACTCATTTTTCACGCAGCCTTGGTGCCTCTTCCTACCTAGCAATTATTTTGACATTTGAGGCTTACGTAAAATTCCTTTGATTCTTTTTGACAACTCTAAAATAAGGTTGACGTTGTCTTTATGACTTTGACGCATAGACCTATATAGTGGGGACACGACATATTGTTCTATACGTACAATTGCTTAAATAAATAGCACCCATTTTGAAGGCACATACATAAACATATATCTATCTCGTTCTTACTCAGCACTTTAACTCGCAGGAAAACAATATAACAGTATTTCAGTGCGTACATAAAATGAAACATGAATATACGTAAATGTCTCCGTTTCCGTCTAATGAGGCCGAAAATCCGCCATGTTTAGCGCGCCAAATGTCATTGTCACGTCAGTTCGGCCGTCTGTTTTGGGTTGTACATTATTTATTGACTTTGATATCGATTTAATATGATTGCTTATATAAAATTTCTTATTTTATCATGCTTAAAACATACAAAAATAATAATTAAAACATATTTTATAGGATCTCAAGAAAGTCGTCGGAACTATTTAAATAAAATAGTTTTATAACTCTATTGTCAACTCGTTAAATATTTAATAGTTAAGTGATTTTAGAGAGGAAGTCACAAAGAATGACGTTTGTAATTTTATTAACGAATAAAATGTTCTGTAGGTGTTTTTTTTTATCAGGCGGTCCCTTGATAAGTTTAAAATTTGAATCACTCTCAAGTGAGAGTGATTCAAATGGTGCGGCGTACCTTCCTTGAGGTGCGCTGCGGTAGTGTATTACGGACTTTAGAGTCAGCAAAACAATTAAAATAGATTGTAATAGTCTAAGAAAAACACGTACTCAAAATACGATAACATTCAGCATGCTAGAAATGGGCAGATGGCACTGTACTACGCCATATCTTTATGTTTTGCGGCAAACGACAACTTTATAAAATCAGTGTAGCAAATTTTAAAAATCGTCATATCGTTTACTTGGAATATTTGAAGCACCAACTCGTCTTAGATTTCACATAATATCTAAATCACATAACAATATACTTACTTCCTATTAAAGTATAAATTCTACAAATACATTCATACTCAACAATATTTAAAATAAAATGAGCCAAGAACGTTTATCGATAAAACCTACTAACATTAAAATCTTCTGGGCAGCACTAAAACCGCCATGTTTTGTGGCCAGATGACGTCACAGTGGCACGAATTTTTTGTTGACGTTTCATTTCCATAGGTTTCCTACTTCAGTGCTTTGACGTCTTCGATATAGCTTTGACGTCTTACCATTTCTATAAATTTCCTTCGATTTTTACTTTGACAACTGTCAAATTAGGGTGACGTTTGGCGTTAAGCTCTGACGTTTGCCGAAATATTGGTAGTTTATGTCGAAAAAAAACCTTTTTTGGGTCTCTCCACCCACGTGATCAACCTTTGAACCCGCCAGAGGGCCCAGCGGGCAGTGATCAGAGTTTTTCAGGGCCGGACATCGGCTATTTGATCTGCCGGTTCAATACATTTTGACGTCATATGACGACACATGTGACGTCACAGACTCATTTTTCACGCAGCCTTGGTGCCTCTTCCTACCTAGCTATGATTTTGACATTTGAGGCTTACGTAAAATTTCTTTGGTTCTTTTTGACAACTCTAAAATAAGGTAGACGTTTTCTTTATAACTTTGACGTCTTCAAAATAAGGTTGACGTTTTGGTTATAACTTTGACATCTGTCAAATAATGTTGACGTTTTGGTTATAACTTTGACGTCTTCGATATAGCTTTGACGTCTTACCATTTCTATAAATTTCCTTCGATTTTTACTTTGACAACTGTCAAATTAGGGTGACGTTTGGCGTTAAGCTCTGACGTTTGCCGAAATATTGGTAGTTTATGTCGAAAAAAAACCTTTTTTGGGTCTCTCCACCCACGTGATCAACCTTTGAACCCGCCAGAAAGCCCAGCGGGCAGTGATCAGAGTTTTTCAGGGCCGGACATCGGCTATTTGATCTGCCGGTTCAATACATTTTGACGTCATATGACGACACATGTGACGTCACAGACTCATTTTTCACGCAGCCTTGGTGCCTCTTCCTACCTAGCTATGATTTTGACATTTGAGGCTTACGTAAAATTTCTTTGGTTCTTTTTGACAACTCTAAAATAAGGTTGACGTTTTCTTTATAACTTTGACGTCTTCAAAATAAGATTGACGTTTTGGTTATAACTTTGACATCTGTCAAATAATGTTGACGTTTTGGTTATAACTTTGACGTCTTCGATATAGCTTTGACGTCTTACCATTTCTATAAATTTCCTTCGATTTTTACTTTGACAACTGTCAAATTAGGGTGACGTTTGGCGTTAAGCTCTGACGTTTGCCGAAATATTGGTAGTTTATGTCGAAAAAAAACCTTTTTTGGGGCTCTCCACCCACGTGATCAACCTTTGAACCCGCCAGAGGGCCCAGCGGGCAGTGATCACAGTTTTTCAGGGCCGGACATCGGCTATTTGATCTGCCGGTTCAATACATTTTGACGTCTAATGACGACACATGTGACGTCACAGACTCATTTTTCACGCAGCCTTGGTGCCTCTTCCTACCTAGCTATGATTTTGACATTTGAGGCTTACGTAAAATTCCTTTGGTTCTTTTTGACAACTCTAAAATAAGGTTGACGTTTTCTTTATAACTTTGACGTCTTCAAAATAAGGTTGACGTTTTGGTTATAACTTTGACATCTGTCAAATAAGGCTGACGTTTTGATTATAGCTTTGACGTCTTCGATATAGCTTTGACGTCTGACCATTTCTATAAATTTCCTTCGATTTTTACTTTGACAACTGTCAAATTAGGGTGACGTTTGGCGTTAAGCTCTGACGTTTGCCGAAATATTGGTAGTTTATGTCGAAAAAAAACCTTTTTTGGGTCTCTCCACCCACGTGATCAACCTTTGAACCCGCCAGAGGGCCCAGCGGGCAGTGATCACAGTTTTTCAGGGCCGGACATCGGCTATTTGATCTGCCGGTTCAATACATTTTGACGTCATATGACGACACATGTGACGTCACAGACTCATTTTTCACGCAGCCTTGGTGCCTCTTCCTACCTAGCTATGATTTTGACATTTGAGGCTTACGTAAAATTCCTTTGGTTCTTTTTGACAACTCTAAAATAAGGTTGACGTTTTCTTTATAACTTTGACGTCTTCAAAATAAGGTTGACGTTTTGATTATAACTTTGACATCTGTCAAATAAGGCTGACGTTTTGATTATAGCTTTGACGTCTTCGATATAGCTTTGACGTCTTACCATTTCTATAAATTTCCTTCGATTTTTACTTTGACGACTGTCAAATTAGGGTGACGTTTGGCGTTAAGCTCTGACGTTTGCCGAAATATTGGTAGTTTATGTCGAAAAAAAACCTTTTTTGGGTCTCTCCACCCACGTGATCAACCTTTGAACCCGCCAGAGGGCCCAGCGGGCAGTGATCAGAGCTTTTCAGGGCCGGACATCGGCTATTTGATCTGCCGGTTCAATACATTTTGACGTCATATGACGACACATGTGACGTCCCAGACTCATTTTTCACGCAGCCTTGGTGCCTCTTCCTACCTAGCTATGATTTTGACATTTGAGGCTTACGTAAAATTTCTTTGGTTCTTTTTGACAACTCTAAAATAAGGTAGACGTTTTCTTTATAACTTTGACGTCTTCAAAATAAGGTTGACGTTTTGGTTATAACTTTGACATCTGTCAAATAATGTTGACGTTTTGGTTATAACTTTGACGTCTTCGATATAGCTTTGACGTCTTACCATTTCTATAAATTTCCTTTGATTTTTACTTTGACAACTGTCAAATTAGGGTGACGTTTGGCGTTAAGCTCTGACGTTTGCCGAAATATTGGTAGTTTATGTCGAAAAAAAACCTTTTTTGGGTCTCTCCACCCACGTGATCAACCTTTGAACCCGCCAGAGGGCCCAGCGGGCAGTGATCAGAGTTTTTCAGGGCCGGACATCGGCTATTTGATCTGCCGGTTCAATACATTTTGACGTCATATGACGACACATGTGACGTCACAGACTCATTTTTCACGCAGCCTTGGTGCCTCTTCCTACCTAGCTATGATTTTGACATTTGAGGCTTACGTAAAATTTCTTTGGTTCTTTTTGACAACTCTAAAATAAGGTAGACGTTTTCTTTATAACTTTGACGTCTTCAAAATAAGGTTGACGTTTTGGTTATAACTTTGACATCTGTCAAATAATGTTGACGTTTTGGTTATAACTTTGACGTCTTCGATATAGCTTTGACGTCTTACCATTTCTATAAATTTCCTTCGATTTTTACTTTGACAACTGTCAAATTAGGGTGACGTTTGGCGTTAAGCTCTGACGTTTGCCGAAATATTGGTAGTTTATGTCGAAAAAAAACCTTTTTTGGGTCTCTCCACCCACGTGATCAACCTTTGAACCCGCCAGAAAGCCCAGCGGGCAGTGATCAGAGTTTTTCAGGGCCGGACAACGGCTATTTGATCTGCCGGTTCAATACATTTTGACGTCATATGACGACACATGTGACGTCACAGACTCATTTTTCACGCAGCCTTGGTGCCTCTTCCTACCTAGCTATGATTTTGACATTTGAGGCTTACGTAAAATTTCTTTGGTTCTTTTTGACAACTCTAAAATAAGGTAGACGTTTTCTTTATAACTTTGACGTCTTCAAAATAAGGTTGACGTTTTGGTTATAACTTTGACATCTGTCAAATAATGTTGACGTTTTGGTTATAACTTTGACGTCTTCGATATAGCTTTGACGTCTTACCATTTCTATAAATTTCCTTTGATTTTTACTTTGACAACTGTCAAATTAGGGTGACGTTTGGCGTTAAGCTCTGACGTTTGCCGAAATATTGGTAGTTTATGTCGAAAAAAAACCTTTTTTGGGTCTCTCCACCCACGTGATCAACCTTTGAACCCGCCAGAGGGCCCAGCGGGCAGTGATCAGAGTTTTTCAGGGCCGGACATCGGCTATTTGATCTGCCGGTTCAATACATTTTGACGTCATATGACGACACATGTGACGTCACAGACTCATTTTTCACGCAGCCTTGGTGCCTCTTCCTACCTAGCTATGATTTTGACATTTGAGGCTTACGTAAAATTTCTTTGGTTTTTTTTGACAACTCTACTTCTTGCGATTTCAAAAATTTACTACGATTTTTATTTTGACAACTCCCAAATAGGTTGACGCTTTGGTTATAGCTTTGACGACTCCAAATAGCTTTGACGTCTTACCATTTCTATAAAGGACAATGCCCAAAAGTGGGCCAACTTTATGTCAAAACTCTTTGTTCTTGAAAAACTATGCCTTATTTTTTCACGTTGTTTAGTTTATGTATCAACATTTCTTTCAACCTGGCATTGTTTTACAAACAAATAAATTACTTATTTGATAACATCCCAAAACTGAGTGCCATAGTTTTTAAATTCGCCAATAGGCAAAGGGCTTAGCCCATACAGCCTTATAGTAAACCTTTAGGCTGCCAAACGAGAGTCGTCTGTGACTTGAAAAACAAATAAAAAAAAAAAGATAATGGTTATAATTCGCAGACTTTTTGTTTATTTTTGTTCAATTCAATATTTATATATTGTAATAATAATCATTACTTAAAACCATAAATTATTTAATATTTTTAGATATTATGGATTCCATTAGTAAAAATCTCAATGGCCTACCATTACTCTATTCATATTATGTATGATCAGAGAGTTTTGGCAGCAACCCGAGTGAAGCGTCACGTTAAGTTTTATTTTAATGTTTTTTTAATAGTTTATTATGATGTATAATATATAAAATGGGCGTTATTTTGTGTATTAAACGTTAATAATCGTTGTTCACGATTATTGAGGCATTGGAATAAAACTGTGGCTAACATAGCAGTGACTGTTTTTTTTTTTTTCAAGATATAATGTCTGCGGAAATTCACGCTCACTCAATGTGCTATTCATCGAGTTGACGTCAAAACTCCCAAAAAGCAATAAAAAGAGATACACCAGCTTATTATTGAAAAATATATATATATAACTACGACAGACTAGGCTGTATAGGCTACGCTCTTTGCCTGCTTATTGGCGAATTTAAAAACAACAACAACAATATCGTTGCCGGCTTCCGGATTTTCATTTAATTTTATTATTATTATGAGGATATAATAATAATAAAATGTACGTAAGGGCTTATTTCTAGCTACATTAACCACAATTAACTTATTTAATACTGTAAATAATGATGACAACGATTATTGATTTCGAAGAAAACAATTAACAACTTAATTTTAGCTGCAGAAAAAAAACAGATTTCTCTTAAATCTGGGTGAGAATATAAAAATAATTTTCTGAATATGAAACGATATTTCTTTGTCTATCAAATTAAGTTCAAACCATCATGACCCTATGTGATGAACCGTCATGATCTATGTGACATTGGACTGGATGGTAAGGACGTCAGAATCATCCGCAACCTGTACGAGAAGCAGGTGGATAAAAGTAGAAAATGAGGAAACCGACCACGTTGAGATCTGTCGTGGGGCCGGCAGGGGTGTGTCTTATCCCCGTTGCTTTTTAATGTCTACTCAGAGGCTGTGATGTCAAAAGCTCTTGAAAACCTTGAAGTGGGAATAGGAATCAACGGCAGGGTCGTTAACAACTTGCGTTATGCGGACGACACTATCCTTATTGCAGCATCGGAAGCCGATTTGCAAGCAATTGTGAATAAGGTTAATGAGTACAGCGAGGAAGTTGGGTTGTCGATAAACATAAGCAAGACCAAGTTCATGGTAGTCTCAAGAAACCCGGATTTGAGTTCAAGCGTATCTGTAGCTGGGAAACAACTAGAGCGGGTACGGCAGTACAAGTATTTAGGAGCTTGGGTAAATGAAGCATGGGAATCTGATCAAGAAATCAAAACCCGGATAGAAACTGCTCGAGCCTCTTTTAATAAAATGAGGAAAGTTCTTTGCTGTCGTCAACTGAATATACAGCTCCGAGTCAGGCTACTCATGTGCTATATCTGGCCTATCGTCATGTATGGTTGCGAAACGTGGACCCTGAAAGAGGACACTACAAGACGCCTACAGGCATTCGAGATGTGGTGCTACCGTCGCATGTTACGCATTAGTTGGACGCCGAGGGTCAGGAACGAAACCGTGCTTCAGCGCGTTCATATGTCCCGGAAAATGTTGCCTGCTATAAAAAAGCGCAAGATAGAGTATCTCGGCCGCGTGCTCAGGAACGATCGATACATGCTGCTGCAGCTGATAATAATGGGCGAAGTGGACGGAAAGAGACGTGCTGGGCGAAGAAAAAAGTCATGGCTCCGGAATATCCGGGAGTGGACCGGTATTGCCTCCGTCGAACAGCTGTTCCGGCTGGCTGCTGACAGAAAGGAATACAGAAAGCTAACGGCCAACCTTCAGGATTGAAGAGGCACTGGAAGAAGAAGAAGAACATCATGACCCAACAACTTTTTTTAGGGGCCCAAACGCCCTAAGAAAATGGGCATTGTCCTTTCCTTCGATTTTTATTGTGACAACTTTCAAATAAGGGCGACGGCTTTAAGCTTTGACGTCTATCGAAAAAGTGATCATTTGTGTAGGTACTCGTGGATTTCCGAATTTCGAGTATACCAAGGCGCCGACGAGAGTACCCTCAGGATACTGTTTTGAGCTCTCTGGATGTACATAATGTTCAATTTGCTGGCTGTCGACCACAACTGTATTCCATATGTCCAGATCAGTTTCATTATTGAGTAATGTACCCTTAGTTTGTTGGATAAGGCAGCCTGTCTATCGAGAAGCCAGAGCAGGTTCTAAATCTAAGGTTAATTTCGTTACGCTTCGTTTTTATTTGGTCGTTCCATGTCATCTTTTGATGAAATCCACATTCCCGATCCTGCGGAAAGAATGGAAAGCAGTCGACGTCGCCCCAAACACGTCATTTCGGATCCTCCCGATCCACTAACGGTGCTTTTAGGTAGGTACCTCAAGCACCGGTCACTGAGTTTCTCGCTGGATCTTCTCAGTGGGCCGCGTTTCCGATCCGGTGGTAGATTGTGCGAAGCACGGCTTTTGCTAGGGTTCGTGTTAGCAACGTCGTCAGGTTTGAGCCCCGTGAGCTCACCTGTAGTTAAGGTTCCGCTGAAATAGCCTTTCAAGGCTATCAGCTTAGGTAGGAAGAACAAAAAAAAGTGAAATCCAAATTGCCTGATACAGATATAAATGTTATAAAAACTAAAAACTTCTAATTGGTATGAATCAAATCAAATCTAATCAAAAAAATTTTGTTCAACATAAATGAAAGTACATACTTGTTGAACGTCAAAAGAACTACCGCCAATTCACAAAAACTAGCCTCCGTCCTGAGAAGAATTGGCAAGAAACTCAGCGAGCATGTCTTTTTTTTTAATATTAGATTTCTTTTTTTTAATTGTAGATTTTTTTTAAATATTAATTTTTACAATGAGTATTATAACGTAACAATTATTGCAATATTGAAATGCCCGGAGCGAGCAACTCATTCCTATTTTGTGCAATCTTCTAATGGTTTTCAACTGTTATGCGCAGGAACTTGGCCGAAGTACAAATTAAAACTTTATTTAACAATTAGAGCATTTAAGACACATTATGCAATTCACAATTGAGGCCTATAAAATCAAGGGCAGCTAAATCCGAGTCTGTCAAATATTCAGGTAAATAAAAAAAATCGACCCTAAACACGTCATTACGGATCCTCCCGATCCATCGAAGTACTGCTCTTGCTAGGACAAGTTTTAGAAACACTCCTGGATTGAGAAGCTGAAATAACTTTGTTAAAGCAGATGTATAAAGAATGAGAATATTACTAATAATCTGAATTTTAAATGATAAATCTTCGTTTATTAGTACTTAGAACGGAGTAAATATAAATTTTTTGAACTGAATTTGTTAGAGATTTAGCTGCATTTGTTATAACATAAAAACACTAAAGCGTGTCCAACTAACTAAACAAGATAGCGCCATTGTTAATCAATTTTACGACATTAAGGCGTTTAGCTGCCTTTGATTTTATAGGCCTCAATTCTCTTCTCCCGTCTCGTTTCATGTGATCCGTTCGCTGCTTTGCTTCCAGTAGATCCGCTTACTAACTACGTTCATGTTAACTCTGCAACGCTTTTATAATCGATCAGCAATAGGTAGTATCAAAAAAAAAAACCAACGTGCTTAAAACTTCATATCAAAACACTTCCAAACAATGTGCAGGATTTTCGAAAATATTCAGGCTGCAGCATACATTATGTTGAGTGAAAACCGTTTGAGGTATAATATGTTGTTTCACCATATATGATCCAGATAAGTGCCATTTGTCCATATACGAAATGGGTAACTCTCACCATTCCGATGTTCTTTATCTCATCACATAGAACGCACAAGCTTTTTACAGAGACAGTCTTGTTGTTGCATTGCTCCACTTTTAATAGAAAGGATATTTGTTGAATAAATACGTACGAGATATTTCTGTAAAGTATTGCTGTGACATTCGGGTTTTAGCATTGATATTTTTTATTACCATTTTAGTTCTTAACGATAATTTTTGAACTAGACATTTCGGTATCTGTGTTTATTATTGAGCTAACTGTACTTGACCTAAGAAATCTGTTGTGAGTCGCGATCAATCGTAATACTCTATATACCAAGAGTATTACTTTCTCGACCGGATTCTTGCATTGTCAATCGCTCCTACATACACATAATATAAATTTATATGAACGATTAATTATTGTATGTGAAGAAGATCGTTTTAAAACTTGCTGCCAAACTAATTTTAATATACAATAGATTCGGCAGTGCTCGAGAGTGTCTTACGTTCGAGTAAATTTAAATAAGAAACAAACAAAAAAAAAGGTTGTCTGTAAAGTCGATTTACGAACGATAGTTTTACGTGATTAGAGAAACATTGATAAAAAATTGCACACTTTTATGAATTTAATTGAATTATTATTACTGATTTATCATTATTTTGTTATAATACAAAGAAGGAGTTAATATTAATCGAACATTACAATTTTTTCGATAAATTAACGCTTGGGCCGATAGTGCCTATAGAGAGGCTTGGCTTGTTCCGCGCTGTCGCTTGCATGCACAGGCTTAAGCGGAACGTGACACTTTTTCGTGCGTGCAGCCGGTGTTCATCGATTTATAAGACGTTATCACGTCAAAAAAATATTTATCGTGGCGTGCAACCTTTGATAGGACATACAGCCTACAACGACTAGACATAAATTAAGACCAACTTGACAGGTGATTCGAAAACAAAAGAAGAAATGGAACGAGGATGAACGTGACTTTTTTTTTTATTGCCTTTGTAGGCAGACGGGCATACGGCCCACCTGATGGTGAGTGGTTACCGTCGCCCATGGACTTCAGCAATGCCAGGGGCAGAGCCAAGCCGCTGCCTACCGACTGGCAGTGGTCATTCTTTTCAATGCCTTCTTAAAAGACACACGAAATAGACGAAAAACGAACGAACCGACCGTTCAATCTTATTTAATAGTGTTATAGTTAATTTTATTGACGGTAGGTCGTACCTTTACAGACCTTTATGCTGTTATGTCTCTGGTTTCGGTATCCACTAAACACCAGGTCGGACGGGAGTTTATACTTGGCCATCAAGAACAAAAAATACAGAATATTAAAAAAAAGCTTTAAGCGCGATATTTAATCCATACTATTATAATATTATACATATATGTAAAGGTGTGTTTGTTTGTAAGCTTGCTTCTCCTTGTTTCTCTTCGACACGAAGCAACGGATTCACATTAACTTTTTCAAATTTATAGTTATAGATCATGAATGAAAGTGACATAGACGTTTTATCCCGAAAAAACATCTCGTTCACACTGGAAACTATGTTTTATTAGTTTTAGAAAAATTACGTTACATTTTCGATAAAATAAACGACACTTGCTTTGAGCACGGGGCGAAGCTCCAATTGACAGCTCTGATCTACTTAATATTTATTGTAAGTGCAGCGTGGCCGTGACCAAACCATGGCGAAACATGGTGAATAGGCTCGAGAAAAACTCAATGTCATTCAAATTTATCTATTTATTTTTATACTAGCTGACCCGGCAGACTTCGTAGTGCCTCAATCGATAAATAAAAGACCTAAACTTTTTTCTAGAATAAACTTAAAACAAACAAAAGGAATCCATCCGACGGGGGACACGTCAAAGGGAAAACCAAAATTGAAGTATGAAAGCAGCAACAATCATTTTTATCATGTGATGTAATATCACTAAACGAGTGTAAATGATAAGTAACTAGCTGACCCGGCAGACTTCGTAGTGCCTCAATCGATAAATAAAAGACCGACGGGGGACACATCAAAGGAAAAACAAAATTGTTATTTTTATTTAATTCCGAGCATTTTCATATTTATGTACCTTTTAAACCTTCTCTGGACTTCCACAAATAATTCAAGACCAAAATTAGCCAAATCGGGTCAGCCGTTCTCGAGTTTTAGCGAGACTAACGAACAGCAATTCATTTTTATATATATAGATGGGCTTACTCACGGCCTTCTGAGAGTTCCTCCTCCTCCTTGCGCCGATAATCCTCAATGCTGAGGGTCGTGGCCTCCTCTAACAACTTTCTCCTGCATTATCTTGCGTCATTCCTGCCTGTCCTCGGCTTTGTGGATAGCAACGTGGACTGAAGTATTGAGAGTGGAGCGTATCTGGTCCGACCAGCGCATTGGACTTCTGCCTCTGGGCCTTCTTCCGCATACCTTGCCTGTTACCAGCAGCTTTTCCAGATTGTCACCTCTCTTTCTGGCGATATGTCCAAAGAACTCGAAACTCCTCCGCCCATGTGCTTCTGGGAGTTACGTAGGTACATACTAAAAGCTAAACACACTACGTCAAAACCGACCTTAAGATATGAGGTAAATGTTTCACTTTTGATGCAATACGAGGGCGGCACTGAAAATTTCGGGAATTAACGAAGTGACACAACATTACTATTTAAAAATGTATTTATTGCTTTTCGAAGTATTCTCCGCGAAATTTGACACATTTTTCCATACGATGGAATCAATCATTGAAGCAACCATTCCATTCGGAAGTTGGGGTCTCCAAAATGGCCGTTTTGTAGGCGTCCACAGCTTCTTCAGGTGATGAAAATCTCTGTCCACGCAATTTATTCTTTATTTTAGGGAAAGTATAGAAATCATTAGGGCTTAGGTCGGGGCTGTACGGCGGATGGTCTAATAATTCTATGTTTTCTTGCTCTAAAAACTCTTTTGTTCTGTGCGTGGTGTGAGAACTCGCATTGTCGTGATGGAGGATGATGCGGCGGTTGCAGTTCTCTTTACGGAGTTCAGAAACGACCTGTAGCAAACAAATGCTAGCATACCATTCTGCATTAACCGTTCTTTGTCCCTCAAGAGGAATAGTCGTAACATGGCCGGTTTTGGAGACAAACGTGGCTACCATTTTTTTTGCAACACTCTGTGAACGAACAATTTTTGTTGGCTTTAACTCATTTTCGAACACCCAAACTCGTGACTGGTTTTTTGTTTCGGGGTCGTACGCGTATATCCAGGATTCGTCACCTGATACAATGTTGTATACAGCATTTGAGGATCCTGCGTGGAATCTTTCGAGAGTTTTGACGCACCAAGTAACGCGAGCTGCTTTTTGCTCTTCACAGAGCGAATGCGGTATCCATCGGGAAAACAACTTTTTTACACCTAATTGTTCATGCAAGATTATTTGTATTTGACTCATGCCAATGTCTAAAGTTTCCTGAATTTCGCGGTATGTAACATGTCGATCTTCCTCAATCAGCTTACGCACAGCATCAACGTTTTCTTGGGTGACTACAGTTTTTGGACGACCTTGACGGGGATCATCACTGAGCTTGACACGTCCACGTTGAAACTCAGCAAACCAGCGATAAATTGTGGTTTTGGATGGGGCTTCATCACCAAATGCAAAAATCATCCGGTCAACACACTGTTTTTGTGTTAAACCACTTCGAAAGTCATAATAAAGCATCGCTCTTGAATTTTCTCGAGTCAATTCCATTTTCTCAACGACTAAACAAGTTTGACAAAACCTCGTGACAAGACCGAGAATCTTTTTTTAAATAAATAAATGGTATTCGATTTTTAAAACCAAGAAGTTTTCAATTAAAAAGATTTTAATATGACAGGAACAGTGGAAATATTCCATTCCCGATACTTTTAGTGCAGCCTAGTATGAGCGGCCCTACTATCAAACCGGAACGCTTTTTACTACTTAGCCGCAGAAACGGATAATAGATTTGTCTGGATTTGTCTGGACATGTCTCATCATTAGCAAAATTACCAGGCTTCTATTGTATATTCTGAGGTTTTTGCGGGACATAGACATAATTACTAGATGTAATTACTTTTGTTCTTTATTCTCACATTGATTACACGCGAATGAAATCGAGATTTAACTTTAACAAAAGTTTTAATTAAATGCTTCTATTGAGTTCTATTGATTATAGATTACGCATATAGTGTGTGACATTTTGTTTTATAGAAAATCTGCTTTCTGTATTCAGTTCCTTGTATGAATTCGTATATAAATGTATTTTTTGTTTTATTTAACAGGCGAATTATGAATTAGTCCTACCATCCATTTGCACATGTAAAAATAAAACTATAATTGAAGTCGTGTATAAAATGTAGCAAACATGTTGTTAATATCTTTCGTATGTGGAGTTGAAGGAGCGATCGATAAATGTAGTATAGCTACTCTCTGCATTGCAAATTTATCTCCATGATGACCTGGGGTTTGACTCAGTCAGTAAGTATCTACACAGTCGGCATCATTGCGCCACTTTGAGAAGGCGCACGACATGAAAACCCTCTTGTCATGGCCGCCGGAAATTACATAATCGATCCTGCGGACCGAATGGTAAACAGTCGACGTCGCCCTAAGCACGTAATTACGGATCTTCCCGATCCATTATCGGTGCTTTTAGGTACCACAAGCACCGGTCACCGACCTCATCGAACCCGTCACTTGCGACGAAGGGCTCGACGAGTGAGTTAACCTATAGACACAGCACACTGAGTTTCTCGCCGGATCTTCTTAGTTGGTCGCGTTTCCGATCTGGTGGTATATTCTGCGAAGCACAGTTTTTGCTAGGGCAAGTGTTAGCCACACTCCCGGTTAGAGCCCCGTGAGCTCACCTACACGTCAAGGAGAAGCTGAAATAGCTTCTCAAGGCTATCAGCATAGGTAGGAATTTTTTTTTGCAAATATTACGAAAGTTTGCCTTAAATAACGCGGAGCAGCAAATCTGTTGACAAGTCATCACTTAATATTATTTGTAAAATATTCAAAGACGAAATCGAGTCATTGTCAAGATTGTTCCTGAAAGAACTATAACTATCACTACTTTACTGCTATAGGTATTGCCTATTTTTAACAAAGGTGTGTTCAACGTTTTCTCAATAGAAAGGTAAGTTTTGTATAATTTCCAACGTTTACCCCCAGGTTGATGCGATTTTTGAGCAACATGTCACATACATTAAATGATCGTATTATATTTCACTCGCTGCTACTTGAGAAAGTTTCTTTTCGCAGTATCTATAGCCATAATGCTTTTAAACACAATTAAAATTATTAAAGTCCATTGTCGGTTATCAAAAAAATTTCGTGAAGAGCCATTAAATTTATAATTACGAGGTGATGTAGATGGTTCTATCAATAATTCTCAGTCATTGACATCTGACGCGTTCGCTGCAGTAAGGCGCGCTGCCAGAATATTTTTAACTCGTATACTTACAATGAAAGTAGAACTATTGGATAGTAACGTACCTAATTCATAACGGTTTATTTCAGATTATACGCTGAGATAAATGTGTTATTATTGTTTTGCAGCATTTCATTCTTACGATGTGTGTTTATTAATTAAAAATTATTGGAATTTGTTACTTCTTATCTGTCTTATACATTCAGTCAAGTTGCATAAAAAACATCGCTTCCCACGTCACGCCTACAACCGATTTTTGATTTATGAATGCATTATCTAACGAACAAAAGTAGTCCAACGCATTAGTGTATATAAATAATGGTGTTATAATAAAACGTCAAAGTCAAAGCTTGGCGTGCGCTTCGAATCGATTTCATTTTGAGACATGTCGGCGAGTCGACCAAAACGGGGGTGGCGAACTATATAGCGTCGCCTATGTTTTCATCTACGGTGCAAGAGGGTTTGCGTGTCTGGCCGTGGTACCGATGCACAATAGACTTGAACAGACCCCGTGAATCTTAATAGGTATGGCTGTTTCTGAGCGCACGCCGACCGCGAGTTAGCGTCGAGCGTCGGAGTCGATCGCGCGTTTGCATCATTAAAATTTCGAGCGCGCGTAGTTTGTTTTTATTCCATTAAAGAATAAAAAAATAAACTAGATTCATTTGACTTTCGACTATTTTATGACAGATTAAAAGCGTGTTCGTGTCGTGTCAGGTTTTAAAAGAGGTTTTTGACGTTTAGTTAAGTGAATAGAGTGCTCGACTCCACGAAAGCATAATATAAGTGAACGAATATGGACACAATGGAAGTTGTCTGCTAGTAATTTTCGTCGAGAAAATGAAAGCGTAAGCATTATGTATTTAGTTGTTATTGTTCACAGTCACAAGTTGATATTCACGAGTTTGTTCTGTTTAAATTCACGTAATGATCCGTGTATTTTATTATACGAACTAGCCTTTAATCGTTTGCCGAAGACCAGTTTGCAATGTGTCGGCGCAACTACATAATAATATGTACGTAATTACGGTCATAAATGTGGTTTGATCAAAAATAGTAGATTTTTAACTAAACTTTTATTATATGCTGAGCGTTGTGAGAATGTTACGCTTGAAATCATATTATTAAATAATGTTATGCATGAGTCGTTTTCACGGCTTAATCCCACGTTTATTACATTATACAAATCCGAGAAATTACGAAAAGTTTTTGCTGTCGTAAAGTTTTTCGGGGATTCTTTAATTCGATAATTTAACATAGTGAGTACGTTTGTTTTGATATCAATAAAATTTTCCACGTATGTATATTGTATTAATTACGCCCAATTATTTGATAATTGAGCAGGGTAACAACAAAATGTTGTTTTAAGAAATGAATTACGAAAAATGGTTCCACCTTTTTTTGGCAGTGATACTATTTAACCATTTCTGTGTCATCGGACTATTGTACCTTATATTTAAGACTTAAGGAGCAATCTCATTATATCCAACTGTCCATTTATCATAAGACAATACTCGCATGCAAAGCATTAATTAGTACGCCGTCAAATTGTTTTGTTTGTCTGTTTGAATGTTGAATGGAGCCGTTCAAGGCTCGTGTTTCGCGGTTTTTCTTGTGAAGTTTGTTCTAGTTAATACCGAAGCAATACGAGTAATCTTGTTATGATAACTAGGTATATTTGTGCATGCATGAACTAGTTTGCAGCGGTGAAACGATGCCAGAAATATCAGAATGGGCTCTGAATCGCCGATCATCATTAGTAGTGATAAAGCAGCAATGTATGTAAATCAATTCAAATTAGTTTCGCTTTGAATAACGTTTTTTTATTGACCTTGTAGGTCGACGAGCATACGGTACACCTGATGGTGAGTGGTTACTGTCGCCTATGGACTTCAGCAATACCAGGGGCAGAGACAAGCCGCTGCCTACCATAAACTAGTTTTGTTAGTTTTGGACTATTATGAGAAAAATTTAAAGTTTCGTGCTTGTTTTGTAGAATTACTTAGTTAAATCGAAGATTTGTTTTGAAAATACAATTGTTCCGTTTTTGCATTTTACTCGTATATTAAAATAAAAGCTAACAATAAAAGGATGCTCTAAAATTTTCAGAATACTTTGTATAGTATGTATTTCGTTCTTCCCATTAATAAAATAATTTTAAGCATCAAGTTTTTTTTATTATTGCTTAGATGGATGGACGAGCTCACAGCCCACTTGATGTTAAGTGGTTACTGGAGCCCATAGACATCTACAACGTAAATGCGCCACCCACCTCGAGATCTAAGTTCTAAGGTCTCAGTATAGTTACAACGGCTACCCCACCCTTCGAACCGAAACGCATTACTGCTTCACGGCGGAAGCAGGCAAGTTCATTAATAGTTACTGACACACAGTTTCCAAATGTAAGTAATTAATAATAAAGGTTGATGTTGATGATGGTTTGTGCATATTGTGAGAATTCGCGGGTAGGATCGACCATCTTGATTACTTATACCGCGAAACCTTCATGCGTCAAGTTTGAAAAGTAGAATAGGCATTATGGAGTAAAATTCAGTTGAAATGTAAATGATATTTTAAAATTCTACCTCTTGTCTCAAATTATAATTTGCGTAATCACTGGTGGTAGGACCTCTTGGGAGTCCGCACGGGTAGGTACCACCACCCCGCCTATTTCCGCCGTGAAGCAGTAATGCGTTTCGGTTCGAAGGGTGGGGTAGCCGTTGTAACTATACTGAGATCTTAGAACTTATATCTCGAGGTGGGTGGCGCATTTACGTTGTAGATGTCTATGGGCTCCAGTAACCACTTAACACCAGGTGGGCTGTGAGCTCGTCCATCCATCTAAGCAATAAATAAAAAATAAAAAAAATATAACATTCCTTGCACTTTATGAAAGGAAAAATTGCCTTTATACTCTATTTCAATTACGAAGTCCCACGAGATAGATGTTATTATTGTGTTATTGTGTGTGTGAATCAATTGTATAATGATTTAGATTGATTGTGTATTTTTAATACGCTTTTATTAGCTTCAGAAGTATGTATGTATGTTTGTAACGGAATTTTTGAACATGATTTTGACTCCCTTCAAAACGTCGGATTCACTCGAAATTTGGTATAGATACTTATTAGTGACCGATTACAGCTAAATATTAAAAAAAAAAATTAAAAAATTGAAATTCAACTAAAAAATAAATAATAGCTTAAAAAAACAAAAAAAAAACATTTTTTTACAATAAAATCATATTTTCTTACACTATTTTTAATTCAGATTTACTAGAATTTATTTTCAATTTTTTAGTGGGATTTTCTATAAAAGCGTATTTTTTTTGTTTTTAAATCTTAATTTTTTTTTCAATTTTGGAATTTGGTTTTGGGCCGGGGTTATCTGTGGCCGGGCCCTAACCTTTTACGAGATTCCCGCGCCCTGGAAACGCGCTTTGTACGTCGGGCAGTTGAATGCGGCGATACACTACCGTGCCCTCTCGTCTGAAGGTCGAACCCCACCTGGGATCGAACCGGCAGAGGTAGAAGAGGCGAAATGACCACCTGAAGAACGAACAACCAACGGAATCGTCGACAAAAACGATTATTGGTTCGCGTGGTTTGGCGCGACAGACTGCCCACGCTCTCTTGCTGGTATTCCCGGAGAGAAGAAAATTTATTATCTCCAGTTCGATACTTTTTTATGAAACCTTTGGTATTTGTACTTTTAGCATTATGTGACAATTAATTTGTTTTTATGCTTTTAGATAGTTGTGAAACAAAGTAAAAATTTGATTATATTTTGTCTGACTATAACATTTTACCAACCTTAACTATAGTTGTAGCTTAGCATAGTGTTTTTCCTAAAGAGACAGTGATTTATATTGACCATAGCACGTTCCAACGGTTTTTATGCGAACCGCTTACATTGTTGAGTGCAGTCTCTTTTCCAAGACAGTAAATCACATAGGCCTCCATACAATTCTGAGACTTTGGCGTGTCACCTCCGTTCCCACAGTCTGTGATACCGTTAATTGTATTTCCCGCGCTCCGATACGATACATGCAGAATTTATGTAACGTTTGTGACGTCACGTGAATTTATTCGGCTTATTATCTTTGGAGGCTTTTACGATTCGTAAATCTTGTTAATACATAACGGTAGATGTCAAGATTTAGAGCCGTCTTCATTTTTATTTCAACATGCAAGCTATTTACATAGACGGCCAATGGTGTGGACTTTTTCGGAAACAATAGTAGACTTGAAGGAAAATTTTGAAATTTGTTAAGGTTATATTTATATTATAGCTAAATGTACAACTCATAGTCATATTTTAGAAGCATTCAGTTGTTTTGATGTATCTGTTGATTTTTTTAATTAAGCTGTGGTAGGACTTCTTGTGAGTGCGCATGTGTAGGTACCACCACCCTGCCTATTTCTGACGTGAAGCAGTAATTCAGTAAATCGGTTTGACAGGCGGGGCAGTCGTTGTACTGTTTAAAAAGTGAGACCTTACAACTGATGTCTCCACGTGGCTGGCGGCATTTACGTTGTAGATGTCTATGGGCTCCGGTAACCACCTAACACCAGGTGGGGTCACGTCATCCACCCATCAAAGAAAAAAAAAAAAAGCAAAAACATAGTTACTTGTTTTATCTTACGTGATGCGTAACAGTTATTGACACACTTCAACTCAACTTGTTGTTGTCTAGTTTATTTGACCTCAAACGAGGGCTGTCCGTAACTCTCTCGTTCAGTTTTGGTGTTGAGATTGCTTTAATAAAATTATGTCTATTGTTCTTATGTAATTTAAAGTATTTATGATAAAATATCATCAAAACCAGATGATTTCAGGTTCGTGAAATCCGAACATGATTTGAGGTGATTATTTCACGCCCGAAATTTGCAGGTTGTGTACATTTATTGCATACACATTGTTGGTAGATTCAGCGCAGTAGTGCTAGAACAGATGTTAGCAAAATCTTTCAGGCTGAGCCCCGTGAGCATCGGTGAAGCCATACCCCTCAAGCTTACTAGCAATAGATGGGGAAAAACTACCTATCGCGATAATAATATGTAAGAAATATATTTTGTAAACATGAGTTTCAATTCAAACGCCAACATAGTCGCATCGATCGATACGAGCACACCGTGCACTGGATGTCTTATTCTGTAGGCCACGACGATTTCATGTATAAATAATCTATTCGTAATTCTATCTCGGGTGAACAGCATGTGAATGGATTAGAAATAAATAAAGTAAGTAAAAAAACATGGACGTTCAAAACTTCAATCGGTCACATATTTTAATGAAACCAGTTCAAGATATAACCTTTTTTTTTTGCATCAAAGCGCTAATGATCGTTTGGCAGTTTTTTGTGTTAATTATAAAGGTTCTTCGTCTAATGGTCAGAGTTCAAGGCACATGGTCGTTTTGTTTAGTTACCAAATTTGTCCGATTTAACATCCCTAAGTGAGGAGTTTGATTTTGTGCTGCACAAACTGGAATTATAATATTATGACCCGTCGGACCTGATAATCACTAGCATAGTATTTAATAATTCTAATCAACTAGAGGTCCCGCAGTAGTCGAAATTCGACTATACTTAATTGGAATCGTAAATTTGTACACTATTATGATTGTATTTTCAACGCCAAGACTACACTATAGAAAAATATTAATAAAGACAAACAATATTTAATCTATTCTCAATTTGACCGCAGACGTCAAGAACAAAAGTTTAACAATAAATAAATAGTATGCATTCGTGTGTGTCAAATACATGGTAGTGTGTGTAATGTTTTCTTTATTGATTTAATGTATCTTTTATGCAGTATTTTAAAAAAACATTAGCATTGTGCACTTCTTCTCTATATTCTCTATAAATGTGGAAAATTTCATACTCCTCCGTCCGCGCGATTTTCGTAAAAAGAGATACAAAGTTTTTGCTTCACGTATTAATATAATCAACTAGAGGTCCCGCAGTAGTCGAAATTCGACTATAATTAATTGTAATGGTATAATAAGTTTGTACACTACTATGATTGTATTTTATACTTCTATAATCACAAATTTCACCAAGGCTACACTATAAAAAAATATTAATAAAGACAAACAATATTTAATCTATTCTCAATTTGACCGCAGACGTCAAGAACAAAGGTTTGACAATAAATAAA
Organism: Bombyx mandarina; assembly: GCF_030267445.1. Lineage (NCBI taxonomy): Eukaryota > Metazoa > Arthropoda > Insecta > Lepidoptera > Bombycidae > Bombyx > Bombyx mandarina. The sequence goes on along the minus strand of NC_143220.1, from coordinate 13,573,297 downwards.
TAGTATGCATTCGTCTGTGTCAAATACATGGTAGTGTGTGTAATGTTTTCTTTATTGATTTAATGTATCTTTTATAAATTATTTAAAAAAAAAAATTAGCATTGTGCACTTCTTCTCTATATTCTCTATAAGCGTGGAAAATTTCATACACCTCCGTCCGCGCAATTTTCGTAAAAAGGGATACAAAGTTTTTGCTTCACGTATTAATATAATCAATAATTGATTACTATCTTACTATCTTATTCTCTTTTACGACACGTCTTTTATCAAATAACGGTACGAGTCAACCTGCTTACAAAAAAATATCTAGAAAAAACGTTTAAAAGGAATCAATGTGTGAAATTACGATCAATATTTCGAGAATTTTATTGGTGGTAGGACCTCTTGTGAGTCCGCGCGGGTGGGTACCACCGCCCTGCCTATTTCTGCCGTGAAGCAGTAATGCGTTTCGGTTTGAAGGGTGGGGCAGCCGTTGTAACTATACGGAGATCTTAGAACTTATATCTCAAGGTGGGTGGCGCATTTACGCCGTGGATGTCTATGGGCTCCAGTAACCACTTAACACCAGGTGGGCTGTGAGCACGTCTAAGCAATAAAAAAAAAATCGATATCGATAATTTTTTTTATATTTATTAACGTACGTGAACATATGTGATCGTCGTTGTCTAAAAGATAAAATAAGCTAATATTCTAATCTCGAAGATAGGTACCAATTTTTCTACGGAAAGATTTCAATTGAAACTCATGTCCCAAGATGGGTGGCGACACTTATGTTGTGATGTCTCTTGGCACTGTTAACCAATTAACACCATTTGAGCCGTGAACTCAAGATTTATATTAAAATAAAACTTACAGAATATAAAATAATTATGATAGTTATTGTAAATGACATAATTAATGCCAAGAACAGTTTCCGATAACTTTGCACTCTTGTTCATTTAGATATGATCTATCTTCATTCAATTCGTGTCTATCTACGAGGTCAAACAAAATGTAAATAAACATTTCGTAATAACTTATGTACAATGGAATACGCATATTAGTATTTTTCTTCTAAATTATATTCCGTAAGATAACTTTTCTAAATTATTTGACTGCTGGTTCCCGTGCTAGAGTTGTGTTTATTATCAAAATTCTTATTTTAAGAATATGTTGAATATATTTCAAAGATTTTAACGTTATTGACAAATAGTGTGCAATGTCTACAGTAAAATTAAAATAAGTATAACTTTAAAAGTTCGTTCAAGTCAAAAATATTTTTCTTTGCAAATTGAGCATTAGTATTTAAATTATTTATATACTTAATATTACATAATCAATCTAGAGAATTCTCCCCTTGCACTACCAATGCATGAGTAGCGGGAGACACCTAATTAGGCGGGCTTGTATTGAGAAGGGGTTGCGTCATGTCTTTAATCTCAAGAGAACATTGCACACGTTTATTTTGGTATGCTCGCGCGTGAATTAATTTTCTACATGCTTGTAGCGTGTTTGGAGTTGTTTTTAAATTTTACCTTTCTGTTCTTAATCTTAATTGAAAGTTATAATTTCGAATTCGAATGTTAATATATAGCGGATAGCTTTTATAACCTGTTTAATAAAGTTTTATAACAATAAAAAAAAAAAGTTTAGGTTTTAATTATTACGTAATTACGTAATATATTTATACAGAAGTATTTCCCTACTGCAATCTTCTTTGTCTTCGATTGCCATCTTTTAAGGAAGGTTGGCGGGCAAATCTCTTGTTACTTACAACTTACAAGTAACCTTAGAATACCCTAAGCATCGCACGCATCGTTTTTTTCATGGCATTGACGAGGATTTTCGGTCATTTTGATTGGTGTTATGAATAGAAATTAAAAAAAAACAATTGTTACTTTACGGCGTTTATAATTTCTGTGATATTTTTTGTCAAATTCAAAATCGGTATTAATTATATCTAAGTATTCCTCGAGAAGGCAACTATAACTATATTCAAAATTAAAATTTTATCTTCAAACGGAGGGTTTTGTTTAAGAAAGCCTATTATAAAATGTTGATGCGTTTTTGGCGCATGCCCGTATGCACTTAAGCATTTGTGAGGGGGTGTTAGACGGCCTGTCGCCCCTCAAGGGTGGCCGAGGTCAACGAACCCAAAGCAAAGGGTCCATCGGTATACCAACACTACTGATGACGTCACGATCAAATTCTATATGATTCGACATGTGTTTTTGTTATTAAATATATCAATATTTTTGTATTCCTTCAAATACATATATTCAAATGAGTTATATTAGGTCGTCTCTTGTTATATTAATGCGTCAAAAAACGAACTTAAAGTAGTAAGCCGAATCTTTTTTTATTAAAATCTAGTATTTTTCAGGGGATAAAGAGGAAACCAAATCTGTGAGTTATATATACATTTTATTATTTACAGAGTGAAGTTTTAGCAGTGAGTCGAAACCTCGTTTTCAAATAAAGTTCAGTTATAAGATAACTATGAACACTAGTACTAATGAGAGTTAATAAGCTACATAATTACTAATGCAAGAAAATAATGTTGGGTTCTAGTTGTGACCAACCATGGTCTCCTTACTTAAGCTCGACTTGACTGCAATGTTTTCGTAAGTGCATTATCAATATGTAACACCCACAGACAAAACCCACTCAGTTTCCCAATAGTTTCTCGCTGAATCTTCTCAGTGGGTTGCGATTGCGATCCGGTGATAGATTCAACCAAGGCTTTGCTCTTGCTAGTGTGAGCAATTTCTTTTATGCTAAGTCCCGTGAGCTCGCCTATCAAACCGCGTCTAGCTAAAATAGCCCCTCGAGGCTAACCAGTAAATAGGAAGGTAAAAAAATATCATCATTATCCTGCCCTTCTCCCAGTCACCTGGGGTCGGCGCAACATGTTTTCTGCTTCCATACTCTTCTATCATATTCCATTTCTTCGCTCACTCCCTTCTTACCCATATCGTCTTTCACACAATCTATCCATTTCTTCTTAGGTCTACCTCTTGCTCTATATCCTTGCACATTCATAGTTAACACTCTCTTACCAACTTTATTTTCATTTCGTCTCATGACATGTCCATACCATTCCAAACGCGCACTCCTCAGCTTCTCTGTCACAGGTGCCACTTTCAGACTTCATCTAACATATTCACTCCGTATTCTATCCATTCTCGTTACTCCACATATCCATCGCAACATTCGCATCTCTGCTGCATGCAATCGCCTTTCAGGAAGGTAAAAAAATAGTGAAACAAAATATATCAAGTTTAAGTAATTTTTCGTCATATTATATAGACTTCAAAAATATTTCAAGTTAAATACCATTAAAAATCCACCCTGTTTATAAATAAGAAAACTAGAGAGAGAGAGGGAGCTTTTTCCTTTTTTGTTTGAGTTATAATATTGATTCGTGTGACGTTTATCTAATTCCAAACTTTAAATAATTGTTGTTGGCAGTTGAGCGTTCTGGCTTAGTACGTACCGTCAACTAACGATAACAATACTTATTCTTCAAACGTATTTATTCAATTCTTATTATTAACAATATTCTTATTAACTTCAATTCATAACTATTGTCAGAGAGAGCCAGTTTCACTGACACACAAATAAAATAAGCAGTTGCACAACGTGAACTTTGCATGAATTTTTATTTTATTTTAGACTATTGCCAGGGACGTGGCCTTAACCCTACAACTACGTTCACTTCCATTGCTAGAAACAGATCCGATAACGTGCTATACAAAAATAGTTCTTGTCAGAAGGAGATAGGGTTTGCAATTCGATAAAGTATGCTTTGAGCACTTGCAATGTAACTTTTGTTTGTAGCTAAGGTTACTTAAGTGCAGATAATATGTAACTAAACTAGATTTTTAAATTGTCTAGATTCAATTGGATCGTAGTAATTATTATATAATACTCAATATAGGATATAATAATATGACTATCAGTATCTCTTGTATCTTTTTAATCGAAATTTACACAAAATAGTCGCTTTGATATAAGTCTCGATTTTTTGTTTCTTAGGATTATTTGGAAAGAGCTCACGGCTTACTTGATGCTAATCGGTTATAGAATGCCTTAAACCCAGATTTGTTGGTGGCAGGGCGTCTTATGAGCCCACATCGGTAGGTACCACCGCTCTGCCTACTTTTGACTCGAAGCAGAAATGCGTTTCAATATGGCATGTACGACAGCTTTGCGGTTTTGCTTCGTAATTGTCCAAGATGACCACCACCCGCCATCGCATTACAATTTGTTCCCACTACCAAGAACCGCTGCTTTCACACTCCCACGTCAACCCTGGTCGCCTATAGCACGTTCTTCTTCGATGAATTCAAATTAGGTTTAAAACGAGTTTTAAAAAATGTTTAAAACCTCTTCGGTAGACAGCGTCTTGCCCAATAAATATCAAATAGTTTGATTATCTCACAAGTTTATACCTTATTTTATAGTATAATTGAGTTGAGCTCTTTGACTACAAACAAGATCATTGATAAGATGCCGTTTTACTGTTACATCCGGCTTCGAGCCACCGAGTTATTCTCGTTGCTCAATAAAATACCATGTTGCACTGAGTTACGCAGATGGATATTGCATTAGTACATCATGGTTAATACTATCATCAGTTAGGTAAGCTTGAAGTGTTGTAAACCGCCCGCACAGTTTAAAAACGGCCGTCTGGTGTAGTGGTAAGTGACATGGTCACTACACAAGGGGGTCGCGGGTTCGAATCCCGCCAAGGGAAGATATTTGTATGATAAATATAAATGTCTTTTCCAGGGTTATGGATGTATATTAAGTATATGTATGTGTATAATAAAAATCTTACATTTATTTCCGTTATCTGGTACCTGTAACACAAGTTCTTTACGAACTTATCACGGGACCAGTTAACGTGGCGTGATTGTTAGTAAATATTTATTTATTATTTATTATTTATTTACTATCAGTTTATTTTCAAAGAACGGAAAGCACAAACACAAAGAAGGAGAAGAGAGTGGAGATATGTAAAACAATAACATAAAGCGACAGAACATACAATTACAAACTACTATAGGTCCCGCAGTAGTCGAAATTCGACTATAATTAATTGGAATTGTAAGTTTGTACTCTATTATGATTGTATTTTATACTTCTAACAAATTTCGCCAAGACTAAACTATAAAAAATATTAACAAAGACAAACAATATTTAATCTATTCTCAATTTGACAACAGACGTCAAGAACAAAAGTTTGACAATAAATAGTATGCATGCGTGTGTGCGTCAAATACATGGTATGTAGTGTGTGTAATGTTTTCTTTATTGATTTGATGTATCTTTTATGCATTATTTAAAAAAAATATTAGCATCGTGCACTTCTTCTCTATATTCTCTATAAGTTTGGAAAATTTCATACTCCTCCGTCCGCGCAATTTTCGTAAAAAGGGATACAAAGTTTTTGCTTCACGTATTAATATATAGATTTTATAATTACTATCGTAAGCCAAAGTTATTAGGAAAGCGCAAGTGTCTCGCATTCAATCGACCAGCTGACTGACTTGGCGAGGACCGATACAAAGAGTGTCTAGATGTGCATTTATTTTATATTTCTACATTGAAAACAACTTTGTTCACTCGCAGTCACTATATAAAAATTCGGATCGTTTGTCCGTTCAACATACAATTAATTATTAAAATTTAAATCTTACAATGTAATAATAATAACAATATTATGTTATAAATAATTTTTAACATGCTGCAAGCTCTTGCCGCTGTCAATTTATTTCCAAGTACATCAGTGTTGCGTATAGTGGCTTGTGAATGTTAAATAGTTTTTTTTTTCGTTTGTCTTGTCTGTAGAACTGTTTTAGTTGTGACTATAATAATTCGACCTCTCTTTGGTAAGTGGGCGTATTTGACATCGTAGACCCAATGGTTGGACAATTCATAGCCCGTGTCAGTTATGAACAGTTTAGATGTAATTTTTTTTTTTTTTATTGCCCTTGTAGGCAGACGAGCATACGGCCCACCTGATGGTGAGTGGTTACCGTCGCCCATGGACTTCAGCAATGCCAGGGGCAGAGCCAAGCCGCTGCCTACCGAAATAAAACTAAGTTAAAATAACTTGCTTGCCCTGTTCCTAAATCGAGGGCTGAAAGGCTTTGATTTTGTTTAAGCGACTTTTCACTTAATACATGACATTTATCTTTGCAATTAAAGGTGCCTTTTGCGTTCGATGTTTTTAATTGAACCTAAATTTTTTTTTTATTGCCCGATCAGGCAGACGAGTATACGGCCCACCCGATGGCAAGCGGTTACCGTCGCTCATGGACCGCTAAATTAAGTTTACTCCATTCAAATAGCTGAAATCCGTTTTTTTTTGTTATGACATTTTTTCTAAATTATTTCTTCTAAAGTGGCAAAAATGTCGTTTAAGCGTTAATAGCTTTTCACCCATTGAAATGATATCTCAGATTTATGCATTATTCATTAAAGTAGGCATTAACACCTATTCATTGTTTATTGATTTTTCATGCACGTTTAATAATGATATTATCATTATTTCGTGGATATTTATTACTCTACTCTCTAATCTAGTTTCTAATCAAAATTACATCATAAATTAAAAAAAAATCTTCAATTCCTTTTCCATGAAAAGATATTAAGCAAAAACCAATTACTTTTAACTATCATCAATGGCGCTTCGTTCTAAAAAATATGATTTTACTTAAATTTTTTGATTGTGGACAGCCAGATGAGTTAATTAAGAAGAATAATAACTTTAATTTGTATGATAAAAGAAATGTAATCAATTATCTGTGATGCGTCATGATTACATTACTCGACCGTCGACCTCTTTTCCGGTACCCATTTTATACAATGGTTTGAAAAATCTATAAATAGAATACATACAGTTTAATATATGCATAATATATTTTAAAAATTTTTGCTATTTGGTTTTTCGCACTTCAAAATATTTATTAGTTCTCATTTAAATACAAAAATCTCAACCAAAAAATATTATGTTCTAACATTTAAATTTTTCTATTACATGCGATGGTTGAGGGTCATACTAAACTAACCAAACGTCAGTGACAGTAAACACCGGAGCAGACTTCATCCATATTTCGTCCATAATTCATTGGTAGTGCGTTTCAGATATATCTTTTGCTACCTAGGATCCAGTTTTACTGGTGGTAGGACCTCTTGTGAGTCCGCGCGGGTAGGTACCACTACCCTGCCTATTTCTGCCCTGAAGCAGTAACGCATTTCGGTTTGAAGGGTGGGGCAGCCGTTGTAACTATACTTGAGATCTTAGAACTTATATCTCAAGGTGGGTGGCGCATTTACGTAACCACTTAACACCAGGTGGGCTGTGAGCTCACCCACCCATCTAAGCAATAAAAAATAAAAAGTTTTGGAATGAACCTATTTACGGTATTTCCCAATACTATGGTAAATTCAAACGAGCCTTCTTCAAACGAGGCTTGAGGAAAGTCTTCAGCGGTGGGCAAAGGCTGGGCTGTGACTTTGGCATTGCTGATTTATGAGCGACGGTGACTACTTACCATTAGGAGGGCTGTAGCCTCGTGTGCATAAAACGACAATTGATTAAAAAAATGGGTCCACCATTTTGACAGTCTATTTTACATGCCTCTTTAATAACATAAGTTATCTATGTCTTTGGAATGGTCTGATCTGTTCATCACCATGCTGAGTGAATCACTCACTCATACATCATGATGAACTTTCACTATCAACTACCCGATTTTCTGGATACGTTCTTAACTGAGTTTTAGTTTGAGTTTAGAAGCAACGTTCGCTGTCTTTAATTTACAAAAACACTTTACCCGAAACATATCTTTCGACTCCATCTCGCAATGAAGTTAAGGAATGTTTGGCGTTCCCGTCACGCAAGTGGCCATTTGATGTGTTATGAAAGCTACCGGGCGTGTAAGCATACGTGCACACGCTACACCAACTTGTTAAAATAATAAGCATTAAGCACCGAAGTTTAGAGATTAATCGTACGAACATGTGTATGTTTTTCTTCCTACCGAAAGTCAATCCCCCCGGTTTGTATGATTAAGAATTTCCGGCGAACTCTAACGATCACTACTAATATCCGTTAATGATAGTAGCAACAGAATCATTCCCTCGATTACCTTCTTTTTTTTATTGCCCTTGTAGGCAGACGAGCATACGGCCCACCTGATGGTGAGTGGTTACCGTCGCCCATGGACTTTAACAATGCCAGGGGCAGAGCCAAGCCGCTGCCTACCGCTTAATACTCTCCACAAGCCTCGTTTGAAGAAGGACATGTCATAGCGCTTGGGAAACACCGTGGAGGGGAGCTCATTCTATAGCCGGATGGTACATGGCAAAAATACCTTTGGAAACGCACTGTGGATGACCGCAGTGGCTCCAGGTAGTATGGATGAACTCTACTACTACTACTACTACGAAAAGAAAGTGAAAAATGAATTTGAGGAGAAGGTGCTACCTTCTCCTCAAATTCATTTTGATGTCTGATGTCTGCGGATCCAGTTACGTCGTAACCCAAGCGGACTAACCTCTTTCACTTAATCCAATAAAAAATATATACTGAATAATTTAAAAAAATATATATATCCGAAAGGGCACGATTTTTATTTAAATTACCGTCAACGTACATTACCGAGAAGATTTTAATACCGCTCACGGATCGTCGAGGTTGGGTGGTCTGGATGGTAAAAGTCACGACAGTGGTAAAGTTTGTATTCTAAAAGCATAAAAAGATACCTTGTATATACCTACCTATACTGTAAGTGGAGAGACACTGGAGCTTGTGGATTCGACAGTTTTTCTTGGTATAACAGTTGATTCTAAGCTACAGTGGGGTCCTCACTTATGCAAGTTAGCGAGTAGGCTTAGTTCTGCAGCGTTTGCGGTAAAAAAAATACGAATGTATATTAATGAAGATACGGCACGCTTGGTTTATTTTAGTTATTTTCATAGTGTTATGTCCTATGGCATTTTGCTATGGGGCAATGCTGCCGATGTCGAAACGATTTTCATCCTGCAGAAGAGGGCTATTCGTGCTATTTATAATATGCACCCGAGGGAATCCTTGAGGGACAAGTTTAAGGAAATCAAAATTCTAACTTTAGCGTCCCAATACATTTTTGAAAATTTATTGTACGTGCGTAAAAACATTGAAGAATTCCCCAGAGTCTGCGATTTGCACAATGTGAACACTAGGAACAAACATAGGCTTGCGTTGCCGGCGGCTCGAATTAAGAAAATAAGCAATTCTTTTAGGGGGCTGGGTGTACAGCTTTTCAACAAGATCCCACTAAACGTTCAACTACTACCTGTTCATAGATTTAAGAAAACTGTTAAGGAACGTTTGTGCAACAAGGCATATTATAAAGTTAAGGATTATTTACTAGATGGCACTACGTGGGAATGAGGCGCTCGCTCCTGGCCTTTTCATTTTTCATTATTATTATTATTTTTTTAGACTTGTTTTTTCTTTTATTGTGAATATTTCTATTTATTTAAAAAAAAGAATATATTTGAGAAAAAACAAAAAGAAAAAAAAGCCCGCTGAGTTTGTTTCGCCGGTTCTTCTCAGGACTGTGGCTTTTTTTGGAACCGGTGGTAGAGTTAACATTGTTATTTGTATTTTGACATTCAACAAGTGTGTCATACTGACATCTAAGTTGAAATAAATGATTTTGAATTTGAATTTGAATTTGAATTTGAATTTGAATTTGAACTTGTTTGGTGCTCAGTCAAGTATATTAAATGGATTGCTTTAAGTACTAAGTTTTAGAACGTAAGAATGTTTAGCGTAAATTTCGTTGCGATGCTAAGTTGATAGAATAGATAGAAAAAGATGCGAAGTAGAGGGAAGGAATCGGTTCCATACAACTGTTTTCCTGAGCGCTATTGTATGCCCTTCTTTAAAAGAGGCTTAAAAGAAGTTCCTCTTCGTGTCTGTGGATTTGACTGTGCTCCTGTGATTGTCAGCTTCCCTTTAATATGAGATTGCATTTCTATCTAAATACTATTCATCCCGAGGACTCATGTTATGTTTAACATCACATCTGTTGAATATGACTCACAATTGAACTAGTTTATGGTGTGTCTTTGACTCCGGAAATAAATAAAACCACTATAGATACTGGTTGGTGTGAAATAAAACTGTTATAAGGGACAATTCGGATCCCACATGCTCCACCCCCATATTTCTATGGGGCCATTCAACGCACCGTGAGAACAGCGTGGATATATCGACATACAATAAACTTTAATTAGTTTATAGTATGTGATGACGATTGATTAACGAGATTGTTTGCAGATAGTAATAAAATTCAATTGATAAATTTCTAGTTTCGTATTGAAAAAAAAAATTGAATTTAAATAATAAAAATATATAAGTGTTGTTTTATTTAAGTAAACCCATCAGAAAGGTTAGGCCGTTCTCAAGTACAGCTTTTAAAACGTATTCCAGAACTGAAAATGGCAATAATCTACAATAATGTGTTGTACAGAATGCCATTGTTCATTACTATCCCCAATACATAATACTTATTTATCCGCAATCTAAAGCAAAGTTAGGTGATTGGGACTGTGTTGTTAAAGACTATTGACACCGCGCACCAGTTGATTTCAAGTAAACTACATTACGTGCTGTCCATTAGTACATTAAAACTTTCCTTCGCAACCATTTTATTTATTTATTACACATTAGCACTATCAGTATACATTTGATCTCTTGTGACCGGCATGAATTCTAACACGCATTTATGTATACAATTTGTGTGTAAATAGTATCTGTGTGTATGTAGAGCTTATTCACAAATTTATGAACGTAACGCATCATCGATATTTACCGCTATCATACCGAGCCAATTCGAGATACTCTTACCCGAAAATTATCTCTTTAGAATATCTGTTTTCTAAGTGAAGCTTTAAAATTTAAGTACATTTTCAATGATATTTGGAGAGAATTGCACCTCTTGTGGTCCCGTTATTATCTTGATCCTGCGCACACAAGGGGCTATTAGGTGACGAGGGCTGTGTAATCAAGTTGCTACGCGACGATTTTTTGATTTCTTGAGTATTCAGAAGTGCTGCGTTGACAAAAAACCAAGTGACGACAGTCCCAATTTACAGTGTGCAATTATGATCGAGTAGTCTGTGATAATCGCACTAATTACTCTGAATACCACGGAATTAGAATAACAAATAATCTAACAATTCGCGGTTTTGTTTGTACGTTTGTTGCTGTTAAATGCTTCCACGCGTCGTTTATTCGATTGTGTTGAAAATGCACAGGTTTGCCGGCAACAATGGTTCCTGGAATGATAACGATTTGTGTAATAAAATATTCAACTATTATTTCATTGCAGCAATAACGTTTCATTTATTTATAATTCACGTGTACAATGCAATATAATGAAATAAGATTTAAATATAAAAATAAAGCACCTTATTGACTTTTTTCATTTGGATTTATGTGTAGTCGAGGATTTGGTTCGATCTTTTATTAGACTTAGCTGTTAACTGTTCAATTACGTAAGTCACAATCTATCGAGTCATTTATTTATAAAATAGTAAATATAAAAAGGCTATCCACATTTGGACTGACGTCGAGTAAACTACACGGAACCGGCCGACGCCAGCCGAAAGTTCGTGTCGTTTTTTTCTACTGTCCCGCTCTTGCGTTTAAACAAAAACAAGCCATCAAAAGCTGATTCAAACAACGCTTGCAAGTAGCGAGTATCGGAACGCGTAATATCTACAATAGATTTTGTTCTGAAAAGTAGTTGTGTTGCATTACTGTTTGAACGATGAAGTAAGTAGGTGTTACACAAATTATTGTTTTGTTATTTTCGTGTCGTGAAATAAGCCAGTTGTGCGTTGAACAAGATGTGAGTACATGTTAACGCTTCTCAAAATAAATAATGGGATGTTTTTCATAACAGTAATATGGATATTTGGGAGTCGATTATTTATTTTTTATAGTTATTGCATTTGAATGTTTTTGTACTGATTTGATATTTAGTGAGCGCTTTCATCATTCAGTCTTAGTAGAAAATTACGAACCGATATACTCTCTTTTTTCCACTGTTTACGCAGTTAGACTAATAATTTATTTAACGTCTGACATGCGATAGTGTCATATCCGTATTTTAAAAAAAATGTCAAAACATCACTCGTCTAATGGATTTTTATTAAGTTTTCTTAAGTTGTATTAAAATTAAAAGTTTTCAGAGAGTATGTTAAAGAATAGATAATAACATTAAGTGTTAAGATAATAAATGTTGTTTGTTATACATATCGTTTTGGGTATTAAGTATTTTAATATTGCTATACAAAATTTATCACTCTTATTGTTAGGGGGAAATAATTAAATTCTATATTTTTCATTTATTTAAATGGTTATGTGCTAGTTAAATTTTTCTTAAACGAAACATCGAATAAGAATAGAAGATGAAGATGTTTATTAAATAATTAATATGTATAAGCAGGTAAAAAATAACAAAACTGCATAATGCTGCAAACAAAATGGCATAATTTCATAGATTTAATGTTAGATGTTTGAAATTGCGGTTAGCGAAAAACAGTATGAATATTTCATAAGCTATTGTTATTTGTAATGATGTATTTACTTAAAATTTAATCATCGATTGAAGCGTATACGTCCTGTATTCTGAACATACAAAGCTAACATAATAGAATTAGGTTTTAGATGATGCGGAACCAAATGGTTGAATGGCGCGACAGTTGCACTATAGCTCACTTCATACATCTTGATACTTGGTAAATTAACTTTGCATTCTATTTAAAACTGATGAAATCGATCACGCGCTACAAACTCTTACAAATGTATGAAAAATATCGATTTATTTAAATTACGCCCGCACCACCTATTGTATGGTGATGGTATTAAAACAGATATCTTCTCTGGAATTCAAACAATAATAATTATACTAAGTTTGATTACAACAATGCAAGCTACAATACAGCAATAGTGGCTTAATTTCGCCATTTTGAATGCAAATAACATTATCCATGCCCGTAATTGTTAAATATTCGAAAGGTATACGACAATTAATTAGACCAATTGGTTAGAAGTGTTTGAAATCACGTCTCACAAAACCTTTAGAAATCATGATATAATTTGATTGAATAAGATTTATTATTTCCTATTCATTATGAAGGTGCAATGGGGTGTAGTGGAATCGTTCTCCAAACGGGCTGTACAATGCAATTGAAAAGGTCTTCATAACTAAGGGACTATGCTTTTCGGTTCAGAGCTTAATCAAGTGAAACGTGACTTCAGTTACAAATATCCACAGCCGGTATCGCTAACAAAACCGTCTTTATTTTCGAACTAGCGACCCGCCCTCGCTTCGCTTCGGAAACATTAAAACACACATGAAACCAAAAAAAAAAAAAAAAATTTTTTTTAATAAAAGTAGCCTATGTTCATCAGGGACAATGACGGCTTCTAATGGAAAAAGATTTTTTCAAATCGGTCCAGTAGTTTCGGAGCCTATTCGAAACAAACAAACAAACAAACAAATCTTTCCTCTTTATAATATTAGTATAGATAAAATTTTCGATCAGCTAAACACTGAATTAAAGTAAAAATCGGTCAGTGTCCTCCCTAATTCGAAGCCCAATTAGTTTATGGTATAAAATATGGTTTATTAGTATATGGTTTATGTTTGTTAATTTACCTAACCATGGTAATGAAATACAAATATAAGAGTGTCATTTCCATAATCTCTGTATATCCCGTACAAATATCAAGCGTTTTCCCTAGACTCGTAACTAGCGTAATTTTGCCATCAGCCAACTGTATAAGGACTATTTGGCAAGAATTCAAATCACATAATGACTGTATACGTTTTCTATGTAAATTCGTTTAATCTGTACTAGTTACTGTAACTTGAATTATTATCTTTGGAAAGAAGACTGTTTAGATTCTTAAAGTAATAAATGATTTTAAGAATGCAAGTCGGAGGCCAAGAAACATTTCGAAGCATTGAGAGCATTATAGTAGGTAATTGTAATGGAAATTAGGATTGGTGATACGACCCTTTCAAGGTATTCATTCACGTCTGTAATTCATGGACAGTCAGGAACTACAGTAGGGATATTTATAAACATAGAATGAGACCCGATTAATGAGTTGTATTTTTTTCAATTATGACAATTTTAATGATTAGTGATGTTTCCAGAAAGAGTCTGAATGCACGCCAGTTGTACAACACCTATATAATAATTGATATAAAATTCGACGCTTAAATAATTAAAAATATTAATCTGTTTTGTATGCCCGAGATGGTCTTCCCAGAGGATGTGTCGTATTTTGCTCGTATTTTTGTTTCCTGTTTCAAAATTTTCACAAAAAGGTGACTCAGCCACTTAATTGATATTGATCTATTGTTTAAATATCCTCATTTGCCACATCAGAAATAGCCACTGTAAACTCTTCATCGGAGTCGAAAATTGGGGAAGTGTGTCGGTTCTGTAATGGTACAGCCGGGCTTCCCATTTTTATTGATAAGCGATCGATGGCTTGATTTAAAGGACGAGGTATCCATTGTTTCAATGAGTATTTGATAGTAATTTTAGCAGTGAGCTGCGAATGGAACTCGGAATCTATCTTTAGTTGCGGTACTAAAGATAGGTTCCAAGTTCCATAGTGCTGTTATGCTTTAAAATCTCAGCGTGGCCATTCCAATCACGTTTCGCCTTTACGTTTCAATTTCCGTGGCGGCTATTATTGACTACTACCCACCTGGCTTTAATTGGATATCGTTACTTGTGAATTGAATTTTTTTTTTTTATACATTTTCATTATTAGTAACTAAAACAATTCTTTATTAAATAAAAGACATGATACTTTGGAACAGTATTTAAAATCAGTCCAGTAGCTCCATAAATTAAGCCAATGATATAAATGAACATCTTTATAATATTGATCTAGGTTAAAGATAACAATTGACTAATTTAGTAATTGTTCTATATAATTAAACCATCACAAAGTTCTAGTTATTCTCATTTTGCACGGCATGAACTGCTTTTATATAGAGTTCAAATACTTTTTATTTTGTTAAGTCGAATCCGAAAGAAAGTTCGTGTGATAATGATTACGGATCTCGTGGTAACAGGCAATTAGATGGTGAAGTCACGAACTGTTCCACGTTAGAGTTGTAACTGCACTAGTACTGTATTTAAACGGTACTAGTGACGTGAGTTTGTGTGGTGTTGGAAGAGAATGAGTAAATGTAACTAATAAAAATGTAAAATTTTTTACTGGTGGTAGGACCTCTTATGAGTCCGCGCGGGTGGGTACCACCGCCCTGCCTGTTTCTGCCGTGAAGCAGTAATGCGTTTCGGTTTGAAGGGTGGGGCAGCCGTTGTAACTATACCGAGATCTTAGAACTTATATCTCAAGGTGGGTGGCGCATTTACGTTGTAGATGTCTATGGGCTCCAGTAACCACTTAACACCAGGTCTACCCATTTTAGCAATAAAAAAAAAAGGTAGTTTTGGTTATTTGTTGTCAAAACGTCCACTACCCATTCGAAGTCGGGGTTGTAGGTAAAAAATTTAACTGTGTTGGGCAACTATGTCGCTGTTTAGGCTAGGACGCGTGATTCAATGCTGAAGTAAATTTGGAGGTCATATGTGAGCCTAGGTTGCTATAACTAAGTAGCCTATTTTTTCAGCTGCACTAATTTATGCTTCAGGGTGGACAATAGTAGTGATCACGTTGTGATGTCTATTTAGTAGACTTTGGTAGTCGCTTGAAACTCGATTGGATCAGGCAACTTAGTTTCTTTAAATGTATTGACAGACTAAGCAGTCCAGTGGTTAGTGCCGAGAGTCGTGGATTCGATTCCCATATCAGGTTTGTTTGCTCTTTATCTGGGTATTTATTATCTATATATTTAAACGTATATAAGTATGTATGTCAGTCTCTGGTACCCACAACACAGGGAATCCTAGTTTGGGACCGGATGACACTGCGTGATTTGTTCCCAGTTATATAATTATTCATATTGTGTCAACGCTATCGAATTTTTTCATAATGTCTAAACGGGCGCGCGATTCACGCTATTATGTCTGGGGACTCTGAGTACCTCTTAATGCTTCATATATCGTATATCTGTGTATGTGAATAAAATAATATCCTGTTATCATAAAATATGCATTTTAGCGGTATCATCGTGAGTACGGAGTGGTCAGTTTGAAATCGAGAATATACCATTATTAACTCCCTATAATTTATATTTAGCACTAGCTGACCCGCCCGACTTCGTAGTGCCTCAATCGATACATAAAAGATCTAAGCTTTTGTACAAAATAAACTTAAAACACACAAAAGGAATCCGTGCGACACATCAAAGGAAAAAATGTTATTTTTATTTAATTCAGAGGATTATCATAGTTGTCTACCTTATAAACTTTCTCTGGACTTCCACAAATAATTCAAGGCCAAAATTAGTCAAATCGGTCCAGCCGTTCTCGAGTTTTAGCGAGACTAACGAACAGCAATTCATTTTTATATGTATATAGACATGGCTGCGACCTCATACGGGTCAAAATTTATATTTCCCTGTGTCGCTGTTCCAACTAAGTTTTAAATGAATTCTTAGCATTAGGTAACTGATTGACTGTACAGTATTGCTCATTAATGACCTAGAACTGATCAATTACAGCGAAACGGCTCTCAGACTTTTCTGCTTGTGATGCAATTAAAAAAAGCTATACTTTTTAGAAATAATAAAAAAAACAAAGAATTATATACGCCAACCCTGAATCTATCGCATAACCTATCTAATGCGTTATTTAAAATGGCGGCCACAAATGCACAGAAAAACAAATGGTATTTATGCTTATTGATTTAATAATATAAAGATCCACAACAATGCAAAAAAAACCTTTTCTATTCATCGCCACCGATCCATTCTGGAGCTTAAAGTTTTGTGAGCTGCTGTGAAGCTAAGTGTCGTTTGAATTAGCCTATTCTGCTACTTAAGCGTTGTTCTCGCTGTGTCGCGAAAACGCATTAGCGTGTAATGAGCACACCACACATTATACTGGGAAACCGGCTGTTTGTCGATTGATTGCTTGTGACGTCACCTGAGATGCGTCTTATTGTTAACTCGTTGTTAGTGTGACCGCGTCCCTTTCACGTATACTACAAATACCTAACATACCAGTGTTCTGAGAGCATTTGTTGAGTATGTTTATTTAAAATTTCCGGTTTAAGAACAGTGAATTTCGTTATTTGTTGAGCCGCGAATTCTTGTTTCTGTAAGCATATTATTTATTTTGCAAACAATAACCTCTATTGAAACGCGGATTCCTTAAGTAATTCGTTTGGCAGGAGTTGTATTGTTTCAACGGTATTAGTATAAGCAGCAAATAAAGTGTAACTCGTGCAAATAGTAATTGTTTTTTTTTTTTTGTTTAACCATTTCGATGTATTTTGACTGAATATTTGAATGGAATTTAAATTGTCAATGTCAATAGAAAAAACCGCTACTATATATTGCGGAATCTGAAAAGTGACCAGCGCTCGCTGTTGTGGAAGGAAAGAGGTAAAACGTTTTTGAGAGCGAGTGAAGCGAAGTTGTCTGCACTCATGTGTAGTGTGGCCCCGTATAGACAACGGCAACAGTCCGGTGTACGCTAAAGGCGCGCTCATCTCACTTGAATAGCGGCCCAGCCCTAGCTATTTGCAGAACAATGCAGGCTTGATGTGCGCACGCCGCTATCGGTGCCGGGAAAGCGCGGAGGGAAAACGCGCGAACCGTTTGGTTGGCAGTCTTGGGCCGCGACCGCGACCGGCCGCGCGCCGAAGCACGCCAAGCGACGCTTGCGCCCTGGCGCTCGACGAGCGCCGCGTCCGCCGCGGCGTTACGTTTTCCGAATCGACCGCGGAAGGCGACTCTGCCACCGTGACTGAATTTCAGTGTCAAAAGGTTGGTGAACCCACTTAAGCTATTTCAATGTGCACCTTAAATGAAAGCATTAAAGCACCGTTTGCTTTATCCCGTTAAACTGATGTTTGTAATAATATCGTGTGCAACAGTAGTGTTTCTCGTGCGCTCCAAATGTCAAATGTTCGATACAATTTCGATGATTTATTGACAATTCCGGGTTTGGAAATAGTCGTCTGTAGAAACGTTAATTTTAATTACTAAGTCGGATGTGTGTTTGATAAACATTTCGTTCATACTGTTTTACTCGCATTCAGTTTTTCATTTACGATATACAATGGATATTTGAAAATCCAATACAATTTTTTTTATGTCACATACTTGTTGTTCCATAATAGTTAAGGTAATTTTGCATTAGGTATTAAGTTCTGCTAAGACCACTATGACGTGCCTTGGATTGTGAAATATTTAAAAGATAATGTTTTTTTTTTTGAAAAATCTAATACATCTTATTCAAGACGTTGCAGATCCGACAATTTGCGTGTAGCATTATATTTTCCGTTATTTCGATGTTGTATATGCACGCGTTAAGAAGTGTGTTCAGGAGTACACAAAATTGACTATTAATAATCTAATAATAAAAAAATCTATAAATAATAAAAATAATAATTAATGATTGGTCTGTTAATAATCACTGATATTGTGGCGTGTAGCGCTTATGTTTTTAAGTACTTTATACAAAACTTTTCATTATTATGAGCGTATTAAACAGAACTTTAAGCTATGACAGTCTAATTAGAGAGATTGTTTAGATTTTTTTCTTTAATCGTTGGTTTTTTTAATTTTATTGCTTAGATGGGTGGACGAGCTCACAGCCCATCTGGTGTTAAGTGGTTACTGGAGGCTATAGACATCTACAACATAAATGCGCCACCCACCTTGAGATATAAGTTCTAAGATCTCAATATAGTTACAACGGCTGCTCCACCCTACAAACCGAAAGGCATTACTGCTTCACGGCAGAAATAGGCAGGGCGGTGGTACCTACCCGTGCACACGAGGTCCTACCATCAGTAAAGTTACCTGGTTATTCTAGTTACCGTTAGTATTTTGCTTGTTACGTCTTTAATTGACTAAATAAGCCAATGAATAATAGTATGAAAATGGTTATCGTCTCAAAAATTGTCATCTAGAATTTTGACACGTTTCGAAGTCAAATAATAAAACATTGTATAAAAATTTAAGTTTTTTTTTTTTATGAAGGTCATTAAATGAAAATTCGGAAAGTGCGCCCTTTTCGATAGTATATTTTATTAAAATGATCGACCACAATGAATGCGAATGACGATCGATATTGGCATCAAACGTTACCTATAATTCTAAATGCATAATACTGAAATTTTCATTTAAATCGAACGAGAGATTGTGACCCAGATAGCACGGTTAGACTGTAATAATGTACCGTTGAAATATAAACAGAGCTACAACCAAAATATGCCCAGGGATATGTCATCTCCCGAAAATAATAATGCCACGGACAAGTCTAGGAGTCGATGAGATCATGAACGTTTCTTGTACATTTGTTATCATTAGTTAAGGTACTGCTCAATCTTTTGTTTGTTTTGTGAAATTTTTAGCTTGCTCAACTTTTTTTTTTTCATTAAGATCATTAAATTCGTTGCCGGTCTTCTTAGTGACACGGGTCTTAATAATTTCAGTATGATGTCTAGGTATAGGTTGTAATATTAAAAGTCAATAATAGGTAAATAATTAAACGCGCTTTTCACAATTTCACTCATCTACAATAGACCGTGTATTTTGTGTGAGTGATGATTATTGAGGATCAAAATAATTTTATAAGGCGCTAAATGGGTGAGCAAAGTAACTGGCCACCCAACATCAGGTAGTTACCGGAGCCTAATTATGATTTATTTGGATGACTGATGTCCGACCTTTCAAATCGGAACGCGTGACTTCTTCGCGGTTGAAATATGCAGTGGTACAAACTCAATTGGGCTCATAATACGGTCCACGATCATAATGACCTACGCAAAAATGCAAAAAAAAAACAGAAATAAAAACCGTAAGCTTTGCCTCATTATTAAAAATATACCGTGCAAGTTTCCAAAAGTGTTAAATTGCGAAATTCAGCGGAGCGTTCTCCATTGAAAACGTTATTAAGTAGTTTCCATCGTCGCCTGTGCAGAATGCTATTAGCTGGCGGAAAATTAGCGCTTCGAGGTAAACCGATTATGAAGCTATAATGAGCAGAAGCAAGCGCACCGCAATCAGGTCAATTTTTTATGGTCATTGAGAATGTGTTTATTGAATTGAACCATACGGATCGATACATTCTTTTCCTGGCTAATCCATTGCACTTACAAAGTATATGATGCATAATTTCTACTTCTATATTTTATAGTACGGAGATTGCGTCATCATCCAAGTTCATTTTGACAAGGTTCTTCAATGCTAAAGGTCTCCAAGCTAATGTCTGATCTGACTCTAATAAGGATTTGTTTATTATAGTTTCACCTCGAAACCCGTTTCTGTGCCTGTAATGGGATAGATTAAAATGACTGTGTTTTTGACGCGAACCTTATACTTTATCCCCAATCCACTAACGATGGTTTTAGGTACCTCAAGCACCGGTCACCGTTCTGATAGAACCCGTCGCTTGCGACGTAGGGTTCGGCGACCAAATTTTAACCCTCAGACACAGTCCACTGAGTTTCTCGCCGGATTTTCTCAGTGGGTCGCGTTTCCGATCCGGTGGTAGATTCTGCGAAGCGCTGGGCTTGCTAGGGCTAGTGTTACCAACGTCACCAGGCTAAAGCCCCGTGAGCTCACCTACCTGTTCGGTGAATCTAGTATGACCCCTCGAGGTCACTAGAATAGGTAGGAAAAAAAATGCTTTATAGACCATTGTCATTGGAATTCTTATGAATCTCTGAAACAATCGTGTATTCCGAGTAATGTCCATTTTTAATACGCTTTTATTAGCTTCAGACGTATGTATGTTAGCATGTAACGGAATCTTTGAACATGATTTTGACCCCCTTCAAAACGTCGGATTAACTCGAAATTTTGTATACTTATTATGGACCGATGACAATTCGTTATTAAAAAAATATATTGAAATTCAACTAAAAATCGAAAAATAAATAATAGTTTAAAAAAACTAACAAACTACGCTTTTATAGAAAATCCAACTAAAATATAGGAACTAAATTTGAATTAAAAATAGTGTAACAAAAAATGATTTTGTTGTAAAAAAAAGCGTAGGGTGCATGGTATCAGTAGTTACAAATATTTTATAAACAGATATATAGAGTAGAAAGGTTATTTTGATAATATCCTGAAAAGCGCCCCACGCTTTTTTACAATAAAATAATTTTTTCTTACACTATTTTTAATTCAAATATATTAAAATTTATTTTCTATTTTTAGTTGGATTTTCTATAAAACCGTATTTTTTTAAACTATTATTTATTTTGGTAGCTGGGACTTTTTTTAAACCATTATTTAATTTGGTAGCTGAGACGTCGGTAATTTACATTTTAAGTATAGTGGCTACATTCACGTTGTGGGATCTGTAGATTTTTTCACACTTTACCCTGAGGGAATTTGAGTTTCGAGCTCGCCTATCCGCCCTGAATATCACAATCTCTCATATCTCATTACCGTGCATTCAGAAGAATGTGCTAGAGCCGAGAAATCCTTAAAAAAATAATGAATTCCGACACGTGCATATAAATAGACTCCAGGAGGAAAATGTTTTAGATAAAAAAAAACGTTCTCTAAGGTACCTTATCCTAAAGAGGGGACTTCTCACTTTATTATTCATAAATGTGAAGCTTAGATACCGATAGGGGTGAACAGAAAATACGACATTGAATCTTATTTGATTCATTTTAGGGTTTATATAGAATGATCTTAAAATGAGCAATAGTCTGTTATGGAATGGAAGAAAAGGTTTATTCATAATGGCAAAACCGGTTTCAAATGTTGTATGAAATTTAATAGTAAATATAATCAATTTATGTGTATTTCGAATAAATTGCTTTTCCCGGTTATTGTAATAATACATTGTATAATATTGTTTGTTTTAAATAAAACACATTGTTCAAGAGTTTTCACATCCTTGACCCATTTCTTTGTTGAATCTGTTTGTAAATTGTCCGTTTGATCATCACATAAATACGCTGACCGGGATGGCATTTGCATTGTGAAGTCTATAGAATCCGTAACCTCTTAACACTGGCTGGCTTCTCACTCAATCACCCACCTATGCGATAAAAATTAAAGAGTAAAAATCTGGCGCACTACATGTTAATGGTAAGACCTTTGTAAGGTGTACAGAGACTGTATAAAGTCGAAATAGTATTTATTTTTATTGCTTAGATGGGTGGACGAGCTCGCATCCCGCCTGGTTGTTAAGTGGTTACTGGAAACCCATAGACATCTACAACGTAAATGCGCCATCCACCTAGAGATATAAGTTCTAAGATCTCACTATATGTAGTTAGAACGGCTGCCCCACCCTTCAAACCGAAACGCATTACTGCGTTTTGGTTCGCATAAGTAATACATGGACAACAACCTATCTTGTGAACTAACCATAAACGAGTGTGATTTGTCATTTTGTACTTCGTAAGCTTCAAAACGTACCATTAATTAATAATTGACCTCTCGGAAATTAAACACAAAAACTGCAAATAAATGTAAGTTTTGCGAATACATTTTTATACATTGATTTCGTTTCATGTAGTGAATATTACGACCGCCCATTACGAAGCATGTTCTATTAATATTATCTGTTGTACCTTCATCAACGCCAACGTTATAGTAAGGAATGGTTTTGTGTTGCAATATCAATGGGTATTTAAATAGAACATCCCACGTAGAATACCTTGAATAAAACAGCGAATCTAATATTTGTAAACCTTCGCTCCATTAAGGTTTGATTTCTGACGTATTTTTTTTTTTGGGCTTCGTTCAAACACGATTACATGGTGTTGGTTCAATCGGTCTTATTCGTTTATAACATTGTATTTGTGTGAGGTAAGAAACGTGGAGATGATGAATGCGAACTGCTGGTAGGACCTCTTGTCAGTCCACCCGGGTAGGTACCACCATCCTGTCTATTTCTGCCGTAAAGCAGTAATGCGTTTCGGTTTGAAGCGTGGGGCAGCCCTTGTAACTATACTGAGACCTTAGGACTCATTTTTCAAGGTTGGTGGCGCATTTACGTTGTAGATGTCTATGGGCTACGGTAACCGCTTAACACTAGGTGGGCCGCGAACTCGTCCACCCATCTAAGCAATAAAAAATAATAATAAAAAATATCAAATAATTAAAATTACTTGCAAGGCCTTAAATGGTTTCGTATATCATAAACAGTATGTGGCGGGTAGCCATCATACAACGCAAGATAATTGACAGATGCCTGAATCTCGCTTACGACATTTTCAAGATAAAGCGCATATATACAAGTTCCGAACAAAAACATTCGGACCGTCGGTCTACCGAGCAATATCACCCACTCGGTGGAAGATCTTCCCTCTGTCGTTAAGCTTCCCCAAAAGTATAGCCGTAACTACTCTTTAATTTTCTATAAAAATCGTCGAAGAGAACGCTTTAGACGTTTTTCTCCACGAAAACTGTAAAGTGCCTACTCGAAACGTCAATCTATACTAATATTATAAAGAGGAAAGATTTGTTTGTTTGTTTGTTTGTTTCGAATAGGCTCCGAAACTACTGGACCGATTTGAAAAATTATTTTTCCATTAGAAGCCGACATTGTCCCTGATGAACATAGGCTACTTTTAAAAAAAAAAAAAAATAATATTTTTTTGGTTTCATGTGTGTTTTAATGTTTCCGAAGCGAAGCGAGGGCGGGTCGCTAGTATATGATAAACTTAAGAAAATGAATTTGAAATTAGAATTCAATGCAAAAAATGACGAAAATACTATAAATTTTCTAACACAAAATATGAATATGTGATAAATAAAGTTTAACAAGAAATTATATTACAGTAAGTTGTGAGTGATTGATTTCCACAACGTAAATTTTATAGTTGCGAAATAAAGTATGCTTTTGTAACTTTTTCTTTGGATATAAATAATATGTAGGTATTTCAAAATAACCCAGTAAATAACCTGTATTATTGGTAGTCACTGTAAATTATTATGTGGTCTATTTATATGCACAAAGGGTTCAAAAGTGGACAGCGTCCAGGCCTCTGTGCACAGCCTCGAATGAAAATCCTTTGATGTCTTTCGTTTATGTTGCAGACAAGCTAAATAAAGCTGTAATTAAACTGAATTTCTTTAATCTGTTTTAGAGTGAGATAAAAATCCTAATTTCTAATTTTGAAAACCTTCCTTAAAGACATCGTCTTTTTATTTATTTGTTGCTTATATGGGTGAATGAGCTCACGGTTAAGTGATTACCGGGGCCCAGAGACATCTACAACGTAACTGCCGCCACCTATCTTGAGATATGAGTTTTAAGATCTCAGTTTTTACGAGAGTAACTTAGAGAGTAACTAAGACTAAGACTAACTAAGAGAGTAGTTTACAGTTTTACAGTACAACAGTCCGCTTTATGGCAGAAATAGGCAGAGTAATGGTATTTACCCGCGCAGACTCACAAGACGTGCTACCATCAATAAAAAGTCATTGTTTAATTAAAACAATGTTTTCAAACGGCACGCCTTTTTTAAAGTGAAAGGCATCAGGCACAGGAAAGTGACGTCAGGGTCACCAGTTTGCGGGGCTTAAACGACAAAGGGAAGATCTTCCACCGAGCGGGTGATATTGCTCGGTAGACCGACGGTCCGAACGTTGTTGTTCGGAACTTGTATATATGCGCTTTATCTTGAAAATGTCGTAAGCGAGATTCAGGCATCTGTCAATTATCTTGCGTTGTATGATGGCTACCCGCCACACATTTATTTTGAAGTTTTCATATCTGAACATTATCAGAAAAATAGTTTGAAGCTTTGACAAAGATACATTTGAAGAGAAGAAGAAAGACAACAACTAATAATATTATGCAAGATAATTATGCACATAATATTTGTTGTTGTACCATCGGTCTCTTTGACGTAGAAATAGGTTACAAAGCTAACTATTGTGAAAGCACTACGATAATTCTAAAAGTTTTCCATCGTTACACATCACAAATAACTTGGGAAAAAATAATAGAGTCGACTAAAGCGGTGTTTCTAACACTATTTATAGTCATGAAGGCGGGAACCGTTTTGATCATAAACAAACCTCATCTGATGGATGCAAAGCACAGCTGTACTATGATTACAAATAAAACATTACATTTTAAATGTAGATCGCTGACGATTGCATATACTGTACAGTTTATCTACATTTTTATGCATTTTTGTCCTTTATGCGTTGATAAGCCGTTTATTAGATTGTGATAAAATGAACATTTATTAATGGTAAGCTCCTCCCGATCCACTAACGGTGCTTTTAGGTACCTCAAGCACCTGCCATCGTTCTCGTCGAACACGTCGCTTGCGACGAAGGGCTCTCATTTTTGTGTATACTTTATTCTTCTTTTACGACACTTACACAAAGAGGTGGGATGGTGTTATTCTAGACTTGATTCTATTGAAGTCGTCGTGGCCTAAAGGATAAGACGTCCGGTGCATTCATATCGAGCGATGCACCGGTGTTCGAATCTCGCTGGCGGGTACCGATTTTCCTAATGAAATACGTACTCAACAAACGATTGACTTCCACGGTGAAGGAATAACATCGTGCAATAAAAAATTTATAATTTGCGTAATTACTGGTGGTAGGACCTCTTGTGAGTCCGCATGGGTAGGTACCACCGCCCCGCCTATTTCTGCCGTGAAGCAGTAATGCGTTTCGGTTTGAAGGGTGGGGCAGCCGGTGTGACTATACTGAGACCTTAGAACTATTGGCGCATTTACGTTATAGATGTTTATGGGCTCCATTAACCACTTAACACCGGGTGGGCTGTGAGCTCGTCCACACATCTAAGCAATAAATAAATAAAAACTCATAAAGCCAAAGTGCATACAGAATAGTCCGTACCGGGGTACTACTGGAACGGTGTTACAGTTGAATAATTTATTGGAATTTTAATATTTGAATCCCAGTATATATGATTTATAGATCCAAATTTTAACTATTTTCAAAACAAAGGAACTCTTTGGTATCTTTTATTTCATATTTATTTTGAATTTTTTATTAGATACTTTATTTTTCTTCGTCTATGTAAGTAAATATGTTTGATGAAGTATAATAATTTATCAAATAAAACGTATGCTATTTTTAGGTTCATTGTGTAATAGCCGAAGTTTACTAGCGATCTGCCCTCGCTTCGCTTCGCAAACATTAAATTTAATTATTAATAGCGACCCGCCCTCGCTTCGCTTCGGAAACATTAAAACAAACATGACACAAAAAAAAAAAAAAATTAAAAAAAAATGGCCTATGTTCATCAGGGACAATGTCGGCTTCTAATGGAAAAAGAATTTTTCAAATCGGTCCAGTAGTTTCGGAGCCTATTCGAAACAAACAAACAAACAAATCTTTCCTCTTTATAATATTAGTATAGATATAGATAGGTAGCTGAGTCTCGCGACGTTACCCGCGATTATAGTCGTACCGCGGGTGATGCCGCGGGGCGAAGCTAGTCTAAAAAAAGTAGCCTAAGTTACTCCTTATATCATCAGCTATCTATCAGTGAGTCTCGTCAAAATCGGTCCAGCCGTTCCAGAGATTAGCCGGAACAAACAGACAGACAGACAAAAAGTGTAAAAAATGCTATTTTGGTGTATGTACCGTATATATATTCATATGCATGTAGTAAAAAGCGGTTATTTCAAAATTACAGACACTCCAATTTTATTTATATGTATAGATATGTAAACATAGTATACATAAAATACTATTACTTTCATCATAAGCTGCTCAAAATGATGATCAAATAGCTGTAAAACAGCCGTCATCAATTGGAATTGCCAACAGCTTAATTCGCCGTGAGCACTCGTGTAGACACCTCACGCTATGTATGATTTTCTGGAAAATTTTAAATACCATTTCTGCTTTTGCAGTTTTTGGTATGGGCTTGTGGCGGGTAGTCGTCATATACAATACAAGATAATTGACAGATTCCTGAATCTCACTTACGACATTTTCAACACAAGCGTGCATATATACAAGTTCTGAACAACAACATTCGGACCATCGGTCTACCGAGTAATATCACCCGCTTGGTGGAAGATCTTCCCTTTGTCGTCTATCTCCCCACAAGCTCCCCTCCGTCGTGCTTCGAAGGTCGAGTATTATGACATCATATCTTACGTAACGAAGCCCTTAGAGGTGACTTGACTATGCCCGTGACGTTATTGAACAAATAATATTCATCGCAAACATTTTCATAAGCATAACTAAATAGGACTCTATGTAGATTACATTATTGATTCATTTCGAACGAATGCGGGTCTGTAATTTCGTTGTCGAGGGCAATGGATTTCGCATTTGTTGCTTTCCGTTTTGTCTGTATTGCTTCGGAATTGAATTGAGCTCAATATTAATACCTTGATCTCTTTCAAGAATCAGAAATACGGTCATTTAAAAAGTGGCTTTGTTTTGGATGGTATAAGAAATGTTTTTGTATTTATATGCAGTTTGTAGCAATTCATAAAATTAGTTAGTAGACGTAGTAGACGCGTTAAATAAAGTGTGAGATAAAATTTGCATGTAAATATTTTATTACATTTTCTTGGGAAGTTATATAGTTAGTTGAGTGTCCAAGCGAAATTACTTAATTTATGATTGTTTGTAATTTTAGAATTGAAATTTGGAAAATTATTTATTGGACGTCACTTCCAAAAAGGAAAGCTTTACCACGATGAATAGTGTTAAGATCGATTGTCTTAATCGTTAAAACGATATCTTCCCAGTAACATTGCAATTTTACTAACCAAGTGTAAATACACTATCTTTTTCAGTACTAGAGTTATGTGTTGTTGTGTGTAAATGGGTGAGGATATTTGCCAGTTATTTTATACTCATAAAATTCTTGAAATTTCTTGTTTCGTTAAGTGACAGGGCCGTATCAGAGATTATCTTTCGGATAGCTATGCTGGCTGAGTGGTTAATGTGGTTAATGATGTCGGCGGTCTCCTGTCCTGGTGAAACTGGAAAGGCCTCCGGGCCACCAGTAATACTTCATAAAAAAATCATGCGCGTTCAATTCCCTTTCTTTAATAGAAATAGTCAACGTATATGCTATCGTATAATCGTATGATATATAGAATATCATCGTATCTTTATTAAAGTTTTCTAAGATACGGAGTTTCTGGAGACAAGTAACAATACCGATAACTTAAGTTAAACTTCTTGAGTATTAAACGCGTTTGTCGAAAAAGAACAGAAAAAATAAAAACTTTGCCACAAAAACATTAAATCGACGTAAAGCTTATGACACACAGTTTTTAAATCAATCAAGCTTAAGTAGCACGATAATGTGATCGCAAAATAGTAAACCGAATATGTATTGTTATATAAATCCCAGACAGGTTTTTGAAAAAACGACTCCCCGTTAAAAATATTATCAGTAGTATATAATGATTAGCATAAGGCTTTTCTACATTTCCTGAGATCGTTATTAACCTGTGTGCTTAGTGTTAGTTTTTTAACGATAGCGTAAAAGTTAACTCAAAATTGTATGCTGTTGGAACAGCGCCCCTAGCGGTAAATGTAGGCAAACGTTCCAACTCCATACGAATTTGAGTTAACTTTTACGTTATCGAGAACGTTAAAAGCTCGCACTAAGCACACTGGCCGTTGAACGGATCAGTTGTTGTTTCGCCAAATGTAACTTGCGCAATGTCTTTTGTACACCTGCCTTATGCTGCGCTCAAGGTGATAATACATTCTTCTTCGATTTTTATGCATAGTGATTCGATGATATTTAAATTTTAATTTGCAGGTGAGGTTGAATTTTGAATTTTCGTTTTTATATAAGTACATTTTATCAAAATGTAATTATGTGAATCGAATTTTTAATTTAAACAATAAGATTTTATTGTGTCATAGAACGGGAAAGTGTGTTGCATTTGTTTTTAATGTACTTTTCAATTTAGAACGTGTTGTTTAGTGTTCGAACTCCCTACTCATCTATGCCACCTTAAACTTTTCTATCAAAACGCCGGTTGAAAGCTGCTGCTACCGCGTCAATGTCTCTCGGACCTAAGCCTGATCAAAAAAGCCCAAAATCAATTTTGTTTCATTTCAATTGAGTACATATTGTTGGAGTTTGAATATAAATGTAATGGCAGGCAACACTTGACACATGATTACAGAATTCGAATATTAGAATTATTTTAAATGTTTAAAAAAACAGACGATTGTCTTCTCGTAAGAGAAAGAAAGGACTTCTCATCTAGACACGGTCAAAGAAACATGTTAGAGTTTTATAAAAATATAAAGATAATAATTTTTTAATGGTGTAACAGTGTTCAAACTATCTGCAATATAATTATAATGAAGAAGTGTGTTTTTAAATAGCCCCTCAATATCTACAGAACCCAATCCCCTCAAATTTAACCGTCCAACACATATCATAATTCTGAAGTCTGGACCTATTATCCTCGAAATAAGTATGTGAACGACCAGCTCGATTATGAATAGGAGATAGGTACGGCATTACTTAAATGCCCGAAATCGTGTGTCATCGTAATTTGAATATAATAATATATATCTCACGATTATTGTAATTTTGTAGTAGATGACGTCATCAGAACATATGTAATTTGCGTCTAAAAAGGAAACGCGGTCGTTGCTAGTCTTGCAACACTTCCAATCCAACCTAGTTCAGTTTCCGTTTCAGTGCCTGGTCTATTTGTGTTGAAACTGGGAGAAAAAACGCAATAAGGAAATTACGGCTCAGAAAATGGGTTAACTTGATTTCTAAACACAAAGCCAGAACATGTTAAGTGCGATGCTAAATGCAAACGATTTCTCATTACTAAATTACCTACGTACAGAAATGTTCGCAAAACCATTTCGCAGAATTTAAATTCGTAGTATCTCTCGAAGAACTATGTCAATAAAAGCAGCTGACTACGAACCGCGATGCTATTAAAAGATTTCATTATAATTAGATTTAGCACTGAAGATTAATTGTGTCACAAGCAACAGTTGGTCGAGCTATTTAAGCGTTCCCGACTATTTTTACAGTATCATTCTGTATTGGGGCTCCTCATGGAGGTCAATTGATGGAAAAAGTTGGATTTCCTACAGAATCCGCAACAGGGTGACATGGTTTTTCAATGACACAGGCTGCCTGGCCAAAAAAAAAAAGACCGGGGAAGAGCACTGCCCAAACGTCCATTAGGAACGATGATTATAAAGTCATCCATTTATTACCGGGAATCCGAACTTGGAGCTGCGGAACGAAATTTATTCTCTGCTGGCTTTGGGATTTAAAAGCTCAAGTAACTTTGGTGCACGAGGAAAAGAATTGCATCCATGTCCGGCTTTTGACAGCTGTTCGAACTAGCAATGAAATAAATAATAGAAAATAAATTTTAATAAATTTGAATTATATTTTTTAGTTCGATTTTCTACAAAAGCTTATTTTGTTAGTTTTTTAAACTATTATTTATTTTCATTTTTTAGTTCAATTTCAATTTATTCAATTATTTTTTCAATTTTTTTGTTTTTAATATTGAATTGTCATCGGTCCTTAATAAGTATACCTACCAAATTTCGAGTTAATCCGATGTTTTGAAGGGGGTCAAAATCACGTTCAGATTCCTTTACAAACATACATACGTCTGAAGCCAATAAAAGCGTATTAATATTAAATTCAACTTGACATTTGATTCGACATATGCGTTCCAGATGTATCGATAACGATTATAGATGATTAATCCAGATGAACACGGATTTTAATGATTATTAAAAAATAGCATTGCTCAAGGCTTATACAAGTTAATCATTGAAATCTACCTCTAAAATAGCCCATATTGCGAATAATATCGAGTATCAATTCAAAAACAAAGATTGTGCGGCAAGCATTTTTATTTATTTTAAACGACTTCAATAAAAGAGGATACTCTATATTCGACTGTATTGTATGTATGTACCTAAGAATTTTTTCTACGTGAACGGATTTAGATGTTTTTTTTATTTGAAAATGTTCATGTAGATGCATTTAAATTTTATCAAGATCGGACCAGTACATGTATTCTTAATAATGTGTAATATTTCATTGACTTCGTCTAAATTCATGGTATTCTCATGTTATTTTGTTGAAGTGGCTTTAATTTTTTGTTAAGCTTTTGTATCATTAATGTGCTATACAGTCCAATGTTCCGTGAAGTGTAATAATTCTCCAAACTAAACAATGACGCATTCTGGGTATAGCTGTTAAAAAATTTTACGTCCCATTACTTTCGATATTTCAATCATATTTGGCTGTTTCATCGACAGCCATGTTTATGTTAACGGTGCAGTCAGTTCCAATAGACTGCTTAAACAATATACCACACGGCCGTCCTAGTTTCTTTTTTATATACGGATTTAACAGTATCAGTTTTAATGAGTACTCGAGAAAAGTCGTAAATTGAAAGATTATTATAAGAATAATATAAGAAGAATATAAGAAGATAAGAATATTATAAGAAAGATATTTATAATTAGCCAGACAAAACGGCTGAGTAACGTTTTCTGCTTTGTCTATCAGCCAATTTTTTGTTCAACAACTATTTGATAGTCTTTTGTACTATACATTTAAAAGATTTTTTTAAGAGATATTTTTTAATTTTAAAATCTTATTAAGATTTTATAAAAGAGAACATGTTAAATATGAAATTAATCTAAAGCTTGAGGTGTCAGAGATTAAGGTCGGATTTAGATTATTGGATAAACACTAATTTCAATAAGTATACCCGGAATCCATTGTTTGTTCACTTTTAAAAGATTTCGTAAAAGTAAATATGTACATTAATTGGTTATCTACCATTACTTCTATCTACCAGGTATTGTTAGTATTTGAAAAACTAGTTATACGTTTTTTTACTGGTGGTAGGACCTCTGGTGAGTCCGCGCGGGTAGGTACCACCGCCCTGTCTATTTCTGCCGTGAAGCAGTAATGCGTTTCGGTTTGAAGGGTGGAGCAGCCGTTGTAACCATACTGAGATCTTAGAACTTATATCTCAAGGTGGGTAGCGCATTTACGTTGTAGATGTCCATGGGCTCCAGTAACCACTTAACAACAGGTGGGCTGTGAGATCGTCCACCCATCTAAGCAATAAAAAAAAAGATTATTAAGTTTAATAAATTATCAAGATAGTGTGTGCCCCTATACAATCAATTCAGACCAGTAACAATTTTAGTCTTCTTATGTGATGCATTTATATATTAAATAATGTGCATTGAATTTGTTTTTTTCGATCAACGCAACTAACTAACCTAATTTCTCGGCGAATCTTCTCAGTGGGTCGCGATTCTGATCCGGTGGTAGATTCTGCGAAGCACTGTTCTTGTTATGGCTAATGTTATCAAAATCTCTCAGGTTGAGCCCATGAGCTCCTAGCCGCGAGAAGCCACGAGAAGCTACCAGCGTAGGTAGGCGGAAAAAAATCTAATTTATAAGTTCAATTTGGAAACATGAAAAAGTTTTATTGATTGAAGGGTTTTACTATATGTATACCTGCACGTGTCGGTGCCACTACCCGAACTGCATACAATTTTGAGTTAACTTTTACGCCATCGAGAACGTTAAAAAACTCGCACTAAGCACACAGGCCTTGAAGTGTGCACCGGTATTCACGTTGTGATTTCCATGGGCCCCGCAAACTTCTTTACTCAAGTTGCGTCGTTATCTGCCGATCGAAAGCCATATCTCGATTCGATCATGGATCAGGTACTAAGTAGGTGCATGCTTTAATTACACGGTACAGAAATAGTATATACAAATATATAACATGTGACAATGGGTAGTTAAATTCTTAATCACATATTTTTATGGTTCTCAAAGTTACAGCGGTCCTGCATATTTGGTCCAAGAAGCATTCATGCGTACTAAGAGGTAGGATAGCCGATGAACTAAAAGTTCAAAGCAATTGAACATTAACCTTATTTCGCAAGGAGGACGGCGTTTTTCACTTTGTGATATTAACGGACTGCCATATCCGCTGCGTGTGGTCACAATCAGTTGCGAAGCATCATTTTACTGTCAAGCTCTTTAAGAATTTGCCGCCACGGTGTTTCCCAAGCGCGATGAGACGTCGTTAACGGTAAAGCGACTTGGTTGCGTTTTTGCTGTTGCTGATGTATACAGCTGTTAGTGTCTTTGAGGACCACTGAAAAAAAAGTTTGGGCAGCGAAGTAATTTGCTCATTAATAAAGAAAAAAAATTAGTATTTTTGTTGCAAGCGTCACAAGACTTATTTTATTTAAAACACAGCTTAGACGCGAATATGTTTTTATTGTATTTAGCACTCCATTATCCCATTTTTATATATAAGCGGAATAAAGATCGTTACTTTGGGTTTGTTTTTCGGAATCTTTTTCGAACGCTCAAAAAGGAAAATAAACGAAATTGTTGTTCAAGTTATGTTTTCCTTTGACGTAGTCGAGGAATTTTTTTGTACTAAATTTCTTCTTTTTTGTACTAAGCTTCTTTAAATTTGTTGATTTTAAATGAAATCTTTAGCGCATTATAAAGTAACTGGGTTTATATTTTTATTTATTAACTATACGGCGGAGTGAGCCCACCTGGTATTAAGTTTGTGACTGACGCCTATAGACATCACAACCACTCACCTCCAGCCACGAGGGCTAAGTCTGAATTCTATAGCTTAACGGCTGTCCCAAAGCCCAAACGCAGCAGAAATTGGCAGGGTGGTAGTACGTATCCGCGCGGGCTCGGAAATTGCCTGATCAGTTTTGTGTTACTATGTAGCAATCATCATCGTAAAAAGAAACAGTTCTAGTGTGAGCCAGTGTGTCAGCTTCAAACCTTGTCATTAGAAAGGCACGGCACGTAATTGGAGTATGCTCTACTTTAGGGCGGTTAATAAACTAGTAGACACGTTTTTTTTTATATTATTTTATTCGCTCATTCGATCGTAGACAAATTTCCGTGTTCACTTATGACCATGTTTCGCCTGTGGCATTGAGGGCACGTGTGGAATCATTGGACGATAAGCGAAATCTCTTTACGAGCTCATTGAAAAGCGCATTTCTATTGAAATATATTATTGTAATCATGCGTAGAGGTCGTGGCCTGGAACTAAGTTGTGAAATTAAAAGAAACCTTATTTCTCTCGTGAAGTACTCAGCCGTTTCAATTCAAGGGTATTTAAATTTAAACATTATTATAATGCAATAGAGATTTTTATTTCACAATCAAAGGTCGGTTCTGCAACTCCATACAAGGTCCTCGTGAGTTCTTTTTTTATTACTTAGAGGTTGGACGAGCTCACGGCACACCTGGTGTTAAGTGGTTACCGGATCCCATAGACATCTACAACGTAAATGTTGACACCCACCTAAAAAGTTCGTCTTCGCATAAATACGCCAATAAAAGTTATCCAATTTCATGCGAAGATCCGCGGACGTAGAATTTGACATTGACACCTTAAAAAAAGTTATTAGATCAAATTATGGTCCTTTGAGTTGTATGGATCATAACGCGAGTCCCGCACGTGCGTGGTTTCATGCTTCGGTCCACTGACCTGTTGGCCTGATTAGACTCGATCGATTGCACGGATGTCCTTCGTGAATTCGTTACAAAGAATTATGTTGTTTAATGGTATGATTAAATACAATTTTAAAAGGTATCTATTATAGGCTTAGTTCAAAAAGAGTTTTTGTTATAAAGAGTGTTATATCGAAGTTCAATTGGAACTTTTTTAACACGAAAATGTTTTTGTCCTGCAGACTTGATAACTTGATTAGACTTAATAGATCTTGTCCTTAGAAGAAATTTCTTTTATATTGGATGTACATCTTAATTACTATAATACTCGCGTTATAAATTCTAAATTAATTTTAACATTCGCATTCAAATGTTAGAGCGTAGCGAGTCGGTACTACTGAACAATGAGAAACAGTATGTGAAGGCTTAGACGACGAATGAAAAAGATCTTCCACCGAGCGGATGATATTGCTCGGTAGACCGACGGTCCAAATGTGATCGTTCGGAACTTGTATATATGCAAGATTATCTAGATAATGTCGTAAGCGAGATTCAGGCATCTGTCAAATATCTTGTATTGTATGATGACTTACCCCCCACAAGTAAGTTTTATCTATATATTAATACGTGAAGCAAAAACTTTGTAATTCTTTTTACGAAAATTACGCGGACGGAGGAGTATGACATTTCCCACACTTATAGAGAATGTAGAGATGGTGTGCAGATTGTTATTTTTTTTTTTAAATTAGGCATAAAAAATCAATTAAATCAATTAAAGAAAACATTACACACAGTATCATGTATTTGACACACACACGCATGCATACTATTTGTATAGTATCAAACTTTTCTTATTGCTTATAGTCTGTGGTCAAATTGAGAATAGATTAAATAATGTTTGTCTTTATTATGTAATATTTGTTTAAGTGTATTAATCTGTGATTATAGAAATACGAGTATAATAAATAGCCTTCGACTGTTTGACAATAGAATCATAGTAGTCTACAAACTTATAATTTCAATTAATTAAAGTCGAATTTCGACTACTGCGGGACAACTAGCTTAAACAAAAATCTTTTCCACCATGTACTATTCGTCAACCAAAGTACGAGGTGTTGAACTTCATAGTTTTACTTGTACTTATGTACGTGGAAATACCGGAACAACCGCTTCATTATGCTGGTGGTCTTGCCGTAGTGAGTAGATTGAGTGGGAAGCCATAGTCCATTGATGTCTGAAATTTATACTTTTACATTATTCTTAGGTAATGTAAGCAGACGCAAGATCGACAGCTGGTGAGCTGGTATTTTTTTTATTGCTTAGATGGGTGGACGAGCTCACAGCCCACCTGGTGTTAAGTGGTTACTGGAGCCCATAGACATCTACAACGTAAATGCGCCACCCACCTTGAGATATAAGTTCTAAGGTCTCAAGTATAGTTAGAACGGCTGCCCCGCCCTTCAAACCGAAACGCATTACTGCTTCACGGCAGAAATAGGCAAATGGTATTAGGTGGTTACCTTCGCCGCCCACCTTAAAAGTTTGTCTTCACATAAATACGCCAATAAAAATTATCCAATTTCATGCTAATACAAGCTGACGTACAAGTTGCATTGACATCTGTAATATTATTGGTGACTACAACAATATTACATTTAACGAAGCTTTATGTGGCTGGGCGCGGCTTTGTTCTCGAAACGAACTCATTTGCATAGTGCTTTGTGTAAATAAATGAATTTATGTATACGATACATGCTCGAACTGGGTCAGGTCGACTGCAACAGTTTTTTAATTATATCTGTAACATTTTCCGTGCATTTCTTGATTCAGTTTTAGGTAGATTACCTGCGTTTAGAATATTCTAGAATCTTAGAAGAAATTTAGTGTTTTGTGTTTTTGTGAGTTTAAATGAAATAAAAAGAAAAACATTAAAATAATAGAAGGTATCGTGTTGATTTCTTATAAAATATATTATGTCAGTTTACAAAGTAACAACTTAGTTCGGGTAATAAAATATATTTCAACATGGCAGAGAATAAAATATGATAATTAAGAAAATATGAAACAAAATATATAATCATAACATAATATTTCTATGTCAAACAAAACACACCGGCGTCACATTATTTTATTACAGGTTTTCGTTTTCAAGAACGGTTCCTTTCCCAGGGAAACATGGTCGACATGGTTGTGAATAGCCGATGTCCTTGGGCCGCAATGACCACTTTTTATCTTTATTAAGTTCTGTCATTGTGGTGATTAAAAAAAAATCCATTATCTCAGTTAATTTAATCGATGAGCTTCGGCAGGGCTTGGCTATGCTTGGATTACTGGTGTTCTCATAACAACGGATACGGTCAGATGGATTGTACGCTCGCTTGCCTCCGATACCAATAAACACAATTTTTGTTGAATTATATATCATTTATATCGTTATACTTATCTTATATCTTTAAACGAGCACTTCTCGTATATATATCTCGGAAACGGTGCCAACGATTTTCATAAAATTTAGCATACATCTAGCTACGATTTTTTTTATGTTTGTTGTTTTATTCGCGTTTTCAATAATTATCTTTATCGATAATCAACTTATGACTCTTCCCGACATCTATTGGCGAATAATAATACTATTTTTCTTAATTGAGAGCAACTAACTGTTTTAAAGACACAATAACACTAAAGCTACTTCAGCAGATGGCTTTGTTAAGCAACCCGAAGCCAATGAGTGTTTGGTTTAAGGTTAGACCAAAAAAATAAATTGTTTATTTATATTATTTATGTCTTTTTAACTCAGGTGTTCACTTAAAAATGCCTATTTCATCATTTTATCAATATAATTCGTATTTATTATAATTTCTAAGAAACACAATTTCTCAAAAAGAAAATACCGAGCAAAGCTCGGTCATCATCTAGTATCTAATAAAACAACAACATTGATTCATTTTGAATCAACGGTATGAAATTACAAATTCTAAAACGCTTCGACCGAAAATTTCCGTTGCACGGTCATTCATAGTGGTGCTTAATAGTCTTGACGCGTTTCTAACGCCTTATAAATATTGCAGTTATTCATTTGACGTCGGTATTTGCACTTTAATATGGATAGAAAAACATAAGCGCCGTAGGGACAAGCTGTGGCCTCAGCGTTACTTCATGCAAAAATTCAACCAAACTTCATCACTGTAAATTATTTCAAACAGTTTTTTAGATTATTCTAAAAAAATAGCTCGAAATACTATTATATTATTGCCTATTATATTACGTTATATTATGTCTAAAGCTTATAATATAACATTATTTCATAATGGTTGCGAGCTCTTTTGCACCTTAAATTTACCAAAAGCAAAAAGTAGATATTAGCGGAGAATTTGTTTTGTGTATTCAAAATGATTGCAACACATTTTCGTGTAACTGATACTGACAAAGGCAAATTGAGATACAGCACCATCTATTGAACATTAATGCGATGATTTAATGATTTTCACATCGCTTATTTAGGAATCAGTAGTCAAATGCCGAAAAGGTAATATTTTTAAAGTTTCATATAATCTCATTCAAACGAAAACATTGCCAAACATTTGTAACAGTACTTTTGTTTTGAAATTCGATTGATGAATTTTGCAATGCTATTATATTACAAAAAAAATGTACGCGTGGCAGTTTTAATTATTGGATTCTCTCACGGTTTTTGTTTGGCAGTTCATGTTCCCACGTGAAACATTTTATCTGTTCTGAAGTTAATTAAACAAACAATATTTTATATTCGGCTTTGGATTACAAGGACCAATTAGAAAGTCAGAGTATTTCAATAGTCAGTGCGTTTTTCAGCAGTCCGTCTGGTTCAGCAGTTTTTTACGGATTTTTGCCCACCACTCTCACTCTGTAATGACTCTTGTGTATTGGGCGATCCGCAGTGGCGACTACAGTAAGACAACGAAGAAGGTCGACTTGAGGCGAATGCTTTTTCCTCTGTGTCTTTAGTACGATTTTTTTATGTTTTCGATAGCGTAATAGTTAACTGCAGTTGGAACAGCATCTCTAGCGGCAATCGTAGGCAAACGTTCCAACTCTATCCAAAGTTGAGTTAACTTTTACGCTATCGAGAACGTTAAAAAATTGGCAGTAAGCACATTGACCTCAGAATGAATAAAAAACAGTAAAAACCGAAACGACAGTTAAGTTAACGTAAAAGTTAGCCCATATTTGTATGGTACGGGATCGTTTGCCTACGTTTGCCGCTAGGGACGCTGTTCCAACTGCATACAAAATTGGGTTAACTTTTACGCTATCGAGAACGTTACAAAACTCGGACTAAGCACACTGTCACTAAAAATAATTTCAATCCAGGAGAGTACAGCTACCCTGCCCTGTGGACCTTTTCTAAAATAGGGCAACAATAATGTTTAATGGTTAATGCTGTAGATATCATAAAGTTACCTTCACGAAATAGCCTTTGCCCATCTATAAAACTAAGGTGAAGTCTTAAGAGTATTGTAATTTATTACAACTGTCCTATTCTTCGGTACGAACACTTAGCGGATCATTTACTTTGTGGATGTTTGTAGGATGGTGGTTTAAGATCTCATCATCATCATCATAGTCAATTACTGTTGGCAAAGTAGTCGTGGTCATGAGGAATCTTGGTTTATTATAGCCTTGACATCTGTTTTCCATAATTTGCGAACTGATCTACCCACCAATAAAATTAAGAGTTAGATATTGGAAGGAAGGAAGAAAGTTGGAGGCGAATTTGATAAGGAGAAGGTAACGGAGGAGTTATTGCCACTACAATACGGCACTACATGAGTACGCCGATATAAATGGATAATCTATATATTAATACGTGAAGCAAAAACTTTGTATCCTTTTTACGAAAATTGCGCGGACGGAGGAGTATGAAAATTTCCACACTTATAGAGAATATAGAGAAGAAGTGCACAATGCTAATATTTTTTTAAATAATGCATAAAAGATACAATAAATTAATAAAGAAAACATTACACACACTACCATGTATTTGACGCACACACGCATGCATACTATTTATTTATTGTCAAACTTTTGTTCTTGACGTCTGCTGTCAAATTGAGAATAGATCAAATATTGTTTGTCTTTATTAATATTTGTCTATAGTGTAGTCTTGGCGAAATTTGTGATTATAGAAGTATAATAGTCTTTGAAAATAGAGTCTTAATAGTTTACAAACATATAATTTCAATTAATTATAGTCGAATTTCGACTACCGGGTGACCACTAGTATATTAAAAAACGTAGTTTTTTTTTACCGCCTTTTTAATAAACTTTTTCTCTTCACACAGGTGCGCGTCCGCGAGTTTTACATCGCGATGCAGCGTTGTCCTTACATCCACGAGATGAAGGAGCGACTGCTAGGCGCACCAGTCGAAGTCCCCGATCAGAAAGAAATACGTGAGGTTCCCAGGGACCGCGCCACCGACCATCAGGACACCCAGGTCGGCACCATCGTCAAAGTGAGCCTCATCTACCATCTTATCACCGTGACTGCCTTGAACTGTGACAATATATGTTGTTCAATCTTTGAATAATACCTTTTAGAAGTGCATAGTTTTTTTTTTCATCGAGTTTCAAATATATTCAATATTTAATAAGAGAATCAAAGATCAATTGAATTAAAAAAAAATACAAAAATAATATTTTTTATCTTACTGCACAACATACCATTATAAGTTTTTTATGTTGATAATGTTTACTAGTATAGATAAATAAATTAATAACAACATTAATAAAAAAACCTTCATTGTGTGTATAGTTAGCATCGCAAAATGGAGTTCAAGGTAGTTTTCATAACATTTTAGAATTTCGGTAAATAGTATCTAATAGTGTAGAACGTAGAATCCAATCTTGAAATAATCAGTTTATTAATTATAAAGTATCTTTACTCTCTTAGCGGTTTACACGCGTTTTAGATAAAATTAGCAAACCTTAATTTTTAATATTCAGTTTGCTTGAATTGATTTATTTTTTAGATAATTATTTTGAGATATTTGGTATAAATAATTTAGTAATGACGTCATTTTCAGCTGAATTCAGACGGGTACGGATCCCATACCTCGCCGGCTCGCGCTCCCCTCGTCACTGACGAGTGCGAGGCGCCGGCGGAGGAGACCGAAGCCCTGACACCGACAGATGCAGTACTCCAGTACCGAGCTTGCTGTCAACCT
Organism: Bombyx mandarina; assembly: GCF_030267445.1. NCBI lineage: Eukaryota > Metazoa > Arthropoda > Insecta > Lepidoptera > Bombycidae > Bombyx > Bombyx mandarina. Next base: position 13,532,447 of record NC_143220.1, on the reverse strand, counting down.
GACACTACCCCTAAAAATGCCAAGTATGTTATAGGCTCTTGTGTTCAAGTTTTGTTATGTATAAAAATATTAAGAGAGAGAGAGGGAGAGAGTATTATTTATTGTACACCAAAAAATAAACAATATGAAACATTAAATACAAAAAAGTACATTTGGTGGTATTATCGCTAAGAGCGATCTCTTACAGACAACCATCAGGTGGACAAGAATCATTTGGAAAAGAATTACACGCGGTGTACCAATCAATTGAAATATATATATATACACATACACGTACATATACAAATACTATACATATATATATATTTATAAATGAGGCCTTCACCGCAAAAGTGGCCTAACCCACAATTTTTTATATTGAAGCTTATATTAAACGTATATTGTAATTTATTTAAAATATAATAAATTTTGATGCAAAACCGGCATATCCATAGTTTCACCCATAGATAGCTTTGTATATTTTTAAGAATATGAATGGATATATTAGATAGAATATATATTATACTTTATTGTGCATCGGAATAACAAAAAGTAAAAAGAGCTCGAAGCTGATGAACTGGCTGGACTATCTAAAAAAAATTTTAAGTTTTTTTATGTCTTACATAGTTGGACGAATTCACGGCTCACGTTGTGTTAAGTAATTACCGGAGCCCTTAGACATTAATCGCGTAAATGACGCTATCCACCTTGAGACACGAGTTCTAAGTCCTCGTTTTTACAGTACAACGGCTGCTCCATCCTTCAAACCAAAACGCATTTCTGCATCAGGGCAAAAATAGGTAGGTCGGTGGTACCTACCTACCCTTGAGGGCACACTATCTAGTAACTACTAGTAGTAGTAACTAGTATCTAGAAATAGGGACGTATCGCTAGAGTTGTGACATGGGGAAATCAGAAAGATGGCGAAGATCCCATTGTGACCACGTTGATAAAATTGCTCTACTAAAAAAAAAACTTAAAGAAAATGTTAAAGCGATTTCCTCGAAATATTGATTGCATTAATAAGACATAAGAATTCGAAATATTTCGCATATTGCTTGTTGTTGAAATGATTCCTGGAAAAAACGCTGATCTTAACTATACAAACTCTAGCATTTGTTTTTCGTACAATATTATTTTGAGTGCTTTAAATTTAAATGAACTTATACCTTTAGATTTAATTCAAAAAATAGTACAGTACATAACAGACATAATCACATTACGTTCTATTTAACCAATAAAGGACACTTGTCCGAACAAAGCAGAATCAACGAACAATTTAAAAATAAATACATATAATGGGAGGAAGCTTTAATAAAAGCACTTCCATGGGGCGCGATGGACAATCCATTAAATAGGGGACATACCTAAGACCCTAAATAAAGGCATCGGAAACGCTCACTTTTGGGAATAAAGTAAACTTTTATACGTACTAAATAAAGTTTTTTTTTATTGCTTAGATCGATGGACGAGCTCACAGCCCACCTGGTGTTAGGTGGTTACTGGAGCCCATAGACATCTACGACGTAAAATGCGCCACCCACCTTGAGATACAAGTTCTAAGGTCTCAAGTATAGTTATAACGGCTGCCCCACCCTTCAAACCGAAACGCATTACTGCTTCACGGAAGAAATAGGCGGGGTGGTGGTACTTACTCGTACGGACTCACAAGAGGTCCTACCACCAGTAAAAAAGTAAACAATTAGTTTTTTTTGGTTAGATGGTTAAATTGACACTTGACGTAACAAGGTTACCGGAGCCGATAGACGTAATTCCGCGTCACCCACTTTGAGATTTGAAATCGACGTCAATTGTTTTGGATGACAGCTATCCAACCCTTAAGCCATACCCAGACATGAAGTCCCGAATTTCATTGTATTACCTAAACAGGGACTCATGATTTTATTGTGAAAAAATAACCAATAATATAATAACACAACTGCTCATGTTCTACGGTGATACTTTACGACTTGCACGGAGTTCGGCGACACCCACGTCTCTTAATTTCTACACTATTGTAGGCCACAACACAGCCGATTAATTACTCAGAGTCTGTACTTGTTTTTGTCTTGTCTTGTATGCATACTTATGTATACCCCTGGCCAGCATACACAACGCAGAAAACTTTTGCTTAAGACCGGAACGTTTTTTTTAAATCGTGCTTAAGCCGTATATCTGTTTCGTTCAGCGTATTGTAATCACCGAATTAACTAGCGATAGGCCGTATCATAAGCCCGCATGCGTAGGCATTAGCATTCTCCCATTTCTACCGCTAAGTCATGCGTTCCGTTTTGAATGGTGGGACATCCGTTGCACAATTGCGACTTTGACCGCAGTTCTCAAGGCGGGTGGATGTATTTATGTCGTAATGGGCTTCGATAATCACCTAAAATCACGGTGGTATGATATAACTCACCCGTATACATAATTAAAAGAATAACGATGCGGTAAGTGATCAGCACGGGAATGCACAATACATCACAAAATACATACGGACCTCAAGTGCCAAAAATCTTGGACGTGATGGAAATTACGGACTGTATTTTCCGTCAAATAATGGATACGTGTAAGACCGCCACAACATTAGTTAATTGCGTATTGTATGTAGAATGCAAGGTCTTTCCGAGGCGTCTTATGTCATTGACGATATAAATAATATTATACACGCACTGGCGTTGTTGTAGGATTAATTAATGAAGTGTTTATTGAGACGATGAATTGTACAACTGGATCTTATTACAATTTTAATTAATTACGCAGTGTCAACGAGAGTTGAGGTCTTTTGTATTTATTATTGTCGCGAACATTTTCATTGGACAAATCGTCGGGGCCTAAAGGATAAGATGCCCAATGTTCTCTTACTAAGCAATGCTAATATGCTTGGGTTTAAATTCCACACACGAATACAAACTTTTCCAATAAAATACGTTCCTAAAGTATGCTCACGAACGACTTCCGTTATAAGGAAATACCATCCTATAATCTATCTACACGAACTAGAAAAATTTACAAGTTTGCGTCATTACGAGTATAATACTTGTAACAAGGTGTAATATGAGCCTGCCCGAGTCTATATCATCGCCCTGCCTATTTCTACCAGAAAGCAAAGATATATTGCGGTTTGACTTCAACCTCATGTCTAAAGGTGGGTGATAGCATTCACGTAATTATATTAGGTAATGGGCTCCGGTAACCACCTACCCACCTATACAATAAAAACAAGCTTCAGGAATACCATTTCTATTCTTTTTTTGGATACGTGTTCGATTTAGTTTCGCATACGATTTGGCAACGGCGTGACTTCACTAACACCTAACATTTTTAATGACTAAATTCCATCGTATCGAAGCGTAATGTAGCGTTAGCAAAAATAATTTTAATAAAAAGTCACAATAATTCAGCTAATCAGCTGTCAAGCCAGCAACAGAGTAAAATTGTGAAATAGACTGCATGCATTCACTGAAATGGGTGTTGTTATATTTAATTATTACCATCGAGAAAATGGTCTCACAGCCCATTCCAAGTGCTGGTCAGCAACTAAAGACACTGCATACAAATACATTAGTAACTATTGTATAATTTAAGGTATCGTTGCAAAATTCTCGTGAATGATTCTAATTGTTGCGCCGTCGCGTATTGCTGACCCTCTGAAAGTTAGAGCTGAGATAATTAGACAGATGGCGCAAAAAGACTCGTCAGATTCGTCACGCTCGTCTTAAGTGAGTTCTCTGATTGTGTAAGGCCCAGTAATTAGTAGGGAGTGCTACCTTTTGTTCTATGTCCGGATTAAATTATCGCCCATTTACTTTAGAAAGGAAAAAAAAACAAGAAAATCTCTAATCTCATGATGGGATTTCTGCTGTGACGTCTTAGCTGAACCTATAGACTCTGTGACTGTCTAAAGTCTAAACTCGAATTTCCAATAGTCAATTCACAATATATTGATAAACTGTAGTAAAACCCAATAAAACATTTTTTTTTTGTTTGTTTATTGCTTAGATGGGTTAACGAGCTCACTGCCCACCTGGTGTTAAATGGTTACTGGAGACATATACCCATAGACACCTACGACGTAAATGGGTCACCCACCTTGAGATATAAGTTCTAAGGTCTCAAGTATAGTTACAACGGCCCATCCTTCAAGCCGAAACGCATTACTGCTTCACGGCAGAAATAGGCAGGGTGGTGGTACCTACCCGTGCGGACTTACAAGAGGTCCTACCAACAGTAAAATAGTCCGAATTAGTTTTAAAAATTAATTTTAACCTTCAGCCTAAACTAAATTCGTTTATAAACAAATACTAAACAGCACTCTCGCAGTACAATAAGGCCAGGTCATCGAACCTAAGTTGAACCAAAGGATCCGTCCCTTTCATACTTCCAGGCATTCATTGCCAAGATTTCTTTTCATATTGCGTCTTTATGTCGTTGAGAGGGACGTGCATGTGCAATATTAGGGTTGTCTCGTGGTAAGTGCGTAGTTTCGGTAGAGCCGGGGTGTGTCGTGGGGACAAGGGCCGGGTCAGTGGGTCGCTCGCGCACCCTCCCAAAGCGTTCCGGGAGAAACGCGCCTCTATCGACCGCGTGCCGCCAGATTTTGTAGGGCTGTCACAACTTTTTAATACATCGAAAGACATTTACTTTTGTGTGTTAGATTTTTGTTTATATAAATTTGTTTATATTAAAGACGTTCGTAATATTTGTACTACCTTCAGCTTTGGAGTTTGTTGTAGAATAATAATTGCAATAAGTTACTTAGCTTAGACGATAAAAAATCAATAGCTGTTATATAATGGAAAACTGAATAAAACCTTACCAATTAACACTGCACATAGGTCAATATTTTTAATGGCGAACCATTGTAATATAAAACAAAGGCAGTGGATTCTTATTCAAGTATCATTCCCCCTCATGTAATGAGTCTGATTCGTAGAAAATTACAATTTATTCGAAATAGGGAGCTATCAGGAGGGTGGCGTCCTTAAACGAGATCGCGAGTGCGCGCAGCATCCGTTACTGCGCAAGTCCGGGCACACTCGAGTCGAAGGCACAGTCCCGACGCCGCACCGCCTCACTTCCGGAGCCTTTTGCCTTCAAAGAGCTCCTTACCAAGGCCCGTACCTGTCCTTAACCCTCCGATATGGGCGACTTGTAACTGAAAAACTCTTCGTCCCCGCGTCCTTGATTGAAGTGGAAAAATGGGGAAGGAAAGGCACCCGCTTCCCGAGGCTGAAGTAAAAGTGGCGACGGTCGAGCTCGAAGCTGTGGACAACATGGCGACTCTGCCGGTCGGCCAGCATCGGCAGCAGGGTAGTGACATTGCTATCGCGGAGAAACATAACACTGCGAACAAAGAAATGGAACTCAAATGCGTGCAACCGAAGCCATCCAAAAAGTACGTTTTGTAGTCATACTTCAAAGGGTGGGGCCGGTCAATTTGCGCGGTAACATTTAAGTAGCATTGAACTGTTCAGAATTTATTTTTTTGTTATTGAAACACAACAGTTTTTTTGCTAATGAATAATTTTCAATTGTTTTACTTACATTTTTGTTACAGTGGCTAAGTCAAACGCTTACTGGATTTCTTAGATAACACAATGTGTTTAACTTTGTTCGTCGTCTACATTGATCCACTGGATCCCATGAGATTTCTGTATCGTTGTAGTCGATTAAACGTGTATGGTTTCTAAAAAAACCAAGAAACCTACATTACCGAAACTGTCATCTTATGTCTATCAATGTAATTTAAAATAATATTACTGGCTATTTCTGAAGACTAATTTTTTCAATCTGTCCGTTTAAGACACAATATTTTGTGTGTATGTTCTTCAAACCGCTTTATTAAAAAACATGCTACAACCAAATAATTGTTACACATCACTATGCCTATGAGACAAAGCACGGTGCTACACCGTATTCATAAAGAAAGCGTCTTATGAGAACGGCTACCGAAACCAAAACAATACAATTTTCTATCAACGGAAACCTCAAAAATTATAATTCGCGTTTATAATTACTACTAAATTTATAATTACTGGTAGTAGGGCGTTTTGTGAACCCGTATGAGTATGTACCACCACCCTATCTATTTTTTCGTAAAGTTATAAAACGTTTCACTTTGAAGGGTGGGGCAGCCGTTGTACTATAAAACTGACTTAGACTTCATGGTTCAAGGGTTTACGTTGTTGATGTCATGGGCTCTGATAACCATATAACAGTTAATACTATGAGGACTGTGGTTATTCCACCCAATTATCTAAGCAATTAAAAAAAACACCAATATTTGACTTGGTACTCGTTAACCAAAATAGTGCGATAGAAATAATTATTGAAGTTTACTTTGATCTAAACATATAGTATAATATTAAAAACTAAGGTGTACTGCGACGTGTATTTGTTAAAACGAGTTTTGTGGAGATCTCAGCGGTACGAAGCGGCTTTAACATTGAACTATGGTGACTATTTTCCATCAGCTAGAATTAGAAGATATTAAAATCACAATAGCATCAAATAATATCAGTTTGTTACTACTACTCCTAATAGAATAAGTGAAAGTAGTAGTTTTAGAGCGAGAAGAATGAGGTCTAAAAATTCATATACATAAGATCATCAGATCAGAGTAAGGGACCAGAAATTTTGCGAAATTCGTAAATTTTATGAGTTTTTGATTAAATGGGTTTTTCATCATGGAATATGTTCATGAAGACAAGCTCTGTAATTTATCAACTGGGACTTACATATTTTTTATTCAGAAGCAGTCCACAAAAGCATTTCAATCCCGACATAGTCGCGTTATTTAATATTTGAAGTCGTCGTGGCCTAGAGGATAAGACGCCCGGTGCATTCGTATTGAGCGATGCACCGGTTGTCAAATCTCAGGCGGGTACCAATTTTTCTAATGAAATACGTACTCAACAAATGTTCACGATTGACTTCCACGGTGAAGGAATAACATTGTGTAATAAAGATCAAACCCGCAAAATTATAATTTGTGTAATTACTGGTGGTAGGACCTCTTGTGAGTCCGCGCGGGTGGGTACCACCACCCTGCCTATTTCTGCCGTAAAGCAGTAATGCGTTTCGGTTTGAAGGGTAGGGCAGCCGTTGTAACTATACAGAGACCTTAGAACTTATATCTCAAGGTGGGTGGCGCATTTACGTTGTGGATGTCTATGGGCTCCAGTAACTACTTAACACCAGGTGGGCTCTGAGCTCGTCCAACCATAAAAGCAATATAAATAATAAAAAATGATATTAGCGTTCCGGTCTTTTTACCTGAATAGCCATGGAGGAACCTGTGAAATTTTGGCTGCTTCAACCAGATTTTTGGAGAGGCCAACAGTGGACTAAAATAAGCCGTTAATGATGATCGTGATAATGAAACCAGATTATTGTAATAAAACGGTTTTAAAATTATCTTTTAATAGGTAGGTCTAATAATATTAGAAGCATTACAATATGCACTGAAAACTAACTTAAATCCAATTACATGTAAATGTACCTAGACTAGTCTATGGACCAGGTGACGCGCCGTCTCTATATGGGGGTGGTGCGATCAAGGGCCCTATACGGGGCGCCTGTGTGGGGCCAGTCCCTTGTCGTGGGGGTGGCGAGGTCGCTGCATCGGCCGCAACGTACCATCGGGGTCAGGGTCATCCGCGGTTATCGCACCATCTCCTTTGAGGCGGCGTGTGTGCTGGCTGGGACGCCACCTTGGATTCTGGAAGCGAAGGCGCTCGCCGCTGACTATAAGAGGCGGGCTGACCTTTGTGCCTGGGGCGTGGCGCGTCCCAGCCCCAGTGTGGTCAGAGCGCGGAGGGCCCAATCTCGGCGGTCCGTGCTGGAATCATGGTCCAGACGGCTGGCTGATCCTTCGGCTGGTCGTAGGACCTTCGAGGCGATTCCCCCGGTCCTTGTGGATTGGGTGAATCGTGACAGAGGACGCCTCACTTTCCGGCTCACGCAGGTGCTCACTGGGCATGATTGTTTCGGTGAGTTCCTGCACCGGATCACAGCCAAGCCGACGGCAAAGTGCCACCATTGTGGTTGCGACTTGGACACGGCAGAGTATACGCTCGTCGCCTGCCTCGCATGGGAGGGGTGGCGCCGTGTCCTCGTCGCAAAAATAGGAACCGACTTATCGTTGCCAAGTGTTGTGGCATCGATGCTCGGCGACGACGAGTCGTGGAAGGCGATGCTCAACTTCTGCGAGTGCACCATCTCGCAGAAGGAGGCGGCGGGGCGCGTGAGAGACGCACAATCCCGCCACAGTCGAGCGGGGGCCAGGGAGGCGGATCTCGCCCAAGCCCTGGCCCTCTTAAGTGTTTCGGGCCCCCCTCACATGTCGGTCTGGGGACTGGCGAATGGGGCCTAAGAAGACGACGTGCAAGCTGCTCTGCACGTGTTTTACGCAAGAGCATCCGGGTGATGGAAGGCCGGCTATCTTCGACCGACGCTGGTTCTGGTCCAGCGGGGTATTCCGTAGGGTAACCCACTCTAACCAGCGCCATCTAGGCGGGCTTCGGACAGTCTGCCGACCGAGAGGGCTGGTGGTCGTGGTGCCAATGACCGCCAGTCCGTTGTCCCGAGGGGGAGGGTGATGGGAGAGATGTGCTCCGCACTAAGCGCTTCACTTCCCCCTTTGCCTTTTCATGAGTTTCTATCTCATGCAAGGTTTGGATGTTGGTTGTTGAGCGACAGGAGGTTTTAGTCAGTTCGACTCTGACAGACCCCCCCCGCCATCCCCAGAGAAGGGCGGAAGTCCGGCGATTTTCCCCTGACCAAAAAAAAATAAAAGACTAGTCTGTGGATAGAATTAAGGTAATGTTAAGTTTTTGAATAAAATAGTATCTTCTAAATTGTATTTTATGATCATTGTATTTGATATTTAATTTATGGTTGATTGTTTGTATAATATTATATTATCTCTTATTTGCTCTCATTTCAGGACATCCCTGTTCATCATTTCTAGTTTCATCTACGCCAAGCTGCTGGTGGTAGTTTGCGTCGCTTACGTCATCAGCGATGTCATCACACACAACCTGCCCCTCTACTACTATGAAGGATTCTTCACCTACCTTTATGGCATGAGTATTCTGTTCTTGCTCTACGTGTTCTGCTTCCTACTTCAAGGTTTGTATTATTATAATTGAATTTAAGTATTTTCTAAAGAAATTAGTAACGAAATTAGATATATCAATAGAGTGTTTCATTTTAATTAACATTGGAGTTTGGAATTGATAGTGTCGGATCGATAACAAAACAATAATACTCATAATATATATTTATAAGGGATTTATTCCATAGAGAGTGCATGCTGCAGTGGAAGTCCACCTAAACAGAAACCTCCACCAAAAGAAAAGAAGCCGAAGAAGGAAAAGGCAAAGAAAACCAAAGATAAAGAACCTAAAGAGGACAAAGAGGTTAAAGACGGAAAAGATGGAAAGAAAGACGGGAAGAAAGATAAAAAAGATAAGGACAAAGACAAAGAGGGAAAGGACAAAAGTGGAAAGGAATTAAAGAAGCAAAGCCAATTTCAGGTCAGTGAAAATTTCAATAAAAATACACAGCACATCCACATTACTTTTGTCCCTAACATTTTATTCAATCAATTATTATTTTTGCTTACGCGTGTCGTCCCGTGTTAGTTAACCAAGTTTAATTATTGTTATATAATTTTTATGTGATTATGTGAATGAATCGCGCACTCCCACAATTTTTGCTCTGCCTATCATCCAAACACATTTGTATAATTTAAGCTTTATTAAGAATGCAACAACCAGCATGAAACCCTTTTTATTTAAGCTGCCTACTTTTCTGTTTTTTTTTACATATTATTTGGGCAGGAGGTGTATCCACGTAAGATGCGCGATAAAGTTCGTCAACAGCAATTACAATTGCAAATGGCACAGTTGTATGCGTCCGAACAGGTGAGGTGTATATTTGACACACCCTGCTTGAAAATATTTTGTACATCATTTCAGATAGCTTTGGATGTGCTGTTGTAGTAACTTGATCGTCATAGTGCTTGTTTGGACCGCTGTTGTATTTAGCTTGTTTTTAGAATATTTTTTTTCGTAATAAAGCTTTGAATGTGGAACATGTGTACATGAGATTTTTCCTCACGAAATTCATAACATTTATGTAATACTAATTTGCATTGAACTTTGCATATGGGTGACAAATAAATATTCACGATTCACAGTTGAACAATGATCGGAAATGCATTCAACAAATAATTTAAGTTTTACATGATACCAATTTTCAAAATAAAATAGTATTTTTCATATATATTTTTAATACGTATAGCAACAGCAAGACATCGTTGAGTTGGAAGCTGGACCAGTGTCTAGACCAATGCGCAGACGCAAAACTTCTCAGAACGATCACAGCCACGGCAGCTTCTTTCTAAGAATTGGAGCAATTGGTAAGTAATCGGCAATTTTGAAAAAGCTTTTATACCTAAATTTGCAAATAATTGATATTTTTTTTGCTTTACAGCATTTGGTCTCGGTACAATGATTTACAACGGTTTAGAATTCGGAACTTTCTTCGAGCTACCTTTAGAATCTCCTTGCTATCTCATTTTGAAAGGAGTTAATCCGGTGCTTCAAATGGTTTTCACTTTTATGCAGATGTATTTCATCTTCATGAATTCTCGGGTAATTTTAACTTCCTTCATTAAATAATATCCGATAAATACTTAAAAGTAATTACCTTAAATGTTTTTTTAGCTGAACATTCATCGTTTTAAAGTTATCGCTCGGTTTGGTTTAATGCACGTAGTGGCTACCAATATATGCGTTTGGATAAGAACATTGGTGTTAGAGTCTCTAAAAGAGATTACCGATTACCACGTGAAGAATCCTTTGGGAGTTCCCGGCGAGGGTATTCTTGGAAGTAAGTGATTTTCCTTAAATCCCATTCAGCTTCGATAAATTTAAATGGCTGTATGTTTTCCATCTTTACTAAAATGTTAAAACTCCTCACATTCAGAAGTCATCCGTAAGCACACCCTAAGGCATTCCGGTAAAGTGTTCGGTGCTGCAACAACTGCCGTTACCGGTATTGCTTCCACAGCTATGACTACTGCTAAAGCCACTGGCGAGCAATTACTAAACGTAATCACGACTACTGCCACAGCACCCACAACCACATCCACTACAAGTTAGTAATCATAATCTTCAACTATAAATCTACTAAGTGTTTCAGTTATGTGTGTCTTTTTAATTTTGCATGTTCGTGAATTAAACAGTATGTTGTACTAATTTTCAGCAACAACCCCTTTGCCATATTATAACATGGGTAGTATTCTTCCTAAATCTAAACTAATCGATACTATAAAGAGTACAATAGGCTATGGCAACGGGATGGGATATGGTCGTGAATATAAAGAGTGGCCTAACGATAATCCTTTCACATCAGTAGCAACGGAAGCCGATAAAGTTACTCAAACTCAGACAGCTATGTTGGAAATTTTCCATTTTCCGTTTACTTCTACTGTCAAATCAATCGTTAATGCTGTGACTACGTTAATGCCGAGCTCAACACCGAAATCGTTTGTTACTGATAAAGACGTGTGGGCCGATAACGTTGAGACATATCGTGTAGACGATCCACCTCATTACCCAGGTTTGTCGCAGATGTGCCGTTCGTATGTTTCTATGCCGCTGTTGTTTTATGTTGCCTAACGTTGATTGTGGGTTGTGTTTTCGTTTCCAGTAGGGATCACTTCAGTTTCACGTAGAATTTATTTGTTTGCTGAACGGGTTGACCACATTCACTTTTCTTTTATTTACATCTCCATTCAAGCATGCCCCCTTTGGTTTGTTAATTGTTAATTTTAATGATTCTTTATTTTGTTTCCTAAGTAAACACCAAATAAAAGTTTATAAAAACAAATAATGTAATTTTCAGATAACAAGACCACTGTAATTTTTGAATCATTCGATAACTTAAATCCTGCAGCTTTGATCGCAAATATCGACAATACAACTGTTTGCGGAAGAAATCCAATTATGGGAACAATTGTGTCTGACTCGGCTCCTTATCTGTATCCGTTTATCATCGAATATTCCTTGATTGGAGCTGCTGTCATATACGTCATGTGGAAGCATATTGGTCGCTATCCTAGGTAAGTTATATTCGAAAGTTATAAACTCAAGCCAGTCTTCAATAATTATACTGACATAGTTATGTTAATTTTTTAAACATATTATATAATAATTATACTTGGATAAATACTTTTAAAATGCATTAGATGAGCTCACGGTCTTCCTCGTGGCGAGTGGTTATCCTAGCTCAAAGACATCACCAAATGTATACCGACGCTTGCCATAAGACATGAGCTTGTATTCTCAGTAGTGTTGCAATACGGCTACTGAAATATTCAGAATACAAATAGGACGGTGATAACAGCCTGTAGGTATCTCCATCACCAGTAAAACAAGAACAAGTGGTGAGGTTCAGGAAGTATTTGAGAGGTAGAAGCTAAATAATGAATTGTTGCTACTATGAATTAGTTAAAGGAATATAGTTAACAGCTGTAGCTAGAAGTGATAGGAGTTCGCATACTCATATTCCCTGATGGAGAGCTAAAATTTATTTTACATTTTACGTAATTATTAAAGAAGAATACAGTTTGGATTATCTTCGAACAATTAACAAAGATGCCAACGGGCTGTTTGAATTTGACGCGTGATTGAATTGAGCACACGCGTTTGGTTCCAGCGTGGCCAACGATGAAGATCTGGAAAGACGTCTGGAGGCTGTTCTCTCCCGCAGGGCGGCGGCGTTGGCGGCTGCGCAGCGAGGAAACAGAGTCGATTGCGCTGGAGCATCTAAAGGACTTTTCTGTGGACTACTGCTACTCGTCGCGTCATTGATCTGTTTGATTCTATTCTTCGTCCTCATCCGCCATCACGACTTAAAGCGCGTTTCGATTTATCTGGCTGATGTATCTCATTGTGCTCTGATGGTCTTATCTATTCTGGCAATTTTAATTGGATTTATTCGGTAAGTGATTAAGCGTTTTGGTACAGCTTGAGCTATAAAATATTTGTAATGATAAAGAAACAATGGCTTCGTAGCTTTCCCCGTTTATTTCTGGTTTATTTTTATTTATTCGTTTTGTTTTTTTTTTCCTTTCTCCTTTATCTTGTTTCCCGTATTATCCTTTCCTAATTATTTTTGCACGTTTATTGTGCTCTCTTTTCTTGTAAAAACAATGACCCGGTTTTATTTCCTATATTTGTTTACCTTTTTTGGTTCGATCCTATTAGTGGCCGTGTAATGCAATGGAGCTATAGTCCTTCCCCCTATACAGAGCCTCTTCGCAGGGTTCAATCTTTGAAGTTCCGCTCCGAAGAACAGTCTGATCTGAATGACATCTTACTCCGCGTCTCGGCTTTTGGTCTCTTCGTGTACGCCGTGTTTAGTATCATAGCCGGTGGAATGGGGGCTTTCACAGACGAACCTAACCTTTTGGTTATGATAACGGGATGCTTAAGCGTACTTCAGGTGAGTATATTTTAACTTTGAATTAATCATTTTAATATTAACTTATTTCATTTTAAGGCATCGCCTTAACCTATAATATTAAACGACCGGTGTACGTAAATCGAAAGATGAGACTATGCCGGAGCTCAAATCGACGAACGACTTTGCCGGTGTAGAAACGAATATCGTCTAATGGGTATAAAACCCGAAATGGAATTCTACATACCTCATTGTTGTCTCGCGTATTGTTTAGCCAGGTAGTATGTCCATTTCGGCCGCTATGCAGCATTTATATACTAGAATTCAGACTTAGCCTTCAAGTCATAAGGTGGTGGCGGTATTAAAGTCACGGTGCTGTGCGGGAACCACTCAAGATGAGGTCGGTCCTAAGTTCATGTACCCGATAAGCGAAAAAAAAAAATTTTTTTTTCATTGCATATATGGGTGGACGAGCTCACAGCCCACCTGGTGTTAAGTGGTTACTGGAGCCCATGGACATCTACAGCGTAAATGCGCCACCCACCTTGAGATATAAGTTCTAAGATCTCAGTATAGTTACAACGGCTGTACCACCCTTCAAGCCGAAACGCATTACTGCTTCACGGCAGAAATAGGCAGGGCGGTGGTACCCACCCGCGCGGACTCACAAGAGGTTCTACCGCCAGTAAAAGGTATTTTGGTACCAGATGGTATACTCCACGAATTATCGCTGAAGATTACTGAAACTGGAACTTTTAATTCAATGCGATTATTAATGCACAATTGCATTGATCAAAAAGATATTTATATTATTAACTATTCAACTTCTAGGTGGTTCTCCAATTGCTCTTCATTGCTGACGTTTCTCGGCGCCGTGTACACCTCCCAGAACAAGAGCGCAGTAAGCCTGCACGACAGGCGGTCACTTTCTTGCTCATTTGTAACGTCACAATGTGGTTAATCTATACTTTCGAAGCACAGAAAGTGCTTGCTAATCCGGTGAGTTATCTATTTTGTATTAGAAATGTAAGCAGAATGTAAGAAATCAGTATTATTATCAGTATTTATCTACCTTTTAAACCTGCTCTGGACTTCCACAAATAATTCAAGACCAAAATTTGCCAAATCGATCCAGCCGTTCTCGAGTTTTAGCGAGACAAACGAACAGCAATTCATTTTTATCTTATTATATAGAGATTGTAATACTAAATAGATTATTGTTTTCAGGTCCAGCTTGATTTCTACGGATTTGTGGCCTGGTCTCTGGTCCAACGTTTCACTCTACCGCTTTGTATCTTCCACCGTTTCCACTCAGCCGTTACCCTCGCTGAAATCTGGAAGACAAGCTACAAAGCTCGTCTTGAGTGAGCATCCCTGGACAGAAGGGATGTAGAATGTCCTGTTCCACGCATTTTGAAGAGTCTTAGAATAAAATAAGGCTATTAAACTACCAGTGACGTCCTATTGCGGGACATCAGTTTTTCAACTTATAATATTTCGGCTAGTTTGAAAAATTCATCTTAAAATTTTCGGTGTTAAAGTAAGAACGTGTGACGAATTTAGATATGTAATTACTACATCTTATAATGTAGATTGAATAACTTTTATCCCGGATATTTTATCGTAGCTTAAGCAGCGTTTACATGTAATCCTACTGTTGCGTTATGTTGGTTATTAATTTCGTAAATTTATCGCATATTTCAAACACATTCCATACTTGATCGGATTCATTACAAATTAGTTTTCTTGTAAGACTGACTAAGGAGACTTAAATGTGACCAATCAAACATATTTTCAGCTCATTTTTTTGATACGTAAAGATCTTTGCTCATTTTTCGGATATCTATACTTGCGAGGTACCTCTTTGAGATTCGTTTAAAAATATTTGTAATAACAAAGTCCGAGTAAATTTGTGAACCACTCCCTCCTTTGTTAGAAGTAATTTGTGTGCCATGATTTTAGAATTAAGGCTTGATTGAAATTTGACAATATTTTTTTCTAAAATAACTTAATCTGAACAATTTGGTATTTTCAAATTAAAAATATACCTAATGTGTGCAAAAAGGAAACATTAATTCAATTATTATTAACGTATGCCTTTAATTTAAATTGTTGAAAACGTTCAAATATAATTTTATCTTAAACTAAATAAACTTTGTTTCGAAGTTAGCGTTAAAATTGCTATATTGAAATTTTAAAAATATTTATTAGCCAACATTTGGTATAGACATGTAGGATTATGAAAGTAACATATTATGAAAATTAAATCTATTCGTAAGAGGGTAGTTGTTGTATTGAGAATTCGTTTTAATCGATGTACTTAACTTTAGTGGAACTAGTATTGCTTCGGCTACATAAATGCTTGATACAAAATGAACGGGTGATTCAGTTTACAATGTTTCATTGCAAGGGGCCATAAATAAATGAAGTTTTGATTATTAAAAAGCACTAACTATAGCATTGATAAATTAGAATGTAGATTTCGATATTTATAGAAATAAAGATTACGCTGTAAATTTACTCGCGTGTTTTGAGAAAACAACATTTGAAAATTTAGAATCTTTTTGAAATTCGGTTACATTATCTATTTGATGAGTATTTTCGTATTGATTTAGGTGCAATCTATTTTTATAAATTTACTTACTTTATAAAAAAAATAAAAAAATGAACTAATGTGTCAACTTAGATGCGTCTTGGACACGTGATATCATTTACTACCTACTTTATGGATTTTGTATAAAATAGCTGATAATCAATCAATTATTTATATATATTTATTAATTTTGTAAATTTAATATAAGAGATTAAATTAACTTATTGTTCTAGATATCTAGGGTATTACTTAACAAAGAGTTTTCTTAATATCTGAGATTCGAGTGAACGTGGTTTTCTTTCAATTTTAACTTTTCTAGGTGTTAGGGGGTGATTTATGCATAAAGGAAAGATCGAGACGTTTAATTAAATATACACAAAGAAAAAAAAATCCATTGATGTAATACAGAACTATACTGATGCGTTTGAGTGCTACCTACTAGCTGATTTCAAATGATTAGGGACATCAGTTTATCTGTCGTTCAAACAGATATAATATAGTGTACTATGTCAGTTGGACGCCAAGCTGAATAATCACTGCCGATATTTTACAACAGCGAAATTTAGTAGGGACTTTGATAAAATAATCTATTATACCCAATTTTTTAAATGTTCAATTTTGTAGAAGGTAATAGTGTATTATGTACCTATCTTGATGTTTAGAGAAAATATATGGATGTCTGTTTAGTAGTAGTAGGTAAGTCTGTGTGGATATTCAAACCGATGTTGCAACATAGAGATACCAAAAACTTGGGAATTCTACATTATACATAGATTAAACATTAATTAAAATACTAATTAAGTATTTAAGTATCTATTTGAATAAAATAAATATCTATGTACGTAATCGGTGGTTTTATTAAAATTCAGATACATGTCTTTCGTTATATATATATATATATGTAATGAATGATTGAATGTCAATCTGTCATATGACAATTGATAGTTGTTTAAATAATTTTTCGGTTAATGGACGTTGTGAAATGTGTGTTAAAGAATTATTGAAGAAAGGGCATTAAATGTTGTTTCTTGTTGTTTAGAAGAAACGCAATTTCGTCTTTTCTTATTTAAACACCGTAATTACCATTATAAAACAACATTTTTGCTAATATATTGAGAAAATGGAGAAATTAAGATTTGATTTTACAATGAAATCAATGGCGGATGGAAAAACAAACGTCATATGCATAACTTCCATTGCTACACCAAGTGGATAAGTTTTTGGAATTCCAGTCGAATATCAACCCGTAAATCTTCATAAGGTGATCACAACTACTCCTAACTACACCAGAGTAAAAAACTCTTTAGTAAAAAGGCATCAAACGAGGAAAATATGGATAACTGTGACGGAGGAAATTTCAAAAACATATTTGGATGAAGAACAAAATTTGCAATTCAATGATTGTTATTTGGAAGAGATTTCAGAACAACCTGTTAGTTATGAATCGACATCTAATGATTCTAATCACATGCTTGAAAAACTGTTAGAAAAACTACAAGAACAAAAACAGCAGAAACCAGAAAAACAAAATTTAGGGAAAATTGCAAAGGATTTTATTATAGAAAAATTCAACGGCCGTAATTCAAATGCATTACAGTGGATCAAAGATTTTAATAAAGAATGTGAACGTTTTCAAATAAACGAGGATAAACAAAAAATTGAAATTTTGAAGAACTTCTTAGAAAATGCTAGTGTAGATTGGTACAGTTGTATGCTGATGAAGCTTACAGTACAATCAGAATGGAGCAAATGGGAGAAAAATTTTTGTGAGACATTTGCGAACAAAGGATGGTCCTCCACTAGATATGCTCTTGCCTTTAAATATCAATCGGGATCCTTACTTGAGTATGCTTTAAAGAAGGAGAAATTATTGTTGGAAGTCAGGAAGACAGTGGATACCGGAACAATTATTGATCTCATAGCATTTGGTTTACCCAATTATGTGGCGGACAAGATTGACAAAGAAACATTACAAAGAACGGAAGAACTTTACAATGAGATAAGAAAATTGGAACATCTGGTGATGAAAAATAAATATGAAAAAAGGAACAGCTCATATAATTTAGATAATAAAGGCAAAATATTGACGAAAAGAAACCATGCCCAATCTGTTTAAATGAGAAAAAAGGGTAACGGTTCCACCCAGAGGACAGATGTTGGTTCAAAAAAAAAAAAAAAAGCTGTGGTAAAAACAGTAAACAATTCAGAATTGGAAATAGAACTGAATGAGAAAAACCCAAAAAACTAGAAATACCACCATTAATAAAAATAAGTTTACAAATAAATGACACTTTGAAGGTTTCTGGAATCTATGACTCTGGATCTAATGTTTCTTTAATTAATGCAAGATTATTGAAAATACAAGAGAAACAGAAGACAAATGATATGCAAGTTGTAAACTTAAAAACTATTAATGGTGAGAAAAAAACGAAAGGTATGGTAACGCTAAAAATAAAAATCTACAATATTGAAAGAAATATGGATATTTTTGTGGTGGATAATGAAAATTTTAACTATGACTTCTTAATTGGTTTGGATTGTATAAAAAAATTCAAATTAATACAAAATGAAGAACTTAACATCATACAATATCCCGAAAAGAAAAGAATAATCTCAAATGAACATTGTTCTAATGAGAATAATGTTACAAATGTCGGGATTCCTGATGTACTAGGTGACAAAAATAAAGAACAAACATTTAAAGAGAGAATAGAAGAGAAAGAGAAGATAGAGATGGAACTATACTCTGAGATAGTAAAAAAGGGTACTACTATAAATACCAACAAATCGTGTGAAATTAATTTCAATGAACATGTAAACATTGATGAATTTCAAATGTCTGTAAATCATCTAGATTTATATCAGCAATCAAAAATTGAGAAGTTAGTAGATAAATACAAATCTGTTTTTGCTAAGGACAAATATGATGTTGGCTCTGTGCAGGATTATGAAGCCCATATAGACTTGATGGTAGATAAATACTGCTATAAGCGTCCGTACAGATGCACAATTGAAGACAGAACAGAAATTGAAAGTCAAATATCGAAGCTACTACAGAAAAATTTGATAGAGGAATCTTACAGCCCGTTTGCTGCTCCTGTAACTCTAGCATATAAGAAAGAAGATGATAAAAAAACAAGATTATGCATAGATTTCAGAGATTTAAACAAAATAGTAGTTCCACAATCACAACCTTTCCCACTTATAGAGGACTTAATGACCAAAACAGTAAACTGTAAGTATTATTCTACATTAGACATAAACTCAGCATTTTGGTCGATCCCATTGAAAATTCAAGATAGACATAAGACTGCTTTTGTGACACAAGAAGGACATTTTCAATGGACTTGTCTCCCATTTGGGTTAAAGACTGCACCAGCGATTTTCCAAAGAATATTGAGCAATATTATAAGAAAACACAGACTATCTAACTTTGCAGTAAACTTTATTGACGACATCTTAATTTTTTCTAAAACTTTTGAGGAACATATACAACACATATCGAGACTACTGGAAGCAATACAAAAGGAAGGGTTTAGACTGAAGTTTTCAAAATGTACATTTGCAAGTCACCATGCTAAATACTTGGGTCATATAATAGAAGACAATTCAGTTAGACCTCTGAAAGATTATTTAACTGCTGTCAAAAGCTTCCCAATTCCAGAAACAAGGAAAAATATACGGCAGTTTTTGGGAAAAGTAAATTTTCATCATAAGTTTGTACCACATAGTGCAATTATCCTCGATCCATTACATAACTTATTAAGGAAAGATGTGAAATTTGTATGGACGGCAGAATGCCAGGAAGCATTTGATAAAATTAGAGCATTGCTTTGCTCAGAACCAATCCTAAAAATATTTGACCCAGATTCACCGATAAGAATTTACACAGATGCTAGTATCAAAGGAGTTGGAGCAGTGTTGAAACAAGACGATGAAAACGGCGTGAGTAAACCGGTTGCTTATTTTTCGAAGAAATTAACAGAAGCACAGAAAAAGAAGAAGGCAATATACTTAGAATGTCTGGCGATAAAAGAAGCAGTCAAATACTGGCAACATTGGCTTATGGGAAAAGAATTTATGGTATACACAGATCATAAACCCCTGGAAAATATGAACATTAAAGCTCGAACTGATGAGGAACTAGGTGATTTAACATATTATCTATCACAATATAATTTTGAAATTAAATACAACCCAGGAAAATCAAATCAAGAAGCGGACTGCTTAAGCCGAAATCCAGTCTTAGAAGCAAATGATAATAACGACGATTTTTTAAAGGTCGTAAATTTAATCGACCTACAAGAAATAAAGAATGACCAGCTAACAAATCCAGACGTACAAAAAGAAAAGAATAAGCACATATTAGAGAATGAAGTTTATTACAAGAAAAATAAAAGAAGAAATAAGATTATACTGTCAGAAAAACTTAGCAAAGCTCTAATAAAAAAAGTCCATGACACATACTGCCACATTGGAAGAACCCAGATGACAAATAAAATAACACCATTCTTTTCAGCCAAAAATATTACAGCAAACATTAATAAAATGTGTGATGCGTGTGAAACCTGCATTAAAAACAAGTCCAGGAGGAAGTCGAAATATGGTTTAATGTCACATTTGGGACCAGCCACACACCCGTTTGAAATTGTATCCATCGATACTATTGGGGGCTTTGGAGGATCCCGATCAACCAAAAGGTATTTGCATCTTCTAGTGGATCATTTCACACGGTATGCCTATATTTGTACATCAAAAACTCAAGGCTCCAATGATTTCATTAAGCTAATGCAAAAGGTAACAAAAAATTATGACGTTAATATGGTATTATCAGACCAATACCCTGGCATAAATTCAAAAGAATTTAAAGAATTTCTAAAGAATAATAATATCAAAATAGTTTTCACAGCTTTTGATGCGCCTTTTTCGAATGGGCTTAACGAAAGATTAAATCAAACACTAACAAATAAGATAAGATGTAAAATAAACGAAAGCGATAAGAAGACATCTTGGACAACAATTGCACAAGAATGCGTAGAAAAATATAATGAAACAGAACACACAGTTACAAAGTTTGCTCCCAGGTACCTTCTAGAGGGTGAAAATGTGAGTATTCTACCACTACATTTGAAAACAAGTTGTACAACAGAAGATTTGAGAAGAGATCGAAAATTAGCCTTAGAAAACACAATAAAATCTCACAATTATAATAAAAATATATTTGACCAGTACAGAGAAGGGTATAAATTGGAAGAAGAAGATAGTGTTTATGTGGAGAATGGAAATAAACTAAACAGGAAGAAAATGGATGAATTGAGAACAGGGCCATACAAAATACTAAAGAAGATTTCAGAATCGATCTATGAAGTTGACACCGGACACAAAAAAGCAGAATCAAACCTCTACCATATAACAAAGTTGTCTCCAGTGTCTATCCGATGTGTTGAACAATTGTAAAACCATTCACTGCCTCTTACAATTGTCTTTTCAGCGGGGGAGATGTAATGAATGATTGAATGTCAATCTGTCATATGACAATTGATAGTTGTTTAAATAATTTTTCGGTTAATGGACGTTGTGAAATGTGTGTTAAAGAATTATTGAAGAAAGGGCATTAAATGTTGTTTCTTGTTGTTTAGAAGAAACGCAATTTCGTCTTTTCTTATTTAAACACCGTAATTACCATTATATATATGACGGCGGAGAAACGCCGAAGGAATGTTTTTAAAAAGTGTGACGTCACCATTGCTGACGTCACGGTCATTAAGTTCTCGACGATGACTCATGTTTGGGCTTCCAAAACAAAACTTCACCAGAACTTCACAATAACTGCGTATATTTCACGAGAAGCGTGACAACGTTCAGAGAGATCCGTACTGTACTACGGCTCGGACACGAATGAATCAACGCTAGACAGCACGGCCGTATTTATAGGACTTTACACGTCAGCGTGTTGACAAGTATTAAACACGTGAGCGTGTTTACAAGATTTTAAAGTATTGAAATTACAATAAAAGGGACTGTTTAACATCAATTTCTTATCACAGAGTAATTAGTTGATGATCAGTAGGTAAATAGTCATATTTGCGCCGACACGGCCATACTGACAGGCGGTGCGCGCTCTGCACCGGCCTCGTTGATTCTCGTAGGTTTTTTCTTTGATTCTCATTGACCTGCAGGAATAAAAAGTTTCTCTGAGTAGCGCATCTGTTATACTTGCGTTACTTGTAACTATGTAGGTTTGAGACTTATTAATGAGATTTGATTGTAGGGTTCTCGGAGGGTATCGTAGGGTTCTCGGAGGGTATCGTAGGGTTCTCGGAGGGTATCGTAGGGTTCTCGGAGGGTATCGTAGGGTTCTCGGAGGGTATCGTAGGGTTCTCGGAGGGTATCGTAGGGTTCTCGGAGGGTATCGTAGGGTTCTCGGAGGGTATAGGAGGGTTCTCGTAGAGTTCTCGGCGCACAGTGGGTCGATACTGTGATTTTAGTGACTTAGGGACCAACTTTGTTTTTTTATAAATTTTTTTATGTAGATAGATAGAGCTCGTTAATCTCAATAATAATTGTTTTGGGCAAAAATTACAAAAACTTTATAGTTTGGTCAGAAAAATGTGTTTTGTGATTTTTTTGTATGGAGCGGGTCACATTAAATTAAATTCCTGCTATGTACCGCGAGGTCCCGCTTTGAAACTTTATTTTCCTTACACCTTGTCTAGTCTACTATCATTTGATGCTATGAACATGTGCATAAAGTTGCAACTCTGCCAAATAAATGGATCGAAAAAAATTAATAAATACATAGAATAAAAACCTTTATATTTTTTTTCGTAAGTGCTTTTAAGTTAAATTTGATATGGATTAGTAAGTAAAAGCACGTAATGATACCCATAATTAAATAATACCTAACAACAATACATTTAGTTGGTCTCTAATTAAGCAATCTCTCTAATTATTAAGATAGTTAACATTATTTAATGAGGATAATTAGTTAAGTAGCCATTACTGGGTAGTAGAAAATATAGTAAACATTTGTTTGTCTCTGGAAGTATAAAGTGACCATGTTTATTATATACTAACTAGTGTTCGCTTATTCGTACTACTACTAACATCTCGTGATTGTCGTTGTGATCTTGCTGTTTCCGTTATAATTGGTAATTTTGTTAACAATTTAGGATTATTTATGATTTTAAAAGAGCAACTACAGTCGCTGTCTGATAATAAAAAACTCTTTCAATTCCTACAAAATCAAATAAACGTGACCGAAGAGAAAAATGTTGAGCTCCAAAAATTCTGTACGCAATTTTGTTCAAATATAAGTGCAATATGGAAACGAAGTAGTCGCATGTTAGCACAGTTTATAAGAAAAAAATGTGATTGGTTAGAATGTGCAATAAACTGGCCCGAAGGAATGATACCTGAAGCTATCAACACTGCACATGAAAGGCTCGAGATTTCTAATACTCAAGATTTTGAAAATGTACCACCCTCAAATGTACTACAGAAGCCTCGACATCTATTTTTGCACCTCGAAAACCTTTTTAAGAATTGGGATCCAGGCAAAAACGAAGACGCATTGAACAAATTTACCAATCGCTTTCGTTATCCCCGGATGAAATGAAAGCTACTACAATTGCTAGTTTGAGAAACACTAGAAATGAAGATGTAGGAGAAATAATGAACCACTTGTCAAAATCACCCCGAAGATCTAGAAAAAGTTAATAAGTATTTAATTACAAGTAAAGTGAAAAGTAGTACATATTCTCCCGATAAGGCAATATTAGTTTCACTTAAATTAAGTGGCAGTATATAAACCTAAGAGAAGCAGCAAGTGAAAATGGGTCTGATTTATACCCTTCTTAATATAAAATTAAGCAAGAAAAGACCAAATGTTATCCAGGGTAAGACGAGGCAATTATTACTGAAGAAGGAGCTGCTATTAAAATGCAAGCATTACTAAACTTGGCGCTATATAGGCTTTTAGATGTGATTACTTCGGATTTGGACTCTGCAAGAGAGCTACTGCTTATAAGCAAATAGGCTTTGATAGAGCCCCAGGTCAAAGTCTAGTTCCTATAAGGCTTCAGAAATTTGATGGAACAATTGTTTGGGAAAACGACCTACCCTCATCAACTTTTTATTGCCGTCCAATAATGTTTAAATTTACAAAAGAATCGCAGCCAACAGTGACAATTATAAAAGCTAGCATAACAGAAGAAATAGAAAGACTTCAGCCATCAAAAATCAAACAAGTTGAAGTTAAGCATCAATTGCACATGATGATGATAGACGGCAAAATAACCTCATATTTTTCAGAAACATTTTCTGCTGTCTGTGATATTTGCAAAGCAAAACCGTCAGAGTTTTTTGGAGTGACTTGCTTATCAAAGAGAAAATAATGAAGAAATATTCCAGTATGGAATGCCATCTTTACATGCCTGGATAAAATGCATGGAGTGCTTACTTCATATCGGTAAATATAATTTTATTACTTCACAATTTTTTCATCGTATGTAGTTTCCTGTGAGAAAAATTTTTAAATGACACTTTTTTTGTTTACGTCTTATCGTTTGGACTTCAAGAAATGGAGTTGCAAGGGGCGATGACAAAGAAAAAATAACAACCAGAAAAAGTGCTATACAGCAAGCGTTTAAAAAGGAATGCGGTTTACTTATAGATGTTGTCAAGCAAGGAGTAGGAACAACCAATGATGGCAATACTGCCAGAAGATTTTTCAGGGATGCAAAAGAAACAGCCCGCATAACAGGAATACGTAAAGGTTTCACGTGATTCTTCACTCTGTTGCATCTGGAGAGCGCGTTTCCAATTTTTCGGAATTTTTTAGATATACTGCAGAATTGTATGTTAATTTATATCCCTGGTATTATATATGCCTTCCAGTATCCATAAATTGTTGGCACATGGCAGTGATATATAATAATGAAGAACTTTGGTGCCATTCGTATAGGTAAACTCTCGGAAGAGGCAGCGGAAGCTCGCAATAAAGATTTTCGGAAATATACAGAGAGATGTTATTCAAGAATGAGAAGTAGAACGTCGACTAATGAGGATATTTTACACAATCTTCTTTCGTCTTCTGACCCAAAGATCGAAAGGTGAAACAAAATATATAATATTTAGAGAGATTGCATAATTAGAGACCTACTAAATGTATTGTTGGTACGTATTATTTAATTATGGGTATCATTACGTGCTTTTACTTACTAATCCATATCAAAGGAGAAACCCCATTTTGGGCCTAAGCGTTACACGAATGGGATACGTACCAAAAAATTCGTCTATTTTGCTTGATTAACCTATTAAAATCTTAGCTTCATTGACAATGGCCAAGTGTAGAAAATAAGTTGAATTCAATTTTTTGTTTTAAACAATCTTTGTAAACATCCGCAACACTTATTTCATTATACGTAACTAGCTCCACAAACGTGCGGATTAGAATTAGAACATCCATAAAATAGGATCGATTTAGTGGAAATCAAGTGTAAAAAATAATTAATACTCTTTTGCTTTAGGATAAATGACTGTTTTTATAGGTATTTTAATCAATGTAAATAGAGTATGGCCATCGAATCGTGACACAACTACTTACAATGGCGGCAATTCAAAATATCTACAACTGACAACATTAAATATAGCATGAAAAGGTAGTTTTGCATTTTTATATTAATGTGACTATGCCATAGAAAAACACAAATGTATCAAATCGTGTTAAGTTATCTTTAATGTTGCCAACTGAAGATATTTTGGATTTTGCCGTAAAGCAGTAATGCGTTTCAGTTTGAAGGGCGGGGCAGCCGTTGTAACTATACTGAGACCTTAGAACTTATATCTCAAGGTGGGTGGCGCATTTACGTCGTAGATGTCTATGAGCTCCACTAACCACTTAACATCAGGTGGGCTGTGAGCTCGTCGATGGGTATCTAAGCAATAAAAAATAAAAATAAAAAAGGCATGAACTAAAATGAAATGAAATGTGATGAGATAATATGGGAGCACGTAATGATTTATATTTTATATAAAAAAGCTATCATATAAATATAGTTTTTCATTTAAAAAAGTTTTCATTAAAATTAAAATAAGACTGACCTAAAGGTCTTAGTTACCAGGTCATAAAATCCCTTAAAAAAATCATTTCGTGCGCAGCGCGTTTCGCATTACGTTGTTTTTAATTTTTGGCTTTCGTTCGTTTTCGTAAACAACCTAACGCGCGATTTCTCGTAACAGGTTCCATTTTTATTTTAAAGCAACCTGTTGCTGCAACAGGTTTCGTAAAAAATTACTCATCTTTAGTAGGAAATAGCCTCAAAAATATCGTTTTTATTAAAATATCTCGAACAATAAACATAACCTAAAATGTAAACATTGTCTGATTTTACCAATTTGGCCATTGCTGGGAGACCTGAAAATTGGGCTCATGAAACCTTCTTAGGTATTGTAACTTATGCCCAAATTCTAGCACTGTAACGCCAGGCCCAAGTTTGTATGGATTTCGGGTTTGTCCTTTAACTTAAAAGCACTTACGAAAAAAAATATAAAGGTTTTTATTCTATGTATTTATTAAATTTTTTCGATCCATTTATTTGGCAGAGTTGCAACTTTATGCATATGTTCATAGCATCAAATGATAGTAGACTAGACAAGGTATAAGGAAAATAAAGTTTCAAAGCGGGACCTCGCGGTACTTAGCAGAAATTTAATTTAATGTGACCCGCTCCATACAAAAAAATCACAAAACACATTTTTCTGATCAAACTATAAAGTTTTTGTAATTTTTGCCCAAAACAATTATTATTGAGATTAACGAGCTCTATCTATCTACATAAAAAAATTATAAAAAAACAAAGTTGGTCCCTAAGTCACTAAAATCATAGAATCGACCCACTGTGCGGCGGTTCTCGTAGAGTTCTCGGCGGTTCTCGTAGATTTATTTAAGGTGTTCGGATAAGGATGTTGTGTAGTGTGATGTTGTGTAGTGTGATGTTGTGGCGTACACTGTGGTACTTATGTAGTGGGCGTACACTGTGGTACTTATGTAGTGGGCGTACACTGTGGTACTTATGTAGTGGGCGTACACTGTGGTACTTATGTAGTGGGCGTACACTGTGGTACTTATGTAGTGGGCGTACACTGTGGTACTTTTGCCGAGGCGTACACTGTGGTACTTATGTGGTGGAACTTTAGTAATCAAAAATAAAAACTTATCTTTGAGTGTTGATTTTGTTGCTCGACCATGCTGATTTGTGAAGTAGATGTATAGGCTCATCGGCTGTTGCTGGGGGGTAGTCTTCTTCCGCCGATACGGTTATCTGGTCACCAGGTTGTTGCTGAGCGGAGGCGGCGTGTGATCCCGCTTCTGATGTCGGAGGAGAAACGCCGAAGGAATGTTTTTAAAAAGTGTGACGTCACCATTGCTGACGTCACGGTCATTAAGTTCTCGACGATGACTCATGTTTGGGCTTCCAAAACAAAACTTCACCAGAACTTCACAATAACTGCGTATATTTCACGAGAAGCGTGACAACGTTCAGAGAGATCCGTACTGTACTACGGCTCGGACACGAATGAATCAACGCTAGACAGCACGGCCGTATTTATAGGACTTTACACGTCAGCGTGTTGACAAGTATTAAACACGTGAGCGTGTTTACAAGATTTTAAAGTATTGAAATTACAATAAAAGGGACTGTTTAACATCAATTTCTTATCACAGAGTAATTAGTTGATGATCAGTAGGTAAATAGTCATATTTGCGCCGACATATATATATATTTTTTTTTTTTGTTTAATACTATCGAATGTTGAATGTCGAATAGAGGCGAATAGAATAGGGCTTGTTCGATAAACAATAGCAAGGAAAGGCGACAATCATAATCAAATAGAAGTTTTTAACATAAATAATGATTTGATGACCTATGAGGTGAGCAGTTCGTTTGAGTGAAATATTATCTGGCGATATACACATAAGAGTACCTACCTAGCTAACGTTAAGTTAAGTTAACAAAACTGAACCATGGACGGTTCAGTTCTGAAATTAACTTTTCATTTATTTGCTCTCAATCCAGTGTCTTGTCTATTTTGAATTACTTACAACTATTTAAGTCCACAAAGAACTCAAATAGATGATACTTATCACAAATAGAAGAAAGCATTTCAACCAGGTGGTCCTTCAAGCTCAATTTTCATTTATTAATACATACTTGGTTATAAGAGACCGAGGTGTTGGATGAAAAAGTAAAATCGAGTAAATGTAAGAAAATGGTACGAATCTTCTGATAGTTCAAGTAGATTATTGGGAAGAATCCGAAATGCCTCGTTCAGGATTTTTTTTCATTTTCACACAGCAGGCTTAAGTGTATTAAACTACATTAATGGTGTTAGCATTTTTCACAAATAATGTGATTCTATGGGCTAAGTTCTCTTCGTCTGTGGAATGGACGAATTTAAGATGTCTTAATTCAAACGTCAATGTCAAACCCATAGTTTGAAATTGACAGTTTTGACACGAGAGTAGTTGCGCTAATGCGAATCGAAATTATTCGAATTATTTCGAATCCATTTTAATTTCTTGTAGTAGGTATATATGTAGGTACCTACTTTAGATTTAGTAATTTTCTAAATGTTGCAAAACATTGGTTAATTTTGATAAAAGAGAACCCAAGAATTTTGTAATAATCATTGCATTGTGAGCTGTTGCTTTTCCATAATGTTAATACGGTGCTGTGTTATTATCTTGTGCTTAAGCAACGTAAACACGAGTGGAGACTCAAGACACAAGGTGAACAATGAGCTCATTGATGAGTTTTCATTTTGGCCCTCAATCCATAACGCTGCGAGAAATCTGAGGAATCGAAGGTCGGTCCAAGATCAGGATCCTGTTGATACGGTTGGTGTCGGTCAGATGGAAGGGATGGTAGGATCTCATGTTCTGCCTTCCACATCAGTTTCGAATGTATCATCAGATGTTGCGTCATCTCCTGCGGCTTTGAACGGTAAAGCTGTTGAGGATAATTCTACCCCTCACGTGCAGAGCCACGTTTCTGAACATTCAACCGCGATCGAAAGTAATAAAGAACTACCAAAAGAAGCAGTCGCACCGAGTACAAATGCAAAAGGTAAACTTGTAAAATTTTTAGATACAACATTTTAGCTTTTTAATCTATCATTTGGCAACATATAATTAGAACATTAAAATACAATCACAGCTACTGATAAAATTCCATTAATTAATTATACAGTTTCTATATTCAGTTGCAGTTTAAAAATTATGGAATTATCAAAAAGTTTATCATGTTTCTTGAAATATAATTTTCCTCAAAACCTGAGACTTATTCTGCAATCGCATTTTGGTATTTCCAGAAAATGTAATGAGTAAGCTGATGGTATACAATAATTGATCAACATTAATACAGTTTCATTCATATAATAATGTTTTATTACTTAAAATTTACTTTATTGAATTCAAAATGCCCTGAGCCTCGATTTTATTCTTTATATGTTTGCCAGATACACATTCACGGACAAAAACACTAACACAAACTGAGAATTGAACCCAGTACTCATGCTCCCATAGTTATGTTCATAAACTCGCTTCCTGAATTGTTAGTTTGAAGTTCAGATCATCATTTGATAAAATATTGTAAAAGAAAAGAAAAAAAACTGGAATACATAACAACATACATACATTTTTTGATGTTGTCATGGCCTAAGAAATAAGATGTCGGTGTTTGAATCCCAGGCGGGTATAAATTTTTCTAATGAAAAACGTACTCAACAAATGTTCACGAATGACTTCCACGGTGAAGGAATAACCTAGTGTAATAAAAATCAAACCTACATAATTATACCCACATATAATTTGCGTAATTACTGGTGGTAAGACCTCTTGTGAGTCCGCGCGGGTAGGTATCACCACTCTGCCTGTTTCTGTCGTGAAGCAGTAATTTGGCTTGAAGGGTGGGGCAGCCGTTGTAACTACACTTGAGACCTTAGAACTTATATCTCAAGGTGGGTGGTGCATATACGTCATAGATGTCTATGGGCTTCAGTAACCACTTAATACCAGGTGGGCTGAGAGATCATCCATCTAGCTAAGCAATAAAAAAAATATTATAAAAATTACAGATTTTTTTGCGAACCGAACTTATTTTGAAAAAAACTTAGTTTCAGGAAATGTAACAACAATTGCAAATGATACAAAAACAACTGAATCAAGTACAAAAATAGTTACAAGTAATACAACAACTGCTAATAATATTCAAGATCCCATATCTTCAATTAATTCAGTACATAATAGTACTGAAGGAAAAAGCAATCTCACTATTTTGGATAATTCAACTGTGAGAAAAGAAATTGATTTCAACAGTCCTGGGGTTGTGAAGAGAGGTGCTATAGTTTTTGGTGGCTTTGCTCTGTTAGCTGTAGCATATTTCATATTTTACAGGTAATTTATTCATTCTCACTTAAACATGAAAATTTAATGTTCCTTTTCTTAGATTCATTTTTATCGAGATTGCAGATTGGAAACTAAAAAAATAATTGTTAAAAAAGCTAAAATAATAATTTTCTAGTTTGTAATAAATATATACTGATATGGAATATTCTAAAAGTGGTTAAACAATAATCAAAGACTTAATTGCGTTTTCTGTACAATATTAAGAAAACAACATTTAAAGCCTTTATTTTCCACAGTATTCTTGAATTAAATAAAACTGAACTCCTATTTTTTCTTAATGGCAAAGAGTTCAGTCAATCTATATAAGCAAAATCTTTTTTTTAAATAACTAAGGTTGTATATAAAAATTACTTAAAAAGGTTTTTCTTTACATATATAACTGTAATTGTTCCTTTGCTGAAACCATTACAAACGAGGCCAACAATTATCATCGTGTACATATCTTTACGATTATAATCAGTGTGAATCATGTATGAAGACCAACAGATTATAATACTGTAGAAAGGTTGTTTTCCTAAAGATTTTTATCTGTTCATGGAATTGGCAGTATAGTGATTTATCATATCAATCTACAACCTTTTCATTAAGATTGTTATCTTTCAGCATAATAATTATAAAATATTAATTAGGTGAATTGTAAACAGAGGTGAAGCTTTTGATATCATCTTAAGGTTGATGGGAGTTTTGCTGACAGTTAATTACTTAAAATTAATTTAAATATAAAAAAAAATAACTACAAAATTCATTGATTATAGAATTTAATTTAATTTAATGTAATTTTAATTTAGTTTTGAAAATCAATTTAAACAAACCTTTAAATCAGCTAACGAAACTTGGTCAATGTTTACTCACTATTTAAATAATAGCAGGGATTAAAGAAAGTTAGCTACTGCTAAATTTATCAATATAACCTTTGTCCACATTGTGAATTAAGATAGTTTAATCAAAATCTTTTTTTTTTCAGGAGTAAGCATAAGAGTAACGAAGCTAACACTATGCACAGTTCGATCGACGCAAACCAGTTTCGTTATGGTGTTCTCCAGTCTGAAGACCGGAGGGACAACTTAGAGTCATCACGAATTCCACTCACGATGGAATCGGATGATGATGAAGATGACGACATGGAGATATTCGATTTAGAAGAAAAGAAAAAATCTCTGTCATATGTAAACTTGCAATTGAACGATGAGGATGTTGTTTTAGGGTCAGCAGAAAACAAATACGATGATAGGGATAATCTTTTGTTGGACATCGAAGATGGTAATGTAGATACATTGATTAATTGGACTAGTAGCGGCAGTAAGTCTGTATTATAATAATATGTTAATTAAAAACAATGGCTGAATAATATCTTTCAAAAGTACTTAGTAATTTTGAAAGACGTACCTGGTCTCGTCTTTTTCTTTTTTTCCATTAAGCGGAAGATCATGATTTTTATTTGTCTTAATGAAAAGCTCTGCGTAATGGGCAATCGCGCTTTATAAGATTTTCAAACTAAGGTAAACTGTCTTTTTTTTCTGAATAATCTGTTTCAGTTCTTTGAATTGGATGTCGGTCAAAATAACGTTTTAATAAATACACTTAAAGAATGGAAGAGATTATTTGAAATTAGCATTTATGTTACAATACAATGTATGTATGCAGAACTAAACAAATTATAGATGCAACTGTATAAAACTCTTAGTAAATACAATAATAATAAAAACTTGAAGCACTGATCTTGCTAGGGCTAGTGTTAGCAAATTCTCTCAGGTTGAGCCCGTGAGCTCACCAACCCGTCCGCACGTAGCTGAAATAATCCCTTAGGCTACCAGCAAATAGGTAGGAAAAAAAGAATGTAACAAAACTCATTTCTAAGATTTATACATTTATACTGAATTGCATTTTTCCCAGCACAGTTTTATAATGAAAGCACTAATGTGTCTAACACACATTTCAGAACGATCTATTAATTATGAGTAATTCATTTCACTTACATGTAGTAATTAAGCTAACGTTAAAAATGAACATTGAATTTTGTTTGCATTTTTTAAGAGTGAGTCTAATTACAAAATGTTTTTGGATTGTTTAGCTACGGCGTGATAGTCCGGTCAAATTAGACCAAAAAATAAGAGTAAAGAGAAAATCGGTAAGATTGTTTAAAATATCATTAAAAACAATCTTACCGATTTTCAGCTTGGTGGGAATTTAGGTAACTTCGAATGTCTAAATTGACCGGACTAGAATAATATTTTGCATAAATCTACAAAAATACGTTATTTAAATAATTTTGATACTTTTATACAGTTCTACTGTAATTGTTAATAATAAAAATAATCTTTGCCTATCTATCTTAACCTTAATTCTATCTTAACATAGTTGATTGAAATTCAAGCTAAAGAGAAGGTTTCTGTCAAATAGATACGTTAAACGTATTTTTTGATCGATTAACCATTCCTTGAGTTTCAAAAACTTACATTTGCAACATTTAGCGTGATTCGGATTCACCAGCTCTAATTAAATTATATTAAGTAAGAATATAATCGATTGAAAAAAAAAGCCTAAATCGCAAGCCGAACTTAAACTTAAATTTTTTATCCTGGTCGTCCTCGTCAGGATATTAAGCCAAAGTAATAAAATTATTGTATTGTCATCAGTCCTTGACACGTGAGGAAAAGTTTTAAGTAACCGGATGTCTTGAAATTTGTGAAAATTGTGTTTAATGATTCCATTACATAGATGGGTACAGATTCATGATAATAAAATGGTGTTAAATATACTAATTTATTTTCACCAAAAAATGTCATTAAACTGCCTAGTTATTACTGTCTTCCCAAAATAATTGAAGATACTCTAACTTATCTAATTGCCTATTTCAAAGCTAGAGTTGTGTCAATGTAACTCAAAATGAAACATTATTTGGTTGTCCTGAAACATTCTAAAATATTTTTATTGTAATTTACATTTTAACTTAGAGTAAACGAACTCATAGCGCATCTAGTTCTAAGTGGGTATCAAAGTCCATAGATCGTACAAAGTGAATGCGGCCACCCATCTTGATGCATTTGAACCAACTCTCAATTATTTTATTATCACTTCATGACTTCGCAGCAGACACGAGCAAGATGGTGGTACTCACCTCAGCGAATTCAAAATACTTCATGACCCCCATTAAATATTAAGGCATAAAAAAAATTGAATTCAATTCTTCAAAGTATCCTGCCGTAATTTAGATGTATCTACGTCACAATTTTGTCGCACACACTAACTATGGGCTATAATGTCGAGATATAACATTTGCCTTGGTGTTCAATAGTCATCACAATTGATTCTGAATTAATATAATATCACTTCATTCTATAGCACAGTTTATAGGAACGTAACACTTATGACTAGTACTGATCGACGTATTTTGGTCTGATTTCGCAATTCGTAAATCACTACGCTTTAATGTCGCGTTTATTAATTTCATATTAAAATCTCCGATTATCCGTATATTTCCTTGTTATCGTAGTCACGGACGACTAAGGTGTATTTCGTCTTAATTGAGTATTGTGTTTGGAGTAAATAAAAAAAAATTGACGGTAGCTTATACAAACAAGTTTCAGTAAACTACCGTCAATTTGAATATTACTTGAATATTCAATTTTAACGCGAAACTAGACTTTAAAAGTATTTTTAATAATGGTAATAATCGGTTACTGTTGAGTTCTTTTGTGACAAGTGAAAAAAAGTCCTAATGAAACAAACGCTAGCTACTTGCTTTGAATAAAGTGCCCAGGGAATATGCCAACGTCGATAG
Organism: Bombyx mandarina; assembly: GCF_030267445.1. Lineage (NCBI taxonomy): Eukaryota > Metazoa > Arthropoda > Insecta > Lepidoptera > Bombycidae > Bombyx > Bombyx mandarina. The sequence continues at coordinate 13,498,148 of NC_143220.1, read as the reverse complement.
GCGATCATGAATTCCTACGTCACATTAAGTCTATCGATTAAGCTCATTTCGGAATCGCTAACAAAGTAGCTTTCCCTTGGGTGTTCAGAATTTCATCGGCCAGCTGTAAGCCGCCACAGCAATCACAGCCGTGGTAATGAGTAGTATACTAACACTCATGATTTTATTTAAAATAACTAATGCAAACTTTTGATATCATACCAGCATTTTTTCTTGCAAAAAGAAACAACCTGTGCATGCGCAAACGCTACGAATAAAAAGTGCCATTACTATTATATTTATTGTAGGATCGCGTTCTTGTGAATTCGCATTTTTGTTTGCCTTTTTATTACGCAGTCGAAAACGGACTGATATTGAAATATTGACGCCGAAAAAATAACATATCAAGAATACAACTAGAAATAGTGATTGAAAAAAAAAAACAAATTAATGAATAAATATATTTTAAAGAATATATTTTTATTTGATGTAGATTATTGAATGTAATTTATATTTTCTACTTAGTTCTATACACATATTTATTTGTTTACCATTAAAGATATCTAACGATATTTTTATGACTTTGTACATATTATGTTCATAGTTTGGAATAACAGGTGTATTAGAACTGTTCCAAAAAACAAAGACGTTGGCATTACATTGCGGGCTCACGAAATATAATACTAATATTATTAGTAAAACAACTTAGTGTCTAAATTTATTAATTGTCACCCAATAATCGAAATTCGTATTCACTGACCCTGCAAGACTTTTGTGTTAAATTTTCTCATTTGTTTTGTTACTTACATTCTTGTGAATTTCAAGTAAGAAAAACCATTTTAATTTTTTTTTATCAGTAAAGCTCGGCAGTAGCTTCACAATAGACGAGAAAAATCGTTGAACTATTTTGTAGGTCCAGATGATTAAATAAATTAATATTGTTTTCCTTTTGGATTAGCCTAATAGCTTATTACCGTTTCGTATGGGAGAACGATTTCTTCACACCCTGTATACAGGTTATAATCAAAGCCCGAAGACTGTTCTAATTTTCTTCGATAATCCTTAGGTTTAACAATAGCTTTTTCTCGTAAGTCAAATATAGATTTGGACTATATCTGGTGATATTTTGTTCAAAACACATTGGCCCAATTTGAATTTCACTTATTTTGCCAATGTGAAACAAATTACTGACACGGAATAAGCAAACATAGAAGCACTTGGGTCTCGGACTATTTCAACATATCGTATTTTTTTATATCAAGTATTGTTGAATCTGTAAGGCGCGGAACGAAAAGTGTGGATTAATAATTATCTATCAAATTTCGAGCCTGTTGCGATAAGATCTTTTTAATTTCGGATTTTGTTTAGATTTTGAATATTCCAATACCAATTTACGTCATAGAGTATAAGTTTATGTTTACTAAATAAATTCGGCTTATAACTAATATGGAAATGAAATGTGTACTTCTGGGTTAGTTATCACATCGTTGGAAGCTTTGGACTGTGATATGAGACGATAGAGTAGCATTTATGAAATTTTAATTATAATTTAACACGACACCGCATCCATTTAAAAAAAAATAATGTTGTATTGTTTAATATATAATTTAGAATTCTATTTTGAAATGATTTAATCTTATGTTTAGTGCTTAAAAAGTTTTGCGTTGTTTTTGATCTTGGCAACTCTTGACTGGATATAAAAAAAACCTGCATTAGCCTAATTATCTTAAAGTACTTAAGTTTTATAGTTGTGAACTTAATATAATGGCAACTGAAAATTCTTAATAGCTGGACCGCTAGATGGCGCTACTTTGCTTAAACGTAATATTTAAAATTTCAATTGAATCAAAAATTGGCCACTCTTTGTAAGTGCTAGTAAGATTTACAGTTAATTTACTGTAAACATTTTCACTTTTTCTTCTTAGATTGTAATTGCAGCAGTTTTGGATGCGGTATGCTAGTTCAGTTGCTTATTTAGAGGTAACACTATGTGCTTTTATTTTTAAAGTTACGCTATCGATCGTTTTAATCCCATTAAACCTCTTATAATAAAAAAATCATTTTATTAGCATGAAATTTATGTCATATAAATACCATCGAAAGCATTGTCAAAGACAAAACAGAATCTCTATTTTTTTTAGTAATTGAAAACGTCACTTGTGAAACGAACAGTTTTTTTGTTGTTGTTAAATATGTAAAATATTATAAAAGTTATTTGTTTTGTTCTTGTCGATGGCGTAACGACGCTTACTTAAAATGTAACTGTAAGTACATTTGAAATTGAGTTCACGAATGCCTAATTTATAGCTATATAATAATAAATAATATATTTAATGTAAGTTTGTTAAATAATAAAAAAACTATATTTTACCAATGAATTCATTTATTTTGATAATCTCCTAGTTGTTATCGGCGGTTATAATCGTGTTATAATCAAAAGGTTCAGAAGCTCGAATAAAATGCATCATTTAACCTGAAGAACAACGCGTGGTACAACGCCATCTATTGAGTATTTGTGTAAACTGGTACAGTTTGACGACAGCATGTGCAATATGTTTGCTAAAGCCCGCCACTGAAACAAAATTCTGCTGGGCGCTGGAAATTCTAAAGAAATATTTGTATACACAAAACACTACACCAGTAGATAATAAATCCTGTTTTTTTTCTGTCGCGAAGTGTTTATGCGAGAACTTAAGACTTCGACAAATATGTCTAAACGTTGGTGATTGGTTGGCATTCACGCTTGTTGTCTACGGTCTTCAATAAGCACTAAAATTGTTACCATTTACAAGAGTATAGGAGCAACAGTAGATTGAAAAAGCAGCAGTAGCTTACCTTTTTTTTAACCTAGTGGTCCCCCGGTAGTCGAAATTCGACTGTAATTAATTGAAATTATAAGTTTGTACACTATTATGATTCTATTGTCAAAGACGTATAAACTTCTATAGTCATAGATTTCGCCAAGACTACACTTTAGACAAATATTAATAATAAAAAATATTTAATCTTAATTCTCAATTTGATACAAATTTTTTTTAGGTTTTTTTTTCCTACCTAAGCTGATAAGCCTTGAGAGGCTATATCAGCGTCGCCTTAACTAGTGAGTGAGCTCACGGGGCTCAAACCTGATGATGTTGCTAACACGAACCCTAGCAAGAGTCGTACTTCGCAGAATCTACCACCGGATCGGAAACGCGACCCACTGAGAAGATCCAGCGAGAAACTCAGTGGGCTGTGTCTGAGGGTTAATTTACTCGTCGAGCCCTTCGTCGCAAGCGACGGGTTCGACGAGAACGATGACTGGTGCTTGAGGTACCTAAAAGCACCGTCAGTGGATCGGGAGGATCCGAAATGACGTGTTTGGGGCGACGTCGACTGCTTTCCATTCTGTCCGCAGGATCGGGAATGGGACACAATTCTGCACTCCTCTATATTCTCTATTAATGCGAGAAATTTCATACTCCTCCGTCTTTTTCGTAAAAAGGTGTACAAAGTTTTAGCTTCACGTATTAATATATAGATAATAACAGACTTATCGTGTGAGATTATTCGGTCTGTTCTACTAGTTTCTCAATAGAGGAATTGGACGTATAAGACTTGTCTAATTTAGAATATATTTTATTTCAGTCTCGTACACTGCATGCACGTACGCGGCAGTCTGCGATATTGAGATAAACGAACCGTCATTGGCTGCGTGCTCTATGTACCGATGTGTTTCCACGTCTGTGTTTTTGTTAGGCTTTTACTTAACTACATAAAATGTTACTACCGCACGAATTTTAAAAATAAAATATATTTGATATTCATTTTGAATTCGAATAATAAAATTTCGAATTTTAATTTGAATTCTTAATGGAATGTTTTATGTTCAAAATTTTATCTGTTATGATGTTGAATATAAATTGATTTTTGTAACATTTGCGCTCAGATAAGGTAATTGTTGAGCTCGTAAAATAATCGGGGTCAAATCACACAGGGTCTTCTGACCCCAAGCTAGACTTTCCCGTAATAAGGGAATTCGAGAGCAATATATAGCTATATATGTTTAAATATAAACAAACTACATTTAAATAGCCAAAAATCAGATAAAACTATTTGTCATACGAACATATCTGATGTTGGGATTCACAATCCTAGATTCAGTAATTGAGCGCAAATTTCTTCATCGCTGTCGGTCAGTCAACATTTAAATCATTATGTGCGTAAATTAGATACTCTATGCGTTAAATTATTGTGAAATAAATCATATTATGTATATTTCCCGCCTTACCTGGAATACGTTATTGTTACTGTTAATTCTATAACAACGGGAAAGCTTCTACTATTTTGTACAAATGAGTACCCTCGGGTCGCGAAACCACGTCGAGAGGATTGGTATGTTCGAGCGGAAATGAAAAATAAACAAGTCTAAGCGTCGCGTGGTGCCGGCGTCCGAATGGAATGTTGTCGCAACTAGCAACGGGTCATGGTTTTATGAACTAAAAATAATATTTTAGTGCATTTGGTGAATAAGCTCACCGTCCACTTAGAGGTGACTTCGAAGTCTGCTCACCCTTCAAACCAGGGCGCATGAGTGCTTCGCGGCAGAAATAGGCAGGATGTTTGTACCTACTCAGTTTAATTCTTTTGATTACACGATGCTATTCCTTAATAATGCAAGTTCGTAATCAAAATTTATTTCCGAAGACAATTTGAGATCTATATGCGGGATTCTCCTTCTTATCCTCTTATCTCTCTGTCTTATCCTTTAGGTCACGACGGCATCAAAACTTAACAGTTCTTTATTTTTATTTTTAGTCAACCTTAGAATTGAACATTGCCATTATTAGATCATTAGTTGGTTACCATTACTGTGAAATACTATAAACAATAAATACTTAATAGACCCTTAACAAATTTAGTCAAGGTTTATCGCTAGTCATTTTTTTGCACTGAAACTAAGTAGGTATGCATTAACAAAGTATATAAACACGTTATGAACGCCAGTTCCTATACCGGTAAAGAGAGATTCATTGTTGATGTTTGATGTTTTACGACATCCACAGACAAGCTTAGGAAAGTTTATTTGTTTTATGCCAGTGCAGAGTGAAATTGTGGAACACCACGATTTTCCGTGTTCAAGTCAATCAACAAACCGTCGGTTTGTTAACGGTTTTGCAATTTTGCATCACTTTGCAGTGCTGTGAGCGTTGTGTCGATGTGTTTCAGGTATAGGACGAAAGGTATTTTGCAAGTAACAGACTGTATTCATTTAATATTGAATAATGTAAAGCCACAATGTAAGTATATACTTTTGTTGGTTATATAGCGTAGGTATTATGACGGGTAAGTAACACGGCATTCAGGACGTTGCATTCACTTAGCACCACGTTAGCTCTCTGTCTACTCATTTATTAGCAACACATAGTATATAAGGAAAACCATCAAAATTTAATACAGAAAAAAATGGGTGAAAGAGCTTACAGCCCGCCTGTTCTTAAGATGCTACCAGAGCCCATATCGAGAGGTCTGTGAAGTCGTTAAAAGAAAAGAAAAATGGTAATTAAGTCATAATTGAAACTATTTTTACAGCTTAATCTGGCATGGTCACGGAAGACATGATAAAGTATTTGAAACGTCGGAAATAATATAATCCCAAGAAAATCGCGTGATTAAAAACTGAATTAAATGCTATGATCATGTTAATTCATGACGCAAATATAGTCGGTGTCCATACTTATACTACAAAGAGTTGTGTAGATGTGTCTCAATGTTTCAGGAGAGCTCGACTAATGGTGATGTCAAGTGTCGAGTCGATCGATGGCTCGTCAGGTGCACGCAGCGTCGTGTCAAAATCAATTAATTACTACAATTATTCGATTGATTAGAGACGTAGCATGTTACGGATATTGAATAAATTACTTGTAAACAAAGCAGCAAACTGTAATCTACCTATTCCTATTCTAAAATAATGATGTGCAATGAATTGGAAACAAATTGACTCTTTGTCTGTTTATGTGCTGCGTGTGCGTCCAATTTTATTAATTTTGTCCACCCTCTATAAAATAAGGTAGTGTATCTTGTGAGCCCACACGGGTAGGTACCGCCATCCTATTTATTTTTGCCGTGAAGCAGTAATGTGTTTCGGTTTGCAGGGTGGGGCAGCCGTTGTAGTAAAACCTGAAACATAGAAAAGGTGCTGGCGTCATTTACATTATTGATGACTATGAGCTCCACTGACCACTTAACACCAGGTGGGTCGTCAGTTCATCCACCCCGCTTGGCAATAAATAAATAAATGTGTAGACTATACATATACGAAACACAGGCTAGCTCTGACACACTGATAAGATATTTATGACGGTGGTGTTACCATTAAAGCACAGAACAGTTCCAAATACCGAAGATCATGAGAATTTTCGAAGTAAATTTCACCTGTTTTGAACTAAAACTTAAATTAAAAGTATATAGCCGAATACGTTTGAGGTAACATTTAATTTTGAAGTCTCTAATAAGATTTTCTTGGATTACGAATTGGCAATTCTGCCACATGGTGTTCGCGTGTCTTCTTTACACTGCTAACTCTTTTACTTTGTGTTTCTACAAAGTTTGATTGAACCTCTCTTTATTTTGCAAAATTGGCAAAACTTCCACAGTTGGTTTTTCTTTACGAGTTTACCTATTCCTGCGTTGCGAGTGGTGTGTGTTCTGTGAACTCGAGAATGTTCGTTGGTACAATAGCACCTTAGTTAAAAATAAGTAGGGTGTGGTAAGGCCATCCGACTTGTGAGTAGGGTTGCCTCCCGTACTTTATAATAAAGTATTGTACGTTATTTCAGGTAGTTGTACTCTATACTTTAAGTCGACAATAAAGTACACAAAAATACTTTATTCGGCATGAATTGGTTTCTTTGGGATTTTGAAAAAGTTTAGTCATATGATTTTTTTCGTTAAGCGCAATACATCGATTGCTCAATCGATTTCACCACATCACTTATGCACTCGTTTTTTTAACAAATATTTCTGAACGCAAGATAACCTCAACTGTTAACAATGTCACTGTCATTAATTGTCACAATTTCTTGTTTAATTTATTCAATTGTAATAAAAATATCTATTTAAACATAATAATAATAAAAAAAATGAAATTTATTTTAATACTATGTACTTTTTTCCTAGCTCTAATAACCAATGTACTTTATTTGCAAAAAAACAGGTGGCAACCCTACTTGTGAGACACCTGTTATTCTCACTTTGAGCTGCATTGAAGGAGTCTATATTCGGCGGCGTTCATGTCTAGATATCTGCGGGCTTCCATAATCGTCTAGTACTAGGCGGGTGGTGGCTACACGTGTCCAGCATCGTTGCCGTGGCTATGTACCAGTCCTTTCGATACAAACTTAGGAGTTATCGCTAGGAGAAATACCAGCCTTGACTGATTGAATTACGTATGTGTAGGGCAAACATTTAATGCTCAAATTAATTAAATATTGTCCACGTACGCATAAGACTGTGATTGCTGTGTTTTGATATTAAGAGTTGTTTTATGGAAATTATTTTTTTAAAACTATTAGAGAGTTAAGAGGTACAAATAAAGGATAAAGGACATTGTCCATTCGGACACACTCAATGATATTTTAGTTCAAATTATTTTATCCATGTCCTCAAAACATTGATCATCCTATTAATCTCATCATTATTAAAACGACTGGTTGTAGGACCTCTTGTGAGTCCGCACGGGTAGGTATTTTTTTTTAATTTTTTTATTGCCTCTGTAGGCAGACGAGCATACGGTCCACCTGATGGTGAGTGGTTACCGTCGCCCATGGACTTCAGCAATGCCAGGGGAAGAGCCAAGCCGCTGCCTACCACCACCTCGTATCACCACCTCGCCTATTTCTGTCGTGAAGCAGTAATGCGTTTCGGTTTGAGGGGTGGGGCAGCCGTTGTAACTATACTGAGACCTTAGAACTTATATCTCAAGGTGGGTGGCGCATTTACGTTGTAGGTGTCTATGGGCTCCAGTGGACATAACACCAGGTGGACTGTGAGCTCATCCACCCATCTAAGCAATAAAAAAATATAATAATAACAATAAAAATAAGCAGCAATGTATGTATATCTATTCGACTATAAACTTAAAATATTTTCAATGGTAAACTCTTCGTTTTTCACTTCTACCACAAAGTTTGATGCACCGCGGTACAATTCAGGTAAGTTTAAATAAACAAGCGCAATTTTCCCGCGGTTAGTTCCGACCAGTTTGCTTTTATCGGGAAAAGTTTTGACCAAGAAAAATAGTTGGCTTAGAGGATTGTTGAAGACTCACTAAAACGACGAAAGTAGGAACGCAGTCTGGAAACTTATAAAGGAAATCATTAAGCAATGGGAAGTGTTATTAAAATAAAATATCAAGGGGATTTAGTAAATTAGTAAATTAATTAGTAACTATAACTAAAACATACGTCCAAGTCGTCGCGGCCTAAAGAATGAGACGTCCGGTGCATTCGTATCTAGCGATGCACCGGTGTTCGAATCCCGGAGGTGGGTACCAATTTTTCTAATGCAATACGTAGGTACTTAACAAATGTTCATGATTCACTTCCACGGTAAAGGAATGACACTGTGTAATAAAAATCAAACCCGCAAAATCAAGGTAGCACCACCCTGCCTATTTCAGTCGTGATGCAGTAATGCGTTTAGGTTTGAAGGGTGGGGTAGCCGTTGTAACTATACTGAGAGCTTATAACTCATATCTCAAAGTGGGTGGTAACCACTTAACATCAGGTGGATTGTGAACTCGTCCAACCATCAATGCAATAAAAAAATAAAAAAAGACGATAATGTGGTTTTAATTTTCGTGAAATAATACTAGAGTTAATTTAATACTGCATGTCTTCTGCGTGTAGAAATTCCATGGGTTCCTAGTTCAATGAAATATTAAATAGACTTCGTTTGATAAAGTTAAAGTAAAATTAAAAAAAAGGAGATACCCGTAAATCATTTTTTCGTTCTTCTAATGGCTGGTAACCCTGACTACTCTACTGCGGGGTTAAGTTCGATCCACTGGATTCACATTGATTTCGTGTATTACATTTAAATTTTCATTATATATACTTAATATAACTATTGTGAGTTATTGCGCAAGACGTGGGGCATTTAAACTTATAGGTAATTTTGTATTTTATTTGATACTAGCTGACCCGGCAGACATCGCAGTGCCTCGATCAATAAATAAAAGACTTTTGTATAAAATAAACTTAAAACAAACAAAAGGAATTCGTCCGACGGAGGACACATCAAAGGAAAATATAAAATTGTTACTTTTATTTAATTCCGAGCATTTTCATATTTATCTACTTTTTAAACCTTCTCTGGACTTCCACAAATAATTCAAGACCAAAATTAGTTAAATCGGTCCAGCCGTTCTCGAGTTTTAGCGAGGCTAACGAACAGCAATTCATTTTTATATATAGAGATTTGTAACTCGTACTATATAATCAGACAGAGATATTAATCTTAAGCAAGCGATAAGACACAGCAAGCAAAAGGAATGTTAGAAGCATCTTTTTCTTTAGCAAAATCCTAATGGTATATTCTATGTTAGACCGGAAATTTCTATATACGTGTAGTATCGGTATAATCCCAGCAGGTAGACGATATGTAACAAGCATATAACGATGTGTGTAAAGTATTCCTCGCAGTGATCGTAGAATGATAACTCATTTGCCGCCGAGATTACTAACACACGGTAATGGGAAAAACATCCACGAAAATACATTTCCTTCTCCGGATCATTCACTTATCGTGCTCGGAAACGTATCCTTGGATATTATTTTCATAGTCGACTACGCGTAATAATAACGCAATTTGTGTAAGTTTTTTTTTTTTTTCTTTCATTGCAAATCTTTCTTTTATTAACAAACATCTCATATTGTATGAGAAATAAATTTCTTTTAAGAAAAGATTGACTGTATTGTCTTCATGGTATTTATTTATGTATTACTAGTGGTAGGACGTCTTGTGAGTCCGCACGGGTAGGTACTACCATCCTGCCTATTTCAGCCGTGAAGCAGTAATGCGTTTCGGTTTAAAGGGTGGGGCAGCTGTTGTAACTATACTAAGACCTTAGAACTCATATCTCAAGGTGGGCGGCGGCATTTACGTTTGTAGAGGTCTATGGGCTCCGGTAAACCCTTAACACCAGGTGGGCTGTGAGATCGTCCACCCATGTAACAAAAAAAAGTCAGTGAACGAGTTCACGGCTCATCTGGTGCTAAGTGATTGTCGGAAAACATCAAACGTCAACATTGCTTTAAGACACGAGATTGTAACCTCAACTGTATGTAATGGCACACTTCTAAAAGGGAAGCATGATGGCATTGCGGTAAATATAGTACAGGACTGTGATACCTACCGATGCACGCTCACAATTAATTTTACTGATAAGTTCTTATTATCTTATAGGAAGCTGGTACCTATCTGCAGGGTTTGGTCGCATCGTTTGGTAGTGTAGTAACTAAGATGAGGGACTACAATCCCGTTAGAATGTCTATTGGATCTTGTATCCATTTAACATCAGGTGGGCTGTGAGCTCCAGAGTACCAACCTAACTAATATAATAAGAAAAAAACAAGAATTTGAAACAGCTTACACCTTTAATAACATAGTGCAGAGACTGTTTAAGAATAAAAGTAAGTTTTTTTTCCCTGCCAATGCTGATAGCCTTGAGAGGCTATTTCGACTTCTCTTTGACGAGTAGGTGAGCTCACGGGGTTCAAACCGGGAGTGTTGCTAACACTAGCCCTAGCAAGAGAAGTGCTTCGCAGAATCTACCACCGGATCGGAAGCGCGATCCACTGAGAAGATCCGGCGAGAAACTCAGTTGGCTGTGTCTATAGTTTAATTTACTTTTCGAGCCCTTCGTCGCAAGCGAAGGGTTCGACGAGGACGGTGACCGGTAAAAGTATATTTATTTTCCTACCTAAACCTTGAGAGGCTATTTCAGCGTAACCTCAACTAGTAGGTGAGCTCCCAGGGCTCAAACCTGACGACGTTGCTAACACGAACCCTAGCATTAGCCGTCCTACGCAGAATCTACCACCGAATAGAAGTAAGTAATGTAACGATGTCGTATGAGATTTTTATCTCGAAACTCAATATTTATATTCAGGACGTAAAACGGATAGATCCTGAAACCGCAGTTTGTCTCGGAACAACTATTATTTATCGTACACATCGAGTGACGTGGGTCGCAGAAGGACACAATATAAATCAAGTATTTCCGTTCGAAGGCTTTGCGGACGTGCCGATGTGTCGCAGCGCCGGAATTTAAATGTTACTCCATGTGCGGATTGATACGGTTTCTTTTATATGAAACTAGTGAAACACGGTCACGTTCCGCTCCGACTCTTATTACAAACTAGCGGCCCGCTCAGGTTCCGCTCGGGTCTTTAATAAAAATTTCAACGATATTTGACGTTGTTTTATTTTTTATAATAAAAAAACACTTATTGTGGCATAACTATAATAGTGAAACATAATATGCTGTTGCGACACTTTTTATAAATAATAAATGTCTAACTACAAAGTCGTTCTCCTTCGAGGCGGCGTGTGTACTGGCTGGGACGCCGCCTTGGGTCCTGGAGGCGGAGGCGCTCGCCGCTGACTATCAGTGGCGGGCTGACCTTCGTGCCCGGGGCATGGCACGTCCCAGCCCCAGTGTGGTCAGAGCGCGGAGGGCCCAATCTCGGCGGTCCGTGCTGGAGTCATGGTCCAGACGGCTGGCCGATCCTTCGGCTGGTCGTAGGACCGTCGAGGCGATTCGCCCGGTTCTTGTGAACTGGGTGAATCGTGACAGAGGACGCCTCACTTTCCGGCTCACGCAGGTGCTCACTGGGCATGGTTGCTTCGGTGAGTTCCTGCACCGGATCGGAGCCGAGCCGACGGCAGAGTGCCACCATTGTGGTTGCGACTTGGACACGGCGGAGCACACGCTCGTCGCCTGCCCCGCATGGGAGGGGTGGCGCCGTGTCCTCGTCGCAAAAATAGGAAACGACTTGTCGTTGCCGAGTGTTGTGGCATCGATGCTCGGTGACGACGAGTCGTGGAAGGCGATGCTCGACTTCTGCGAGTGCACCATCTCGCAGAAGGAGGCGGCGGGGCGCGTGAGAGACGCACAGGCCCGCCGCCGTCGAGCGGGGGCCAGGGAGGCGGATCTCGCCCAAGCCCTGGCCCTCTAAGTGTTTCGGGTCTCCCTCACATGTCGGCCTGGGGACCGGCGAAGGGGGCCTAAGAAGACGACGTGCAAGCTGCTCTGCACGCGTTTTATGCATGAGCATCCGGGTGATGGAAGGCCGGCTATCCTCAACCCACGCTGGTTCTGACCCAGCGGGGTATTCCGTAGGATAGACCATTCTAACCGGTGCCATCTAGGCGGGCTTCGGATAGCCTGCCGACCGAGAGGGCTGGTGGTCGTGGCGCCGACGACCGCCAGTCCGGCGTCCCGAGGGGGAGGGTGATGGGAGAGATGTGCTCCGCACTAAACGCTTCACTTTCCCCCCCTTGCCTTTTCATGAGTTTTGTCTCATGCGAGGTTTGGACGTTGGTTGTTGAGAGACAGGAGGTTTTAGTCGGTTCGACTCCGACATGCCCCGCCCTCCATCCCCAGTGAAGGGCGGAAGTCCGGCGATTTCCTCCTGACAAAAAAAAAAAAAAAAAAAAAAAAAAAAAAAAAAAAAAAAAAAAAAAAAAAAAAAAAACTACAAAGTCGTAGTCCATTTTTTTATTCTATCATCAATCGTTTTCACAGGGCACGCGATGTAAAGAATATTTTAAGTAATTTTTTTACACCTTGCGTTACATTATTGGAGTTTTACTAAGGATCTCTAATTTTTTCAAAAAAGATTATAGCCTATGTCACTCGGGAATAGTGTAGGTTCCAAACAGTGAAAGAATTTTTCAAATCGGCTCAGTAGTTTCGGAGCCTATTCAATACGAACAAACAAACAAATCTTTCCTCTTTATAATATTAGTATAGATAATACACGTAATAATAACATTGTATTTTACAAATATCGATTTCTTAATTCGATTTCTTGCGGTGTCGCAAGTATAACATGATGGCACTTACCTTAACGGGCTTACCAAACATCCTAACACCATTAAAATACATTTTAAAGCGATATTATGTTATTGCTTTTAGCTATTGGAAGCCACAGAAGCCACTACCTGACTTCCTACCGCATCGCACTAAGTCATCGAAGACTCGGGAACTACTGGTCCGTTAAAAAAGTAGGATGGTAGCACGAATCAGTGCAGGCGCGTAACATTATTTACTTTTCAGTCTTAAAACAGAATTAGGGGGATGATTGGACGAAATAGCTTCGTACCAAATTACATATTGCGAACGGACAATGAGGAAGTAAGTTGAAGAGGCCAGGGCTCGCATCTGCTCGAGTCCACGCCTTCAAAATTTGCGTTTTAGTAAGCAGTATGCAGTGTTTATAAATTAAGAAGAGTTTTGAGATGAGGAACAAGAAGATAAGGGGCAAAGGTTAAGACATAAAAGTTAAAGTGCTCTCTTTAATAGCCGTAATTTTAAATGTTAAGGACACGAGACGTAGCGAAACATTTGAACGTGTCTATACTGTAGTATAGAAATCATTTAAAAAATACCTTTAAAGGCTATACCTAACTATACTGAGACCTTAGAACTTATATCTCAAGATGGGTGGCACATTTACGTTGTAGATGTCTATGGGCTCCAGTAACCACTTAACACCAGGTGGGCTGTGAGCTCGTCCACCCATCTAAGCAATAATAAAAAGGCTCATTTGGAACATAGTCCACAGTTCTAAAACAAGTTTTATTCTATCAAATAACGTGAAATAGTTGTATCGTTTTCCAATATGGTATCTGTCTATTATGACGACTATCGTCCGTTCTTGGTAGGAAACCAATATGTTACCAGTTCAATTGTACGGAAATAAGTGGTCAGATGTCTCCCCGTTTCATTTTCAGATAAAAATCCACTTATTTTATGGGAGGCATTATTTTTATTGTTTTGGCTTTTGGATATTTTTTATAATGATAACTTTAACAAGTACGTACGTACGACTTTTAGTGGGTATTATGGAGCGGATTGCGTTCCAGAACACAACCATTTAGAGGTTTTTTTTTTGTAGTATTAATCGGAAATTGAGGTTACAAAGGCAGGTTTACATTAGTAAGTAAACTTATCCTAGCTATAAAACTATTCATAGCATTTTCCTTGATGGCGCTTGGTTACTTAATTTGAATTTTAAAAAAAATATATGAGCGATACATCGGCGCAAGAACGAATAGACATATTATTTAAATGTTAAGTTAATGTTACTCAGTCAGTTAACATAAAATTTCTTCAAAGTTATTCGAAATGAACTATTTTTAAATTATAAATATCGCTTAGGATTAAATTTCACTTTAAGAATAGATTTGAATTTTTGATAAGTTTTATTAGTTAATTAAATTGAATTAGAGTGTGTTGTGACTTTGAATTATTATTTTTCCAATAACAATATTTATTTATATATTATGGAAATGCGTTATTTCCGCCTTTTTTTTTTGTTAGAGCTGACCATTACAAAGTAATGACGCGTCACAATTTATAATTATCTTCAATGTAGTGTTAAATATGCTGAATATCGCTTAGTACCATTTTTAAATCGAAAACTATTAAAGAAGAGCTGCAAATAAGATTTAAATTATTATTTCCAACAACGGCTAGTATAAAGTTGGTTTCACAATCGAGAATAGCTGGCAGATTGTCCAACGGCGGTCGCAAAAGTTTCGTTATTATGACGGACAAAAATAGTTGAGCAAACTTCTCGACTTGAGGCGCTTGTTATTGCCATAGTTTAGCCAATATTTTTGTACTGAATTGACGAAAAGTTCTTGTATCGAATTGGCGACATATTAGAGGTGTTATTGTTATGATTTAGAGATTAATTGGGATGCTATTTGGACTTTGACTGTATTAGCATAAAGATATCTAACTAGTTTTTTACTGGTAATAGGCCTCTTGTGAGTCCGCACGGGTAGGTACCACCACCCTGCCTATTTCTGCCGTAAAGCAGTAATGCGTTTCGGTTTGACGGGTGGGCCAGCCGTTGTAACTATACTGAGATCTTAGAACTCATATCTCAAGGTGGGTGGCGGCATTTACGTTGTAGATGTCTATGGGCTCCGGTAACCACTTAACATCTGGTGGGCCGTGAGCTGGTTCACCCATCTAAATAATAAATAAAAATATATATCATTGTCGAAAAAAATAAATAATAAAAGAAATATATTCAAAACAGGGATATTATCTATTTATGTTTTTGAAATTTAAATCGGTACACATTATTTTGAGGATCACCATTGATTACTGGCATCATCAATGACACTGGCAAGTCAGAACCCCTAATTACAACTGAGGACTCGTTTTTTACCTACCAAATGAACTTTATTTGATTATACATTCTACTGTTAAGACGTTGCATTAAGACAATACAATGAAATTTTCTGACAGGAAATAATGAAAAAAAACTTTATTTTTTTTTTTTTTTTTTTTTTATTGCCTTTGTAGGCAGACGGGCATACGGCCCACCTGATGGTGAGTGGTTACCGTCGCCCATGGACTTCAGCAATGCCAGGGGCAGAGCCAAGCCGCTGCCTACCGCTTAATACTCTCCACAAGCCTCGTTTGAAGAAGGACATGTCATAGCGCTCGGGAAACACCGTGGAGGGGAGCTCATTCCATAGCCGGATGGTACGTGGCAAAAAAGATCTCTGGAAACGCACTGTGGATGACCGCAGTGGCTCCAGGTAGTATGGATGAACTCTACTCCGGTGGCGGGCGGTGCGATGGTAAAAACGAGATGCTGGTATCATCTCGAACAATTCCTCAGAGCACTCCCCATGGAACATACGGTACAAAATACGGAGGGAACCGAAGTCCCTCCGCAGACCCAGAGGCTCCAATATTGATCCAAACTTGCAATATTGATACTGAACAAGCTTAAAACAAAGACTCGATCTCTCGCATTTCTTGTACTAGATAAGAATACAAGCCAATGGAACCTGGATTAATTTTTCATTGAGCTAATCTTGAGACGATTATTGGTTCCCATAATGAAGTCCACGCATATCTGTGCAGCACAAAGCCTGTCACGGCCAGGGATTGGATCCTTCGAACAGGTACGCGAATTAATCCGATGCAATTTTATCTAGTCGACCCCCCAATGGGCGTTCTATAATGACGTCAATCCATTCAGCCTAAATTGTTAAATTAAATGTAAATAAAATTATTGTGCAGTTAACTATTTTCTTATAACAGAAATATAATTTATTTAAGATTTTCGATGTAATTTATTTAAGATAAACGAAAAAAAAATTTTTGTTTTATCAATTGTTATTTCTGTATACAAATATTGGAGGCCATAAAAGCTTAATTTAATAAGTTTGAAATATTTTAGCAATGCCTCAGCGATGAACAATTATAATTATCGTCGACCGTATATCACACAAAAAATTAGTACTATCACATGATGTTGCTACACTAAAACTCTATAAACATTATTCAAATATAACTATAAGATTATTCAATGAATACCACTAAAAATAGGCTAAAATATGTTTATGCTGACTACATACATTTTCATTATTTTACTAAAAACTCAATACACAAATAGCATGGCATCTTGATCATTTTGAACTATTAATATACCTCAGTACTTCACTCTCAGTCCATATGTATCCGTAATACATTATAATATATATATTTTTTTAGGGATTTTATGACCTGGTAACTAAGACCTTTAAGTCATGTCTTATTGTAATTCATATTGTATGTAAATGTAACCTCTATACGATTAATCTTAAAAGAGGTTAATATGTCATAAAGATGACATAAATAGAATTTCGAATATTGAAACATAAAAAACTTTAGAAGGAACATTAGAAATATAAAAGCATTTTTGAGATATTAAAATATAAAAAGATATAAAAATAGTAGTGAAGCAATTGCTTTAAATGTTGTTTCTCTTTATAATAGCTACACAATTTGTGCTATAGTTTTACTAAGCTAAACTGTATTTTGATATAAATAAAATAATACATTATATGTTTAATAAAAACTAAGGTGCTGCGAAACAAATTAATAATTTTCTTAAATAATAAATCTCGCTGCTACTATTATGGAGCGAACGGCCCTTACATTTAATTGGTCGAGAACAGTATAACAGGGATTGGCGTTGTCCTTTTGTGACGCGACGTGGCCTCGCAAGGGGCTGTTTTCATACTAATTGAAATTCAAAATATTTAATGCTCTATTTGGCAAGTTAATGGAATGGAGGTGTGATGTCACGGGTTAATTACCTTACTGTGGGTGTTAGCATATTTTGTTTTCGCCTCATCCTCTCCTAAAGGCTACTTCAGACTATTTTCCATAGTATCAATATTCTTAATAAAGTGACTGACACATATCGTCTTTTCGCATTAAAAGTGTAAAATTTCCAAAAACATTCGAAATTGAGTTAATATGCGGAATTTATTTTATTTATTTATTACACTTCATGTAAAACTAACATTGGCGGACTTAATGCCTAAAGAATTCTCTACCAGTCAATCCTTTGGTATCGCCAGTATTTTTCTCATAAATACTGTCAAAAGAGCGTAGTTTAGTTTTAATTTTTGTTTTTTTAGTTTACCTACCTTAGTTTTGAATACTATTAACAAAATTAATACATAATTTTATCTTACTTTAAAAGACAGATAATAATGTAACTGGTAAAAAATAAAAAATAAATGTTGCAAAGATTATTAATATTAAAAATATCACATGTTAAACCTTTATAACACTCTCCTGTAAAATTAGTACGTTTTGAGATTATACAGTTTTAATGCGAGAATCGATGCGAGAAGACGATATATCGGCCAATTTTAAGTTGCCGAGATATAGGCTTTTAGGAGTTATCGGAAGTGAGATAATTAAATAACACAACTGGTTAATCGGAGCGTTTATTCGCGACTGAACTTAAAAAGGAAAAGCAACGGAGCTTTTTACATAACAAACTGTGTCCCTACAGGTTTAAATACCCGACGATACCTGTCAAAAATTATTGGTTACCGGAAAAAAAAGTAGAAAGAGGACCAGAAAAAGAAGTCTGATTTCGACAAGATGCTATGTGGATGTTATGCTCAGGACATTCTGATCGCTGAGGGCCATGACCCTTTAATTGAGAATCGAGGATAGAAATCTCTTAACCCTTTTCTCTATAGAAACGGATTCTTAGTTCTTAGTAATGGTGGTAAGGAATGTAATGAAGACAAACGCAATTGTGGCGTCTTCTGCAACAGAGCAGCTCTGCAAATATTTTAGTATTTTATTTGTTTTTTTGAAGTTATACTTCTTTAGGCGCGTTATGAAAAATTGATGAGAGTGAAATTTTAAGATGCGCGCGCACCGTGACACAAAATTAACAGAAATGAAGTTGCCCACAAGTGCTCCAATACAATTGAGGTGGATAGTTAACCTGTATGTATTATTTAGTAATATAAATGAAAAAAATATTCTGTAATATAATTCATACTAAATATTATTAAATTATTAACGTTAAATATTTATTATTAATTATTTAATATTTAAAAAAAAAGAAATAAATTTAATAAAAATATAGTATAACTTCGTACGCGCGTACATAAGTACACGCACCCTTTTTTTATTGCTTGCGAAGGTTGACGATGTTTTAAAGTTTGAAGCTTTGCCAGACAGTGATTGCTCGCACGGAGACGACGATTTCTGTTGGGTTCGGCCAACTATATTATAGTAGGTATGTGTGATCGTACATTTGTTTGTTGTGAATTAAAAAAAACGTATAAAAATATATATGTATGCATACTATCTCTTTATTGCTTTGATGTGTGGACGAGCTCACAGCTCACTGGTGTTAAGTGGTTACTGGAGCCCATCGACATCTACAACGTAAATGCGCTACCCGCCTTGAGATATAAGCTCTAGTCTCAAGTATAGTCACAACGGCTGCCCCACCCTTCAAACCGAAACGCATTACTGCTTTACGGCATCACTATCTATAAATTATACTATCTATTAACATCATAGAATCACATTTTCTAATCAAACGTCAGACAACAAAAATGTGTTTAAATAGTTATTTTTGTTTGTCGTGTATGTTCTTGTGATTCCGTTTTTTTTTGTATAAGATGTTTAAACGTAAACATGAAATAGCAACCCAGAAACTAATCTTTCAAAATAATTAATAAGCCATATTACACGTCATTATTATCAAACGTAAAGTAGGAATAGTAATATTATTGACAAGTGGCTCGCTCCGGCTCCGCTCGGGTCATTAACAAAAATTTTAACGATATTTGACGTTGTTTTATTTTTTAAAATAAAAGAACACTTATTGTGGGATCGCTATAATAGTTAGACATATGCTGTCCCGACACTTTTTTTAAATTTTTTTCTATCGTCATTAGTTTTCGCAAGGCACACGATGTAAAGAATATTTTAGGTAATTATTTACACCTTGGGTTATATTATTTGAGTTTTAGTAAGGATCCTTAATTTTTTTCAAAAAAGATTATAGCTTATGTCACTCGGGAATAGTGTAGTTTCCAAACAGTGAAATAATTTTTCAAATCGGTTCAGTAGTTTCAGAGCCTATTCAATACAATCAAACAAACAAATCTTTCCTCTTTATAATATTAGTATAGATAATACCGATTGTTTAGATTTAATTATTCGTTCACCTAAAAGTAATCCTTGAGTAATATTTTACTAGCCTTTCAGATCTAGTTATCGCTGTACCTCGATTCGTAAAATCAAGGTATCCCATCTTCCAGGTCAGTGCATAGAAACTGAGCTGTTTTATTGGAAAACAAGGGTCGTATCGGTTCATTCGTGCCCAACTCACGAACTCACTTTATTAAGAAAACACAACCCCATCCTTTGACTTCCGCCAGGCGTTTTTAATGCATATCTAGAAGAGAATTATTGATAACCGCATCTGATCCGGGAAATAGATTTGCTTTGAATCGGCTGTTTTCGATGTTACGTATTCTTGTTCGAATGTGTTCAATGAATATCAATTGAGTGAATTTTATGTGGCGGCTATGTTTTACAGTAGCTTTGTGTTTATGTTCTTTAAATATGTATATGACGGCGTTAACGATATTTATGTTATATAGCACGTGCAATAGGAGTGACTCACACAAGCCAGGTGCGCCGGCCGTGTCGTTCCACTCGTAAACAACAGCTGCAACAGAAGTGACTCATAAGCCAGCTGCGCCGGCTAGTATAAAAAGGCGGAACGTGCCTTGAAATGAACATTCGTTCGACTGCGTTTGCCCGGTGCACTTACTATATCGTTGTTACGTTGTGTGATTCTGTGACTGTTGTACGTACTGGTTAAAGTTGGACAAGTGTTAAAGTGAATTGTCAAGTTAACATATTGTTGATTAAATCAGAAACCAAAGGTGACTTCGTTTTACTTGGTGTTCAACAAGATAATATCTACCCTCAAGCCAACATCAGAAGTGAGATCAGGACTCTACTCTCACTGGCGTGACGTGTTTGAACATGTTCGAAGTACAGCAAAAAAAACATGATGCAGATCAGAATACTAGTAGTGGTACGCCACAAGAGCGTGAATGCAGCATACGTAAGTCGTGTAATAACGTCTCTGTTACCTCGATGGAAGATCTGAGCCACGAAGAAATCGTCACATCTTACGTTTTGGCTCATGTTGCCCAGTTTGACTGTCGACTTCATCACATGGCATTTACTAACGGAAATACAACACGTAACAAGCTATTGCAAGAAATTAAGGCAAGTGCAAATCTCAAGTGAAACTTCGATCGCAATAATGGATCTGTCATGACGAGTGGGTAGTTCCGACACGAATCGTTTTTAAGCCAATGACTACTGCTAGAGTTACATGGCACTAGTACAGTAAACCAGGACATGAGACTGTGAATTGTCGTTGAAATTTTAGAATCTACTCGATTCAATACCAATAACACTACACGTTCGATGACTTCGGGCTCCAGCAAGCAAGCAAACAAGAAAGCAAGCAAGTTTCCGTGGGGAAGAAAAATTGACACATCTGAAGTCGTCGTGACCTGTAAGATAAGAAATCCGGTGCGTTCGTGTCTGGCGATGCGGCGGTGTTCGGGTTCCGCTGGCGGATGCAGGTTTTTCCGGTGAAGTGCGTGCTTGTGCGTGCTTGACATGTGTTCGCGGTTGGCTTCCTCAGTGTGGGAGTAACATCGTGTAAGAGAGGTGGAACCCGTAAAATTGTAGTTTGCGTGGTGGCTGGTAAGATTTGTTGCGGTAAGAAGTTTGCATGGTGGTAAAATGTCTTGTGAGTCTGCACAGGTAGCCGAAGGTGAGACTTCCGCGGTCGCGGCCCACCCAGTCCGCGAGAACCGGGCAGATCGCCTCGACGGTACGGAGGCCGGCCGACGGGTCCGCCAAACGACGAGACCACGCCTCCAGCACGGACTGCCGATATTGGAGCCCCCGCGCTCCGGCTGCACTTGCGCTAGGGCGCGCCGCCTCGTAGGAGACTGTGAGGTATCATTGAATAACTCTGACTGCGATCGCGCGCTGCCGGCGTCGCAGCGCGGCGACGTTCTCGTGGGTAAGGACGTGGCACCAGACGGGTGCTCCGTATAGTGCCATCGACCGCACGGGTACCATCACCTGCCTATTTCTGCCGTGAAGCAGTGGTGTATTTCGGTTTGAAGGGTGGGGCAGCGGTTGTAACTATACTGAGACCTTAGAACTTCTATCTCAAGGTGTGTGGTGCGTTTACGCTGTGGATGTCTATGGTAACCACTTAACACAAGGTGGGCTGTGAGCTCGTCCACACATTAATACGAAGAGCATAATCAAACGAAATTAGATACGAAGTTTAAAGGGCCGTTTAAAGTAGTTGAAGTATTGGATGGTGTCGATTTAATTTTGACTCTCACACATTCGCTTAAGGCTCGAGCTGCTACTTGCCTCGCAAAAATACAGCCTGGTAAGATATCCTGGCCTACTATTAAAGAGATGCTGACAAAATTATCTAATGATGCAAGACCACTTTGACCTGGTTATTAAATTTGAAATGGAAAGCAAAAAGGGACCAGCTGAAGCCGGTATCCGGCTATGGCAACTTATAAAGAAGATTCCCGACGCTAATGTGCCAGAACAAATAGCCACCGGATTTGTTATATCAATACTGTCGCAGTGTGATGAAAGAATCCGTCGGGAATTGAACTCTGTCGTTATTACCACAAAAAATCGTCTATTTCACACATTACGTGGCTTTACCCTCAAAAGAAAAAACGAAGATCCTGATAAAGAACCAAAACGCTCTCGAAGTTTTTTTCCGTGGAAGCTGCCATTTCTGCGGAAAACCTGGGCATCGTGCCGAAGGGTGTTGCGACAGATACTGCTCTCAAACCTTTTTCGATATTCCAGCAAAACCTGAACAACCTCCTCATCCGTGGGCGCCCGGCTCTCGCCTGCAAGTCAGCTGTTACGTGTGCGGTGATGCGAGTCATGTAGCTTCTGGGTGTTCCATGCGCTACAAGAAGAAAAACGACACTGCTCCAGGTGCTGTGGCAGGTGCAACCAGAGACGTCAACGTGTGTTCCAGAGCTTCAGTGTGTTACAGATAAGTGGTTTTGGCTTCCCCTTTATGTTCCATTCAGGGTCAGAATGTAGTCTTATAAAACAAAGTCATAGTAATTTATTCAATGGTAAGCGGTTTCATGAACAAGTCACTCTTTGATCTGAAAGTAACTTAGACCAATCATGATGGCAAGAGCACTTAGGGGATATTCAACTCGCCCTTAATAGTGCACGTTGTCGAGTAACAGGGTTTACTCCAATAGAATAGACGTTTGCCGTTCAGGGTAGTTCACTTGAAATATCTTAAAGTTTCAACAGAGTGATAATCCCTCTAGATTAGATCTTGATTTAGCACGGTCGAAGACCGGCGAAAACATAAAAAAAAGGGCACAAACAGAAGCTTGGTTTAGTCGAGGCAAAGCTAAAGTCAAACTCTTTTCCGCTGGGGATTTTGTTTTCGTAAGTTGACCAAAAATGTAAAGGTCCCTTCAACATTACTGCAGTTTTGGAAAACGATAGGTATAAATTGAGACATGTAAATAGTTCTAATAGAGTGTACAAATTTCCCCATGAAAACTTACGTGAAATACCTCGAGGCCCGTCAGGCCTACTAGAAATTTCTGAAAATTATAGTGACGATGACGTGACGGCGTACACAGATGGGTTAATTAATCTTGTTCATGAAACTGATCTTAATGATGACGACTCTATCACTGACAATAGAAGCGACATTTTTATCCGCAAATAGCGATACTATATCTGTGGGTGGTGATACAATGTCTGTTAGGTCAGGCACCTCGGGTGCAGGTGTTGGAAATGTAGAAAACGATGGTCGGTCTCGCACTATTTCTGAAGAAAATTCCGTATAAATGTTCTGGTTTAAGAAATGTTTTAACAAACGCTACCGGACACGCAGATTAAAAAAAAAAAAAAGAAAGAGAATTGTATGTGGCTAGAGAGATGTTAATCCGGACTAGCAAAAAAAAAAAGAGAAAAAAAAGAAAAAAGAAAAAAATAATGTGTGAAGTCATTGAAGGGTCTGTCCGGTCCAATGGCTTGGCTATAGGGATTTTCATCCAGATTAGCCACAACAATTAGCTACAGGGATTGCGATTCGGTCTAGCATTATCCGGTCCAGTTCGAAAAACTGAAGGGATAACAATTCCGGTCTAAGTTAAAAGGGACATACTTACATACCTGAAGAGTTTTAAATGAACTGGCCCAGGTATGTAAGCAGTCTGAAGGTTATTTATAGCCAGTATAGGATTTTCTGAAGAATTATGCGAACCGAACCGTACTAGATTGTTAATATCACAGACCACGTTTTAAGTTGCATCCGTTAATGTCAGGATGAACGAACACGTTTGTTGTTCACAGACATACCATAAGAATGCGCGCACGAGGACGAGCGCACGTCAGTATGGCCGTGACGGCGTTAACGATATTTATGTTATATAGCACGTGCAATAGGAGTGACTCACACAAGCCAGGTGCGCCGGCCGTGTCGTTCCACTCGTAAACAACAGCTGCAACAGAAGTGACTCATAAGCCAGCTGCGCCGGCTAGTATAAAAAGGCGGAACGTGCCTTGAAATGAACATTCGTTCGACTGCGTTTGCCTGGTGCACTTACTATATCGTTGTTACGTTGTGTGATTCTGTGACTGTTGTACGTACTGGTTAAAGTTGGACAAGTGTTAAAGTGAATTGTCAAGTTAACATATTGTTGATTAAATCAGAAACCAAAGGTGACTTCGTTTTACTTGGTGTTCAACAAGATAATATCTACCCTCAAGCCAACATATATATTATATATAAAGTTTTTTTTTTTTTTTTTTTCATTTAATGATCTCTGTTTTCTTTTTTGTTTTATAACAATACTTGCCAAAATTATTTTAAAATCGTGTTCGGTCGGCACAGTTTCCATCAGAGCGGCAACAAATCTAACCCCTCGGAAATTTACGTGCCATTATGATTCGAAATCTATTCAAATGATTCCCTCAGTTGACGAGTTGCACTCCAATGAAAACTTGAGTCATTTTTCAGGTAGCGAACTTTCTCGGTTTCAAATGTAGCCTGAACGTTTCGATTTCCGAATTTCTTATCCTTC
Organism: Bombyx mandarina; assembly: GCF_030267445.1. Classification (NCBI taxonomy): domain Eukaryota; kingdom Metazoa; phylum Arthropoda; class Insecta; order Lepidoptera; family Bombycidae; genus Bombyx; species Bombyx mandarina. The sequence goes on along the minus strand of NC_143220.1, from coordinate 13,473,413 downwards.
ATTCATTAGCAAGTTCAATCAGAGGGCGCAGACTGTGGTTATTTATTACCTAGAATCGGCCCTCACAATTACAGGAGGAAAAACTTTCTCCATTACCGGCCCTCGGGTAGGCTTTCATACAGAAAAAAAATAAATTGTACACGGCAACGTGTAGTGCGTAATGGATTCGGGTATTCGATTTCGTTTCTCGCTATTGTGTCGGCAAATATTGGATTGTGTAAGCGGAACTTTCTATGTAAATGGATCAACTTTATAAATTATGAACATAAATGTTTGGGCTTGTACAACATTTTCGGTCGTATTTCCTATTGAATTTATTTTTTATCAGCGTAGACAGAATGCTAAACTCCTACCGGACTTGTTATTAAATACATAGTTAGTTGAGCCACGGGTAATAAAGTGAATACCGGCATCCAAGTTGTAACTTTAGGATGAGGTTCCATTTAGAGAATTATTCGAACTGGAACGTCGACGCGGCTATTGCGGGCTTACACTACAACCAACCTAAGTTACTCAAAATAGGAATAGGGTAAATTAAGACGAGGTGTTTTACAATTTACGGAAATAAGTTGATGTACAAGTATTTTATCACGTAAAGTGTGATGCTTAGAAAGCAAAATACACTTATTTGTTGTTCAAGAAGGGGTTATACGCCCCTTATAGAGCATATTTACTGCCTGAGGAGATGTAGAGCATCTGTTTAAAGAAAATAATAGAGTTTATGCAATATAGTACTAAAAGTTTAGATCTGAGGCGGAATTATGTATAGTCGCAGTATTAGTCCCGTTAACAATTCTATTGAAAAAATATTTATTTATTTATTTAGAATACTTACAGAATTCGATTACAATTTCCATATTCTGCGTTCAGGATGAATGCCACGTGACAATAAAAAAAAATCGTGCCGATATTCGGCGCTATGAATATATTTTGTTGACATGTCGTAAATTGTGGCTGCGACTTTCGTTCGCGTCACTCGGAAAGTTTTATTAAATTTCGACGTGTAGACTTGTCTTGGGTTGTAACGGCACCTGTGGACTGAATTACGATGCGGGTGCCCCCTCCAGTTGTTAAAACCGTGTTTATTCATTGGTTTTGATGGGCAGATGAGATGACAGATTTTATGGTGCTTTGTGTGTGTATGACAACTTGAAAAAACCGTAACATTTTAGATATTTTTTTCAGGGCATCTCCAAACATAGGGGGTCATACAGGCTATGTGGTAGATCACGATCTGTAGATGTTAGAAGCAACCCGCCGGATTTTACTATTTAGATTGCTTAAGCTTAAGTAACGAAGCCTCGTGAAGCTGAGCACAAATAAATACTCATGGTTAATAATAAAATGTAAACCTAATAGAGTTTTAAAAATACTTGTGTTCTGCACATGAACAACATTAAAATTCCGAATAAAATATAAAGACAAATTAGAGATTAGTATATCATTTGGGCAAAGGATTTTTTTTTATTGGTTTTGGCGAACAAGTCCACATTCTGTTCCCATTCACATACTAATTTCAAAAAGTTATCACAAAATTCCTTCGTTAACAAATTTAACAAGTTCGACAATTTAAACATCGATTTAGTGACAATAGCAGTTTTCAGACAACTTTATTTATCTGGCTCAAAATGTCCAGGAAATGCAAACTGAAATAAACAGTATCGATGACTTATTGCTTCTAACATGCTATCACAATAGGCTCCAGTGAACATCCGTACTAGGTACCGTCCCGAAATAAGCTGCACTCAAGGTTGTATCTTCAATTTCAGTCGATATCTTTACGACACGAAACCCATTTAGTCGGGCGATTTACAGTGAGTACACTTCGATAGAATGTTGTTGTGTATTTCAAACTATAGATGTGTGTATAATTTTATGATCTGTAATAGGGCCTATGGACTTTACAAGCTGTATGCAATTCACCTTGAGATACGAATTGACACATTTGTATTGCGTAACTTAGTCTTGTTGTGATTTTTTTTTATTGCATAGGTGGGTAGACGAGTTTACAGCCCACCTGGTGTTAAGTGGTTACCGGAGCCCATGGACATCTACAACGTAAATGCGCCACCCACCTTGAGATATAAGTTCAAAGGTCTCAGTATAGTTACAACGGCTGCCCAGCCCTTCAAGCTGAAATGCTTTACTGCTTCACGGCAAAAATAGGCAGGGCAGTGGTACCATGCGGACTCACAAGTGGTCCTACCACCAGTGTTCTGGTAATATTTGAAATTTTGTTTTTATTTTGGCTTACCGATATAGACGCAGCACGAGTCAGCCACAAACGCCATTTTCCGTGCTGTGTAACAACTGTAAACATTTTACTCTGCGTTTTGTTATTCGAAAGCGGACCTGAGGCCACCTGCGCTCGAAATGTTATTATCTCATTAGAGGAGCCCTTTCCGTTTCCTCAATTCGTTGGCAACAAACGGAATTTTAATATTATTCCCTTAGAACCTCGTGTTCTTCGTAATCCCGGCGTGTTTCATCGTTTACGTTTCGCGCTGCAAACTGTAAGTTGCTCCCAACAATTTATAATTTTGTTGTTTGTATTCTGTAATTATCTTTTTAATATGCATGCTCGAGTTCGTGCTACCGCTAATTGAAAATTTTCCGCTTATTACTGTTTGGAATAATGAGTTGTTTAAGCATAACAATTTAATGATAGATGTGTACATATAATTAAAAGTATTCGAGGAATCTGATATGGGTATAATCACGGAGAGAAAGCACAAAGGATATAATAAGAAAAAAATGCTTGAAAAAAAGCAAGAAAGCGTTTGCAGGGCAGCTTGGACCGGGCGTCCGGGAATTTTGGATTTGTTCAGAAAAAATTATAAGAGCACCGTTGAAAAAGATTGGAGGAAAATTACTATAATAAAGGAGTCTGCTCATATTTGTAGTAACAATAATTGACAAATGATTGTAGTTTTTATGGATTTAAGAAGTCCAACAAATTTAAGTCAATTGAAAATCTCACGCAGGTAAATATTGTTGATCCCGGAAACGACAATAATAAATAAATATCAAACAATATCAATTATAATAAAGAGAAAGCGAAAATACAAGGAAACAATTGTTTTTAAAAGTAGACACATGCATAAAGCAATCTTACTGATGGAACATTAACAGAAAGTGCAAATTTTAGCGCTATGACACGACAATCTATTTAAATATAAAAATAAATTGATGTTCGTCTCACTAAAACTCGAGAACGGCTGGACCGATTTGGTTAATTTTGGTCTTGAATTATTTGTGGAAGTCCAGAGAAGGTTCGACAGGTAGATAAATATGAAAATGCTCGGAATTAAATAAAAATAACAATTTTGTTTTCCCTTTGATGTGTCCCCCGTCGGACGGATTCTTTTTGTTTTGTTTTAAAGTTTATTTTATGCAAAAGTTTATGTCTTTTACTTATCGATTGAGATACTACGAAGTCTGCCGGGTCAGCTAGTTTAATATAAAAACTAAATTCTTAGCACCTTCTATTAGGCTAACAAGAACTAAAAACAAAGATATAATTTTCAGAAGTCCTGTTGTTTTTCGCATATCATGATTAAATTCATACGTTTAAAGCTAATTGAGAATCCCCACTATTAACAGACGCGTGACTAAAATTGTCTCTAAGGTTCTGATTCAATTTCACGGCGCGCAGATGATAGGAAAACTTGTTATAATTAATACGGTATGCCGCTCCGGGGCTGGCATGGTTGCGCAAACACATAGTCACTCCGGGCGCTGTCCCACATTCCTGCTTATTTACATTTCATTTGCGCCAATGTGCTCCGCGATACGCGACTTGCAATTACATATATGATATTTGGTCTAGATAAGTCAACGTAAAGAATGGTATACCTCTAGGTGCTATTGTAGTTTGGATGTTCAAGTAAACTTGCATATTTAAGCTATGTTCGGCGTATGTATTTAGTTATTTAATTTAACTTTATCCTTGCTTTTTAAAGTTAGCAAGAAATTTAAATGACAATCATAATTGACTAAAATAAATTATTCGTAGGTATTTATTACTGGTGCTAGGACCTCTTGTGAGTACCCGTGCGGACTAAATATCACTGAAGCTCCAGCGCTACTTGGCCAGAATAGTATAATAAACTATAAAAAGTGAAAAATAAGTATATTAGTATCGATGATAACTATATTAATGCATCTATTGGAAATCTTTTTACTGGTGGTAGGAACTCTTATGAGACCGCACGGGTAGGTACCACCACCCTGCCTATTTCCACCGTGAAGCAGTAATGCGTTTCGTTTTGAAGGGTGGGGCAGCCGTTGTGACAATACTGAGACCTTAGAACTATATCTCAAGGTGTGTGGCAAATTTCCGTGATGTCTATGGGCTCCAGTAACCACTTAACACCAGGTGGGCTGTGAGCTCGTCTACATCTAAGCAAAAAAAATAATCGTAAATTAATCTATCTATTTAGCAGCTCCGAAATTCAACGCTCTCATCATTGACTTACTTTAGCGCTCCATTTTAAATTTTTTATGTCCTTGCAGCAGTTATATCAATGTACCGATTCCGAAAGCCAATCCCGAAGAACAGCAACCACTGCTTTAAGCCGAAATCGATTTTGTAAGCTACAATATATTTCACTTGTCGCTATCGAGATTTAGTTGCATCCAGATAGAGAGAGCGTTGGTGAAGTGGACGCATCTCAGATAACAATGCAATTTACACCACACCAGCTGCTTGTAACGAGAATCCTCTCTTTTTATTTAGTTGTAGGTGAATAGCTATTTTGTCCTTGTACTTTCTTGGAAAATCAGTTGAATCGAATTCAATCGTTTTGAATTGTTTTGAGCCAATTATGTATAATCTTACTACTTCTACTTTAGGTATTTAACACGTATTACAACGATCAAGTTACGGAATTTTTTTCTAATAAAAATAATAATAATAGACAAAATGAATAATTTGATAATTTCAATTTAGATAGTACTAGCGACCCGCCCTCGCTTCGCTTCGGAAACATTAAAACACACATGAAAATAAAAAAAAATTTTTAAAAAAAAATTTAAAAAGTAGCCTATGTTCATCAGGGACAATGTCGGCTTCTAATGGAAAAATAATTTTTCAAATCGGTCCAGTACTTTCGGAGCCTATTCGAAACAAACAAACAAACAAATCTTTCCTCTTTATAATATTAGTATAGATAGTTCAAGCACTCCATCAAATTATTTAGTACCTACCCGATTATATAAAAAAACGAACATTTTCACAAAAAAGTCACGGTTCGAGCGAGAAAACAACTCTTTTTTTTTTCATCGTGTTAAAAAGGATTAACGAACTCCCTTCGAACTTAATGATAAGTAGTTGCCGGAACCCATAGACTTCACAACCAAAATGGCTCCTCCAGTACTTGAGTCATGAGGTCGAAATCTCAATTGCTTAACACCGTTACCACCCTCCAAACTAAGCAGGATGGTGGCATATATTTGTGCGAGTCTACAGTACAACATAAGCCTTTATAGCAGCGCATCATATATTTTTCAATCACTGCAGTGACGTTATCAATAATTTTTATTTATAATATCTGATATGAAAGCTAGTAAAAATAATAAAGTCTTACTTCACACCTAAGTAATTGTCATGTCAATATTTGAACTTCCAAACTGAACTACGTACCAAAGAACGCAAATCTAATTCTGACTGGTATTCATACAATTTCCTCTTCATCTAAAATATTAGAATCCCGAAGTCTGTTCCAATTTCAAGGTACATTGTCAGTTGATTTGATTCTCGCGTAACACGGGAGTGACGTTTTCCGCTTACGTGGAAACGTAAATGTTTCTGGCATCATGTTCCGCGTGCCAAGCAAATGCCAGAGAATGCCAGGCGGATGCTAGAACGACAAATTGAGTGTCGTGCGACAGCAGTCGCGGGCGTCGCGACAGAATCACATATGCGAGATTGAACGTGTTCTCTTTTCAAGCTGTGAATTTTAACGACTCCGACATCTCTTGAAACGTTTGCTTTGCGAATTCGTCGAGCTTCGGCGGTTTATGATTTGTAGAATAACGTAAAATATTCTTTTAATGGTAAATACGAAGTATCCGACCCGTTATTTCTGTGAAGCCTCATATTGTTTCGTTTGAGCAGTAGGTAGAGAGAGAGAGAGAGAGAGAGAGAGAGAGAGAGAGTATTCTTTATTGTACACCAAAAAACAAATAAACAGTGCGATACATTAAATACAAAAAAAAGTACAATTGGCGGTCTTATCGCTAAGAGCGATCTCTTCCAGACAACTATCAGGTGGACAAGAATCATTTGGAAACGAATTACGCGCGGTGTACCAAATCCAAACATAGGTACATACATATATCCGTAAATATACATACAATTAATACATAATGTAAAATAATCATAATTATTAAAAATTTTGTTTCTTTACACATAAATAAGAATAAGCAATTTACATATAAAATATACTTAAAATACCTTTGAAACATATACAATTGAAGTAAATACCAATTTCAGAAATCTACCTTATTACATATTAAACTGGTTGACTAATATATAAAAAATGCTCCTTAATGAGGCGTTTGAACGACTTTTATGTTACTATCAATGAAACTGCCACCCTTTTTGTTGGAATTGTGGCCACACGTAAAAATCCACCCACCCTCCTGATGATGAGTGAATACCGTCGCGTCTAGATGACGCAATGCGAAAGCAAGTCAGCCGTATCAAAAGAGGAGTGGATTATTTACAGAGTCACCCATATTGAAACTTGAAGTCTAACTATATGTAAAATGTATTATAGTATTTAAGCAAATTATATTTTTTGTTGCGTTAGTAGTCACATATATGTCATCAGACCCATGAGTTCATGTGACGTCTTTTTATCTAAAAGGAGAAATTAATGTCTTCAAATATATTGTAATGTATTTTATGACTTAAAAATATCTGTATTAAGCTGTATTGATACATCGAGCTGGTGTGCATATGCTTATGTTATATGAAAAGCTTATTAGTAGATCTTAGAATATTCGCTACGCTGCGGATACTTTGGGTACCATAATAAAATCCCAGTTCTAACAAACGGAGCAACAATAAAATTAATTGCATTATCTATTTTGTACTGGTGTATGAGTAACGGTCACTACTCAGCTTTAGAGGGCCGTATACAAGTTTACCTACAAAGGCGATTTATAAATAATGTTATTCCTTTATTTTCCTATCTATGCGGATAGCCTTGAGAGGCTATTTCAGCTTCGCCCTAACAAGTAGGTGAAGCTCACGGAGCTCAAACCGGAGTGCTGCAAACACTGTCCCTAGCAAGAGTAGTGTTTCGCAGAATCTATGACCGAATCGGAAACGCGACCCACTGAGAAGATCCCGCGAGAAACTCAGTGGGCTATATTATTCCCAAAAAGTTTTCGTCTTCCAATATAAGTATATGTAGATGTCTTATCGTATGTATCTTTGTTTTTTTTTTTGTATTGCGTAGATAACGAGATAAATATTAGTCAGCGTAGATCGCTGCTCTTACTAAATTTGGGAAGAATACGTCCTACCCTACAAATAAAAATACTCAGAGAATGCTAATGGCCATTCTATGATGAATCCCTTAGTCTTCTTTTTGCGACACCCATGGATCTATCAGAACCTAGTTCAAACGTATCTAATTGTAATTCTACAAGACTGGAATTTTTACTGGTGGTAGGACCTCTTGTGAGTCCGCACGGGTAGGTACCATCGCCCTGCCTATTTCTGCCGTGAAGTAGTAATGCGTTTCGATTTGAAGGGTGGGATAGCCATTGTAATTATACTGAGCCTTTAGAACTTATATCTCAAGGCGCATTTACGTTGTAGTTGTCTATGGGCTCCGGTAACCATTTAAAACTAGGTAGGCTGTGAGCTCGTCCACTTATCTAAGCAATAAAAAAAGACAACAACTGTAATTGTCTAGAAAAAAACACTAAAATTGCATCTAGATTGACCTTTTCAGTGTCAAATTCATGGAATGCTTTTAAAGGTAGCTAAGTAGGGTAGTTACGTTTCTCTAATACAAAATGACGTCGGCGTGTGAAACCCGATGAGGACCCGTGTCCGGCCCACGTTTGACGTTTATGAGGGTAAACTAGCCTCGTGCTAGGTAATTCGATCTGTCTATAAAACAAGCTCCCCGAATTTATTGCTAACAACGTCCCAGTAGGGGCATTGTTCTGCTAAAACAAATTTGAGTGTTTTCCGTTTTACGTTCTTGTTCGGAGCTGCAATGTGGCGTTCGCTTTTCGAAAAAAAAAAAAACAATATGTTACATTTATTTTAGTTTCACGGTGCTACTTTGTAGTTAATAACTAAATTCTTCGTAATTAAGAAGCTCTTTCCAAAGTCGGATGGTATGTGGTAAATATATTTTAAATGCACTGAGGATGAGCGCATTGGTTCTTGGTATGGATGAGTTTGGCGGTGCTTCGGTAAAAATATGATGACGTGGAACATCCGGTACTAAGCACAAAGAGAATCTAAAATCCTCCGTAGACCTAGACTTCTCAAACGATATTAATAAACTAAACACTAATCGCCTTCTAATAGGCCTACATATATGAAAATGATCTTACGACGGCATGTGACGTAATTGTATGGTAACACATTTACAGCTATTAGTGGGTATATCAGTTATATGTGGATGCAACAGTAGCCACCAATCAGCAGAAACGCATGACCGCTACCGCAATGATTATCATCATAATGATTGATAATGATAATGATGCCACCGAGATTTTTTTGTTATGTTACTGTAATCTTCTGTAAAATTTAACTCAGTGCTTGTTATTTTTAAGTTTAAACTCAACGATACAAAGCGAGTTTCAACACCAAAAATAAAAACAAAACTCAGTGTCAATAATGACATCTTTGCCTTGCAAAAACCATATTGAGTCGCACTATGAAGTTGCATATAACAAGTCTTTCCTGTCCAACAAAGATATCAGAAATCATGTTCTTAAAAAAATATTTTCAAGTTGTTTGGACGACAATAAGCACGAAAAAGAGACTCGTTCGAGGTAAAATATTATTTACGACGTCCGTACAATCAAAGCCTTTCAACGTGTTTCTTGCGAAGTATCTATTGTGTTTCAGTACAAAGACCTCTGGCTGAGCGTATCTTTCAGCGATCCTCACTGGCAATTTATTTTGTAAATACTCCAACGTTTTGTGGTTTAATGAATGCATTGTTCTCAGTTTCAGTTGGATTACAAATTATGCAACTCGGTTAATGACTGCGTTACCAAATTTATTGTGCCTTATGATGATAAGTTTTGAGTTATTTTATTGAAATTAAATTGCCTTTAAGGTTCATGCGATACGAACTTCCTACAATCAATATTTTTTTTCGTTGATTTAAAGATATGTGACGGTTTGCTTATATTTGAACATTTTATTGAATTTTTGAAGTGAAACTTCTTTATCGACGTAGGGAGGAAAAAACGTATGTAACGTTTTTCGGTTACGCGCCATCTTAATTTCTTCCGTTACGCGCCATGTTTATTTTATTTCTATTTAGTTTGTTATCAACAGATGTTGCTGCACGTAAATTCAACAATTTCTGAATCGCGGTGACGAGATGTTATACAGTTGATAGACGTTCTCGTATTTCTCTTGCTAAATCACACTTATTTGGCGTCGGGATGCCGTGATCATGCAGGCGGTTCCCGCGGGGTGCGGCTGCTCCATGGCACTGCGGAGTGGTTGACCGTTGCGATTATTTTTATATTTTATAAGTTTCACTTCTACTTATAAAAATGTGTGTGTGTGCAAGTCACATACACACATTTTTTTAAATTAGTTAAACTATTAGCAAGAATTGCCAGTTTATTTTTTAAATTTTGGCACTAAAAGGAACGAATATTAAATTTTGTAAACATCAAAATAAACTAGGCCCTTTCAGTTCGTCCCGTTTCTCCGTCATTATACGAATCAAACAACACCATCTCTTTTATCACAAGAGGACACGAGAGCGCAAATCGTTAAAGCTATAATGGAATTTGCATTTCCCTCATTATTTTAACGTCATCCAATCCAAAGTCCACGTAAACAGAGTCAAAGCCACGATAGGTGGAATCCTTACGAGTGAATTATTCCGAGTCACGTTTGCCGAGACCGAGTCGAGTTTATATGAAATTTTAATTACGCATCGGAGCTTGGTAATGCAGGAAATGATACGAAGGAATTAAAAATTTAAGCGGCATATTACGAGAGACCGACCTTTTTCCGATTGTACTGGATTAGACTGGCGATGCGAATTTTGATTACATTTTGCTAATGGTACGATGTTTTATGAGCCTGCGTGAGCAGTTATAACTACCTAATCTTTATATGCCTTATATGCCTTTATACGCATTCGTATTCTGGTTTGATAGTAAGACAGCATTTCTTCAGAATAGTCGTGTCTGTCGATGGACAGGGTTGCGTCTCATTGTCGCAGTTTGCTTCCAAGGCATCTACGTCTCTACGTCGAGCGATATTCCTCCATTGGAGGCGACTCTAGCTTTGAGAGCATATTGTACTGCGGTGGCTTTCTCAGTGCTGGTGATGAGGTCAATTCAGCGCGTGGGGATCAACCTCGAAGTCTTCTGCCTTCTACACGGCCCTCTACGACAAGTCTGCATGGAATCTTCCTTTCTGGAGATGTGCCCATAGATATTTGTCAATTTGGCAACGACATGTCCATTGTCTCCGTTAAACACATAACAGCAAGCTACTCGCAAGTTTGTTCTGCCTTTTCTGTATCCCAGCTTAACGAGAACAAAAAACAGCGTAATCGTTTTTTTTTTCAGTATAATTTAACCAAAATATTTTACACATCTTTACATTTATTACAATTGTTTAGAAGCATAAGTAGTTAAATCGGAATACAGCTATTATCTCCATTTCAGCTGAATTTTCAGCCTGGCATTTGAACTAGGCACCTTTATTTCTAACAATAAGTGAACGAAAAGTGATCAGTAAGATTAATAGGTCATCTATTATTAATTTTAGTAAAGTAATTCGAAAAATGATTTTTTTAGCTTCAATCTATGGCCTACTTACCATACTACTTTTTTTTCTTTTTATATAACAGAATCTCTAATTTTATTGAAACTATTACTTGCAACCCAATATATTTCCAATAATATTTGTAATTCTTTTTAATACATTAAAATCATCTTAACATTTCCACACGTAAATAACACAAACAGATGTTCAATAATTGTTAAACTTTCGATAAATGAGAAACAAGTAATTACATTAATATCAATAAATTGAAAATCTAATAGACGTCGGTTAGAACTTAGGCCATAAGTTGGACCCAAGTTTGTCTAACCAGTGCGGTGTCTCGACCCAACTAGTACGGTGCAAAGTGACGTCTCCGGGAGAGTTTGGCCAAAGGGTTGGGCCGTGTTTATTTATTCTAACTACACAAAGTTAGTTACCGCTGTTTGGTTTGTATAATTATTGTGTGCCTTCCGAGCTGTTGAATATAGTTTTCGTTATCTTTTGTTTTTGTTCAATGAATTTACATATGTATGTCTGGTTGATATCTCAATTTGTTTTTATGATATTGAAACATTAGTAGACAGTGTGCTTCGATATACAATTTTTTATTTTTTATCAGTTTTGAATTCTATATTTAGTAGATAGTAAATTATATAAAAAATAATTGGTGCAGAATTCTGTTTGTTATTGGCACCGAAACGTGTTAATTAAACAAAATTAATTAAAATATGATAAAAATAGAATAATAATTCATTAAAAGAACCGAAAGTACTACTGCTACTAAAAGTACTAAATTACTACCAGCTACTTACTTTTAATTTTATATACCTGATTTTAATATTATTTTACTTGAACTTGTTTCTCTTATCTTTATATCCGTTTACAATATACTGTAATTCGTATGCTATTTACAGAAAAGGAACGATACGATATTTTTAAAATTTTATATACTCGTATTATTCGAGTTGTATCTAAACGCCAAATATGAATGCCAAAATTCATTGTAATATCATAATCCCACAATTAATTATAGTTTTAATGCGATTTCAACTTCGCTTTTGGAAGAAAAAAAAACTACATACCGCTTTTTAAAGTAAAAACAATTTATTATAGAGCAATTATTACTATTCCAAAGTTACTAGGAAAAAAATCAGCCACAACATTGTCACTCAGTCACCGTGATGCGGAGACTTGCCTCTATTTTCACAGTACGGGGTTGATTTGATTGAAAACTTCCCTTCGAGCACCTGAGACAGACAGTTCATACGTGATTAAATGTACCAATGCATACGTAACGTGCTTTGTCAACGTTGATTATACTGGAAAAACACGCGCGAAAAGGGCCAACTCTATTTTCTAAGAAACAGCCAAAATGTGAATCTTTGTTTCCATTATAAGATTCATATAAGATGTTGGGTATTCCCTGGACCGTACACCGAACCTTATTTTTTTTATTTTTTATTTTTTCCTACCTAAGCTGATAGCCTTGAGAGGCTATGTCAGCGTAACCCTAACTTTAGTAGGTGAGCTCACGGGGCTCAACCTGACGATGTTGCTAACACGAACCCTAGCAAGAGCCGTGCTTCGCAGAATCTACCACCGGATCGGAAGCAATGTATCCATACTAGCTCAGCTCAAGATCCGGACTAGACTCTCCACCATTTGCCTGCGAGGGATTCTTGAATACTTTGGCCACATTGCAAGGAAAGACAGTGACAACTTGGAGAAATTGGTGGTCACTGGAAAGGTCGAGGGCACGCGACCAGGAGGCAGGAACCCAACCCGTTGGATGGATCAGATTCGTGCAGCCCTTGATACCACAGTGCACGATGCTCTGCATTCAGCTGCAGATAGGAACAGATGGCGGTGCATTATAAAAAACAAACTGTTTCAAGGCCATGACCACGACCCTCGGTAATGAGGAAACCGACGGGGAGGAAGAGGATAAGATTCATCAAACAATAAAGAGTTTCAATATAAAATTCATTAAAAAAAAGTTCTAAGTACTAATTAAGTTTAAATTATTTTAATGTTTTTATTCTTATTTTTTTAATTTTGAGAAACTCAATAAAACAAAGATCACATTCGAAAAGCTACACTAAAAAGAGAAGAAAGACATTTATATTTATCGAACTTAAATTGAAATCCACTTCGCTTCGCTTCACTTCGAAACTTTTTTTTTTATATTGCTTAGATGGGTGGACGAGCTCACAGCCCACCTGGTGTTAAGTGCACACAACGGCTGCCCCACCCTTCAAACCGAAACGCATTACTGCTTCACAACAGAAATAGGCAGGGTGGTGGTACCCACCCGTGCGGACTCACAAGAGGTCCTACCACCAGTAAAAAAACATAAATAAAACGTGTTGAATGACGATGAAACAAACAAAAAAGAGAGAAAATAAATGTAGACGAAATTTTTGTTCACGAAACTGACCCACTCATTCGTTAGTAAATTTGTAACAAAATTCAAGTCCACAATGATAACAAGGCGAATTCAAACAAAACAACTTACCTCATTAAAACCTATGTACAGCGGCCAAAAATTTTACGTAACTCGGGGCCCGTTGTGCCCGTGAAGTTAAGCATGGGTTAAAATTGTTCGCTTAAATACGTTTATTCGTCCCAACTCAGAGGAAGGTAGCGAACGTTACAATTGGTCCCAAGGCGATTTCAGTTCAGGTTAACTGACTACGGTTTCGTTCCTAACAAACGCTGACAGAATTAGGGCGGCCATAGCCAGAGTCTTTCCGGTACTCCATCCGTGAAATTAGTATTTCGTACGAACGAATCATATCGTATTTTTAAAATGTTCGGTGATGTTCACAAAATACTTATTGCTCTTTAATACGCTTTTATTAGCTTCAGACGTCTGTACAAGGGCGGGATGATAAGTAACTAGCCTAATAATAAAACAACTTTCCGTGATAAAATTAAATTTTATTTTTCGACATAGTCTCCGTGAACCTCTACGCACTTATTCCATCTTCGTTCTAAAGCAGTAATGCCTTCCATAAAATGATATCTTTCGAGGCCTGCAAAATACTCCTCTACAGCGGCTATGCCTTCATCATTTGTGGCAAATTTCTGTCCACCAAAAAAAGTTTTGAGCTTAGGGAATAAGTGAAAGTCTGATGGCGCTGGTTCAGGCGAATAAGGTGCGTGGAGCAGCAAATCATACTTCAATTCGTTGATTTTCGCCATAGCTTTAACACATGCGTGAACCCTAGCGCTGTCTTGGTGGAAGATGTTTTTTTTTTCGCCAAGCCTGGCCGTTTTTGCTGAATACATTTTCATTTTAATTTTTCTTTTAAAAATCTTTTTTATATGAAGTTGGTAACAATGGAAACAGTCAAAAAATCTATCTAATATAAAAATTGAAAAAGTCACAACTTTATCCTTGATCGCGTTTGTGATTCTACGAACGTCGTTCGTCGCGTCTCGTGAACTTTTTATAGTTTCCCGTTTCAACTTTCAGGATTTAATCAGTTCGTAACGTTTTGTAATAATTTTTATGAAGAAACTTTTCCAATACATGAATGCTTAAGTAAAATATAGTCTGCTTTTACTTAACTCTAGATGATGACCCAGCTTCGTTTTTTTTTTATAACACCATCTTGTTGTGTCTTTAAAGCGGTTAGTTGCCCTCAATTAAGAAAAATAGTATTATTATTCGCCGATAGATGTCGGGTAGAGTCATAAAGTTGATTATCGATAAAGTTGATTATTGAAAACACGAATAAAACAACATTTTCTGAAAAAAAAATCGTAGCTAGATCGATTTATCGCCCCCGAAATCCCCTGTATACTAAATTTTATGAAAATCGTTGGAGCCGTTTCCGAGATTCAGATTATATATATACAAGGATTGCTCGTTTAAAGGTATAATATTTTAGGATGACGTTTCTACAGAGTCAAGTGATAAGACGTTATTATTAGTGGTGGTCTCATTTTGTGATCCAATAAGGACAGGTAAAACTAAATCGTATGCTTCGTAGACTGAAGAGTACTTAACGGTCAGCAGTGGCATTGTTGACGTCCATGAGAGACGGTAACTACTCACGATCAGGTGGGCCTTATGCTCGTCTGCCTACAAGGGCAATAAAAAAGACTTCGAACTCATATCTGGTGGTAGTCGGCGGCGTAAGCATTGTGATGTCAAGCAAAAAGCACACTTGAAGTATACATATTCGTAAACACATGCTATATCTCCTTATACTAGAACTAACTAACAGAAAGTCTAGTAAGTAACAAGAACATGCTGTTACGTAGAACATGTTACAGAGTAACTCTAAGTAACGACCCAATTCAAGAAAACACGATGCACGAACAAAAGAAAGGAAACTTTTAAATCACCATTAAACTTTTTATAACTTATGGCACGGTGAGAACTTTTAATAAATTCGTTCATCGTAGACATTACTTGCAGTCTCCGATCTGAAAAGGGACCATTTTGAAAGCTGTCGCTCCATCTATCAGCCCGACACGCAATCAAACAATACAATAAAACTTCTCTCTCTCCCGAAAAATACTTGAAAATAATTTCTCCATTTAAATTCAGGAGGGTCTGTGTCGAGTTTGGCGCTAACAAAGGTTCTATGCCGTGAAGGTAATAACTGTTCGACACTTGTTAAGGTGCATAGCAGTAAGTTTACTTTTTAGGTCTCACCAACTTACTTAAATAATTACTGCTCTTGCTAATAACAATGCTAATTAATGTTACGAAAGTCTGACTAGCTCACACTGCTAAGATGCTGTACCCAGCTGCCCCTTTAATGGTTATCAATGACCCTACTTGGATACGAACATGGTGTAACTGAAATTTAATTTTTATTTTGACTACAAAACTGTTCATGGTACTCGCATAATCCTTAAATCTGCTCGAAGCGCGAAGATCGAAACATCGATTCCTCGATTTTACAAAGATTATGATTAAGGTTCATGATTTATGATAAATAATACCTGACTTAGTAAAGCGAAGCAGATAAATTTTAAAGTGAATAAATATTATTTAGTGAAGTGAATCAAAAAAAAAAAAAGTGTGTGTGTCCGCTCCGACGCACGACTGGAGTTTACTGGATATAAAAAATTAAACGAAACAATACGAGAAATAGTTCTATATTACGACAACACGATACACTACAGATTATTAACAAATTAACGAGACACAAAACAAACGACTAACAAATATATGAAAATACAATAATGAGAGAAACGCGCGATCAGTACGAGGCTTTGTGGCGGACTGCCGGCGCATGTACTAGCATGTCACACGAAATGCGCATAACGCATTTCGTGTGACATGCTAGTACGATTTTGGTCCCCATAATTTTCATACCCCGGGCCTATATATGTAAATCGATTCTAAAGGAGTAAACTCCAAAAATATATACAAAGGAATATGGAATAAGGTAGGTTGCGGCATTTACGTTGTAGATGCATCAGGTGGGCCGTGAGCTCGTCCACACACTTATGTAATAAAAAAATAAAAATATGACTCCAAATTTTATTTCAATATTTTCTTGTGCGATCACAAACCACTTATCTTATATTGTGCTATAAAAAAGTTGACAATACAAGGTCGTGTGAGGTTTCTCTGCGAGCTTGTATTACGGCTTTAAAAATGTACTATGTATACGGTGCTCTACACAATTGTGCTTACCAAAACAGGCACATCGAGGGAGTTTAAAAGATGTGGCATTTGTTGCAGAGCCCCTAGTCTCCACCTGTTCTGTTTTTGTAACTTATGTTTCTACGATTTTCAACGTCTAATGCAACTAGAAGTTACAAGTTAATCTTATTACCGAACTAAAGGGGGGAAGTAGCTTGTTAATTTACGATTTGATATATCTGTTCTAGGTATCTGTTTTTATTGAAACCAACTACTAGATCTTGTCTTTCACGTATACTATAGCTATGTGTGTGTGTTTGTGTGTGTGTGTGTGTGTGTGTGTGTGTGTGTGTGTGTGTGTGCGTGCGTGTGTGTGTGTGTGTGTGTGGGTGCGTGCGTGCGTGCGTGTGTGTGTGTGGGTGCGTGCGTGCGTGCGTGTGTGTGTGTGGGTGCGTGCGTGCGTGCGTGCGTGCGTGTGCGTGTGTGTGAGAGTGTGTGTGCGTATGTGTGTGTGTGTGTGCGTGTGCGTGTGTGTTTGTGTGTGTGTGTGTACGTGTGTGTGCGTGCGTGTGATTATGCACGCAAAAATTAAATTTTAATATTTGATACTCAACTTTTAGATCGTTTTCGGGATCTAAAGACGCAAAAGACGTGAAGAATCGTTATTAAGATAAACCATTTTTACAAATCGTATATTCTACTGTCTTTTTTTTTTTTTTTTTTTTTTTTTTTTTTTTTTTTTTTATGATTGAAGGATTACTGGTGGCCCGGAGGCCTTTCCAGTTTCACCAGGACAGGTGGGCGAGCAAAGGCTCAGCCAGGAGGGGTGGGATTTGCTAACAGCTACCCGAGCGCCTCCGAAGGAGACCTAACAGCTCAAGAGCAGCTGCTTCGCGAATGAATCTACTACCGGATCGGAATCGCGACCCGCTGAGAAGATCCGGCGAGAAACTCAGCGAGCTGATTCATGGGTTAGGTTGCACGGCGAACTCTTTGTCGAGTTCGACGAGTACGGTTACCGAGGTCCCTAAGCCTGCTCCTAGAGCTGAAGGCGTCTAGTGCAAAGGTTATTGGATCTGAGGGATCCGTAAGGACGTGTCTAGGGCGTCGACGGTGACTGGCTCCTGCATGATCAGGATTCGGGGAGTAGTCAGCGGCGGCTACGATAAGGCGATTATCATGACGCATAGCCTTATCGAAGTACCGTTCCGACGCTGACTTCATGTATTTCTGGATAGATTCGAGGCCCAGGTCGTCGTGTAGGTCAACGTTCCTCACGAACCACGGAGCTCCGACGGCTAACCTGCAAAAGCGGGATTGTAGAGATTGAAGGGTGTCTATGTGTGTGCGGGCCGCGTGAGCGAACACCACACTCGCGTAAGTCATGACGGGCCTTATGCAAGTTTTGTAAAGTGTCACCTTGTTCCGAAGGGACATTTTACTCCGCTTACAGATCATGGGGTAGAGTCTACCGAGAATAAACGCGGCACGGTCACGGACTGATTTTATATGCGGGCGGAATGTCATCGATGCATCCAGGGTAACGCCCAGGTACTTGACCTTCCTGGCCCAGGGTATGGATTGACTAAAGAGAGTAATCGGGGGTGTGAGATTCCTCCTCCTAATACGGGAGGAAATCCGTGTGGAGCTTCCCCTCTGAAATAGCACCGCAGTACTTTTCGCTGGGTTGATGTCTATGCGCCATTTTCGGAACCACTGTCCTAGGGCTAGGGCTGCGCTCTGAAGCTTCTTCGCGATTAGGGACTTGTTTCTACTGGAATAGTAAACAGTCGTGTCGTCGGCGAATAAAGCTAAATGGGTCGGCGGCGACCGGGGAATATCGTTAACGAATAAGCTAAATAGGAGGGGTGAGAGGACAGAGCCTTGCGGGACTCCAGCTGTGAGAGGTCGTGGGGAGGAGCGGGTTCCCTCGACTCGATATCGAAAAGAGCGGTTCGACAAGAAGTCCCGTATGATGAGCACGAGACTATCCGGCACGCCCATGTTGAATAGTTTGAAAATCAAACCGTTGTGCCAGACTTTGTCGAACGCTTTTGCGACGTCGAAGAAGAGAGCTCCCGTGTATAACGGTTTTGGTCGATTAAGCCCCACAAGAATGTGCTCCGTGAGGCGGTGCACCTGTTGAACGCATGAGTGATTTGTACGGAATCCGAATTGTTCATCGATGAGAATGCCCTTGGATGAGACGAAGTCTCTGAGGCGTTTGTAAAGCAGACGCTCATACAGTTTGCCTAGAGACATGAGGAGGCTAATCGGGCGGTAGCTCGTCGGATGATTTTTTGGTTTACCGGGTTTATGTATGCCGATAACGTCCGCTTCTTTCCACACCGCGGGAAAGATACAGTTCGCCATAGCGGCATTGAAAATAGATGCCAACATCACGATGAGTTGGACGGGTAGAAGTTTAATAACGCGGTTGGATATACCGTCGGAACCGGGAGCCTTGCGAGGACGTAGGTCTTTGATCAAGTCTTTAACTTCCATCGGGATGACGGGTGGTAACGCGTCCGAGGGTGGCAAGGAGACTCTGCGTTCTACCTCACTGTCTACAAATTCTACATGAACAGGGTCCACGGATTGAGTGCTGGGCGTGCACTGGGTTTGCAATGTATCGGCCAGCAGCTCTGCTTTTTCATCATCATCGAACGCCGCGAGTCGGCCTGAGGGGCCTACGAGGGGGGGCATAGTTACTACCGTATCCGATTTGAGAGTACGAGCTAAGCGGTAGTAAGACCTTTGAGAGGGCGCGAGTCTTTCTAAGAAATCAGACCATCTGGCATCTCGAACTTCGGCGATGCGAGACTTTACGTCGCGTTGTAGGGCACGCATTCGAATACGATTTTCCGCGGTAGGATACCTGTCGTAGGCGCGTATCGAGGCGTTCTTAGCTCTAAGGAGTTCCCTAATATCGTCGGACAATTTGAAGCGGTGAAGGAAGTCCTCCGCTACAACTTGTTTCGATGACCTATCTAATGTCGAGGTGATGTGTGACGTTAAGATGTCTATGGCTTTAGCGGTATCCTGAGGAGACGGGGTAGAGTCTGGGTTAAACGGGAGCGATGGTGGATCAGATTCAGCCAGGCTGATGCCCAGCGTGTGCCAATCCACCACAGTCCTCGTGACGGGAACGGAGTCGGGAGCGCGACCGAGCTTCATAACGACGGGACGGTGGTCTGAATCTAACTCTGAAACTACTTCGATCGAGTGTAAGCGCAGAGTTACGTTTTTTAATAACGCTATGTCGAGTATATCCGGGCGATGCGCGATATTTAGCGGGTAGTGAGTCGGGGTTAGCGGAGCGACGATATCGAAGGCGAGATCATCGACTAACGCGTCAAGCCGCCTGCCATTCGGGGTTGTAGTGTGTGAGTTCCACCTGATGTGTTTACAATTTAGGTCGCCCGCCAGAATGACAGAGCTCCCCATGCCGAGCAGCGCCTCGATATCACTGCTTAGAACGATCTTATCTGGTGGAAGATAAACGGACGCGATAACGATCGGCGCGTGTCCCGTCAGTGAGATTCGGCACACTGATGCTTCGATATTAGCGAGCGCGGGAGGATCGAGCGGGACATTCTACTGTCATGCCGAGATATTCATATGTAGGGGTAAACCGATAAACATATTCGGGTTGGAGTAGAACAAATCCCTGGTGCCTTCTGCACGGTTAGTAGTCTAAGCCTGTTGGAGGTGTTAATGGCTGTACGTTGATTACTAATTCTCCAAGGTACTAATAATAGTACCTTGGAGAATTAGTAACATAAGTGGTTCATAGGTATTATGTATGTTTTCAATCACATAATTCATTCAAGAAAATATTGAAAATATTGCAAATATTGAAAATATAGTATAGTGTGGTGTGGTGTATTGTAGAGTAGTATACAATTTACTGGTGGTAGGACCTCTTGAGTCCGCACGGGTATGTACCACTGCCCTGCCTATTTCTACCGTGAAGCAGTAATGCTTTTCGGTTTGAAGGGTGGTGCAGCTGTTGTGACTATTCTGAGACCTTAGAACTTATATCTGAAGGTGGGTGGGGCATGTACGTTGTAGATGTCTATGGGCTCCAGTAACCACTTAACACCAGGTGGGCTGTGAGCTCGTCCACCCTTCTAAGTAATAAAAAAAAGAAAAAAACGATTTTGATTTCCGGTATTCACTTTATGGAACTACATATTTTATAATATAGGGTCTGTGTGATTGACCATTTGTACAAGTAACGGATCTATTTTATCTGCTACATCGCAAGTACATACGTATATACATTCTGCCGCAAATCAGTTACGTATTCTACTGTTAAGGGTGAGACAGTCTTTAAATAATTAAAGTAGGACATTTACTTTGTGGCTCAAGGTGTGTGGCGGCATTAAGTTGTTGATGTATGTATCTCCAATAATCGTTTAGCACTAGGTAGATTTATCGCCGTGCAGCGTCTCGCGCGCCTTTCTCAAGGTGTAGTCTCCCGGCAGGAATTGGAATCGGAATCGGAATCTTCTTTTCTGGAGGCGACGGAGTCCGACATAACCCGGTCTGTTACTCCCCTTGACCGGGTATCCGTAAATGGATTCCCCAGCGTAAAAAAAAAGGTAGATAGATCTATGTAACAAAAACAATCAAAGTTAGGGTAAACTTGTGACATAGTTTATTAGAATGATAAAGAAATAATGTTTTAATAATCTTGTGGGTTTTTCTCAACACTTGAAGGCGCTTTATTTGCAACTCTCTTTTTATAGGATAACTTTCCGAGTTGGGATGTAGACAGTGAAAATGCAACAATGTACTTCAAAGTATTATAAATTTTAAAGAACTTTATTTTTGTTTACGTCTAAAGCAAGTTTTAAATAAATGTTAGCGTAGATGATAAAGTTCCCGTCCCACCTAGTTAATGGCACGTGAAGCCACGATCCGAATACAAAAGCTAACTTTGAGACATCTAAGAGAAGACTGAATTTTATTAGTGGTACATTAACTGATGCTTATGCCGGAATATATAGTTTTTAAATCGTTTTCATAGGAATAGGTTTTATTAATGGTTTAGGGTGCTATTTTAACCATCGCCAGTGTAATCAAATTACTAATTATCGTGTTTATTCTCATATATGAAATTAGAGAAAAATCAACAAATTTTTCATATTTCGGTTTTCAAATATATTGTTATATTATTATAACTAGATGATGACCGAGCTTTGCTCGGTTTTTTTTTTATAACGCCATCTCGTTGTGTCTTTAAAGCGGTTAGTTGCCCTCAATTAAGAAAAATAGTATTATTATTCGCCAATAGATGTCGGGAAGAGTTGATTATTGAAAACATGAATAAAACAACATTTTCTGAAAATAAATCGTAGCTAGATCGATTTATCGCCCCCGAAATCCCCTGCTTACTAAATTTTATGAAAATTGTAGCCGTTTCCGAGATTCAGATTATATATACAAGAATTGCTCGTTTAAAGGTATAAGTTAATAAATACAGTGTAACTAAAAAGTAAAAAATATATAAATTTATTAGCATTATTATCTTCACGATTCATGTAATTAATTTAAATAAAACCTAGATTTTCTGCCTTTTATAATCTTCGCCTTTTCGAACATCTGTCAAATTTAGAACAATTTAAAAGTATACAATGAAAGTTTTTGATCAAACTTTAAGCCGGTGTGTTTGTAATCTGTAAATTAATTGTTTTTGTTTTTAAAGTTTGTAAACAACAAGACAACATCAGCCGGCTTTCGTGTTTGTTTTCAATTTACATGTTACGAGACTAGCTCTAGTGTGCTAGGAAGGAAATTTACTTTTCATTTGGATTTTGCGAGCTAAGCAAATTAGATTCTTGAAGCATATATTTTTAAGTGTACAATAATTGAAAGATGCATCTAGAAATAATATTCTTCTTTTTATGTTGTGCCGCACTTTATTACTGTGTTATTTTGTTCACGAATAAATTAAGGTCGCCTATACATATTTAATTTGTAACATAAGCCGGTATTACGGCTTTGTAAAATATTGTATACTGGATTCGGAATTTTAACACATTAACTAAGAAGGCTCAATGTAGAATATAATTTGATAAGCCAAGAAAGTAACTGTGTTTTTGTACAAATGCAATTTAGTTATTTTTACTTAGTTTAATTTCTAAAATTATATTTACATTGCATTTAATTATATTTTGCATCGTCCATTCTGTCTTCCTTCGATACAGTAAGATTCCAATTGCCTTTTTGAATTTCTCTCTATATCAAAAGCCTTTAAGCTTTTCTATCTCAACATCAATTTCTAACAGTTATTCCTGTGGGAGCGCAATGCAATTAGGATGTTCTCGGTTGCTAGAAATAAAATAGAAAAGCCGATTACATATTACGAATTCATTGCTATTATGACCCTTCGATAGAATAAAATCAGATCTTTTTAATGACTATTGGGGACCTGTTCTAGCCGTGCACAATTTTAAATCTATATTTAAAAAAGTATATGTGTCTATGTATGTATGTTCCCTGTACTGATTGTAAAGTTTGGCACTGCTGGACTTAAAGTCAAATGAGTATTCAAATGAGATTGACTGTGGTTGGCAAGGTAGAAGGGAAAAGACCCGCCGGCCGGCTACCAAACCGTTGGTCGGATCAGATAACTGCGCTCACTGGACTCTCTGTTGCGAACGCCCTGAGAGAAGCCGAAAACCGAAGCAAATGGAAGCTGATGGTACAAAGAGCCACGAAGGGCTTTCAGGGACACGACCTTCAGCAATGAAGTATTCGACTAAGAAGAAGAAGAGTATTCATTAATATCACTCTCTCAGGTTGAGCCCCGTGAGCTCAGTTATCAGACGTATCATAGAGTCGCCTCTTAGGCTACCGGTGAATAGGTACAGAAAAAAAATATTCGAAGTTATACAATAGCAATAACACTGAATAAAAACTTTATTTAGGAAGTCATTTTGAGGATATAAAATAATGGCGGTTGCAGTAACATCATACCGCTTCGAAGATTTTTTCTCGAAATGTCTACAATGACGTGAAGCTTTTACACAACAAAATGGACTTGTCCCACTTCGGGGCTTTCAACAGTCATTCTGAAAATTCTGCGTAGCAGATGGTTTTATAAACAGCACGTTTATTTAAAATATTTTATTCTCATTTACAAGAGTGAAGTGCTTTAATATTTTTTTATTTTTTTATTTTTTTAATGTTTAAATACACATTTTTGAATAGTGCCCATGTTTTTAAGCTTAAAATCATTTGATAATATAGCATCAAAATTTGTCGAAATTAATCTATTCCAGTTTTAGATCTGAATGTCAATGTCCCGACATAATATATTTCATGGCCCCCGTCTTTCGTCTCTAGTGCATATTGAATCTGAAATAACTGCGTAGAGGGGAAAACGGGCCACAATGGCGAGAATGACAGTCCCGGGCCACAGCGAAGCCTCCCAGGTATACCCTGATACCTTTTTATTATTTACATCGCATTTTCAACGAGTGTTTGCTCTGAATTTTACTTTGATTTCTGTAAGAGGCGTTGTGATCTGAATACGTCTGCGTTGGGACGTGGTTACTGTTTTTATGGTGAGTGCTTGCGTTAGATTATTATAGGTTTTAGTGCTGAAATAGGGCCAGCCTGGGATCGTGTTTACGCTGTTTTAATGGCCTCTGGGCTGGGTTGTGGCGTTCTCCGCTATTTTATGTGTAAAAGACATTTTGGACGAGCGGTTTTAGTTTTGCCGTCAATGTGTTATATTTTGAATGCATATGTTATTATGTAGTTATTGTGTTTTCGTTGAATATAACTGCGCTGGAAATGTTACCGAAACATTAATATTAAATGATTTACGAAGTTCATTAGACATCACATCATAGAGATCAAAGTGTCGAGTGTATTGTACAGTTGTTCCTTTGCCCATTGATACATTCACTGGGCTTTCCGCCGGATCTTCTTAGTGGGTCACGGCTTGCAAATAGGAAACGACTTGTCGTTGCCAAGTGTTGTAGCATCGATTCTCGGGGACGACGAGTCGTGGAAGACGATGCTCGACTTCTGCGAGTGCACTATCTCGCAAGAAGGAGGCGGCGGGGCCCGTGAGAGGCGCACAAGTCCGCCACCGTCGAGCAGGGGCCAGGGAGGCGGATCTCGCCCAAGCCCTGGCCCTCTAAGTTTCAGGTCCCCCTCACATGTCGTTCTGGGGACCGGCGAGGGGGCCTGAGAAGACGACGTGCAGGTTGCTCCGCACGTTTTTTACGCAAGAGCATCCGGGTGATGGAAGGCCGGCTATCCTCGATCCACGCTGGTTCTGACCCAGCGGGGTACTCCGTAAGATAACTCACTCTAACCGGCGCCATCTAGGGCTTCGGGTAACCTGTCGACCGAGAGGGCTGGTGGTCGTGGCGCCGACGACCGCCGGTCCGGCGTCCCGAGGGGAGGGTTATGGGAGAGATTCTGATGTGCTCCGTACTAAACGCTTCACTTTTCCCCCATTGCCTTTTCGTGCCAGGTTTGGACGTTAGTTGATATGCGACAGAAGGTTTTAGTTGGTTCCACTCCGAACACATATTCCGCCCGCCATCCCCAGTGGAGGGCGGGAGTCCGGCGATTTCCTCCTGACCAAAAAAAAAAGTGTTTCGCGGCTCCGATACGAAGGTAGATTCAGCGCAGCACAACTCTTGCTAGGGAGCACTCACTTGACTTTTGACGATACCCACGAGATAAGATAGAATAGTGTTATCTGAAGCGACCACCACTAGGCTAGGCTACACACTACTCTTTTAGCAGTTTTGTAATTAAAATTAATCACAAACTATAGGATTAAGGATACATTATTTTATACAAAAGTATGTATGTATATATGTAGCTATTTACTGTCAAAGTGTCGTATTGAAAATCACGTAACAATAGATTAGCTGCGTGATCGGATAGATTCAGTGGGCACAAACACCAAATTAAATCACATTAGAATGAGCGCGTGAAATCACAGAGTTATTTATAACGTACGTCGGAGTTTATAACTTGGATGAAACACGTTGTTAAATTCCAAATGAATAGGCCCCTACGAGCGAACATTAACTCGACTCCGCGTAAAGTACGGAAACGCGCTCCAACGCTTCCAAATTATAGTCAAAGATCACGGATTTATGATTTAGAAATGCATTCACAAGCTTTTTTTTGTTAATTTTGATCGTGTTACGTTTCAAACTAGATGTTTAATGTTTTAAACGAATACTGATGTTTTTAAGAACGATAAATAAAACCGTTTTAGTACTTTTTTCTATTAGTGTGTTGTTTCTTTTTGGGTAAACATAAATATTAGACATACTGCAATGACCTTAGCAAATAATAATTTTAACTTTCTTTAAAAATTAAAAATACTTTTATAGCTGTTTTATTTTTTATTGCCCGTGTAGGCAGACGAGCATACGGCCCACCTGATGGTAAGTGGTTACCGTCGTCCATGGACTTCAACAATGCCAGGGGCAGAGCCAAGCCGCTGCCTACCGTAAACCGTTAGTAAGATTTAAAATATTAACAGTAAATAAAATATGTATAGTAGTTATATTACGTTTAAAAGTAATAGTTTATATTTAATATAAACTAAACATCAAAGATTAAGGACTGTCGCTGTGAGATGTGAATTTAATTAAAATATGTTCTGAAGATCGTTCGCAATATTTGTCACATCTGTTATTTAGTAGTCTATGTATTCACAACTCTTTGGATTTCAGCACTCGGCGTTGTTCATTTGTCAGAGGAATTACAAAAAGCTTGTGGTCGAGGAGCGCTCCGGCGGGCGACGATGGCGACATAATGGCTTTAATTTTGCGAAGCTCAAAGCGGCGTTCTTTATTTAATGTTCAATTAATATAGAGTGTTTGTTAACTTTTTTATTCGACCTTTGGTTAGACTATTTGATCTGTTTTTAATAGATGTGAATTTGTGAGTGATACAAAATAGGTTTTAAATGCAAAGCTACTGGTATTCTTTTTTTTAATTTGAAGCGTATTTA
This sequence comes from Bombyx mandarina, assembly GCF_030267445.1. Classification (NCBI taxonomy): domain Eukaryota; kingdom Metazoa; phylum Arthropoda; class Insecta; order Lepidoptera; family Bombycidae; genus Bombyx; species Bombyx mandarina. The sequence continues at coordinate 13,446,794 of NC_143220.1, read as the reverse complement.
TGTTTATTTTCTTCATTTTATTAATATTAATGGAATGTAAGTAAATAATGATATGGTGATTTAATTTGCTAATCATTTTGATTTTTGTATTGCTTTAGTACACCGCAACATACTTATATTATATTTTTATATTTTCCAGGATTTCTGTAAACTAAACGGTTGTCTGGAAGAACTTTTAGCGATAAGACCGCCTATTGTACAAATGTATCTGTTTTTTGACTGTTTTTTGAAGGTAAATTGTGTTTTGGTGTGCAATAAAGTGTATTCTCTCTCTCTCTCTCTTTATTTTTGTATACCGTTTGAATCTTTGAAATAGTGTGTAGATCAAAGAATCGTATTCAACCACACATGGAACGTATATACGAGTATTTTATGCAAAACGAATGAATAAAGTTGTGTGCAAAAACTTATGGATAAATTTTGTTAGCATTTCAACAACGGTCCTATAAAAAAAATGTTTTGGAATAAATAAAGAAGGTAAAAACCTGCCTATTTATTGTTATTGGATAATTTACTGATGGTACAGCTTTTTGTCAGTCATCACGGGTAAGTACCACTACCCGGTCTATATCTACCGCGAAGCAGTAATGCGTTTCTGTTTGAAGGGGGAAGACTGCTGTTGTACTATAAAATTAAATGAGCTTATGTCTCAAGGTGGATAATGGCATTGCTGATATGTATAGGCTCCAGTTGCCCTTTGACACCAAGTGGGCCGTGAGCTTGTTCATCCATCTACGCAATAAAAAAAATCTGCGTATATATAAAAGTGTACATTATTTCAGGGTGGCATGCTTTGCTACATATGTACATATGTGTAGGTACTATATACATGCATAATCTTTCATTTATTTGCCTGCACATATTACTAATTCAAATAAATGTTTATTTTTCTCAAGAAACAAAAAGCATATTAACTCACTACTCTATAAACTATTTCTACATGCCTAAATAAAACCTGGCCAAACCAACAACAAGTATTCTTTTTTTTATACATTTATTACTGTAATATAAATGAACGATAAATCAATTAACGTAACTTTTGATAAAACCAATTATAGCATTTAATGTTTAATCATTATCAGATAATCGTTAATTTTATAGTCAAGAAGGAATCATTTCCCTTGAGATTTGTCACGCCCCTTCGGGTTATCTGTTTCCGATTAGGTCGTGGAATAAATTTTATTGCAGGCACCGGAGAAACAAAAGGGCAGGACAGGAAAACTTTGAAGATTAATTTTGCCGATAAAATTTCACGGTTCAAATGTTGTAACTGCCGCCGGGAGGCAGCATTGGTGCTTGAGACCTTCTTTGTAAAGTTAGGGATTTGGGTTGAATCACGTATAGAAGACATAAATAGGGCTTATTTGTGGCTTTATTAACGTTAAAATTAAAATAATTATACAATGTTTTCAAACCTTTTTCAGCAGACCGTGATATGAACTTGTTTCACAGCTTTTGCTAATAGATTGACGTGAGATATATCATATTTGGAGTTTACCTATGAAGCTGCCGTTTTACAATATTGGGTAATTTGAAACGTAGTTTATGTATGTTTGGTAGCCTACGGTCTGCACATTAATCCGGGAAAATCACAGGCTATCATTATAGGGGGTAAACAATTGCGCAGTAGACTCAGCGATCCTATACTCCCCCCAATTTATTTGGATGGGACTCAAATAACTCTAACCGATTCAGTTAAAAACCTGGGTGTTATTGTAGATCGACATCTTTCGTGGAGTTCTCACGTTGCTGAGATTAGTAGGAAGGTGCACTTTGCCTTGCACTCGTTGAGATGTCTGCAGGGCTTCTTACCTCAGCATACAAAAATATCTCTCGTCCAAGCTCTCATTCTACCCATAATTGATTACGCCGATGCCTGCTACTTGGATGCCACTGAGGAGCTCTCAAACAAGCTTGAGAGGATGCAAAATCTATGTATCCGTTTTATATACAATCTCAGAAAATTCGATCATGTTTCTCATTTTCGCAAAGAACTTAAATGGCTCCCTATACGCCTTCGTAGGAATACTCGAATATTATGTCTCCTATTCAATATCCTACATAAGCCCACTTCTCCCTTATATTTACGTGAGCGATTCTCTTTCATTCGTTCTCCTGATGCTCCCTGCAGCTCCAACCAACGTTCTGTTTTGTTATTCCCTTCCCACAAAACCAATTTCTATTCTCACTCCTTTACTGTGCACGCGGTCAGACTGTGGAATTCGTTGCCGGCTGACATCCGAGTTTGCAAGTCTGTTTCTGTTTTTAAATACAAGGTCAAACAATTTTATCTCTCATCAACCGAATGATCATGGTTCTATACTCTTCGTATATACAAGTGTTACTGTGTTACTTATAATATTTGCTATGTGTATGTGCATTACTATAATTCTCATGTTGTATTTGTTATTTTAGTTATGTGTTATTTGTTCTACACACACTTATCACTTTTTATTATTATTCTCATTATCCTCTCGCAGGTCTGCTGGAAGAGATTTCTCAAAGAAATAAGCAGTGCCTTTGTACATAATTTTCCTATTACTCTGTACTGTGTCTTGTTTTCTGTGTGTACATAAATAAATAAATAAATAAAATAATAATTTGTAAATTCAAATTAATTCTATTTTACAATTCACACATTTGCTTATTGATTGAATGGACACGATAAAAATGCGAGTTATTATGGAACAAGAGTTCCATCACGGTAGCGAGTCCGCACCAATTATTTTAAGTTAAATCGTAATTATTTTGATTTCTATAATCGTAACTTATAAGACAAAATATTTTCATGAATTTTCCCTAAACGAACAACAATGAAAGCGAGAGTGAGCTCTCTCACTTTATGCATGCAGACTTTACAAAGCCAAATTAAACATGCAGACTTTACAATCGGTGAAGCAGTGAAATGTACTGTTTTATATTACGCGTACGTTTCATTTTCTTCTTCTTAGAGAGAAAGAGAGAGAGAGAGTATTCTATATTGTACACCAAGAAATAAATAATAAACAATGCTATACATTAAATACAAAAAAGTACAATTGTAAACGAATTACGCGCGGTGTACCAATCCAGTGAAATATATACATATTATATATAAATACGTACACATACACAAATACATACATATATATACATACTTATATCTGTAAATATACATGCAAATACACAATGTAATATAATAATAATTATTAAAATATTCTTACCTTTTACTACAGAAGTTTAGAGAAATAGAGAAAAATTGTGACTGGGATCAATTGCTGGTTCAATATTTTCAAGAGGATTGATGACAGATAACAGACAGGTCGAACGTAAAACTATAAGACAAATTACGTCGTGAAAATAATATGAAGTGCAACTTCTGTAGTAAAAGGTAAGAATATTTTAATAATAATTATTATATTACATTGTGTATTTGCATGTATATTTACAGATATAAGTATGTATGTTTATGTATGCGTATGTGTATATGCATGTATGTGTGTATGTGTACGTATGTATATGTATGTATATATTTCACTGGATTGGTACACCGCGCGTAATTCGTTTCCAATTGTACTTTTTTTTGTATTTAACGTATAGCATTGTTTTTTTTTTTTTTTTTGGTGTACAATAAAGAATATTCTCTCTCTCTCTCTCTCTATCTCTCTCTCTTTCTCTCTAAGAAGAAGAAAATGAAACGTACGCGTAATATAAAACAGTACATTTCACTGCTTCACCGATTGTAAAGTCTGCATGTTTAATTTGGCTCGGCGAATTCGAATCGGTCCGCTCGGGTCCCTGGAGACCTGCGGGACCGCGCCTTTTTATGGCTTCTTTCAAGCCGACAGCGCTTTAATGTACGTTAAGGAGCATTTTATCTTTTTTTACTTTCTCTCCAAAGGAGAAGGGTTCATTTACTCTGTGACATACTTCTGATAGCGGAAAAAGATAAACCCGTTTCAGTTTTATCCGGGTTTTTTTTTCCGGTTGTCCGGATTAACTGGACGTGAAACTGTATAAAGGAACGATATAGCGATGAATGTGACATTTACTGAGAAATAAAAGTAATTCGGAGGGTAACAATAGTTTTATTTCATCGGCGAAGGATGTCCGAAATTGGCGGGGGGTAGGCGCCTTGCAGACGTCTCGCGTGGGAGTGCGGTCCTAATACGTCTCGGTCTTGTTATGATTATGATCAACGAAAATTCTTGAGATATATGAACCAGAGCGTAATGATCCCCCGCTGCGTATAATTGTGTTTTGGTTGCTCCTGTCGAGATTTCGACAACGCAATGTTTGAACGTAAACAATCTGCTATTTACATCATCATTATTAAAATAAAATAATTTTATTTAATAACTTAATGACATTTTCATGAAATATAATATGTTTTTTTTTATTGCTTAGATGGGTGGACGAGCTCACAGCCCACCTGGTGTTAAGTGGTTACTGGAGCCCATAGACATCTACAACGTAAATGCGCCACCCACCTCGAGATATAAGTTCTAAGGTCTCAGTATAGTTACAACGGCTGCCCTACCCTTCAAACCGAAACGCATTACTGCTTCACGGCGGAAATAGGCGGGGTGGTGGTACCTACCCGTGAGGACTCCCAAGAGGTACCCTACCACCAGTGAAAATACAATAGATTAGTAAGAATCTCACTATTTATTTTCTAATTTAATAAATCTCTACTATTTTGTCGAATTTGATCCTTTTTAAAGATCAGCATGTCAGTTCAGTTCAATGTCCTGATTTGTTCGAAAAAAAAATGCCATTTCATATTTATTTATAAACTTTTCGATTTGACGATCACGAATTTTGAAAATCTAATATAGAAATTTAGCTGTTAATGGAAATAGACACTGCAGACGTTCGCTCTCCGTACTAAATTTATTTTTCCTCGTTTTTTAATGTATTTTTGTTCGAAACAAAGAACAGACGACAGAAAGGACCCGTAATAAGAAAATGAGAATTGAATTTCCTTTGTCAGCCTTTAGCTTTAACTATGCAAGCCGGATAATGGAATAAAGGGTAGGTATTTAAGTTTTAACAGAAATCTTATAATTATTTTTATTACTAAGGCTATGAAACTGTATATATACATTTTATTGTTTAGATGGGTGGACGAGCTCACAGCCCACTAGGTTTTAAGTAATTACTGGAGCCCATAGATTTGAATAATGTAAATGCCGTCACCTACCTAGAGACATGAGTCTAAATCTCAGTTCTATAGTACAACGGCTACCCCGCCCATCAAATTGGAGCGCATGATAGCTTCGCGACAGATATATGCAGAATGGGAGTACCGATGCGGAATTATAATTCGACCTACCACAAGTAAAATTGCGTGTAATGTAATGGTGCTTACTATTTACAGTTACAATTTAGTGGGTCTGTCAAACTTTTAAAGGTGTGTTCACAGTCCACTGTGGCTTCAATTTCAGAATTTGAAGCTATGTACGTTGTACATATATCTTTGACAGAGCATAGAGAGAAGTACAATATTTTTGCATAAGAATGTTAAATATAATAAAAAAGTACACATTATATTACGTAAATTCGTATGTTTGACTGTTGTTTTTGTACAGCATTTGAATCTATCATTACGTTCGTTGTGTTTTCAGTCGAAGCGAAACGTATCGCAATTAATATTAATTATAATAACGTATAATTCAAGTAGAGTGTGTGAGGGTTCTTCAATAAATACAACACTGGTATTCTTTTATTTTGTATTATGATTGTGTATTTTATGTTTTTCGATTTAGTCTTTCAGTAAATTTTCATGTTAATTTTCTATCCCTTAAGTTTACCTAGACGCGTCTTTTGTTAACGCGTATTCGTAACGGTTCATAATTTGTAGTTTGTTAATAAGTTATTGAGAGCATTGATAGTATGAACCATGGATTATGTGGAAGCTAAGAAAATAAAAATTGAACAGTAATTTTTTTGCGAAATATGTATGTAAAATCTTTTCCGTACTGTTTTTTTGGGCAAACGGTCAAAGCTTTTGCCTATCTGGTGCTAAATAGTTATGATTAAATATTTGAGCTTTTACACACCATAAATGCTACCAGCTCTAATTTGAATACCACCATCGACTTTGAGGTCAGTGTCACGCCTTCAAATCGGCACATAATATGAATTCTTCTCGGCACTAGAATTCCAAAAACAATTTTATTTCCCCATGAAGATCGAATATGGAATCATCCTTCAAACAATACCGTGAATTAGCGCCAATCTATGAAAAAAAAAAAAAACTTCTATATTTTACATTTTACGTCTAATTACCACCGCTGCATAAATATCGTTTCAACGGACGCATAGTCTCGTTATTGTTCCCAAAAATTAATCCTAATAAAGCCTTAAAATACGACACCGGGAGGGGTCCGATGTCATCAGGTCGCCATTTTCCAGAATAGCCGATAATGGAAGCAATTAAAATGTATGGAGGCTTAACTGCAATGTCCTGCGTGAAAATTAATTTATAGTCAGCCTAAAACAGCCCTTGTTTTCCGTGTGCGTTTGTCCTCTTCTTTATATTAATTACACTTGTCTGTGTATATATTAATTAGATTTCACAGGTGAACTAATTTTAGGCACAAAAACATTTTTGTGTGCTTGTTGATTTTAGAAAGTTGATGAAAATATTGAAAGGAATTGAAATTTATTAGGTTTTATTCCTTTCTGTGATAATTTGAATGATGTATATTTTTTTTATTGCTTAGATGGGTGGACGAGCTCACAGCCCACCTGTTTTTTTTTTATTGACCTTGTAGGCAGACGAGTATACGGCCCACCTGATGGTGAGAGGTTACCGTCGCCCATGGACTTCAGCAATGCCAGGGGCAGAGCCAAGCCGCTGCCTATCTAGTGTTAAGTGGTTATTGGAGCCCATATATATCTACAACGTAAATGCGCCACCCACCTTGAGATATAAGTTCTAAGATCTCAAGTATAGTTACAACGTTTATTCTCAATTGACTCAATACTATTACTTATAAAGTCATTGTGAAATCTATTAATAGCCTATAATGAAAGGCGGTTGATTGAGCCTCTCACCAAGGGGCATAGAGTGATTAAAGCAATTGTGAAATACGTTCATGGTCGTATGGTAATTCTGCGCGGCCTGTGTCGATTTATTGTCACCCTAAATACCCAATTTGCGTCGCACACCTCCCTGTCCTCACGCGAATTAGTGATTGTGCCACGTTCTTTAATGTCTCAATGTAATGAATGGAGCGTTTAGACTTAACTATCGTCCATGAATTTAGGAGATATGGTCCTGTGTGGATAGCTTCGTAGGTCTAACTTTGTAGGTCTAATAAGTGTTTTAGTTATTTGTAAAGGCTATTTTTTTTTTTTTTTTTTTTTTCCTACTTATGCTGATAGCCTTGAGAGGCTATTTCAGCGTACCCTAGCTTGTGTAGGTGAGCTCGCGGGGCTCAAACCGGAGAATTGCTAACACCGCCCTAGCAAGAGCAGTGCTTCGCAGAATCTACCACCGGATCGGAAGCGCGACCCACTGAGAAGATCCGGCGAGAAACTCAGTGGGCTGTGTCTGTGGGTTAATTCGCTCGTCGAGCCCTTCGTCGCAAGCGACGGGTTCGGCGAGGACGGTGACCGGTGCTTGTATTGCCTAAAAGCACCGTTAATGGATCAGGAGGATCCGTGATGACGTGCTTTGGGCGACGTCGACGGTTTACCAAACGGTCTACAGGATCGGGTATGTTCGTAAAGGCAATTACGAAGTTGTCTTTGAAGAAAGGTAAAGAATCAAGCAGTAATATGTCCATACGTTTCAGGATTGGCTTAATTACAAAGAGTGAGCTTTGCTATTGCTTATTGCGTTATGAATTCATTACGTCGTGCAGTTTTGCTTGCATAAATTAAATGTGGTTGAAATGATTGACAATTACATATGCAATTTCTAACAATACTAACAGCTTATCCATACTCGATATCGCGCTGATGCTTTGACCAATCTAATGTTGTTAAGTAACAAACTTGTATATTTTATACTTATCAATTTTATTACTGGTTACAAACAAATCAATCTTTGGTTTCGCCGTTTAAAGAATCAATTCCATAAGAAAATAATAATTTTCTACATTACTTAATTGTTTTATAAGGTAACAAACGGTTTTGCGGTAACGATAACTTATGAAAGTTCCCAAAAAACGAACAAGAAGAAACTTCAGCATTGCGTACCGCTGCCCAATGAAGTAAAGATGCATTAAAATCAAAGGAAAGTCAATACTTATTTTCATGACGAGCCAATTAGAGAAGAGCAATGGCAGCAGAGCAACAGATAGGGGACTGTGTTCGAAAGCACCGTAATTCTATTAAATGATTAAATAATTCAGCCTAGTTCAAAGGAGATGCGCTTTCACAAGCAAAACGAAGCAAATAACTCTGTAAATAGAAAAGAGGGAGAAAAAATGTAGGTGCGCATTCGTTTACCGCGATATCAGACAGAGGGATCGAGTCGTGTCGATAATAGATTTTGTCTAGATTGTGCTTATGTTACTACGATTAAATGTAAAACAAAAATAGTATATACTTATAAATAATATAAGTATAATATGTAGATACTGCATATATATAGAAGGTAACAGTTTTTGTAAATACATGGTTTTTATACGCTCTGTCTATCAATTTAAAACTATTAGGCTATATTTTATCGCAAGCTGGATAATTAAGCCAACTATTTAACTGTAAATAAAAGTAAACGCAAAATAAATAAATTATAAAATATTTTCGTGAAACATCGATGAAATGTGGCACAACACTAAAACAAATAGCTGTGCCTTCGCTTTGAAAGGGCTGCATTGCAATAAGGTGCACGGAACAAATTAGTACAATTTAACTTTTGAATATGTCTGCTTGATGTGATTTATAGCGGGTATTGAAGCAACAGTTAATTGGACGTTAACAGTTTGAATTGCAGGCTTCTAAATAGCCTTTTCATTTCGAGAAAGTATTAGGGTTGTTTGTGATTAATTTTTTAATCGATATTTCAATAAAAATATTTTTTTGATTATTCGTCTTAATACAAATTTCTAAGAGATTGATAAAACCAGTAATAAAAACAGTTGCTATTTCTAAAAAACATCAACCTGTCAGATTTGATATCTCTAAATATTGTAGCGTATCGTTTTATGTTATTATTGGTTAATTGAAAATACTTAGTGTACGTGAATCTATTGATGAGACAATGCCAATGATTCAGATTGTGGAGACAGGCCAATTTTTCTAATTAAAACGTACACGTGCCACGAATGACTTCGTGTAATAAAATTAAGCTCCGAAATCTTTAAATTTGCTGATAACTGATTTTAAGGCGTATTGTTAGTACATCAGTGTACCATTTCTGCCGCGAAGTAATCATGTCTTACATTTAATGGCAATATTAATTGTAGCATATGATGTCTACGGACTCCAATTAGCACTCAATACCAGGTAACCGCCGATATCGTTTGCTCTACTAGATCTGTAAAAACAACGATTTGGTTTATATCAGAAATAATTCCTGAAACCGAGCGATTTTCCCAGTCCAACAAAACCATACCAAGCAAAAATAAACTCGAAAATAAAATCGCTTAACCGGACGAGAAATATGAAATGATTTTAGGAAAATTGTTTGTAAACCCTTTTTATGTTCGTTTCTTTAATATTGTTCCCGAACATCTGGTTCGAGAACGCCTCGGGGATGATACCGCAGTAATTAGGTGTTTTTTTTTCTCATATTTTATTTTAGGAAACATCACAAACAGCTCTTCTATGTCGGTTAACTGATTTTAGCATCCGTTTTCCGATCGTTGATGTTGGAAACGAAGCCTTACTTTTTTTAAATGGGTAAAAGAAAAGTAATTAGGTATAAATTAATGAATACCGGAAAACGTTTGCCAGATGTTTTTATGTATAATTACTACGTTGTTGCTATATCAAGTTTCAGTGTAACACATAAGTACTTGCTATATAAACCATCATTAATATCAAACATACTAATTGCACAAATAATAACTTTTTTCGGAAAAAATATTGAAAGTAATTGTTTATTTCATGCATATTCTTAAAGAAACAGAAGTTTGAATGAATCCTTTAAACAAAAGTAATATAATAAAATATTATATAATTATTAGGCAGTTATATGCATTTTAATTTATGCTAGACCAAGAAGATATTGAACAGTGACGTCAACGTTTACATTTTACGGGAATAGGATAGAGCTACGCATCACAATTTATAACTCTAATGTAAATTTTCCAGAACATTTACAGCTATTACTATTATTATTATTCGTTTTAGTTCCATTCCTATTTAGCACTAATAAAGTATTTGTGTTCTAAATAATAAAATTTCGGAGATCATTGTTAAGACTAGGTGTGTGTTTTGTTAAATTATTTTCAATTTATTGTTTAGATGGGTGGACGAGCTCACGGCGCACCTGGTGTTATGTCACCATTCATCAACAACGTAAATGCCGCCATCCACCTTGGGACATGAGTTCTAAGTCTCAGTTTTACAGCAATCGCCAGAGGATTTGAACTTCAGTAACTGATCGGATGACTCAGTCAGTAGCTGTTTTAAGGGTATTTGAACTATTGGGAGGTCTATTGCCTATATGTCGTATGTATACTGTAAATTTATCTGTTACCACCAAGACAAGATAAAGTACCCGATACATTGGGAAATGAAGTAGCTGCGGCAACAACAATCTTCCTAACAATAAATAAATGAACTTGGATATTTTCAAGTACATATTACCTCATAACAAAGATTCGTTCCATCACTTTAGTAGCTGGAAACTTTAAGTGGTCCAACAAGAAATCTTTTGTCCGTTACAGGCAATTTTAAAGTTGCCTCTCCCTTAATTCAAATCCGGATTGAGTTTCGGAATTAATTCGATTTTTCTTCGAGTTCAATCTTTGAACTTTTGTCATTGAATTGTTCAACGTTTTCGTATTTATTTTTCTTTGATTCTTTGTTCTAATTTTAATATAATGAAGATTGTTATTATTTGTTACTAATATGCTATAAGGCATATAATATATTTTCCCACATATATTTCAGTGATGGTTGTTAATGTTGATACTACAGTATTAATGAGACCCAGTCCATTTAGGTTAAAGGTTAATTTTTATTAGTGTTTATGAGCATTTGAGTCCACGGCTTTAGTAACGAGCGGTTACCAGAGTGCTTCTCCTTCAAGGAGAGGTTCCTCCAAGGATTTTACTCAGTGTCTTATATGATTGCCAGAGATAAACATAATACATATACAAATTGAGAACATATTTATGTTCCTGGCAAATATTTTCATAAAGATACAAAAACAATCGAATCGAAACTCCGCGGTACAAAACTACAAAGCATCCAATTCAACGGCCGTCTGGTGTAGTGGTAAGTGACATGGTCACTACACAAGGGGGTCGCGGGTTCGAATCCCGCCAAAGGAAGATATTTGTATGATAAATATCAATGTCTTTTCCAGGGTTATGGATGTATATTAAATATATGTATGTGTATAATAAAAATCTTACATTTATATCCATTATCTGGTACCTGTAACACAAGTTCTTTACGAACTTATCACGGGACCAGTTAACGTGGCGTGATTGTTAGTAAATATTTATTTATTATTATTATTATTATTATTATCCAACCCACCAAATGAAACTAGGTATTATTTACGTGTCAGTCGTAATCTTTATTACCAATATTTTTTTAGCAGCTAACTCAACCTTAGGGCTTGCGGCCAGTACCTACATTTTCAGGTTTCAGTACATCCTTTTTCGTAATAAGTATTTTTTATTGCTTTATTTGGGTGTGGGAGTTCATGGCCCACCTGTTCTTAAGTGGTTACCGGAGCCCATGGACATCAACAACGTAAATATAGCCACTCACTTTGAGACAGTTTGAGTTCTGAGTCTCAGTTGTATAATACAACGGCTCCCGGTACCCTTAAAATCGAAACACATTGCTATTTCATGGAATAAATAAACAGGCTGGTGATTTTTACCCATGCGAACCCCCAAGAGGCCCTATCACCAGTTAAAGCTACTTGACGGCTAGCCTCACTGGCGGCCATAAATTTTAAAATAATAAACGCTAAGTTATATCATTGGACGTGACCGTTTCATTTCGAAGGTAATAAAAGGGTTGTACCTTTACACAAGTAAACATATTCGAGCCTTATACAGAACCATCAGACCCCCATGGACCGTAAATCGTCGCTTATTTAATGAGTTTCCTACGTCGTTAACTGAACGTCCCCCGGCAATAATGCAGCGCTATCATCGCACGACATTATCTGAAACGTTGCCGAAACATATGCGGCATGATATAAGATATATTAAAGGCTTTTTATTGTACAACATTGGTCGCCAAAGGAAAAATGAAAATATTTCCTCCTCCCGTAATTGGACGCGACCATGTATCGGAGACTCATTTTGAAAGTGTCGAGAGTGTTATAAAACAGTTGTCTTGAATTTGAAAAGACGCTTAGCATATTAAATAAGACAATTATAAAGCTACTGAATGAAAATATAGAACCTTCGTGGTCGACCTGGTCTTAAGACGGAATCTACGTCACGATTGAAGTTGTATGACCACGCTACCTCAAGAACGTGGATATTTTTGTTTTTTATGTCCTTATAGACAGACAAGCATATGGCCCTCCTTATAATGAGTGGTTACTGTCGCCCATGGACGTCAGAAATTCCAGGGGCAGAGCCAAGCTACCTACCAAGGTCTGCTAGGGCAGTAAAAACAGCGACAAGAGGAAACAAATGATAAGTTCGACGAGGACCTAAAAGCGCCGACAATTAATCTGAGGGATTCCTGGTAAGATATGTTTCGGGCGAGGCGAGGCGAGCTTTGCGTTTCCCCGTCGCCTGGGTCGGAAATGTGCTTCATTAGTATTTGATTTTTATGCAAAGAGATTAAATGCGGCTTAGTTAATTATACAAAATTAGCACATGACTTACGGTAAAATATAGACTCATGTAATATTAATCGGTTATTGGGGTTCACATGGTACACTCAAGCCACTGTTCGCAGTTCTTCTTCAGTTCTTCCCATGAAAGTTAATTTGATAAAACCAATAACATCGTTACTAGTATCGATGTCAATCATATCTTTGCAGTATGTAATTAACACGTAATTACTTGTCATTGATTGTCAGTGTTGACGTCTCAAGTTCCAGTGCCAACCATTTTAAATATAGCTCTTTGAATAAATAAAACCGAGAAACGAAGACTCGTGTAATTCACAGCAACTCGCATATAATTTTGTATGATTAAAATACGTCTATTTGATTAAACCACTCAGGAGGATTCGACCACGCGTCCGATTCTACGCCAAGAACAAACACGGTGAGGTGACGAATAGGACTGGCTTTAGTAATTTTGTAAACTATCCTCCGATACGCTGAAGCGATTCTGGTCGGCGGGTTATACTAAGTTCGCCCAGATTGTACCCTGATTGTGTCACATCGCTCGTAAAGATCCCAATAACTTAGAGAAGCTGATGGTAGTTGGTCAGGGTGACGGAAGAATATCACACAGACGCTCACCTACCCGCCAATCTGATCTAGTAAAGACCCTTACCGGCCTGCCAATAACCGAGGCTATAAATAACGCCGAGGACAGGAGGACGTGGAGAAGCACAGCGCATCAAGTGGTCAACATTCCAAATTAGACACGACCTTCAGCAATATAGAGACTGACTTAGAAGAAGAAGAAGATTGTGCTATATTCATTGATCGTCGGAAGTACGAGTTGGTAAGTCTGGACTAGACATAAAGGTTTGTATGGTAACATTTAAAAAAGGTTCATCATTTGGTTAGAGCCGTGACCAAGAGCTCGATTGGTATCCACCAACGCCCTAATTGGTAATGCACGAATGAAACCTACACTCAGGATCTAAATTGCATAGCAAGAAGAAAAAAATCATCTTCCCGACTTACTTAGAAAATCAAAATCAGATGCCAACTGACAAAATCCGGTATTACTGTTAAACGTGGAATATGGATAGAAGAATTGTAGTTGTATTATTAACTAAAGACAATTGCAAATACTTTTGTTCGGCAAATCGCCATAACGATTATTTATTTATTTCATTACTTTCACTAAAAAAGTGAACATTATAACAAATTTTATACATGGGCATATTAAAGTTCACGATGTGACCACAACTACAGGAAAAAATTGTGTTTTTGTTGTCCTATGACTTCATTCTTACACAAAATTAAAATTAGGAAAGAACACTTTATGAACATTACGTTAGCTACAGTTCAGATTTTTTTGTAATTTACTCTTTATGGTACTAAAATGTCTACTGTTTCTTGTTTCAAATTCCGAACAAAGCGTTGTCATTTCTCTTATTGGGAATTAAAATCACTATACCGTCAAGCCATGTACTGCCCTAACAAACCTTCGGGCAAAGCGCTCGGAACAGACAATGTCCTCCCTAATATTCCGCTTCTGTTTTGGAATTCACAAAAACAGATTCCGGACCAACTCACCCTTCCTTTGACGACTCTTGATGTATTTACCATCCCTTTTGTAAGCCACTAGTTAAATCTCGCGTTTTCATTCTGTAGTTTAAAAAGCATCGAAATCGTATCAACTAAACTGTTAGTTCAGACAACTAAACTAATCTAAGTAAGAAGAACTATTACAAGTAGACTAATCAAAAGATTTTGTGCAATAATTATTTTAAGTAGGAATTAACAATGTAAATCAAATATTTTTACTACTAATGAAATAATCATTACAATATATACTTTTTTGGCAGATAGTGCTTACAAAGTTGTAGAATTATTATATAAAAGAATCACAATAAGAACATTACTAACTGTTATTGTCGCCATGTTTTTTGCAAAAAACATGCACAAACATATCAACTTTTTCTATTTTATATTAGGGTATCGAAGCCTATTCATTCCCGCGTTAAAGGGGAGAAGGTATTATTAATAAAATTAAATACAAAGCACCTTTCTCAGGACCGTGCACTGATTAATTAGACATGGACGACTGTCGTCAGTCAATAAGACAGTTGTTTTAATAATTAAGTGGATTAATACCGTCTATTACGAGCGTCAGTGTAATTTCATTCTATTATTAGTAAATTTTAATGCTGTAAATGTCTTAAACGTTATTGTATTTGGATGTTTTTTTTAAATAAGTTATAGTGGCCTAAAAGATAAGGTATCCGGTGTGCTTGTTTCAATTTGATTATACCGGTGTTCCAATCACACGAGCAGTACTCACTTTTTCTATGAAAAAAAGTACCTAACATGTGTTTACGTTCGACTTCAGTGACATGGCAACGAAATGATTTTAGTTGATACTTCGATTTAATGTCTTAATGCAAAAACTGGTATAGATAGCAAATAATTAATAAAATATAAAACAATAAAACATCTACTTAAATTATCTAATTGATATTCTTATTATAAAACGCTATAATATTTTACTTGGCTTGTAATAATTATAAATTATTCACGATAAGAAATTAATTCCACCTAATGTAACAGAGATAATAATCACACATTTTTGAAATCAACTCTCAGATCTAAGGGAGAGGGATGCGAGTTTTAAAAGAGGACAGAGCCTCCCCTTGATTAATTCGGAAAGCCCTCTCGGCTCAAATTAAAAGTTCCCGTAATAATTCATCGAAGAACGCATAAGGTTATTTTGAGGAATTAATAATTTCCCCGTATCCAGGAATGTCTTTGTTCGACAAGCTAATTCCGAGTTAATTTTTATTAAGCTTAGTTTAACTAAGAATGTTATAATTAATTACATTGAGTAAAAGATCCCAAAAAAATTGCATGTAGTTTTAAATCTTTTTATTACATATTTATTTATTAAATATTTTATTAAATAATGTCCAAATACCGTTTATAGAAATTCACGGAGACATGTCTATGGACAACAACACTTCACTGGTGTCATACAGTGAAATTATGTTTCATATAATTGCGGTAAAACTCTTTGATTGAAAGGCGGCTGACTGGCTACGAAAATAATATTTTTAACTTTGCAACTTTATAACATTTATATTGTTTAGAAGTTGCAGTAAGCTATAGATGTACCTACCATGAGCTCGCCAGCATTTGCAATGCTAAAAATAACCTTGAGATAACAGTGACAGTGACTTCGTTTTTTTAAGGGATTTTATGACCTGGTAACTAAGACCTTTAAGGTCATGTCTTATTTTAATTTATATTCTTAGTTTTATGAAAAATGTGCCGCGAAAAAGCGAGTTCTCGCTAACATATTGCTGTTGCTGTCCGTTATCGTTCGTAATTAAAATTGACATTTTGTTTTGTATTCCAGTCGTCCGTGTGGGCGCTGTCCAACAACGATTTATTTTATTGCTCGATTAAGGCTTATAGAACGGACGTGCCGACGCTATGTATGATCGTATCGTTGTACTGATATTGTTTTTGGAGGATTAAATTAATGATTTTGAAGTTTATCTGTTTCGAAACAGCTATTTATCTAAAAAGAGATTCACTTTTTTATTTATTTTTTATTACTTAGATGAGTGTACTGGCTCACAGCCCACCTCGTGTTATGTGGCTACTGGAGCCCATAGACATCTACGACGTAAATGCGCCACCCACCTTGAGATATAAGTTCTAAGGTCTCGGTGTAGTTACAACGGCTTTTTATTGCTAGTTGGGTGGACGAGCTCACAGCCCCCTAGTATTAACTGATTACCGGAGCCCATAGACATCTACAACGTAAATGCTGCCACCCACCTCGAGACATGACTTCTATAGTCTCAGCGTTTACAGTACAACGGCTGCCCCACCCTTTTAACCGAAACGCATTACTGGTTCACGGCAGAAATAGGCAGGGTGGTGGTACCTACTCATGCGGACTCCCAAGACCTCCTACCAGCAGCGATTACGCAAATTATGCTATTAGTGCAGGAAAATGTTCTACTGGTATTCTTTTTTTTATTGCATATTGGAAAACGAGTTCACAACTCACTTTTTTTAAATGGTCATCGGAGTCATGTGACTGACATAAAGACATAATATCTCAGTTCAATTTTCTTATAACCACTATTAGAATCCCACGCTTTCATGTTAGCTAGTCCAAAAGATGAAGAATGTAGTTTGATCGAAAAAGTAAGATGCCTGGAATATTTGTATCATATCATGTGATTATTCTAAGATTCCATTCCTACACCAAGTGATATTTTATAATGTAAAAACGAAAATATATAATATGTAGAAGCTACTATATTCGAAAAAACTGATATATCATTTATCCAGTATTTTAAAGATCTCTTGAACTGTGTCATAAGCAAACTACTATTATGCTTACACATTGTTATGTACAATTTACATTACTGTATGTATGAAACGTAAATCCTGGTGCTAGATTTAATTACCGCGGTCCAACGAACCATGTTATTGTCAAGTCAGAGCTTGCCGTGTCACTAGCAACTGTTTGGGGTATTTCAGAAATTGTTGCGTGAGATACAATTCGTTTGTAATAATAATACGTTTTGCGATGATTTATGTACATATTATAACTGGAAGTTCAACATTACGATTTTTTTGTTTGTTTACATTGTTACTAGGCTTGCTTGGATTTTTAATCCTCTGTGATGTTACAACTTTTTTTTTATTGCTTAGATGGGTGGACGAGCTCACAGCCCATTTGGTGTTAAGTGGTTACTGGAGCCTATAAACATCTACGACGTAAATGCGCCACCCACCTTGAGATATAAGTTCTAAGGTCTCAAGTATAGTTACAACGGCTACCGAAACGCATTGGGTTTCTGGGACATGTTATTAAATATAAGAGAAGATTGTGGAGTACGCCGTATAGGATCAGCGGTTAATAAAATCTTTAAGGTTAATGAACCACTGATTACGATACACGACGCACCAGTATTTAAAAATTGCGTGTTCGTCCACTCGTCGTGGCTTAAAGCATAAGATGACAGGCCTGATCGCATCAAACAATGCAAATATGCCGGTTTTATAATCTCGAAGGCAGGTATAATTATTTTTTCAAATGAAATACGTACGTACTTAACACATATCCGCGAATAACTTCCGCGATGATGGAATAGTATCGCGTAATCAAAATCAAACCCGCAAAAAATGTAATTTACGTAATCCCTAAACAATTGAGATATAGACCTCAAGGAAGGTGGTGACATTCACGTTATCACGTCAACGCATAATCTAAATCAGACCCGCAAAAATTGTATTTTGTATAATACCTAAACAATTGAGATATAGACTTTTTTATTGCCCTTGTAGGCAGACGAGCATACGGCCCACCTGATGGTGAGTGGTTACCGTCGCCCAAGGACTTCAACAATGCCAGGGACAGAGCCAAGCCGCTGCCTACCGAGGAAGGTAGGACTCCAAGGAAGTTGGTGGCATAACTAACTCTCTAACTAACTCGCTAACGGCTAACTCTCCGATGCATCGTGCTGTCTCGCTACTCAATGGCTTGCTAGTCTATGCTCCGGAAATGGATATATTCCATGATGGTTTGCAGCGATTTATTGTTGTTGTTAGGAATTACTTAAGCTTATTATTAATACCTTACAAATGTTTTGGTTTATACTGTTAATTTGTAAGTAGACTAAATAAATAAATAAATAAATCATGTCAACGGGCTCCGGTACCCACTTAACAACAGACGGACCGTGAGAACTTTCACCCGTCTAAGCTACAAACAAATGCATTATTGTCTATGTTACGTTATTTCCTCGCATATGAATTCTGTTTATAAGCGGACGAAATGAAAGGAGGCAGGTGAACCGCCACACCAAGCAGCTTAATTTTCTTGTGATACTAATGCACTAAAATTTAAGCTTTATTATATCGAAGGTAGACGTTCACGGGCTTCAGCGATCCTTCACCGACCACATATTCCAAGCTAAATTGCATTGAACAATTTATAGCATAGTTGAAGCCGGCGCCGGCGCGGTTTGTAATTGCACGGTGTGTGTTAAGTTATGGTAGACTCTTAATATAGTCCGCGTACGGTACAGCGGTGGTTTCTTTTAATAATTTAACACTGAGGATTGTAATATATATATTGAATTAAGTTTAATATTATTTTATCTTTGTTTGTAAGTTGTATCGTTCTAATAATATTTTGTATACCTTTTTGGGAGGCTAAACGACAAAGGGAAGATCTTGCACTGAGCGGGTGATATTTGCTCGGTAGACCGACGGTCCGAATGTTGTTGTTCGGAACTTGTATATATGCGAGCTTATCTTGAAAATGTCGTAAGCGAGATTTAGGCATCCGTCAAATATCCTACGTTGTATGATGGCTACCCGCCACATCACTCCCCTCCGAGACCATTTGTTGACCATGTTGTTTTCATAAGGAAACGTAAGTATGGTATTGTAATTAAATATTTTTAAGGAACTGAGCTAAATAGCTCTATAGTCGTATAATGCATTGAAGATGGTAGTTATAATACAAATTAAAGAAATAGAAATAACTGTCTGTAAATATATTTGACATCTATACGTTTCTAAGCTATTCATATAATTTTAGCTTGAGTGAAGATTTCTAACATAGTACCATCAACGGTACTATACTTATTGATTGATTATATTATCAATTGCTTAAAGTACATATTCATTTTATTGTTATTTTAGCGTTTTAATTTGTTTAGATGGAAAATTTCAACGTGATTTCTCAATTGTGTGCCCTATTTTTCGATACAGAGGGCAAAAATACTTTGAGCTACATATAGTTAGGACTCGTATACGTGCGTGTTATGAATACGCCCCAGTGCTACGATTATGTATTTATATGGCTCTATAAAAGCTGAATCAGAAATGAGGAGATCCGTAGAAGAATTAATGTTGGTGACATAGCCCTTAGCATTAGCAACCTGAAGGCAGTGGGCAGGCCACATAGCACGAAGATCGGACGGCCGATGGGGCCGAAAGATTCTCGAGTAGAGACTACGTTTAATATCCATAGTATTTAAGTGATATCTATATCAGTCTCCAGTTCCCATAGTAGAAGGCAATCTTAGTTTGAGGACAGATGACCGTATGCGACCTGTCCCCCGGTGTGTAATTATGGTTTTCAGTTTTACAGGAAATAATTTAAGATAAAAACCGTAGCTCATCTGTCTCCTCAAAGTCAGTTTCGTATAAAATGATCGATACTTTATCTACACGTCTAGTATTACTAGTAGCACGAAAAATATTCAATGAGGGGTGAATTGTGAGTTTCAAAGAACTATTACACAATTCAGACACGTAATGTTTGTATTTGCTTGGAATCCGTTGGCGCATTTCGAGGTTCTGTTACGTACAAAAGTTGTATGGTTAATTAGCCCGAAAAACGCTCAAGTTTTCCCGGCACGTCACGCCGCCAGCCCAGAACTCGTTACAACGTGTTATTAGGTTTTCCTAGAAGAGCCCATTGTCTCATACTTTGCTAATTACTCAACTATTTTTATGCTCTCTAAATAGGATTTGAAATAGTAATATAAACAGTATCATAAAGATTTTAAGATTTTATCATTTGCAAGTTTTTTTTTTTATTGCTTAGATGGGTGGACGAGCTCACAGCCCACCTGGTGTGAAGTGGTTACTGGAGCCCATAGACGCTTACAATGCAAAATGCGCCAACCACCTTGAGATATCAGTTCTAAGGTCTCAGTATAGTTACAACGGCTGCCCCACCTTTCAAGCCGGAACGCATTACTGCGTCACGGCAGAAATAGGCGGGGTGGTGGTACCTATCCGAGCGGACTCACATGAGGTCCTACCACCAGTAAACGTAAGTAAAAGTTTATAAACGAAAACGTAAGTTTACCAATTTAATCTTTAATTAAATGCGAATAGCTTTCAAATTTCAAATACATGCGTTTGTTTGCTTTTATTATTTACATAAAAAGATCATGTTAGAAAAGGAACTATTTAAGTGGTACGTATTCTATAAAGGGTTACCTAATCGTATCAAAAAACTAAAAGGTGAGTTTAGTTTACTACAGATTTAAAAAAAAAGCGGGAAAATGTACAAAAAAACTCGATTAAAATAAAAATAAAAACTTGACAAAGTGTTCAGATAATAAAATTTTAACAAAATGAAATATACATATTATGTCCAATGCAATTTATTACGTAGTTATGAATTTATCTTTATTATTGAGATGTATTTCTTCCGCCGTCAAGCGTTCTAGTACTATACGTGTTCTATAATCAGTATGTCGAAATTGGTACAAAATATATTATATTGTATTCCTATAATTTCAAACCACATAGAATACATATTTGATTTGTATTGAAGCACTAATAAGCTATCGGTATCGTTAAGGTTACACTCGACTGTGTTAAGCTAAAGCCCCAGCGGTAGCTTTTGAAGACCACTGCGTTACTAATTTGTACGAAATATTTTAGGCTTTTAGTTCTATTACTAGGGATTAGGAACTAGAGACTAGGGGACTAGGGGCCTATGTGGTTAGGGACTTCTTAGATATATATTATATTCATCTTTTTCTTACACCAAATCGAATTTAAGTCACAGAGAGAGAAATCTAGGTATTGCTTAGCCTATCGCATTGAAAATACTGACGAGGTGTATTAAATCTCGTTTCGGATTTAAGGCGTTGAAAGAATCATAAATAAATAAAACAAGATAAATAAGACAACTCTAAATCTATATATAAAATGAATGGCTGTTCGTTAGTTACATTCTCGCTCACGACTCGGTCGTGCGCGGACGTGCTTTCCGATCCGTGGCCCGCTTGCGAGCTGCGTCTCTGAACTCACAGTTGTGCTCGACAGTGTAGTGACCGTGAATACATCGTGCGTACAATTCAGTAGTGCGGACGTGCCGATCCGTTGGTCGCTTGCGATCTGCGTATCGAGGTCCATTTTTGTGCGCTAAAGTTTTGTAACCGCGAACCCACCCTTACTAACTGCCTTTTTCAAGGCAAAACCAATCGCTACGTTCAGGCTTCCTGTGGCACTCACAGGCTAGCGATTTCCTAACCCTTCCCAAAACAACAGTCTTTTTCAAGACTAGACCCCCGCTCGCGATTCTGCCTGCTGTAGCACTATACAGCCCGAGCGGGTTCCTTTCCTTTTCCCCGCCGATTGCCGTTTTCACGGCATAGGCATTCCCCCCCCCTGCTCCTTGCTGTCCTGCAGCACAGGGGGGTTACAAATCCTATCCGGGGCCTCGCCTTTCGGCGAGTTCAACAAAAGTCCCGGGGCCGCCCCCCCCGGGCAAGAAGACCGAAGCAAGCATGGAAGACAATAGTGAAAGTGTTAGTGTCAGTGACAGTGATTTTGTCGGGTTCCTCCGGGAAAGGTACCCGACAATTAGGGCCGAGTATCTTAGGTATAGGGCCTCTCGTGGCAATCCCTCCCCCCCCGCGTCCGTCGCCGCGTTTCTCAACCGTGCCTCGGAGGCACGCCGCGCGCCCCCCGCCGCCGCATTAAGTTCGAGCGCACGTTCCGACGATGCGGCTCACATAGCGCCTAACGCTACCCCCACCCCCGCGCCCGCGTCGTTTACGTCATCGCGCGCTTCGTCCGTCGCGACCTCGATCGTTTCGAGTTCAGGCTCCGATACCGAATCGGAGATGGATTTCGAATCCGCGTCAAGCCCTCAGCCTGGAACCTCGGATGGGTTCCAAACCGTAACGCGCGGTAAAAAGCGTTCTCGCGCCGTGGAGTCCCGGAGCTCCACGACAAAGCAAACTAAATCCGCGACCGCCTCCCGTCCGCAGGTAGTCGTGACACCGGAGTCGGACTCCGCTCGCCGCGTAACCCCGCCGCCGCGTCCCAAGCCCGCGCCCGCTCCTAAAGTAGCTGCCCCGCCCCCGCTGATACTTCAAGAGAAGACAGCGTGGAATCGCGTGTCTCAGGCCCTTCAGGCCAACAAAATTAATTACACCCATGCGCGTAACGTCGCGCATGGGATTCAGATAAAGGTCGCAACGCCGGGCGACCATAGGGCCCTCTCTTCATACCTCCGAAAGGAGAACATAGGTTTCCACACCTATGCTCTTCAGGAGGACCGCGAGCTCCGCGTAGTGATACGCGGAGTCCCTAAGGAGTTAGACATCGATTACATAAAGGAGGATCTGACCGCTCAGTCCCTCCCGTTAGTTAGCGTGCACCGGATGCACAGTGGGCGGGGCAAGCAGCCCTACAACATGATCCTGGTAGCTCTAGAACCCACCCCGGAGGCCAAAAAGAAGATCGCATGTCTCACGACAATTTGCGGCCTATCCGGGATCTCGATCGAAGCCCCCCATAAGCGTGGCACTCCCGGGCAGTGCTACCGATGTCAGCTTTACGGCCACTCGGCTCGTAACTGCCACGCGCGCCCCCGCTGCGTAAAGTGCCTCGGCGACCACGCCACACTAGATTGCTCGCGTGTTAGGGAAACCGCGACCGAACCTCCAAGCTGTGTCCTATGCCTTAAGCAAGGGCACCCCGCGAACTACCGTGGATGTCCTAGGGCTCCGCGAAAACGTCCGACCCACCCAGCCCCCCGAACCGTCGGCCCAAAGACTTCGGCGCCTTCAGTGCCGAAACCCGCCTTCGTGCCGGCTGCAGTTCCCACGGTGTCGGCGTGGAAAAAACCGCTGCCGTATACGAAGGCGGGAACGGAAACCGCACCCCCGCCCCCGCTCGTGACACGCCCCGCGCCCCAGCCCCTGCTCGCACCTCGCCCCGCGCCCGCGTTCCGTCCCCCGCAACCCTCTGCCGTCAACGACTTCGCGCTCGTGCGCGACTTCGTCACCGCGGTCAACTTCGACCGTCTGCGATCGTTCGCAGACGCGATACGTAGGTCGGTAACCCCCGAACAGCGGCTCGCGGCCGCTTTCGATCACATGGACGTTTACGAGTCCGTGTCGCGTACGTTATAAAATCTTTACCGGTAACCAATGGCGCAAAAAGGTAGAGAAAAACCGTATTCCCTTACGTTAGCATTCTACAATGCTAACGGACTCGCGCGGCAACGCGATCAAATTTTCGAATTCCTCCGCGATAATCTTGTAGATATTCTATTAGTGCAGGAAACCTGTCTGAAGCCCTCGCGTCGCGACCCGAAAGTCGCGAATTACGTCATGGTTAGGAATGACAGACTCACCGCCTCCAAAGGCGGGACTGCCATTTACTATAGGCGGGCCCTGCACGTTGTCCCTCTCGATACTCCCTCGCTCTCACATATCGAGGCGTCAGTGTGCCGTATCTCGCTGACGGGACACCAGCCGATCGTCATCGCATCCGTTTATCTCCCCCCGGACAAGCCCCTTCTGAGCAGTGACATCGAGTCACTGTTCGGCATGGGAGACTCCGTCATCCTGGCAGGCGATTTAAATTGCCACCACACTAGGTGGAACTGCCATCGTACTAACGTTAACGGTAGGCGTCTCGACGCGTTTATAGACGACCTCACCTTTGAAATAGTCGGTCCCCCAACTCCAACATGTTATCCGTATAACATCGCGCTCCGTCCGAGCACTATAGACCTGGCATTGCTTAGGAACGTAACTCTGCGCTTGCGTTCCATCGAAGCAATGTCAGAGCTCGACTCAGACCACCGACCTGTCGTTATGCAGCTCGGTCGCCCCCACAACCCAGTCACTGTTACGAGGACCATGGTGGATTGGAATAAGCTGGGCACGTGCCTAGCCGACACCGCTCCGCCAATCCTCCCTTACGGCCCGGATTCGAATCTATCCCCCGAGGACACCGTCGAATCCATAAACATCATTACCGATCACATATCTTCCGCGATTATTAGATCTTCTAAAGAAGTCGATGTGGAGGACAGCTTCCACCGCATCAGACTGTCCCCCGATCTTAGGAATCTCTTAAGAGTTAGGAACGCGGCAATCCGGGCCTACGATCGTCTTCCCACGCATTCAAACCGGATTCGGATGCGTCGTCTACAACGCGAAGTCCACTCCCGCTTAAGCGACGCGCGTAACGATAATTGGCATAGTTATTTAGAACAACTCGCGCCCTCCCACCAAGCATACTGGCGACTAGCTAGGACTCTCAAATCCGAAACTACCGCTACTATGCCTCCCCTCGTACGCCCTTCAGGCCAACCACCGGCATTCGATGACGATGACAAGGCTGAGCTGCTGGCCGATGCACTGCAAGAGCAGTGCACCACCAGCACTCAACACGCGGACCCCGAACACACCGAGTTAGTCGACAGGGAGGTCGAGCGCAGAGCTTCCCTGCCGCCCTCGGACGCGTTACCCCCCATTACCACTGACGAAGTTAGAGACGCGATCCACAACCTACAACCTAGGAAGGCACCCGGCTCCGACGGCATCCACAACCGCGCGCTAAAATTTTTGCCAGTCCAACTGATAGCAATGTTGGCTACAATTTTAAATGCCGCTATGACGCACTGCATCTTTCCCGCGGTGTGGAAAGAAGCGGACGTTATCGGTATACATAAGCCGGGCAAACCGACAAACGAAACTTCTAGTTACCGTCCGATTAGTCTCCTCTCGACGATAGGAAAAATTTACGAACGGCTCCTTAGGAAACGCCTCTGGGATTTTGTTACCGCGAACAAAATTCTCATTGACGAACAGTTCGGATTCCGCTCAAAACACTCGTGCGTACAACAAGTGCACCGCCTCACGGAGCACATTCTGATAGGACTAAATAGGCGTAAACAAATCCCGACCGGCGCCCTCTTCTTCGACATCGCGAAGGCGTTCGACAAAGTCTGGCACAACGGTTTAATTTATAAACTGTACAACATGGGAGTGCCAGACAGACTCGTGCTCATCATACGAGACTTCTTGTCGAACCGTTCGTTTCGATATCGAGTAGAGGGAACTCGTTCTCGTCCCCGTCAACTGACCGCCGGAGTCCCGCAAGGCTCCGCGCTCTCCCCGTTATTATTTAGTTTGTATATCAATGATATACCCCGGTCTCCGGAGACCCATCTAGCGCTCTTCGCCGATGACACGGCTATCTACTACTCGTGTAGGAAGATGTCGCTGCTTCATCGGCGACTCCAGATCGCAGTAGCCACCCTGGGACAGTGGTTCCGGAAGTGGCGAATAGACATCAACCCCACGAAAAGCGCAGCGGTGCTCTTCAAAAGGGGTCGCCCTCCGAACATCACTTCGAGCATCCCACTCCGTAGTAGGCGCGCAAACACCTCCGCCGTTAGTCCCATCACTCTCTTTGGCCAGCCCATTCCGTGGGTCTCGAAGGTCAAATATCTAGGCGTCACCCTCGACAGAGGGATGACATTCCGTCCCCATATAAAAACGGTACGCGACCGCGCCGCGTTTATTCTAGGACGACTCTATCCAATGCTTTGTAGTCGAAGCAAACTGTCCCTCCGTAATAAGGTAACTCTCTACAAAACTTGTATACGCCCCGTCATGACGTATGCAAGCGTAGTGTTCGCTCACGCAGCCCGCACCAACTTGAAATCCCTTCAGGTTATTCAATCACGATTCTGCAGGATAGCCGTCGGAGCGCCTTGGTTCCTTAGGAATGTGGATCTCCACGACGACCTGGAGCTCGACTCCCTTAGTAAGTATCTACAGTCGGCATCGCTGCGCCATTTTGAGAAGGCGGCACGACATGAGAACCCTCTCATCGTAGCCGCTGGAAATTACATACCCGACCCAGTAGACCGAATGGTAAACCGTCGACGTCGCCCAAAGCACGTCATTACGGATCCTCCTGATCCATTAACGGTGCTTTTAGGCACCACAAGCACCGGTCACCGTCCTCGTCGAACCCGTCGCTTGCGACGAAGGGTTCGACGAGTGAACTAACCCATAGACACAGCCCACTGAGTTTCTCGCCGGATCTTCTCAGTGGGTCGCGTTTCCGATCCGGTGGTAGATTCTGCGAAGCACTGCTCTTGCTAGGGTCAGTGTTAGCAACTCTCCGGTTGAGCCCCGCGAGCTCACCTACTAACGTTAGGGCGAAGCTGAAATAGCCTCTCAAGGCTATCAGTATAGGTAGGAAAAAAAAAAAAAAAAAAAAATCGTTAGTTAAAACTCGCTAAAACTCGAGAACGGCTGGACCGATTTGGCTAATTTTGATCTTGAATTATTTGTGGAAGTCCAGAGAAAGCTTAAAATGTAGATAAATATGAAAATGTTTGGAATTAAATAAAAATAACAATTTTGGTTTTCCTTTGATGGTTCCCCCGTCGGCCGGATTCCTTTTGTTTGTTGTTGTTGTTGTTGTTATAGATTAAGGCACTATGAAGTCTGCCGGGTCAGCTAGTCATAAATAAATAAAACAGCTCTAAATTTATTAATAAAAATACACTATTTTGTAACATGCGTGCGTGGAATATTGCTTTCGAATGTTGTAAATCAAAAAGACGCCGCCGTAACTGACACAATCCGAGAGATAACATTTTGGTAACGTCGCGAGGTGTCACACATTTGTCAAGGTTTGCCCCACTTTCTCACTAACGCATTGAACATTCCCACATTACTTTGAATTCTACTTTGAATTATTGAAAAACTAAACCTTACGTGATAAGATGTTCGTGAATTCATTTGGTTATAGATGCATTAACAGTTCAATCTAGTCGTTTATTTTGTACTTAAATATTACATTGAGTGTTTTTTTAAACAAATGTAAAAAAAAAAATGTTGTGTGCTAGGTTTTTATGTTACTAACATAAATTATAAGTAATATTTACTAACGAAATGTATGGTCTCTTTACTGAAATAGATAAATAATAATAATAATAATTATTAATGTTTACAATTTAAATAGACTTAAATTGTTAAGGGATTGCATTCGTTCGATTGTGCCTTATGTATTATCTTCTTTTATTTATTATTTAGATGAGTAGACGACCTCCCGGCCTACCTGGTGTTAAGTGGTTACCGTAGTTAATAGACATCTACAACGTAAATGCCACCACCCATCTTCAGACAAGAGTTCTGAGGTCTTAGTTTTAACAGTAAAACGGTTGCCCCGCATTTCAAACCGAAACGATTTACCGGGTTCGTGGCAAAAATAGGCAGGCTGGTGGTACCCGTGCATACTTACAAGACGTCTTACCACCAGTAAATGTCTATGTATGTATATGTATAATTCACGAACATATCGCGAAAATTCTCTCTCAGTT
Source organism: Bombyx mandarina (assembly GCF_030267445.1). Classification (NCBI taxonomy): domain Eukaryota; kingdom Metazoa; phylum Arthropoda; class Insecta; order Lepidoptera; family Bombycidae; genus Bombyx; species Bombyx mandarina. Next base: position 13,418,682 of record NC_143220.1, on the reverse strand, counting down.
ATCACTAACATGCTACAATATCCACAAAGCTTATCTTCTGTTTTACTTGTTCGATAATGACTAAATTTAGTAACAACCATCTTTTGATAAATAAGCAGCGAGTTCAATGATCTGTGCTCAACTAGTTTCATTTAAATCAAATCTAATGGTATTAACTTCGATGTTAATACTTGAGTTTGTCTTTATATTAAATGAATGTAATGTTGACTGGTTGTTAAGAAGGCTTTACTTTCGTACTACCTAAACCCTAACGAAGATTTGAAATTTTTGAAAGTTCGTACTTACTTTTGTAAACTTTCATAGAATTCTCCGTGCCTATCAGAAAAGAAAAGAATGTTTAAAATGTCGGCATCAGGATTTTGCGGGAAAACGTTTGACCTCATTTCACAAAGTTTTCCCTTCAAGCAAGATTGATGTTCGGGAAAAAATTACTTTTTGGTAAGAAAAAAATGTGGGCTTACCGCGTTCTGTTATAAGTGAAACCCGGAATGGTAATGTCTTGTGTCGATATTTAATATTAATTAAGTTAACGCTAACAGAAGGCGTTTTTTTTTTAAATACAAAATTTATTTTTAAGTCAACACGTATTTATAAAATAGTAGAATAATGGTAATAATAATAGTATGAAAGAACAAATAACATGATACACACGACATGACTTGAAGACTGACTGAATTCGCGTTTCCCTAGCCTGTACAATAATTGATAATTTGAAGAACGACATTTTATTTAGTTAAAATATATATATTTGTAGATTATTTACATCGTAGACTTGTGGCGGGTAGCCATCATACAACGCAAGATAATTGACAGATGCCTGAATTTCGCTTACGACATTTTTAAGATAAAGCGCATATATACAAGTTCCGAACAACAACATTCGGATCGCCAGTCTACCGAGCAAATATCACCCGCTCGGTGGAAGATCTTCCCTCCGTCGTTATAAGCTTCCCAAACTGGTGACCCCTACGTGATGTGAACACGCAACCTTCTGATTCATCATCAGCACATCAAGAACTTCGGCTACCACAATCCCCGCATTTTCGCAGATAAAAGCAAGTCATCGACAGTCGTCCCCCAGCAAGCCAGCATCGCAGCCTCAACAGGACCATCGCAGCCGAATCACCGCGCTTCCTGGTCCTACGGCACGCACCTACACTGCCTTATCACGCAGCATTCAAACTCAGTCTCGACTCACCGCAGACTTCGAGCAGCACTGGCGACAATCACCCAGCATTTCAAGCTCAGTTTCGACTCACCGCAAACTTCGAGCAGCACTGGCCCTTGCAAGCTAATCTCAGCACGGACAACGCTAACTAAAAATGACACGACCTCCAGTCTCAGAGGGGAGTGATGTGGCGGGTAGCCATCATACAAAGCAAGATAATTGACAGATGCCTGAATCTCGCTTACGACATTTTCAAGATAAAGCGCATATATACAAGTTCCGAACAACAACGTTCGGACCGTCGGTCTACCGAGCAATATCACCCGCTCGGTGGAAGATCTTTCCTTCCGTCGTATACTCCCAAAGACTTATTTAATCATATAACGTTCGCAACGAAAGTCGTAACTTTTTTTTTTATTAATAACCACTGGACGGAATTTCTAGTATAGTACGTGTTAGTAAGTGCGTCATTTTTAGCAATGATTACAATCGCAATGAGCCGGTTTGAAATTTGTAGTCCGCTATTAATTTTGGATAATGTACAACTACTACCTAAAATGAAATTGATTTACTAGTGGTAGAACGTCTTGTGGGGAAGATACCACCACCCTGCCTATTTCTGCCGTGAAGTAATAATGCCTTTCGGTTCGAAGGGTAGGGCAGCCGTTGTACCGTAAAAACGGAGACCTTAGAACTCATATCTCAAGTTAGGTGGCAGCATTTACGTTGTAGATGTCTATTGGCTCCGATAACCACTTAACATCAGGTCGGCCGTGAGGTCGTCCACCCATCTAAGCTATATAAAAAATACACTACATAAGTCATCAAAATCAAAGTGTTTTTTTCACATAGCCCTCTACGGGCCCTTTGGAATCATTATAACTTTACCACCGAATTCTAATAATATATGTATCAATAAAATAATGTTTTTGTGTGTTATGTAAGCAAATAAAATGCTTTCGGAGCTCACTGACGTATGGCTACAAACGTTGCTACTTTCATGTTTTAAAACTCAATAGGTATCTATTTATAACTATGTTTACATTCTATATTGTTTTCTGAGCGAGATTTCCGCAAGTTTCATCGCCTAAAGATCACGTACAGGGCCGTCAGCAGTAAGGGTAATTTGGTGATATTGCTAGCGACACATGTTACTGTATGTTTTTCGATACAGCCACCCCGATCGGTAGATTTGCACCCTCTTGAAATATGTTCACGGGAATGAGGCTTCCACATGAAAAACACCAAACTGAAATGGGGTGCAATCTGATAATCAATGAAAGTGATTCGTAAACAATCATAACTTACTGGGTATGTGTTATGTGATTTTGTTGTTCATGGTTTTGAATATTTGGTACGATTATGCATTAGCATATGGTTATAACAATATTTCCAATATTGAATATGCGACGCCAGATTATATTGATATTAATATAGCCGATATTTTTTTGTAAACGCTGAACAAAATTATTGTTCAAATAATTAATTTTTGTAGTAATTTGTGGATTAAAAGCGCAGAGAGTAAAACATTAGCAATTTGAGTATTTTTGTGATAAATATATAAAAGTTTTTGTGAAAGGCTGGCAGTTGTTAGCTATAATCTTCAAGAAACATCGTGAAACTTAAACATTGAAAAGCAATGTAATGCGATTGTAGTGTTTGATGATACAATCACAAAGGTTCCAAGGAACCCTTTGTACGCAGATTGATAGCCGAAGATGTGCCGATCACAAAGCGACTCAAAGAATGGTAGCGATCCTTAACAGGGCCGTAACCAGTTCAAGGTGTTAAGTTTTAGCACTGTAATGAAATGCGAAGTCTGCAACTGTCGTATCGTAGGTCTTAATTCTGAGTGTTTTATCTATACTAATATTATAAAGAGGAAAGATTTGTTTGTTTGTTTGTTTCGAATAGGCTCCGAAACTACTGGACCGATTTGAAAAATTCTTTTTCCATTAGAAGCCGACATTGTCCCTGATGAACAAAGGCTACTTTATTTATTTATTTTTTATTTTATTTTTTGGTTTCATGTGTGTTTTAATGTTTCCGAAGCGAAGCGAGGGCGGGTCGCTAGTAATCCAAATATAAGAAATTTCAAACTTAGACTATTCCTCAGAAAATTCATCCTAAATACATCATAGCTACTGGTGGTAGGACCTTTAGTGAGTCCGCGCGCGGGTAGGTACCACCACCCCGCTTATTTCTGCCGTGAAGCAGTAACGCGTTTCGGTTTGAAGGGTGGGGCAGCCTTGATACCTTAGAACTTATATCTCAAGGTGGGTGGCGCATTTATGTTATAGATGTCTATGGGCTCCAGTAACCACTTAACACCAGGTGGGCTGTGAGCTCGTCCACAAATCTAAGAAATAAATAAAAAAAAACAATAAAAACATAGCTGATGTGTGGTACTGTGTCAAGTTTTTGCTTAGAAGCGGTGTGGGTGAAAAATTGAAGTGAACTAAGCAATATAATAATTGCCTAAGTATTAGAATTCTTTTTTTTTCCTGATTACGTCCCTGTGCGAAAACGATCTCCGCATTGGAACTACGATCTATCAATTTGTTTAATTGGATTCTTTCTTTGTGATTTTTTTCCTTCTGTTTTCAAACAACGAACAAACCCATTGAGTTTTAGCGTTGTTCGTATTTACTCGATACATTGTGATAATGTTTTACCCTTCAATGCGCTTGCTGGATTTATTGAATCCAATTAACTTTCACGATTTGCTTTTGAATTGTTTTTCTTCTTATTATTATTGAAACTAGTCCAACGTAATGAATTTATTGTTTGTTGGAATTACATTGTTTTTTTTTTATTTATTGCTTAGATGGTAGGACGAGCTCGCAGCCCACCTGGTGTTAAGTGGTTACTGGAGCCACTGGCAGGGAAGTGGTACCTAATCGTGCGGACTCACAAGGGGCTCTACCACCAGTAACCACCTGATGGTAAGTGGTTACCGTCGTTCATGGAGGTCAGCAATGCCAGGGGCAGAGCCAAGCCGCTGTCTACCGCTAAAAATATTTAATTTCAAAAACCGGAAACAGCCCGTTGGATTCGAACACTGGCACAATTGCAATGCTCTATGCGAATATACAGGAAGCCTATCCTTTATTGCTCGTGGAATTATGTCTATGGACAATAATGACTAGGGTACTTGTATTCTATATATGTATACCTACCTAACCTATGTACAATTTACGACACCACTAAATTCAAAACAGAAACTTACGTAGGAGATAAAAACAGCCTTTTTCTGTAACGAAAATAATACATCAATCCAGAAGACAGCTAATTTCGGCAAACAATAACTTTTCGCACCTTTTCAGCTCGCTTCCTTTCCGTAATCAATAAATAATGGAATATTGTTAGCGATTGTTATAAGACACCCCAGTAAAAAAAATGTTTACAGGTAATATTTATGAACGCGTGCTACTACGTTCTACATTAATCAAATTTCGTATTGAAATTTAAAGACTGAGTAAACAACATAAGGAAAATCTTATGATCTTATAACTCCTCAAAAGACTAACGTGTAACCCTTTTTAATACGCTTTTATTAGCTTCAGACGTATGTTAGTATGTAACGGAATCTTTGAACATGATTTTGGCCCCCTTCAAAACGTCGGATTAACTCGAAATTTGGTATACTTATTAAGGACCGATGACGATTCTACATTTAAAAAAAAATGAAAAAAAAAAAATTGAAAAAATTTAAATTCAACTTCTTCTTGCTTCGGTTTTCTCAATACTGAAGGTCGTGAAATTCAATTAAAAATGAAAAATTAATAATTGATTAAAAAAACTAAAAAAATATTTTTACAATAAAATCATTTTTTCTTACACTATTTTTAATTCAAATTTATTAAAATTTATTTTCTAGTTTTTAGTTGGATTTTCTATAAAAGCATATATTTTTAGTTTTTTTAAACTAATTTATTATATTTGTATATGAAAGTATAGTTACGTGGTATTTATTTCATTGCTTCATTACCATATTATTCTAGGTCTGAACAATCAGTATAAAGACATTTTCAAAGGACGATTTTATTGTTAAAATTGTACTCTTTTAGACAACTGTTTAGCGAATATAGCGATGCTTCAGTTTACGTTCAATAATATTTATCACTATGCTACAAAGTAGTTGAAACATATAAATAATATACTTCATTTTACTTGCTTAAACAACTCCTCCTCCTTGCACGCCTTTCTCATTACTGAGTTACGCGATTCCCCTGATGAGAGATTAATTTCTTTTTGATGATACTCCTCCATCTGTGTCAATCCTTGGCATCATAGAGAGCAACATGCTCTTTGGTGTTGCGAATAAAGCGAATTTGGTCCTCCCATCTAATTGGGCTGCGGCCTCTTAGTCTCTTTCCAACTGCCTTCCCAGTAACCACATTATTATTCGTAAAATCGGGAATCACTCTTAAAGCGGTAATTGTTATAGAATATAAGATATCATCATAAAAAAACCCTTATTGTTCCCAACACTCGCCATCAGATGGATTTAAGCTGATGTATCATGAACAGCAAAAACGTATTAATTAGAAGATTTCAAATTGAAAAGAAGAAGGTGTATAATTCCCGGTGCAAGATTTTTAGTGTATGGGTTTAAAAGTGGCAGTGGAGGATAGTGACGACTTGAGTCTCCCGCTTAGGCGTGCATACTACGAATATTGCACCTTTCAGACTAACGTGAACTTTCATATAACGATCCTTGCAAGTGTCAATAAGCTTCACAATATTTAAAAATATACTTGCTGCTAGTACAATCAGTGTTTTGCACTATTGAGGACATTATTTATATTTAAAACAAATATGTATATAATAGAATGCTAACACATACTACTAATGACCATATAAATGTGACTGCTATTTACGCAACCTCAAAGGAAGTAAACATAAAACGTAAACAAACCCCGAAACGGGCAGTTAGCAGGTTTTTTGCAAACAACTTAAGGTGCCCACTAATGACCAAACTTATACTTTCTCTAATGTATCTTTAAATACACTGGGCGCCATTATCCGACCAAGTACAACGAACAAAACCGTGTGTTATTTCACATGTTATGTGATAACCAACAGATATAGATTAAGAAAGTTCGGAGAATCCAGTCTAGTCGTAATGAGATTTTGTCTGTTTAAATTAAATACTTGAATTGAATCTGGGCTCCGTTTTGGTTCATTTAATCGCTTCGAAGGATTCCCGCATTATTTGTATCCGCCAGCTTGTTTTATTTCCTTACTAAATTTACTCGTGTCATTTTCGGATTGCCTTACGTTTATTACTGAAAACGAAGACAAAAACTAAATTATATTGATAATCATTTTCACTTCCACAAAAGGAAAGCAATTAAGACCTGACAAAGAGCAGAAACTATTTTTCTTGTTCCCACAACAAATATTTTATGATCGTAAACTTTGTCAATTCAATTACGTGCACAAAAACAAGCCACTGTAAAATAAACCTTTTGATGTTCGTACCCGGGTAAAATGTATTGACATATTCAACTGTACCGAAACGGCGGTTGCCCGGGGCACTTTTAACCCGTCACTACGGGCACTTACGGGTTAATTTTATTGTTCGTGTAAAATTATTTTCCTTTTTCTCTTTCGTTCTGTTAATTAAAATAAATATGATACAGATTAATAAAAAGTTTGAGTTATTTTGTAATAATACATAGATTTATAGATATCGGTTCGAAAAATTTACGTAGATCAGGCCGCAAGCCTTAGAAAACCCGTTCAACAACACAAAAGAAACTGACTTTATATCTCAAAATTAATACGTTAATAGACTAGATTTTACGATCCAACGATGAGCTAAAATATACTTTTTCTCCTACCTACGCCGAAAGTTCGGTTTTCCTCCCGCTGTACAGGGAAGAAAGTGTAACTTTTCCTCCCTGGGTACTGACAAGTGCGTATGCACGTTAGTGTCTACGTCTGCTCTCACGCACCTAGAATTTTCCGCCATTGTTGTGCTCGGGTAATTTGCAATATAGCGTTTAGTTTAAAAGTGAAATAAACAAAAGGCAATAAAATTTAATAGTGAAGTATTAAACAAAGATAAGTTCATCAGACAGTTCTTATTCAATTAGTAGTAATTTACGTAAAAATTAAAAAACATTTAAATTGTTTTTTTATGAGCATGGGGGGCTCCGCCCCCCCTACCCCCCGCCATGGCTCCACTCCTGTACCCAACCGAGGCTTCGCCCCTGGGCCCCGGCTCAGTACTCCACGAACTTTCTTCATCCTGGTAGGAGAAAAAATAGTATGTGCATCGCGGGAAAAAAGTAGGACATCTCATCCCGCGTGTTTGCCACCCTCGCCTTCAGCTCGGATAATTTTACACGCGGGAGGAAATATCCTACTTTTCTCTCACAATGTACTATTAAATATGTAGATCTGGACTCATACTTTCTCAAATTACTATTGATACAATTCGATTTCAATAAATTATTTATTCACAGTATCAGATCATAGACGTTATGGTGTTTTTTCCCTACCTATTCACTGGTAGCCTAAGAGGCTATTCCAGCTACGCCCGGACGAGTAGGTTAGCTCACGGGTTCAACCTGAGAGAATTTACTAGCCCTAGTAAGGGTAGAGTAGACCCACTGAGAAGATCCGGCGATAAGCACAGTGGACTATCGCTTCCATTAACGCCTAAAAATAGAATGAACTGAGAGCTCTTCTGCTATCCAAACTAAGATTAATGATAAACTATCAAATTAAATGGAATATAAATGTGTGAAAACTACCCACAGAACTACGAAGTGCTATAGAGGTGACATCAAATATCATAACATTAAATAGTAAAAACGGAAGTCACTTAAAACTAAACAGCGCGAATAGTGTTGTTGTAATGTACACATTTCGTTAGTTTCAAATAAAGCGAAACATTAGAGTGCGTTTGCAAACTGAATTTGCCTCCGGGCGTACAAACTGAGCATCCAGAGACCGCAACGTGTTTAGTCTAAAACTACAAATGGAAATTTCATTGTTATATAAATGTATTTCGGTAATGGAACAAGTTGCTGCCTGAAATTTAATTCAGTTAATGGAATTTAATTGGGCCGGTATGTACGAATTAGGATTTTGCGCGAAAATCTTCCTGTGAATCTTGGTATAAATATGTGACGTTATTAATTAGTTAGAGGAAATTGCCTTAGTTTAATCCTTATTGAATGTGTACGTACGGTTGTAATACTCTTTGAACGGGTATGAACTATGACCATGGAAATTGTAAAGTAATCGATTCGTTGGAAATATACATATATTCACTAGAAATTTTAATACATTTTTTATTTTACAGATTTTTTATTGCCGTCGTAGGCAGAGAAGAGCATACGATCCACCTGCTGGTAAATTATTATCGTCTCTCATGTACACCAGCAATACCAGAGGCACAGCTAACCTGTTGTCTACTGATTAGAAGTTTAATATATATTCTAAGAAAGAAATGTAAAAGTGCTCGGAGAACACGGTGAATGGAAATTCCAGAGTCAGATAAAAGAGATGGAAATTTATCTTGGATGAACAATATCTCGAGTATTAACCAATTGAAAAGGCTTAGCCACACAAGGTGCTGAATATAGAACAAATTTAACATAAACGTGTTTCCAGAATGTAACAGACATTTCAATGCCAGTTCCGGAAGACAGTTACGAAAAGGTCTGTTATTTAAATAACATCGACACAGAGAAATACTAGATTCGCTTTATACTTCAACAAATAGACATAGATCCTAATTAATAGATTCGCAAAACTAACATCATAATCTTACCAATTTATAACTCTTAAGGCAGTCCTCTGATTTACTAAGATTTAAGGTATTTGGAGGCATACGATCTGATATTGAAGCCTTTTTTAATTTTTTTTTATTTTAATTTGAGAATTAACGAATAGTACTCTTAAAATTTTAGCTTTTTTCGGGTAGAGGGCCGAACCTCCTACGAGGTCCCCGCGCAAAAGGGGCGCGCGGGGTATGTGAGACTCAACGATCTGCATGGTGTTGTGAGCAGACCGCGGGCCCAAGGATTTTAGAGCCCAGCCACTAAACGACTCCCCTGCACTCTTACACCCGACGTCCGATCCCCTCCGAGGTCAGAACCCGGATGAGGTAGGGGGGCTACCGCGGTCAACACTACAACCAGACAGCGCGGCTCACCCCAAGGACGCCCGGCCGACGGAGCCTTCGAGGCGAATCGAAGGCTCTGAAACGTCGGCCGTCTCGGTACGGCAGCCCGTCGGGCCGCCCAGACGGTGCCGCTGGTGTCCCGGAATACCCCGCTGGACCAGAACCAGCCTGCCGGGTCGGGACGCGATACACCGTCGACCGGTCGCTCTAATCACTCCACGGCAGCGCGCTAGAGTGCTGGTAGCGCGCCGCGCGGCCTCACCCCCTCAGGTCGCCTTGACCTTCACCGGGGGGAGGCCGCCACCTACAGGGGCCGGGACGTACGGGCGTATTCCCGCCTCCGGCCCCCGGCTCGACGGCGACGGATCGGTGCGGAAAGGGAAGAGCTCTCCCTCTCTCGCTCCGCCGCCTCCTTCTGCGAGATGGTGGACTCGCAGAAGTCGAGCATCGCCTTCCAGGACGCGTCGCTGCCGAGCATCGTAGCCACGACGCGCGGCAGCGAGAGGTCCTCTCCAATGACCGCGACGAGGGCGGCGCGTTGCTCGTCAAATCCAGAGCAACGCGCCAGCGTGTGTTCCGCTGTGTCTTCCTCGTCGCGGTCCGCGCAGTGGTGGCACTGCGCCGTCGGTTCCCTTCCGGCTATTTTGAAAAGATACCGGCCAAAACAAACATGGCCGGTCAACATTTGCGTCAGCCGGAAGGTGAGGCATCCGCGGTCGCGGCCCACCCAGTCCGCGAGAACCGGGCGGACCGCCTCGACGGTACGGAGGCCGGCCGACGGGTCCGCCAAGCGGCGAGACCACGCCTCCAGCACGGACCGCCGAGATTGGAGCCTCCGCGCTCGAACTACTCCTTCGCCGGGGCGCCCTTCCCCCCTAGAACGAAGGTCGCTACGCCACCGGTAATCGGCAGCGAGCGCCTCCGCCTCCAGGTCCCAGGGTGGCGCCCCGGCGAGCAAACACGCCGCCTCGAAGGAGACGGTGCGGTATCCTCGGATCGCCCTGACCGCGATCGCGCGCTGCGGACGTCGCAGCGCGGCGACGTTCTGGCGGGTCAGGGCGTGGCACCATACGGGCGCGCCGTATAGTGCCATCGACCGCACCACCCCCATGTAGAGGCGGCGCGCCACCTGATCGGGACCCCCGACGTTTGGAAGCAGCCGGCTCAAAGAGCCGGCCGTCGCCATCAGTCGAGGGCCCAACTTCTCAAAGTGTTAAAAAAAAAAAATTTTACCTGCTCTGAGATTTTTTAAATTTGGTGCAACTATTCAAGTTGTCTTTTGTAAGAACATCTTTGTTTATTAAATTACAATTCACAGCTTGAGACGGTCTCGTCTTTGGGAAGAAAAAGTGAAATATGTAATAACGAATCCGTTTTCAAGCTATTTCATATTCAAGATCTATGATGTAAAATTCAGGTTAAATGTAATTTGATTTAAAAGTGATGAAGCTATTGAGTGTTTCCACCAGATAGTGTACTCTTTTTTGGGCGAATCCAGTAATATTAATCTTTGTAATTTGTGGTGAAGGAAGGGTCAAGTCTGCACGTGATATATGAATAGAAAAGCCCTTTCTTTGTCCTCGTTAGATAACCGCCGAGGATTCGTATTGTCGCTTTAATACATTAATCATTAAAATTACTCTGAGGTCAGTTTGACCCGAGCTGAAATGTTTTTCAAGCAGAAAATTTTTGGAGTGCCGTAATTTTAAGGGTTCATTTGTTTTAAAAGTACAGTATTCAAATGTTTTGTAGATATGCTGGAGATGTTCAATGAATTGAATAAGTAAAAGTGTTTTTGTTTGGCCAGATGATATTCTTGTTTATTGCTAACTACCTCCGTATTCTGTATCAGAACCTGTTCTGTAGTATCAGAATACTGGGGCGGAACAACAAGATTTTTGTTAATAAATGACAAGAGTATTTTGAAACTACTTTGAATATGTGAAATACCGGTGCAATTCTAATTTTGTGTTCAATATATTAGTATATTAGAAAATATTATCTATATTATATGCCATGGTTTGTATTAAGCGTAGAAATACACTACCGTCTACACATGACTATTGTGATGGAGTAAAAGCCACAAAGCTACACATACAGTTGGATGGAGAAGGTCATACCAATGCTACGTTGTTCCCTCGAAGCTAAAACTAAAGGCTATATCGGACATGCTCGATATATAAATAAATAAGGGATTTGATTTTAATGGAGGACATACTGAAACTACCACATTCTACAGAACTTTGGCTTGTGGTACTGGTGCATTGCAAATGAAATAGTCAAAATGCTACATAAAAAATTTGTTAGATGGTCGAGTTTCTACTCTATTAATCATTTTATATTTGAAAGTATTTTTAAATTGACGTAGACAGGATAATAATAGTATTGAATGATCATCGGCATCTGTAGATATTGGAAGACGCCATCCAACTTCCGTCTGCGTACAAGGGCAATAAAAAAAAAATTAGTGAATCCTAATTTGGGATCAGATGACCGTGGGTGATTTGTTAAAAAGAAAGTGGTGATATTCTAAGCAGAAACCATACAGCCTGTTAACCTGGAAACATAAAAGGTTAAGGATTTCATTAAAGTACGATAAGTCTTCTGAATATTGATTATTATTTACATTATTATGTTTATCTGAGACACCTGTGCCAGACAGCGAAGAATAATATCCTGCTGCTTATTTATTTGGTATCTCAATTTCCAGTTGAACGAAGCATTTTTTTGTGGGGGATCAAAGTTCACGGCCCATGTAGCAATCAATAGGTATACAGTTTGATATATTCGTTGCCATAAAATGATGTCGAATTTTATTTCTCCTGAAAATATTTTGTTATGTTAGATTAAAAAAAACATAAAGTGGAGAAAATTTAAATATAGTTTTAAAAATTGCTTGTTCTAAATTAACGAAATCAAAGGTTTAATTCAAGTCAACGTACATATTTTATTATATATCATATTTATTTCGTTTACTTGAGATATTGCATCTAGTGGGAAAAAAATCTTTCAAAATTTTCACCACAGCGGTGCGCTGGTTCTATATTTTTGGAAAGAAGCTTTTGCGGGGGCAAGTATCGCTAAAAGATGAACAAAAAGAGGGGCGGCAGACCGAGGCTAGGTTATGAGGAGTAGACGTACCTGCCAACCCGTCGCTAGCTTCTTACAGGCTGCAGAATTCAACGGACGTGATTGCTAGACGACGCGTAATGGCGGCGGCTGGCCTGACGACTTGACACGGCACTCCACTAAATTGTTTGTTCATAAAACTAGTATACCACTCGTACAACGACGAGTATGATTGTCAGTAAGAGTTCGTAATTTAATAGAAAATTAATAAAAGTCCATAAAAATATTTAGGTGAAAAAACAAGCGGCGTGTACAATGCGCGCGGTGCGGTCGGCGATAGTGTTCTTTTTTTTTACTTTTGCTTTTATGTTTTTTTTTTTTATAACTGGCCATGCGATAGATTTTATGTCTACTTTCATTAAAAAAGAAGCAGCATCCATATTACATTTATTAAAAATAAAATTTCACATAGATTATAAAAATAAAAATAAAACAATAACAAAAATTTCCGAATAGAATAAAAATCTATGTCAAAAAAGTTACAAAGAATAATAATAACAAAAAAAGAATGTTAAAACTACCTTAACCTAAAGGCTGGTTTGGATCCAGAGTGTTGGTTACTGGTGGTAGGACCCTTTGTGAGTCCGCACGATTAGGTACCACTACCCTGCCTCTTTCTGGCGTGAAGCAGTAATGCGTTTCGGTTTGAAGGGTGGGGCAGCCGTTGTAATTATACTTGAGACCTTAGAACTCATATCTCAAGGTGGGTGGCACATTTACGTTGTAGATGTCTATGGGCTCCAGCAACCACTTAACACCAGGTGGGCTGTGAGTTCGTCCACATATCTAAGCAATAAAAAGAAAAAAAACACGCGTCACAGTTGCATTATTGGGCAGTCCAGATCCAAATTAATTATTCTTCGAAGCCATTTTGGACTTTTATTATTCATCTAAGTAATTCTAATTTATTTTGTTTCAGCTTACTTAACGAACTATAAAGAGCGTCGGAATATCTCGATAAAAAACTTGTTAAGAATATGAAAGGTAAGAATAAACTGTTTGGGAAATTGGGACATCATTCAAAAAATTACCTCTCGTCAACTCGGGAACGAACGAAGTAATAGCATCGGCGCAAGTTGGGAATAAATAGCGAGCTATTACCGTATGTATACGGGTTAGCAAAGAAAAACCTAATAGTGAAATAGTTGTTTCTTTTGTCAAGTAACACGTTTTTGGAAGTTTCAAACCTTGTTTTATGAAAAAGTAATCGCCTGAACCCTGATTGGATGTATGGTTTCAACGGGTTCTGAATGTAATTTATTCTCGTGTGCTTCTTAAGCGTATAATAGTTGAAAAAAATCTAGCCTGTGATGGTTGAATTTTTTATTTTTTTATTGCTTAGGTTTGTGGATGAGCTCACAGCCCACCTGGTGTTAAGTGGTAACTGGAGCCCATAGACATCTACGACGTAAATGCGCCACCCACCTTGAGATATAAGTTCTAAGGTCTCATTAAAGTTACAACGACTGCCCCACAATTCAAACCGAAACGCATTACTGCTTCACGGCAGAAATAGGCAGGGTGGTGGTAACTACCCGTGCGGACTCACAAGAGGTCTTACCACCAGTAAATATAGAGAGAAATTATAAAAAATTACAAATAAGAAAATCAGCTGAATATAACTGTATTAATAAAAGCGGATTAGAAGGATGTATGAATATTTGCTGCTTTTTTACGCAGAAACTACCGAACGAATTTTGATGAAACTTCTTAATTATAGCCTATTAGACATCCTTAAGCATCCGAATATCATATAGGCTATAGAAAAATCAAAGGACGCTAAATTTCACGCCATTATGTAGTTTCAAGAAATTTATATTTTGCATACAATTACAATTGCATACAAATACGAATTGTACCCATAAACAAATAACTAGATTTTTTTCTTCTGCTAAATATATAAATCGACAATGTGATAAACATTAGATTTTCCGGTCTCGATAAATGCTGTCAACAAATAATTCAGAAACGTAAAAATAAAACCGGCACGCCGATAAGCCGTATTTCTTAGAACTTGCACCTCGTCTCGGGCTTCGTAGGTTATCCAAAATTCGGGTCACGAATTCCGGCTATGAGCCGTGTCCGATGGATCGCTGCTCATCTCGGATCAATCGCGGGGCGGAGGTGTCCTTAATGGAGATTTTACACGTGATTTCCGGGGACTGCCGACATTTCAACCGATATACCTGATTATGGCGCCGGCTGAATTCGGTGGAAAGTTTGTGATTTTTTTTTCCGGATTAAGTGCCCTTTAAATGTGATTTCATTGATCGGTTATGGGGAGGTAATAATGGTAATAATAAATAAATTTAAAGTAATTAATAAAATCTAAACTACTATTATAAAGCTGAAAAGTTTGTTTGTTTGAACGCGCTGATCTCAGGAATTACTCGTCCGATTTGAAAAATTCTTTCAGGGTTAGATAACTCATTTATTGAGGAAGCCTATAGACTATATAACATGATGGTAAAGCCAATACAAGTGGAGCACCGATAAAGAATGTTTCAAAATTGGTGTTTAAATAGCTCCTTAACATTCTATAATTCAAAAATATTTTCACTTTCTACGTAAATGAAGTGGGGGTAAAATTTAGCGTTATGCCAAATTAACTATTCAACGCGGATGAAGTCGCGGACAAAAGCTAGTAATAAATAAAATAATAAATAAATTCACGTTTTGAATATAATATTTATAATAAAAGCCTTATCTTGGTTTACAAAATTCGCTTAATCATCATCATCATCATCATCATCATCAGCCTTTATCTGCCCACTGCTGGACATAGGCCTTCCCCAATGCCTTCCACATAATGCGGTCCTCCGCCTTCTGCATCCAACGACTTCCCGCCGTGCGCACTAAGTCGTCAGTCCACCTGGTTGGAGGACGCCTCACGCTCCTTGTACCCATCCGTGGCCTCCATTCGAGGAGTTTCGCTTAATGAATTGTGGATTTTGTGAATTGAATGGAATTGCTTGATGAATTGTTTCAGATCCATTTGATATTAATCAATTACCATTACCGGATTGCAGATCAGGTGAAAACGAAAGAGATTGCCAAGCTGCAAAAATACGCAGAAAGGTGGAATTAGCTCGTGCTAGATAACATCCTATGCCATCTGCGTTGGCTTAATATATTGTGTATATTAAGAAAAAGAATACAGTGAATTAAACCGAAAAACTTGTAAATGATATTACAACTACGGACGTTTGATAAGATATTCAAAGAAATCCGGATCTGCGATCTGAAAAAAAACCTCTTCAAAGTAAAAACAAAACGAACCATTCCCAATTTAGAATTAATGAATACCTAGTTTGTTATTCTGTAAATGTATATAGTTGTTATGTCCTAGCATCCCCTACTGATATATTACACTTAATTAGGGTAGCGCTCATTAAAGACGTGACGTCAAACGAAGCTCGCTACCCCCATTATGTATACGGAGAGAACACAAAAATTATCAAGCTACATTACCCATCCATATTGTACGCCGCTATATATCCCATCTCTATGCTGCAGTCAAAGTGTGAAAGCAAAAACGCAATATCACGCGGCATAAACGTTTTGTGTAAGCTTGGCGCAGATTTCTGCTTTATTTTTTCTGGGGCAGGTGATGGATTGCCCGGTGTTTTCTTGTGTAATTTCCGGACGCTAATTGCTCCGGGCATCCGTCACGGGAAAATGAAAAAAAAAGAAGAGAAATTTTGTAGCGTAGTAGATACAGATTTAATAACTGTCAGTTTGTGTGTAAAATGTGTTTTGGTGTGATTTTTACGTGGAACACAAATTTGTTTTAAGAATAATATTGTTTTCTTATGATTTTGGCCTAGTTACAATAGAAAGTTAATAGGTTTTACTAAAAAATCAATTACCTAAAAATATAATTTGTTATATAAATATAAGTTGTACATATACGTATATGTATTTCACTGGAATGGTACACCGCGCGTAGTTCGTTTCCAAATGATTCTTGTCCACCTGATGGTTGTCTGGAAGAGATCGCTCTTAGCGATAAGACCGCCAATTGTACTTTTTTGTTTTAATGCATCGCACTGTTTATTTGTTTTTTGGTGTACAATAAAGAATACTCTCTCTCTCTCTCTCTCTAATTTGTGCATTTAATATAAAATTGAAACCTTGACCTCAAGTCTCAAATGTGGCCAGAATTTACATCGTGATGTCTATTCGTTCCGGTATCCACATAAGACCAGGTAGACCGAGAGATGGTGTACTCGACTATCAAATAAAATAAATGTGTGCATATTAGCCAATATGCGGCTTCTTCTCAACAAAGAATTTGTTTACACATATATAATAATAATAAGTAGTATTTATTCTATGCCAAAAATTGGTTTGATCGTAAATGGAACTCGTAAAAATAACACATCCATAAGACGAAAAATATCTAATACAATAAGAGTCTGGCCTTATATTAAATGAAAACACAGAAGTCCGTCTTACAAAAACACTTCGAATCGTTCGTTTATTTTCTCGAAACGTCTCCGATATTTTATTGATATACTAGCGACCCGCCCTCGCTTCGCTTCGGAAACATTAAAACACACATGAAACCAAAATAAATAAATAAAAAAATTATTAAAAAAAAGTAGCCTATGTTCATCAGGGACAATGTCGGCTTCTAATGGAAAAAGAATTTTTCAAATCGGTCCAGTAGTTTCGGAGCCTATTCGAAGCAAACAAACAAATCTTTCCTCTTTATAATATTAGTATAGATAATATGAGTATTATTTCAATTGGTTATATAAATACACACTAAATTAAATTGCTAAAATTCGTTTTTATTTTAAATTTAATATGAAATATGTACTTACTTACACAAGTTCAAGAATTTTTACGATAAAAAAATTGTATTAAAAAACGGTAAGAAATACAATTCGTGCAAACACCGATAGGACGCCTAGTAGACTCGCCCGGATAGTTACCACTACTGTGCCGATTACTGTCGCAAAGCAGCAATGAGTTCTGATTTGAAGGGTACAGACAGCCGTAATACTATATAATTGAGATTTTATAACTCAAGGTGGGTAGCCGGATTGACGTAGTGATGTCTATGAGCTCCGGTGAGCGCCTAACCGCAAGTTAGTTATTGCTTGTTCAACCGGCTACGAAAAAAAAAAGGTTTGTAACTTGATGCTTATATTACTTGTGCTATCCTACTTGTTCCTGCCGCGAAGAAGTTATCATCATCTCAGCCTGTCCATTATCCACTCCTGAACATAGGCCTCTCCAGTCGATGTCCAGTGCGGCCGGTCCGTAGTCACTTTTTTTTATTGCTTAGATTTGTGGACGAGCTCACAGGTAGGTAGGACCTCTTGTGAGTCCGCACGGGTAGGTACTACCGCCCCGCCTATTTCTACCGTTGTGACTATCTGCCGCCGTTCAGCCGTTGTAACTATACTGAGACCTTAGAACTTATATCTCGAGGTGGCTGGCGCGTTTACGTTGTAGATGTCTATGGGCTCCAGTAACCACTTAACACCAGGTGGGCTGTGAGCTCGTCCAACCATCTAAGCAATAAAAAAAAAATCTTTTCCTTACTGCTTTGACCACCTTTTTCGTACGAACACTACGTGGACGGCCAGATCTTTTTCTGTCACAAACAGAGGAGGTCTCATTGCACCTATTAATAGCCCGGTACACAAACATTTTACTAATTAATACCAAGCGTATGGAGAGTTTTAAAAATTGCATTTGGCTCCGTACCTACTTTGTGTAATGCAATCACAGCCATTCGGTTCTATTTATCACCCCACTCCATTTTAATATCGCAAAATATTGTACAATTTATTGGCGCCAAAGTGAGAAAACTCAATGAGCAATCGTATAAAAATGACAGATTCCATATTCAAATGTAATATTTTGTTTATTTTTAATTGTAACACTATTTATGGCCAGACTAAGTATAGCCGTTCCACACTGCGCTTGCCAGTACTCTCTCCACTTGAGGATCATTCTGCCCCATCGCCAATCCGATCTTCGCGCTATGTGGCTGGCCTACTGCCACTTCAGCTTGCTAATCCTACAAGCCATGTCAGTAACTTTGGTTCTTCTACGGATCTCCTCATTTATCAAGAAGTTATACATACAACATAACTGAAGTATCGAGCTCATATATCAACGACTGTAGTCTCGTTAACTTTTATATCTATGGGATACAGGGACCATGACTTCGTACATCCATCCAATCGTTGATCTTAAAAAGTTTTCTATAAAACGAATATACGCTTTGTTTCTAAAATCCTGAACAATGACTTTTCATTTACCGGTAAAACAATAATTACCATTGGAAATACAAAGAAAACACCGCTTTTATTATGTTCAATCCGACCATTACGTTTAATCTCGGTCTTGTGGAAAGTAAAAGAACGCTTAGCGGGAAAATTTACGTATAAAAGAAAAGAAAAGCATTAAGTATTTAAATTGGCCGAAAACTTCGAATCGAGTTTTGTCGAAGTAACCGAATAATCATATTTCTGAATAATTCATGATACTAATACATTATATTTGTTTAATATAACGTGAATCAAAATTACAATTTATATATTTTAGATTTAGACTCAAACGTATAATGTAAATCGTTATATATATGGAAATAAAGAAAATTAAGTTACAAAACTAAACGATGTATAACTGTCTTATTTATTTATTACACTTCATGTAAAATTTACACTGGCGGACTTAATCCCTAAGGCATTCTCTACCCGTCAACCAAAGGTAGTGCAGAGTAAATAGTGGTAGGTGCAATGAAATTTATATTAAGTTACGATTACATACAGAAAAAAGTATATATATTTATATGTTGGAGTATTTCTACTTTCGGGTAGCGACATGGTAAGCGGGCGGTCTTCGTAAGTCAATAAAACCAGAAATGAACTCAGAGCGTATATTACGCAGGAGCGCTCCGTCCGACACGGCGACTCGCTCGCTTCTGAGCTCGAGAGTTTTTTTTTTTTTTTTTTTTTTTTCCTACCTAAGCTGAGAGCCTTGAGAGGCTATGTCAGCGTAACCCTAACTTTAGTAGGTGAGCTCACGGGGCTCAAACCTGACGATGTTGCTAACACGAACCCTAGCAAGAGTCGTGCTTCGCAGAATCTACCACCGGATCGGAAACGCGACCCACTGAGAAGATCCGGCGAGAAACTCAGTGGGCTGTGTCTGAGAGTTAATTTACTCGTCGAGCCCTTCGTCGCAAGCGACGGGTTCGACGAGAACGGTGACCGGTGCTTGAATTACCTAAAAGCACCGTTAGTGGATCGGGTGGATCCGAGATGACGTGTTTTGGGCGACGTCGACTGCTTTCCATTCTGTCCGCAGGATCGGGAATGTAGTTACCGGCGGCCACGATGAGAGGGTTCTCGTGTCGTGCCGCTTTATCGAAGTGGCGCATGGACGCCGACTGCAGATACTTACTGATGGACTCTAAGTCCAGGTCGTCATGGAGGTCGACATTCCTGACGAACCACGGGGCTCCGACGGCTATCCTGCAAAAACGGGATTGAATGATTTGAAAGGATTTTAAGTGTATGCGGGCCGCGTGAGCGAACACTACACTTGCATAGGTCATGACGGGGCGTATGCAAGTTTTGTAGAGTGTCACCTTATTTCTAAGGGACATTTTACTTCGCCTACATATCATCGGGTAGAGACGTCCTAGAATGAAGGCGGCACGGTCGCGTACCGTCTTAATGTGGGGGCGGAATGTCATCCTACTGTCGAGGGTGACGCCTAAGTACTTGACCTTCGGGGCCCACGGTATGGGCTGGTCGAACATCGTGATTGGGCGAACGGCGGGGGCGGGGGTGTTGACGCGCCTAGTCGGGAGAGGGATGCTCAGCGTGGTGTTCGGAGGGCGACCCCTTTTGAAGAGCACCGCTGTGCTTTTCGTGGGGTTGATGTCGATGCGCCACTTCCGGAACCACTGTCCCATGGTGGTAGCTGCGGTCTGAAGTCGTCGATGAAGCAACGCCTTCTTCCTGCACGAGTAGTAGATGGCGGTGTCATCGGCGAAGAGCGCCAGATGGGTCTCCGGAGACCGGGGTATATCGTTGATATACAAACTGAATAGTAACGGGGAGAGGGCGGAGCCTTGCGGGACTCCGGCTGTGACGTGACGGGGCCGGGAACGCGTTCCCTCGACTCGATATCGGAACGAACGGTTCGACAAGTAGTCTCGTATGATGAGCACGAGTCTGTCTGGCACTCCCATGTTATACAGTTTGTATATCAAACCGTTGTGCCAGACTTTGTCGAACGCCTTCGCTATATCGAAGAAGAGGGCTCCTGTCGGAATGGGTTTCCGCCTGTTCAGCCCTAGTAAGATGTGCTCCGTGAGGCGGTGCACTTGATGGACGCACGAGTGTCTGGCGCGGAATCCAAACTGCTCGTCTATAAGAATTTTATTCGCGGATACGAAATCCCAGAGGCGTTTACGAAGGAGCCGTTCGTATAATTTGCCTATCGCCGGGAGGAGACTGATGGGGCGGTAACTCGCGGTTTCGTTATTCGGTTTGCCCGGCTTGTGTATGCCGATAACGTCCGCTTCTTTCCACGCCGCGGGAAAGATGCAGTTCGTCATAGCAGCATTTAATATCGTGGCCAACATCGTTATCAGTTGGGCTGGTAACAGTTTTAGCGCGCGGTTGCGGATGCCGTCGGAGCCGGGAGCTTTCCGTGGTTGTAGGCTGTCGATCGCCTCCTTAACCTCGGAAGTGGTAATGGGGGGTAACGCGTCCGAGGGCGGCAGGGAAGCTCTGCGCTCGACCTCCCTGTCGACGAACTCGGTGTGTTCGGGGTCCGCGTCTTGAGTGCTGGTGGTGCACTGTTCTTGCAGTGCATCGGCCAGCAACTCTGCCTTGTCATCGTCATCGTAAGCCGGTGGTTGGCCTGAGGGGCGTACGAGAGGCGGCATAGTGACGATAGTTTCGGACTTGAGGGTCCTAGCTAGTCGCCAGTATGCTTGGTGAGTGGGCGCGAGTTCTTCTAAATAACTATCCCAGTTTTCGTTTCGGGCGTCGCTTAAGCGGGATTTGACCTCCCGCTGTAAGCGACGCATCCGAGTCCGGTTTGAATCCGTGGGATATCGATCGTAGGCCCGGATTGCCGCGTTTCTGATTCTAACGAGGTCCCTAAGATCGGGGGAAAGTCTGATGCGGTGGAAGCAGTCCTCCACATCGACTTGTTTCGAGGATCTTATGATCGCCGTCGAGACGTGATCAGTGAAGATGTTTATGGAAGCTCGAGAGACAACAACGGAGCGTTTTTATAGCTAGGTATCGTGGTGGGACGATGTTGTTTACGATTCTTATCTTGCACGTGTTGTTTTCGATGAATGCTTGCACCTGTTGTTTGTCGTCCCAACTTTATTAGTCATGAACTAATGGTTTATAAAAAAACACGCGCCGACATATATACACAATCACAATCACAATCACAATCACATATACATATACATATACATATACATACATACATACATATACACATACATACATACATACATATAATAGTTTATACAATATTAAAAGGAATATATTAATAAATTCTTTTGATGTATAAGAAGAGAAATCCTAAGTTCTACTTGTTATTTGGAGTTTACCAGAATCCACAGAGTTTTGTAAGGAATTGTCAAGGAAATGCCATAGCTTTGCATATCTTTGGCATGGATGGTAAAATACTGTAATAATTAATTCCGTCTACGTAGTTCTTGTAAATATATTTTTTCATATCTACTAAAAGAATACATTCAATCGCCGCCTCTCCTGAGTTTTACGCAGATAAATGATGCTGTAAAATCAATAAGCGATCGAGAAAGAACCACTTTAAATTCACCACCGATCTGCATCACAAAGAAAACATCGTAGGAGGAAAGAAAATAATGAAGTTTTAAGCGCGACCGGTGGCGTTTGGTTCAGTGAAAGTACACGCCTATCGGAGCATACTTTTTCATTTGAATTTATAATTCGAAGGTTCTTTAATGATTTATAGTGAAGAGTATGATTGGTAATTGTTATAGATAGTCAATTCGAAGTCCTAATTTACTAGAATTAAGCGTCTAGCACATCAAAATGTGTTAAACATCACAATGCACCATAATGTTAATCACCTATAGAAATCTTAAAAGCATTGAAATGTTCACTGAATTGGTGTGCTGTGTTCGAGCTCTGTATTAAGCAGGTATAAATGATTGCTGTGTTAAAAAGGGGTGGTCAGTTGTGTCAAACCAGTAATTGCGTCAATTTACAATGAAATGTTAGAAATAAAATTCATTAGCAATGACATTCAGATAAAATGACTGACTAAACTAAATCAAAAAAATCGGAAATTTCAATTCGAATTGGAATATCAAAAACGCTTCTGGGTTATTAAGTACTCGAGTCATCGGTAAATGTCTTATTATAAAATGAAATTTTTGTTAAAAATTTGTCAAATCTAAAAGTGAATTTTAATTTCGATATAATTAGATGAGAGAGAAACTTCGAAGCGGTTTGATGTAAACAGCCGTTTCAACGGTCCGTTTTAAAATATGAATATAAATTGGCAAAGTTTAGAGTTGCTCAAATTCAGAGGGAGCTTTAAAATTATTAACACGACAACATTACGGTTTATGATTCATGAATCATTTTAACCAGAAAACTGGATGGATGCAATAATGAAGTCGTCGTAGCCTAAAGGATAAGAAGTTCGGTGCAAGGATATTCGAATCCCACAGGCGGGTACCAATTTTCCTAATGAAATACATACTTAACAAAAGTTCACGATTGACTTCCACGGTGAAGGAATAACATCGTGTAATAAAAATTAAATCCGCCGAATTGCGTAATTACTGGTGATAGGACCTCATGTGAGCCCACGGGTAGGTACCACCACCCCGCCTATTTCTGCCGTGAAGCAGCAATGCGTTTCGGTTTGATGGGTGGGGCTGCCGTTGTAACTATACTTGAGACCTTAGAATTCATACCTCAAGGTGGGTGGCGCATTTACGTTGCAGATGTCTATGGGCTCCAGTGACCAATTAACACCAGGTGGGCTGTGAGCTCGTCCATCTATCTAAGCAATAAAGAAGTAAATAAAATAAAAGTTTTTAGGACTGTAAAACTGCTTACTTTTTGTTTTTTTTTTAATATTTCTGCACGAAAGAGTTTTGTTTTATTTGCAATCGTCGGCAACTTTGAAGGAGTACGGATGAATACAGTATCTTCGAGTGCTTGAAAATTTTACCTCATATGTCTCAAGTGGTGACGCTGCTGTCCTCCAAGTTTCAATAGTCAATTTTAAAAGAGAAACAAAGATATTTACGATTTTCGTTATTACTTTTAAGCCTTTTTGGCGCAACTAACAATAGAAGTGGCTATGTATTAGGTTTCGTATGTAAGGACATAATATGAAATTGGTGTTTTGTACGATAGGAATATAAAGTCAATTTTATTTTTCCAAAAAATATATAATGAATCGAAGTATGCACCGTTGTTATCTAAGCACTTTTGCCATCTCATAGGTAACTTGAAAAAAAAAACATGGGAGCGAAAATCAATAAGCTCTTTGAAGGCGGTTTGGAAAACGTTGATACCAAAAATGCCATAAACGTACCGTGCTCTCTTTTGCTACACCAGCGCCGTACACATCGTTAATTCTTCGAGATGTTTCTGCAGCACTGGTGCCACGCTAGAATTCGTACTCGTAAATATACCGATATTTCATGTTTTCCATTGTGCAGTAATAAGCGACTTAAAAAAAAATAGGAAAAAATAATTAATGACTGTTTAGAAAACTCAGATATATCAGCTAAATGAATTTATAAATATTAATTTGGAATTCTTAACCAAAGAGGAGATATTTCAGATCAAAGTGGTCAGTACGACAAAACGCTAATTTCATATGTAAGGACCTAATACTAATATTAGTAAACAGCTAACGTGTTGTCAATATTGACCACAAAATGCTTCTGGATTTGATAATGATAGGGGCTGTCCCACATACTTCTACTTGTTCATTAACTTATAATTATATCAGTTGACTATTTATTGTGATGTCTATAATAAATAAGGTATTATTTGAGTAGTATATTTCCAGATAGCTTTGTAACATTCAAAAACGAACACAGTATCTTCAGGGGTCACTGAAAATGTTCCTTCATTTATAGCCCATAGACATCTATAACCTAAATGCCGCCACCTACCTTAAGATATAAGTTCTAAGGTCTCAGTATAGTTACAACGGCTGCCCCACCCTTCAAACCGAAACGCATTACTGCTTCACGGTAGAAATAGGCGGGATGGTGGTACCTACCCGCGCGGACTCACAAGAGGTTCTACCACCAGTAAGAAATACATATATCATATTATTATGATAAATGATGAATTCTACCAATTTGATTTTGTGAACATTAGCGTATACGTGTTCAGGGTTCATACTCGCCACTCGCCATTTTCATACTCGCCAAATACTGATGCGAGGCCGGGCGAGGAGAGCGGAAACTAGCCTGTATGAGTCGGTACGGGTCAATCCAACGGGCGCCCGGGCGGTCCTTTTATACGTTACTGCAAGAAGGCACGTTTACTCACTGATTTTGGTACTCCTCCTAAACGAATTCCAATCTAAAAATATAAGTTATTTATTTAAAAAAAACACATATTTTTTTTGCTTGGATGGGTGGACGAGCTCATAGCCCACCTGGTGTTAAGTGGTTACTGGAGCCCATAGACATCTAAAATGTAAATGCGCGACCCACCTTGAGACATAAGTTCTAAGGTCTCAGTATAGTTACAACGGCTGAACGGTGGCAGATAGTCACAACGGTAGAAATAGACGGGGCGGTGGTACCTACCCGTGCGGACTCACAAGAGGTCCTACCTACCTGTGAGCTCGTCCACAAATCTACGCAATAAAAAAAAGTGACTACGGACCGGCCGCACTGGACATCGACTGGAGAGGCCTATGTTCCCGGCAGAAATAGGCAGGGTGGTGGCACCTACCCGCGTGGACTCACAAGAGGTCCTACCACCAGTAAACACACATGCGTAAATAGCAAACCGATATTAATAATTATTTTCATATTTTGTCTGCAATAGTTGAAACTATATAGTCAGGTTATCGGGGTATCGGGTAAAACCAATTTGGAAGGAGAAAATCCTTGAAAATGGGTATTAATGAACTCATCGAATTGGAACTCATTAGACGGATCTTAACGAGTACCATTCACAAAGGATTTTATTTTGTTTCTGATGACGTATCAAGTTTTTTCAATTAAAATTTTTTTGATGGCGTCGTGGCCTATATGATAAGACGTCCGGTGCATTCGTGTTGAGCGATGCACCGGTGTTCGAATCTCAGGCGGGTATAAATTTTTCTAATAAAATACGTAATTAACAAAAGTTTACGATTGACTTCCACGGTGAAGGAATAGCATCGTGTAATAAAAAACAAACCCGCAAAATTATAATTTTTTTTATTTTTATTTTTTATTGCTTAGATGGATGGACGAGCTCACAGCCCACCTGATGTTAAGTGGTTACTGGAGCCCATAGACATCTACAACGTAAATGCGCCACCCACCTCGAGTTCTAAGGTCTCAGTATAGTTACGACGGCTACCCCACCCTTCGAACCGAAACGCATTACTGCTTCACGGCGGAAACCTATTTCGGGTGGTGGTACCTACCCGTGCGGACTCCCAAGAGGTCCTACCACCAGTGATTACGCAAATTATAATTTTGCGGGTTTGATTTTTATTACACGATGTTATTCCTTCACCGTGGAAGTCAATCGTGAACATTTGTTGAGTACGTATTTCATTAGAAAAATTGGTACCCGCCTGCGGGATTCGAACACCGGTGCATCGCTTCATACGAATGCACGACGTCTTATCCTTTAGGCCACGACGACTTGCTATATTTGCGTAATTACTGGTGGTAGGACCTCTTGTGAGTCCGCGCAGATGGGTACCGCCACTCTGCCTATTTCTGCCGTGAAGCAGTAATGCGTTTCGGTTCGAAGGGTGGGGCACCCGTTGTAACTATACTTGAGACCTTAGAACTTATATCTCAAGGTGGGTGGCGAATTTACGTTGTAGATGTCTATGGGCTTCAGTAACCACTTAACACCTGGTGGGCTGTGGGTTCCACCCATTTAAGCAATATTTTTTTTTTATTGAATACAGTTTCGGTCAAATAGGAAAATATTCATTTCAATATGTACCCGATTTTCAATACCATTATTGTTTCCACTCCGTTTACACTACTATATTATCTTTCACCGGAGAGTCTCCAATAAACCGTATATTCAGATCACGTACTTGTGTGTACACGACCAAACGAAGAGTCGACGGAGACCGGAATTTATTTGAGTCTCCAATCAGTCCTCAGACATTTGAAGACAAAGCGTTTTTCAGAATTCAGTCCGACCTGTTCCTGTAAGCTCGGATATGTCTCTTTTCCTTGTTTGATTTACTGCTCACAGAATCATTTGTTAAAATTGATATTAATGCGTTGCCATTTTTAAGTGACCTTAGGACGTAATCAACAAATACTAATAATTTAAAAAAGGATCATAAATGTCACAACAGAATGGGCGTCTTATTTGTTTTCCACCAACAAGATTTACGTGGTTGAAAGCCCAATAAAACCTTTTTCTAAAAAATTTAATAATACTCTAAGCAATATTTAGAATAGTTCACGAATATTCTGAGCACATATTATCCTTACCTCACCATTTTTATCACGGTCTTGAAGGGTGAAATAAATTTCAGTAAAATTGAAGCTTCGTGCTTCCAGATAAATAGCGACGCTCACTTTGTGATGTATATGCTAACATCACAAAATAGATCGAGGTGTCGGTTCTAATCCGCATTAGGAAAACTAATTAGTCCATTTTGGCTTAAGGGATAAACTAAATCCGAAAATTACGATGTCGACTATAAACGGCCCAACCAATATCTTTTCATTATGCAGGTACAATTTTATAGGAGATAGTAAAACTATGATCATCATTTATTACACAATGTACATTTTTTTAAACATAACTTTCTCGGGTAACTTAATAATATTTGCAATGATCGATTTGAATAAAAACATCATCCACAACATAAACATAAAAAAGAGTATTCAGGCAATCTGCATTCAAAACGATTACTCTGTAAGCACTGGGGATGTAAGATACGTATTATATAAAAATGCTAATGCATCTCTTCTACGGTTCGAAGCCTGACATTATGATGAATGATAAAGTTAAATGATGAACAGATTATAATAAAACTCACCTAGAACATTTTAAAAATGAACAGCTACTTAACGTGATTAACTTTAAGCAACAACTCCGTAACTAAGAATTTATTAAGAAATACGATGTCACATTGAAAAAGTTATCATTATGACTTTATGAGTAAATAGTAAACATGCAAGCTATGACGCAAAACATAACACATAAATACTACATATTGGTTCTTTTTTTAATGAGAGGAGACATAAAACCTATCGCATGGCTAGTTATAAAAAAAGGAAAAGAAAAAAAAGACTATCGCCAACCGCACCGCACGCATTGTACACGCACATGCCGCTTATTTTTTTAACTCAATATTTTTATGGACTTTTACTAGTTTTCTATTAAATTACGAACTCTTACGGACGACCATACTGGTCGTTACGCGAGTGGTATACCCGCTTAGTGAACAAACAATTTAGAATAGTGCCGTCAAGTCGTCAGGCCAGCCGCCGCCATTACACGCCGTCCAGCAGTCACGTTCCTTGAATTCTGCAACCTGTAAGAAGCCAGCGACGGGTTGACAGGTACGTCTACTTCTCATTACCTAGCCTCGGCCTGCCCCTCTTTTTTGTTCACCTATTGGTGATAATCCCCCCCCCCCCCCCGATACTTCCAAAAATATAGAACCAGCACACCACTGGTGAAAATTTGTAAAGATTTCGTTTTTCTCACTAACCATTAAGCTAATTTAGTCTCGCATTTAATTTTTTTTTACGCGTTTCGTACCATCGGACAACTACAATGTTGCTCTTCGACATTTGAATAAAGTGCTGCTAGGTTTTTTTTTAAAACAATGTCTCGAGAAACTCGCAAAAAACCCTAATGAATACTGTCATAATCATTCTATAGTATTGGAATATTTCTGAAAATAATTTGAAGTTTGACGGTACGAGAAGCAACTAAAACACTGTACTCACCTCAGAGGGCTAAGATAGGTTTATGTTTTAGTTTTAACTGGAGATTTACTAGCAGGTATGTAGTTTCGCTACCGGGTATTGCGATTTGATAACGATATCAGATCTATATCAATATATCTTTCGCTTTTATTGCCAAGGGTGGAACAATACTCATCTATCAAACATTTCTATTATAACTGGGTCAATTTAAGGAAACCGTTTTTTTTTTGTAACGTTCATACATCATCTTCTCTGACGGCCAATTTTCTTACTTAATTCAATTTTTTTTCCTGATATTTTTTGACTCGGTGTGTTTTGTATTGAAAATCTTTCTTATTTATTTGAGATTTATTTCATTTATTTTAGATTAAGTAAATATCATTTTGATTTACTGCAAGTAAAAACCAATGATTGCTTGATGATTGATGAATGATTGAGCTTGTATAACAATATATATTTTTAAACAATAAACCAATAGTCGACAGTATTCATTATTACTAAGAAAAATAGCACTCATATTAAAAAAAATCCTAAACACGTTTTGGCAGTTTTTTCCTCAGGTCTAGGTAAATCCGCCACTTTTCGATGGTGCACTACAAAAACAAAAATAAATTACAATAAAACGTAACGTGCTTATCCTTAACTTAGAATTATTGCTTTGCTATTGAATTATTGCTCTTTTTTCCGATCACTTCAAACACATAGAGAGTCAACAGATAATCACATTACAATTGTTAGATTTCGAATTGTTAACTATGTCATAAAAATATTCTATGTATAAAATAAAAATACTCCCTATTTATCGTACCGTTAGGTCCTCTTGATCAAAAACGTTTTCACATACGTAATAGGATTACTGGTTTTATTACATGCAGCAGAAATATCGTTAGGAAAGCAATTTTGGCGTCAGATATTGGCTATTAGCGATGGTCGTAACGCCTCCTCGATATTCATATAGGTATAAAATGATATACTTAAGCATATTCGCGGCTTAGTTTCCGGTTAATGATGCCATTGTGTGGATTGTATGGATGGTTATTAAAGTGGCGATACTCAGGAAAACGGCTCGCGTTATTTAACACGGGATTTTAAATTAAATTTTGTAATTTGTGATACAGAGAAGTGGTAACATCATGCTAATCGCTGCCAGAATAAAATTGATTCATATAATGATATCCTATGCCTATATACTCGTAGGCCAATTGCATTAAAAAACAAGATTCATTTTTCAAAGACACCTATATCTGTGAGAGGATTTTATTTCTTTATTTCTATTGCTTAGATGTGTGGACGAGCTCACAGCCCACCTGGTTGTTAAGTGGTTACTGCAGCCCATAGACATCTACAACGTAAATGCGCCCACCTTTAGATATAAGTTCTAAGGTCTCAGTATATTTATAACGGCTGCCCCACCCTTCAAAACAGAAACGCATTACTGCTTCACGGCAAGGTGGTGGTACCTACCCGTACGGACTCACAAGAGGTCCTACCACCAGTAATTACGAAAATTATAATTTTGCTGGTTTGATTTTACACGATGTTATTCCTTCACAGTGCAAGTCAATCGTGAATATTTGTGAAGTACGAATTTCATTAGAAATTTGGTGCCCGCCTGCGGGATTCGAACATCGTTGCATCGCTAGATACGAATGCACCGGACCTCTTATCCTTTAGGCCACGACGACTTCGAAATGTTATCTTCACTTCCCTTAAAAA
This sequence comes from Bombyx mandarina, assembly GCF_030267445.1. Classification (NCBI taxonomy): domain Eukaryota; kingdom Metazoa; phylum Arthropoda; class Insecta; order Lepidoptera; family Bombycidae; genus Bombyx; species Bombyx mandarina. Next base: position 13,388,355 of record NC_143220.1, on the reverse strand, counting down.
ATAGCACAGCATTTCTCGTCGTATCTACATAAATATAAATACGTACGGTTTCCGATAATAAACTTTGTATAACTAATTAGTGAACAAAATATAAATACGTACGGTATCCTAAAATAAACTTTGTATAACTAATTAGTGAACATTTATTAGCTATTCTAAGGCATTTGAAAATATTTTTTTTGTAAGAATAATTTAGAATACCGATATAGAGCGTATTAAAGGATTGTTTCCGAAGCCGAAAAAAATATAATTTACTAAATCGTGTATTATTTTTATTAATGAATTAATTCATTAATTTCTTTCATTTACTTCAGATTTTGCATCCATATTACAGTCAATAACAATAACATTTCATATAGAATACCAAAATTAAATAAAAACAGTTACTACAATTTCGGAATAAAATAAGAATAATATTAAAAACTGTTCTTTTTATTAGTTAATTAGTTAGCCCCGCGTCACACGTTCCCTAGATATGGCAGATTACACGCGTTAGCTGATTTTAAATTGTCTTCCATTACGTACTCTGCAAAAAATATTAGTAAAATTTCATTGTCGAATGTGTTTTAGTGCAATCATGTCAGAAAGGTATTCTTAACACAACTTCACAATTACTTAAAATTCTAAACACTTGATAATTACATTTTTATTTATATAATAGAATACAAGCAACAGACGAACAGAATTTGCCAACTGAGTGAATCGAAATTAAAAGAACTCAAGCATCAAAATAAGTTTTAAGGTTTTTCTCTTTTCAGATTTAAATAGTGAAATCCTTATTCCCAAAAATTTGGTAAGGTTTTTTTGTTATATTTAGTACCGCTTCGTTTAGGTCAGGTCGCAATCTCATTAAACTCTTAATTAAGTATAGTGGACGTGACCTGGCTATCGAAATTCGAGCCGCAAACTAAAGCCACGGAGATTTTGTTAAAGAGGTAAAGGTAGGTGCCGTGTTTTTGTAACCGAAAATTAATATTCATTGATTTTGTTTTATAGGGATTAAATATTGTGATTGAAATCTTTAATTCATGTTTTTTATTAAATGCTGTTTTAAGCAGAAGAGCTTGCTGCCCTGATGGTGAATGTTCACCGTCGCTCAAGAAAATCGACCATGTCAGGGCCACAGCCAACTCATTTCTAACCGACCAAATTTGTGCAAAGTACTTAACGGTAGGCAGCGGCTTGACTCTGCCCTTGGCATTGCTGAAGTCCATGGGCGACGGTAATCACTTACCATCAGGTCGGCCGTATGCTCGTCTGCCTACAAGGGCAATAAAAAAATATTAAAAAAGTAGATCTTGAACATATTGTGTTTTTTTTAATGCTTGAGGGAATGCTGGTCGCCCGGAGGCCTTTCCAGTTTCACCAGGACAGGTGGGCGAGCAAGGGCTTAGCCAGGAGAAGTGGGATTTGCTAACAGCTACCCACATTGTGGTCTCACAGGGTGTATCTTAAATACGCCGAAGCATTTAATGATACCCAAAGTCTCGCCGCATTCAGATTTCACTCGTCTGTCATTCAACAAAACAGGTTTTCAGGTGAAATTCTGACGCTCTTTGAAAGAGAGAAAGTAATTTAATTAACGGATGAAAGGTTCAACCAATTAGTGGCATGTGTCGAAATCTGTCGCAGCCGAGGACGGGTATTTTAATTTCCTCAGTGGCTCTTGTGATGTTTCATAGTAAAGTTTTGGTCCCAGTTCAGTAATTACTCGGAGCAAGCCCCATAGCGCTGTCCACGTAATTGCTACGTGAATTTTCCGAACAATACCTCGGCTCAATCAGTTATGGTAATGAACTAAGCTGATACTGAAATATATTTCCATGGTTGACTATTATTACGCTATATGTTTGAATTGAAAAAGTTTGTAAGTTAAGTTAGAATTTTGTACGATTGTTTTTATACGAGTGTAATCAATTTTCTGATACATTATGTGTTTATTGTTTGGGCGTTTTCGATTTTATAAAAGGATATTTAGACCATTTTCAAAAAGCATTCTAGAATTTAAGAATATTTATTACGAGAATAAAAATAAACCTCTCATTTCAAGCTAAATGACACCGTTTGATCCTTCAATCGAACTGAATCAATATTGTATTTGTAATATACAAAGCTTGCTAGTGTTTATGGTATCGCTCCTACATTCAATAGAGATACAATAGATGCGTCACTGGTAGAATTGAAACATGAAACTGTACAGTCGGTAATTCATACTATATAAAGTGACTATTGGTATCTGATGCCCGGAATAGTACCAACCCACCTTCTTCCCGTAAGTGTGGTAGACTAAAGGATAATTACACAGTGAAATAAAGGCAAAAGAAAAGCAAAGACCTATCAACGCACAACTGGTGGCACGCAAGTGTTTTATTATAAAAAGTGCATTTCACACATTTAGCAGTAACTATATTGAAGTGACTGTGTGTCATCAGTGACTCATCACATAGCTCTAAACAAAGAAATACAAAACGTGCGAAATTAAAATTCACTCATCTACAAAATTCCGTTTGCCAGCAGCGCTTTACAATTATTTGCCTCCACAAACATCGATCGTAGCAATTCAGAAGCGGGAAATGCTCGAAAAACCACTAAAATATAACACGTCGTAGGCTGTACAAACCTACGCGTCCCCAAGGGTGCCTTTCCACATAACAGCACTAAAGTTATCACACGATTCGTTGGGCCCGCGCTAATGAAATTAACCCAACATTTACCCCGGGAACGAAACGCTGGTAATGAGATGTTTCTACTGTTAACATATCACATGAAGTCGGGTACGAATGACGGGTGACCTTACCTATTACACCGAATGACCGTATTAGCTCAGTGACCGCTTAATTGAGCTTTATTAGTACTACTAAATAGGAGAGAACAGTACTTTTTTTGTAAAACATAGTGTTACGCGCTAGGGTTCGGGATAAATAAAATTCTACCGAATTACAACTAAACTGTATTCGACACATAGAACACTTAAAACACTCAACAAACATTTTAAAACTCTCAATTCGCTTGTTCCGGTTCGCTTCAGGTGATCCGTTCACTGTTTTTCTTCGAGTAGTTCCGATTACAGACTGACTGCATGCCATCTCTACAACCCTTTTATAGCCGATACCCCATCTCTAGAATTATCGAGAATATTCCACACATCTCTAATAGTAGTTTTCGGTATCTGACAATAGATGGCGTTGTACTTCTCGAGCGTTCTAGGTGCTGCTAGGTCCTTCGATGTTCGTTCGACTATTCGGCGATAGGTGGCGCTACTCATACCGGCGTAACAATAGTAAAGAGCTTGAAAACGTATGACGCACTTATCTCAAAAGCACTCCTGCATAAACTAAGTGATTTAAAACTATATTTACTGTAGGCATTGATAGACAAAAGACAGTATATGATAAATATACCATTGTCATTCCAGAGAGAAGTCGGTTCTATTCTTTTGGTGTTTTATTATTACTAGTGGTCCCCCGGTAGTCGAAATTCGACTATAATTAATTGAAATTATAAGTTTGTACACTATTATGATTCTATTGTCAAAGATTATCAAACTTCTATAATCACAGATTTCGCCAAGACTACATACACTTTAGACAAATATTAATAAAGACAAACAATATTTTCTCAATTTGACCACAGACTTAAAGCAATAAGAAAAGTTTGGTAATTGTGGGAAATTTCATACTCCTCCGTCCGCGCAATTTTTGTAATATATATATGACGGAGTAGGGACGTCCGCATTGTTTGTAAAAAGTGTGACGTCAGCACCGCTGACGTCGCGGTCATCAATTTCTTGACGAATGACTCATGTTTGGGTTTCCGAAACAAAACTTCACGAGAACTTCACGAGAACTTCGTATATTGCACGAGAAGCATAACAACGTTACAGAGATATCCGTACAGTACAACGGCTCGGACACGAATCAATCAGTGCTTTTTTTTTTTTTTTTTTTTTTTTTCTACCTATGCTGATAGCCTTGAGAGGCTATTTCAGCTTCGCCCTAACGTTAGTAGGTGAGCTCGCGGGGCTCAACCGGAGAGTTGCTAACACTGACCCTAGCAAGAGCAGTGCTTCGCAGAATCTACCACCGGATCGGAAACGCGACCCACTGAGAAGATCCGGCGAGAAACTCAGTGGGCTGTGTCTATGGGTTAGTTCGCTCGTCGAACCCTTCGTCGCAAGCGACGGGTTCGACGAGGACGGTGACCGGTGCTTGTGGTGCCTAAAAGCACCGTTAATGGATCAGGAGGATCCGTAATGACGTGCTTTGGGCGACGTCGACGGTTTACCATTCGGTCTACTGGGTCGGGTATGTAATTTCCAGCGGCTACGATGAGAGGGTTCTCATGTCGTGCCGCCTTCTCAAAATGGCGCAGCGATGCCGACTGTAGATACTTACTAACGGAGTCGAGCTCCAGGTCGTCGTGGAGATCCACATTCCTAAGGAACCAAGGCGCTCCGACGGCTATCCTGCAGAATCGTGATTGAATAACCTGAAGGGATTTCAAGTTGGTGCGGGCTGCGTGAGCGAACACTACGCTTGCATACGTCATGACGGGGCGTATACAAGTTTTGTAGAGAGTTACCTTATTACGGAGGGACAGTTTGCTTCGACTACAAAGCATTGGATAGAGTCGTCCTAGAATAAACGCGGCGCGGTCGCGTACCGTTTTTATATGGGGACGGAATGTCATCCCTCTGTCGAGGGTGACGCCTAGATATTTGACCTTCGAGACCCACGGAATGGGCTGGCCAAAGAGAGTGATGGGACTAACGGCGGAGGTGTTTGCGCGCCTACTACGGAGTGGGATGCTCGAAGTGATGTTCGGAGGGCGACCCCTTTTGAAGAGCACCGCTGCGCTTTTCGTGGGGTTGATGTCTATTCGCCACTTCCGGAACCACTGTCCCAGGGTGGCTACTGCGATCTGGAGTCGCCGATGAAGCAGCGACATCTTCCTACACGAGTAGTAGATAGCCGTGTCATCGGCGAAGAGCGCTAGATGGGTCTCCGGAGACCGGGGTATATCATTGATATACAAACTAAATAATAACGGGGAGAGCGCGGAGCCTTGCGGGACTCCGGCGGTCAGTTGACGGGGACGAGAACGAGTTCCCTCTACTCGATATCGAAACGAACGGTTCGACAAGAAGTCTCGTATGATGAGCACGAGTCTGTCTGGCACTCCCATGTTGTACAGTTTATAAATTAAACCGTTGTGCCAGACTTTGTCGAACGCCTTCGCGATGTCGAAGAAGAGGGCGCCGGTCGGGATTTGTTTACGCCTATTTAGTCCTATCAGAATGTGCTCCGTGAGGCGGTGCACTTGTTGTACGCACGAGTGTTTTGAGCGGAATCCGAACTGTTCGTCAATGAGAATTTTGTTCGCGGTAACAAAATCCCAGAGGCGTTTCCTAAGGAGCCGTTCGTAAATTTTTCCTATCGTCGAGAGGAGACTAATCGGACGGTAACTAGAAGTTTCGTTTGTCGGTTTGCCCGGCTTATGTATACCGATAACGTCCGCTTCTTTCCACACCGCGGGAAAGATGCAGTGCGTCATAGCGGCATTTAAAATTGTAGCCAACATTGCTATCAGTTGGACTGGCAAAAATTTTAGCGCGCGGTTGTGGATGCCGTCGGAGCCGGGTGCCTTCCTAGGTTGGAGGTTGTGGATCGCGTCTCTAACTTCGTCAGTGGTAATGGGGGGTAACGCGTCCGAGGGCGGCAGGGAAGCTCTGCGCTCGACCTCCCTGTCGACTAACTCGGTGTGTTCGGGGTCCGCGTGTTGAGTGCTGGTGGTGCACTGCTCTTGCAGTGCATCGGCCAGCAGCTCAGCCTTGTCATCGTCATCGAATGCCGGTGGTTGGCCTGAAGGGCGTATGAGGGGAGGCATAGTAGCGGTAGTTTCGGATTTGAGAGTCCTAGCTAGTCGCCAGTATGCTTGGTGGGAGGGCGCGAGTTGTTCTAGATAACTATGCCAATTATCGTTACGCGCGTCGCTTAAGCGGGAGTGGACTTCGCGTTGTAGACGACGCATCCGAATCCGGTTTGAATGCGTGGGAAGACGATCGTAGGCCCGGATTGCCGCGTTCCTAACTCTTAAGAGATTCCTAAGATCGGGGGACAGTCTGATGCGGTGGAAGCTGTCCTCCACATCGACTTCTTTAGAAGATCTAATGATCGCGGAAGATATGTGTTCGGTAATGATGTTTATGGATTCGACGGTGTCCTCGGGGGATAGATTCGAATCCGGGCCGTAAGGGAGGATTGGCGGAGCGGTGTCGGCTAGGCACGTGCCCAGCTTATTCCAATCCACCATGGTCCTCGTAACAGTGACTGGGTTGTGGGGGCGACCGAGCTGCATAACGACAGGTCGGTGGTCTGAGTCGAGCTCTGACATTGCTTCGATGGAACGCAAGCGCAGAGTTACGTTCCTAAGCAATGCCAGGTCTATAGTGCTCGGACGGAGCGCGATGTTATACGGATAACATGTTGGAGTTGGGGGACCGACTATTTCAAAGGTGAGGTCGTCTATAAACGCGTCGAGACGCCTACCGTTAACGTTAGTACGATGGCAGTTCCACCTAGTGTGGTGGCAATTTAAATCGCCTGCCAGGATGACGGAGTCTCCCATGCCGAACAGTGACTCGATGTCACTGCTCAGAAGGGGCTTGTCCGGGGGGAGATAAACGGATGCGATGACGATCGGCTGGTGTCCCGTCAGCGAGATACGGCACACTGACGCCTCGATATGTGAGAGCGAGGGAGTATCGAGAGGGACAACGTGCAGGGCCCGCCTATAGTAAATGGCAGTCCCGCCTTTGGAGGCGGTGAGTCTGTCATTCCTAACCATGACGTAATTCGCGACTTTCGGGTCGCGACGCGAGGGCTTCAGACAGGTTTCCTGCACTAATAGAATATCTACAAGATTATCGCGGAGGAATTCGAAAATTTGATCGCGTTGCCGCGCGAGTCCGTTAGCATTGTAGAATGCTAACGTAAGGGAATACGGTTTTTCTCTACCTTTTTGCGCCATTGGTTACCGGTAAAGATTTTATAACGTACGCGACACGGACTCGTAAACGTCCATGTGATCGAAAGCGGCCGCGAGCCGCTGTTCGGGGGTTACCGACCTACGGATAGCGTCAGCGAACGATCGCAGACGGTCGAAGTTGACCGCGGTGACGAAGTCACGCACGAGCGCGAAGTCGTTGGCGGCAGAGGGTTGCGGGGGACGGAACGCGGCCGCGGGGCGAGGTGCGAGCAGGGGCTGGGGCGCGGGGCGTGTCACGAGCGGGGGCGGGGGTGCGGTTTCCGTTCCCGCCTTCGTATACGGCAGCGGTTTTTTCCACGCCGACACCGTGGGAACTGCAGCCGGCACGAAGGCGGGTTTCGGCACTGAAGGCGCCGAAGTCTTTGGGCCGACGGTTCGGGGGGCTGGGTGGGTCGGACGTTTTCGCGGAGCCCTAGGACATCCACGGTAGTTCGCGGGGTGCCCTTGCTTAAGGCATAGGACACAGCTGGGAGGTTCGGTCGCGGTTTCCCTATCTCTAACGCAATCTAACGTAGCGTGATCGCCGAGGCATTTCACGCAGCGGGGGCGCGCGTGGCAATTACGCGCCGAGTGGCCATAGAGTTGGCACCTGTAGCACTGCCCGGGAGTGCCACGCTTGTGGGGGGCTTCGATCGAGATCCCGGATAGGCCGCAAATTGTCGTGAGACATGCGATCTTCTTTTTGGCCTCCGGGGTGGGTTCTAACGCCACGAGTATCATATTATAGGGCTGTTTGCCCCGCCCGCTGTGCATCCGGTGCACACTAACTATCGGGAGGGCCTGAGCGGTCAGATCCTCCTTAATGTAGTCTATTTCTAGCTCCTTAGGGACTCCGCGTATTACTACGCGGAGCTCGCGGTCCTCCTGAAGAGCATAGGTGTGGAAACCTATGTTCTCCTTTCGGAGGTATGCTGAGAGGGCCCTATGGTCGCCCGGCGTTGCGACCTTGATCTGAATCCCATGCGCGACGTTACGCGCATGGGTGTAGTTAATTTTATTTGCCTGAAGGGCCTGGGACACGCGATTCCACGCTGTCTTCTCTTGAAGTATCAGCGGGGGCGGGGCAGCTACTTTGGGAGCGGGCGCGGGCTTGGGACGCGGCGGTGGGGTTACGCGGCGCGCGGAGTCCGACTCCGGTGTAACTACTACTTTCGGTCGAGAGGCGGACGCGGATTTCGTCTGTTTTGTCGTGGAGTTCCGGGACTCCACGGCGCGAGTACGCTTCTTTCCACGTGTCACTGTTTGGAAACCATCCGAGGTTCCGGGCTGAGGGCTGGACGCGGATTCAAAGTCCATCTCCGATTCCGTATCGGAGCCTGAACTTGAGACTACGGAGGTCGCGACGGACGATACGAGCGATGACGTAATCGACGCGGGCGCGGGGGTGGGGGTAGCGTTAGGCGCTACGTGAGCCGCATCGTGGGAACGTGCGCTCGAACTTGACGCGGCGGCGGGGGGCGCGCGGCGTGCCTCCGAGGCACGGTTGAGAAACGCGGCGACGGACGCGGGGGGAGAGGGATTGCCACGAGAGGCCCTATACCTAACATACTCGGCCCTAATTGTCGGATACCTTTCCCGGAGGAACCCGACAAAATCCCTGTCACTGATGACACTCTCACTGAGTTCTTCCATGCTTCGGTCTTCTTGCCCGGGGGGGGCGGCCCCGGGACTTTTGTTGAACTCGCCGAAAGGCGAGGCCCCGGATAGGATTTGTAACCCCCCTGTGCTGCAGGACAGCAAGGAGCAGGGGGGGGGAATGCCTATGCCGTGAAAACGGCAATCGGCGGGGAAAAGGAAAGGAACCCGCTCGGGCTGTATAGTGCTACAGCAGGCAGAATCGCGAGCGGGGGTCTAGTCTTGAAAAAGACTGTTTTTTTTTGGGAAGGGTTAGGAAATCGCTAGCCTGTGAGTGCCACAGGAAGCCTGAACGTAGCGATTGGTTTTGCCTTGAAAAAGGCAGTTGGTAAGGGTGGGTTCGCGGTTACAAAACTTTAGCGCACAAAAATGGACCTCGATACGCAGATCGCAAGCGACCAACGGATCGGCACGTCCGCACTACTGAATTGTACGCACGATGTATTCACGGTCACTACACTGTCGAGCACAGCTGTGAGTTCAGAGACGCAGCTCGCAAGCGGGCCACGGATCGGAAAGCACGTCCGCGCACGACCGAGTCGTGAGCGAGAATGCCTCGAATCAGTGCTTTTTTTTTTTTTTTTTTTTTTTTTTCCTACCTAAGCTGAGAGCCTTGAGAGGCTATATCAGCGTAACCCTAACTTTAGTAGGTGAGCTCACGGGGCTCAAACCTGACGATGTTGCTAACACGAACCCTAGCAAGAGTCGTGCTTCGCAGAATCTACCACCGGATCGGAAACGCGACCCACTGAGAAGATCCGGCGAGAAACTCAGTGGGCTGTGTCTGGGAGTTAATTTACTCGTCGAGCCCTTCGTCGCAAGCGACGGGTTCGACGAGAACGGTGACCGGTGCTTGAATTACCTAAAAGCACCGTTAGTGGATCGGGTGGATCCGAGATGACGTGTTTTGGGCGACGTCGACTGCTTTCCATTCTGTCCGCAGGATCGGGAATGTAGTTACCGGCGGCCACGATGAGAGGGTTCTCGTGTCGTGCCGCTTTATCGAAGTGGCGCATGGACGCCGATTGCAGATACTTACTGATGGACTCTAAGTCCAGGTCGTCATGGAGGTCGACGTTCCTGACGAACCACGGGGCTCCGACGGCTATCCTGCAAAAACGGGATTGAATAATTTGGAATGATTTCAAGTGTATGCGGGCCGCGTGAGCGAACACTACACTTGCATAGGTCATGACGGGGCGTATGCAAGTTTTGTAGAGTGTCACCTTATTTCTAAGGGACATTTTACTTCGCCTACATATCATCGGGTAGAGACGTCCTAGCATGAAGGCGGCACGGTCGCGTACCGTCTTAATGTGGGGGCGGAATGTCATCCTACTGTCGAGGGTGACGCCTAAGTACTTGACCTTCGGGGCCCACGGTATGGGCTGGTCGAACATCGTGATTGGGCGAACGGCGGGGGCGGGGGTGTTGACGCGCCTAGTCGGGAGAGGGATGCTCAGCGTGGTGTTCGGAGGGCGACCCCTTTTGAAGAGCACCGCTGTGCTTTTCGTGGGGTTGATGTCGATGCGCCACTTCCGGAACCACTGTCCCATGGTGGTAGCTGCGGTCTGAAGTCGTCGATGAAGCAACGCCTTCTTCCTACACGAGTAGTAGATGGCGGTGTCATCGGCGAAGAGCGCCAGATGGGTCTCCGGAGACCGGGGTATATCGTTGATATACAAACTGAATAGTAACGGGGAGAGGGCGGAGCCTTGCGGGACTCCGGCTGTGACGTGACGGGGCCGGGAACGCGTTCCCTCGACTCGATATCGGAACGAACGGTTCGACAAGTAGTCTCGTATGATGAGCACGAGTCTGTCTGGCACTCCCATGTTATACAGTTTGTATATCAAACCGTTGTGCCAGACTTTGTCGAACGCCTTCGCTATATCGAAGAAGAGGGCTCCTGTCGGAATGGGTTTCCGCCTGTTCAGCCCTAGTAAGATGTGCTCCGTGAGGCGGTGCACTTGATGGACGCACGAGTGTCTGGCGCGGAATCCAAACTGCTCGTCTATCAGAATTTTGTTCGCGGATACAAAGTCCCAGAGGCGTTTACGAAGGAGCCGTTCGTATAATTTGCCTATCGCCGGGAGGAGACTGATGGGGCGGTAACTCGCGGTTTCGTTATTCGGTTTGCCCGGCTTGTGTATGCCGATAACGTCCGCTTCTTTCCACGCCGCGGGAAAGATGCAGTTCGTCATAGCAGCATTTAATATCGTGGCCAACATCGTTATCAGTTGGGCTGGTAACAGTTTTAGCGCGCGGTTGCGGATGCCGTCGGAGCCGGGAGCTTTCCGTGGTTGTAGGCTATCGATCGCCTCCTTAACCTCGGAAGTGGTAATGGGGGGTAACGCGTCCGAGGGCGGCAGGGAAGCTCTGCGCTCGACCTCCCTGTCGACGAACTCGGTGTGTTCGGGGTCCGCGTGTTGAGTGCTGGTGGTGCACTGTTCTTGCAGTGCATCGGCCAGCAACTCTGCCTTGTCATCGTCATCGTAAGCCGGTGGTTGGCCTGAGGGGCGTACGAGAGGCGGCATAGTGACGATAGTTTCGGACTTGAGGGTCCTAGCTAGTCGCCAGTATGCTTGGTGAGTGGGCGCGAGTTCTTTTAAATAACTATCCCAGTTTTCGTTTCGGGCGTCGCTCAAGCGGGATTTGACCTCCCGCTGTAAGCGACGCATCCGAGTCCGGTTTGAATCCGTGGGATATCGATCGTAGGCCCGGATTGCCGCGTTCCTAACTCTAACGAGGTCCCTAAGATCGGGGGAAAGTCTGATGCGGTGGAAGCTATCCTCCACATCGACTTGCTTTGAGGATCTTGTGATCGCCGTCGAGACGTGATCAGTGAAGATGTTTATGGATTCGACGGTGTCCTCGGGGGATGGAGTTGAATCCGGGCCGCAAGGGAGGATTGGTGGAGCGGTGTCAGCTAAGCACGTGCCCAGCTTCTTCCAATCCACCATGGTCCTCATATCTGGTTCTCGGTTGACTGGGCGACCGAGCTGCATTACGACAGGTCGGTGGTCTGAGTCGAGTTCTGACATTGCCTCGATGGAGCGCAAGCGCAGAGTTACGTTCCTCAGCAGTGCCAGATCTATTGTGCTCGGACGACGCGCGGCGTTGTACGGATAGCACGTGGGGGTCGGGGGGTTGAATATCTCGAATGTGAGGTCGTCTATGAACGCGTCGAGACGCCTACCGTTCACATTCGTGCGATGGCAGTTCCACCTAGTGTGGTGGCAATTTAAATCGCCTGCCAGGATGACCGCGTCCCCCATACCGAGCAGTGTCTCGAGGTCACTGCTCAGGAGGGGTTTGTCAGGGGGGAGATAGACGGATGCGATGACGATCGGCTGGTGTCCCGTCAGCGCGATGCGGCACACTGACGCCTCGATATGTAAGAGCGAGGGAGTATCGAGAGGGACGCAGTGCAGGGCCCTCCTATAGTAAATGACAGTCCCGCCCTTGCGGGTGGAGAGTCTGTCATTCCTAACCATGACGTAATTCGCGACTTTGGGGTCGCGACGCGAGGGCTTTAGGAAGGTCTCCTGCACCAGAAGGATGTCGATGAGATTGTCACGGAGAAACTCATATACTTGGTCGCGCTGACGCGCGAGTCCGTTAGCATTGTAGAATGCTAACTTCAAAGAATGGGGTTTTAATCTCCCGTTGCACGCCATTGATTACCGGTAATCAAACCAGCGTGCGCTGGACGGACTCGATGACGTCGATGTATTCGAACGTCGCGTTTAGGCGGTCTTCGGCCGTGACCGCTCTGCGCATGGCGTCGGCGAACGCACGCATGCGGTCAATATTTATCGCGGCGATGTAGTCGCGAATAATTGTAAAATCGTTTGAGTGCGCGGGGCCGGGGCGAGGCGCGGGACCGGGCGCGGGCGCGGGGGCGGGGCGCGGCGCGAGTAGAGGTTGCGGCGCGTACCGCGGTTGGGGTGCCGGTGTCGTTCCTGCCTTCGTGAACGGCAACGGTTTCGCCCACGCGGAGACGGTGGGCACCGGAGCCGGTACGAAAGCCGGTTTCGGCGCGCGGGGCGCCGAAGTCCTTGGGCCAGCGGTTTTGGGGGGCGCGTTTGCCGGGCGCTTCCGTGGAGCCTTGGGGCATCCGCGGTAGTTGGCCGTGTGTCCCTGCTTACGGCAGAGTACACAGCTCGGCGGTTCCGTCGCGGTCTCTTTGACCCGCGAACAGTCGGTGGTCGCGTGATCGTCTAAGCACTTCACGCAACGCGGTCGCGCGTTACAGTTACGCGCGGAGTGGCCATAGAGTTGGCAACGGTGGCACTGCCCGGGAGTGCCGCGTTTGTAGGGGGCCTCTACGGTGACCCCCGATAGGCCGCACACGGTGCGGAGACATGAGGCAATTTTCTTGCCCTCCGGTGTGGCTTCCAGTGCTACGAGCACCATATCATACGCGAATTTGTCGCGCCCGCTGTGCATCCGGTGCACGCTTATGACGGGGTAAGACCAAGAATCAGTGCTAGACAGCACGGCCGTATTTATGGGGCTTCGTACCCGTGAGCGTGTTGACACGTTTTAAACACGTGAGCGTGTTTACACGTTTTTCAAACACGTGAGCGTGTTTACACGTTTTTCAAACACGTGAGCGGGTTTACACGTTTTTCAAACACGTTTTAAAGTATTGAAATTACAATAAAAGGAACTGTTTAACATCAATTTCTTATCACAGAGTAATTAGTTGATGATCAGTAGGTAAATAGTCATATTTGCGCCGACATATATATTTTTTTTGGTCAGGAGGAAATCGCCGGACTTCTGCCCTCCTCTGGGGATGGAGGGCGGCGCATGTCGGAGTCGAACTGACTAAAACCTCCTGTCGCTCAACAACCCGCGTCCGAACCTCGCATGAGACAGAACCCATGAAAAGGCAAAGGGGGGAAAGTGAAGCGTTTAGTGCGGAGTGCACATCTCTCCCATCACCCTCCCCCTCGGGACGCCGGACCAGCGGTCGTCGGCGCCATGACCACCAGCCCTCTCGGTCGGCAGGCTATCCGGAGCCCGCCTAGATGGCGCCGGTTAGAATGGGTTATCCTACAGAATACCCCGCTGGGTCAGAACCAGCGTGGGTCGAGGATAGCCGGCCTTCCATCACCCGGATGCTCTTGCGTAAAACGCGTGCAGAGCAGCTTGCACGTCGTCTTCTTAGGCCCCCTTCGCCGGTCCCCAGACCGACATATGAAGGAGACCCGAAACACTTAGAGGGCCAGGGCTTGGGCGAAATCCGCCTCCCTGGCCCCCGCTCGACGGCGGCGGGCTTGCGCGTCTCTCACGCGCCCCGCCGCCTCCTTCTGCGAGATGGTGCACTCGCAGAAGTCGAGCATCGCCTTCCACGACTCGTCGTCGCCGAGCATCGATGCCACAACACTCGGCAACGACAAGTCGTTTCCTATTTTTGCGACGAGGACACGGCGCCACCCCTCCCATGCGGGGCAGGCGACAAGCGTGTGCTCCACCGTGTCCAAGTCGCAACCACAATGGTGGTACTCTGCCGTCGGCTCGGCTCCGATCCGGTGCAGGAACTCACCGAAGCAACCATGCCCAGTGAGCACCTGCGTGAGCCGGCAAGTGAGGCGTCCTCTGTCACGATTCACCCAATTCACAAGAACCGGGCGAATCGCCTCGATGGTCCTACGACCAGCCGAAGGATCGGCCAGCCGTCTGGACCATGACTCCAGCACGGACCGCCGAGATTGGGCCCTCCGCGCTCTGTCCACACTGGGGGTAAAAAGGGGTACAAAGTTTTTGCATCACCTTTTAATATATAGATTTCACTAACGGGTTCACGGTTCACCGAGTATTGAGACATGAGGTCCTAGTCTCAAATAGTATATTGTAACATTTGTATGTTGTACAATAATCGAAGAATAGTAGGATTCTAATAACAACCCGTACGTACAACCCTTATTGCTAAATTTCGATCAAACCCCGAGTAAATCTCGTGTAATAATTAAAATTATTTCCTTTAGATCATTTGGGACATCAAATTTAAATTCCGATTGCTTTACTTTAAAAAATATTTATGGTACTGGAAGCTTCAAACTTTTCACGGTTTTTAAATAAACATTAAAAATGATATGGACTATTCAATTCAAATATATAACTTGATGGATCAGTTCATTATAGCAAAAACGAATATGTAAACAAAATCAATTTCATTTCACTCGGATTCAAGCCGATACTCGGAATACAAATCAAAGAGAATTAATGAAACTCTCATTGTTATTGTAATAATAAACACCAGAAGATATTAAAATAGCCTCTGGCTCTCGTGTAGAAATGTAACGAGGATTTTTCAGATTAATTAAGCTTAACAATGTTTAGACGTGAATGTAATTTGTGTTGTTCCCGGGAGGATAAACATTTATGTATCTTTTTCTTTCCTTGTTTCTGTAGTTATTCACTATTGTTTTCTCTTTATAGAGACGGTTAAATAGTATTAAGGATTAGATTAACGAAAATGTGGTTGTCGTGAGTACTTTCATCATCATCCGGGTGTCTTCTTATCTTTGAGGCCGCGAAGAGCTTTATGATCCCATGGCCTCATTAGTATTATAGTAACAGCTATCTCAAAATTAGTACTAGTCGTTTTATTTCTTTACAGATCTTTTAATTTAGCTCTCTAAAGTATATCAAATTTTTTATTTGACTTATATTTTGGACTCTGAATTTTCCTGATCAAGAAGTTTCTGAGTTTGTGTGTTAGTTAGATAAACAGTAATTTTATTAAGTTTGCGACTATACTCTAAGGTGGCGCATATTGGTTGATCGTGCTGAACCTTTTTTTTCATTGCTAATATAGGTGGACGAGCTCACAGCCCACCTGGTGTTAAGTGCTTACTAGAGCCCATAGACATCTAAAACGTAAATGCCGCCACCTACCTTGAGATATGAGTTCTAAGGTCTCAGTATAGTTACAACCCTTCAAACCTTCAAACCCTTCACGCGAGGTCCTACCACCCGTCATTAATTGACTAATCAATTAGTTACTTTTAGTTGTTTTACTTTATTAGCCTCATCTACATGTAAATAAGTTTTTTTTATAATATCTGTACTACGTGTATGGCAAAATTTAACAGGATACGTGTTCCCACCTACATAATCCTATTTTTTCATCTTCAACAGGGGCTCCCAAATAATGAGTTCCGTAATTCTTTAGGCAAATCTTCTTTCCGATCAAAACAGGGAAACGGTAATCCATTAGATGTTTTTCAATTTCACGCAATGCATTATTTATAAAGATGAATTTGAACAAAGAAAAGAATGAAGGGGACATTTTTTATTATTATTTATTCTCGTTGTTGTAAAATAAATTTTGGCTGTATCAGTCGGTTTTTTTTTACTTGTTAGAAGTGTTAAAGCCTAAGGACAAAAGTCATACAATAGATAAACGAAGTACGTATTTATAAAATATTAATGGCGACTAGAATGCTCATTGTTTTCAAGCTAAAAAAAATATATATTCTTAAATACCTTTCAAAAGTAGCTTCTTATTTAAAAAAAATAGTTACTGATGTTAGAGCTTACTATAAAGTATTATAGCACGGATAGGTACCTATCATGTAGGATACTACACAGTTGTAACTTCGACCTCATATTTCAGGGTCATAAGTGATGTCTATGTCCTTGGAAAATCAAGTAACACCAACTGGCCAATGGTATAAGTTCAAAATTTAATAAAACTAATTAAAAGGTAATGTTCAATAGCCTCCTGTCTAAATTACGTGGTTTTTTTATGAACACGTGGCCGTAATCTTAGCTTGTGACTTAGCGAAGAAGAAAGGTCAGAATAATAGGAATAGCCCGCGCAAATTTACAACACGTTGTATGTATAAGGTGGGTGGCGCGTCTACGTTGTAGATGTCTATGGGCTCCAGTAACCACTTAACACCAGGTGGGCTGTGAGCTCGTCCACCCATCTAAGCAATAATAAAAAAAAAAAAATAAGATCAACTGATTCCGGTCATAATAAATAAACACAAAATCATGTTAGTAAAAGCTGAAGAAAATGAATAGTATTTAGTTTGACATATGGGCCGTCCATTGTTAAAGATATGTGACGTTCATCAAAATACTGATTAAAAATAGAGTATTACGAGAAAAGAAATATTATGCATTTGTTGCAATGCGTAACCTACATAGGAAGATATTACAAGAACCTAACTTCAATGTCTCTCTTGAGAATATTCTGCCTATCAGTTGTCAAGCCTAAAAAGCATCAATGTACCTAGTCAGGTCATAAATTCTGTCACATGTTTATTGTAAAATAATTGAAACAAGTTTATTCATTATGTAACCATTCATATACCAAAATGAACTTAACAAAACATAGGTTCTTATGACACTAAAGTTTATTCAAAATGACCTCCGTGATTTTGAATACAGGCCTTTAATCTGCGCGGCCAGTCGTCTATCGCAGCACGAACGAGGTCCATGTCAATATCGGCAGCTGCCTTAATCAAGGATGTCTTGAGTGACTCCAATTTGGGATGAGGCTTTGAGCACGCCTTTCGCGCCAAGTGTTGCCATATCTTGTAATCTAACGGATTCAAATCTGGACTGGAGGAGGGCCAGTCTTCGTGCCCGATGAAGTCGATTTCACGCGCCGCCAGCCAGTCTTGTGTGCTCTTCGCTCTATGAGCTGGCGCCGAATCTTGTTGGAATACCCAGTGCCTGTTATTGAACATGGTATGAGAAACAGGTTCCACAAGGTTCGTCAGGACTGTATTTTGATACACAACTGCATTCGTTTTTACACCTTTCTCACAAAAATGTACCTCTGTTAAGCCCCAATAAGAAACTCCCAACCATACCATGAGCGAGGATGGAAAAAGACCTCGTTGGACACGCGGAATACGGTTGCTCGCTTCTTCACTACTGTGTGCGTACACCTTATCATTTTGTTTGTTGTAGCTCTCTTCTACGGTAAAAATTTTTTCATCCGAAAAAAGAATTTCCCGATATTTTTTTCCCGCGTACCGCTTCAACAAAGCGCGGCATCTCTTCAGTCTCAGGTCCATTAGACGAGCATTCAAACGATGTCCTGTTTTTCTTCGATATGCCCGAAGCCCTAAGTCTTCATTTAATACCCTTTTCACCGTGGTTCTGCTTAACCCCATCTGAAGGGCCAACAGTTTCTGCTTACGTTTAGGATTTCTTTGAATTCGCGCCTTCACAGCTTTTATCACTGCTGGAGTCCTAACAGACCGAGGGCGACCACTTCTTGACCTGTCATCTACACTAGACTCTTCATTGTATCGTTTGATGGTACGATAAACGAATCTTTTGGTTAAATTCAAATTTTTCAGTATGTTAAAAATTTGAATCAGCGCGTAACCGCAGCGATGCAACGCAATAACTGCAACACGGTCTTCTTTAAGCGTCCACTCCATATTTAAAAATGAAAAAAATTCTAAAAGTATACATTTTTATTTTCATGAACAATTCGAAATTCGAATTCAATAAACCTTTTTGTGGCCAGCATTCTAAAAGAAAAGTTTTTACTGTGTGACAATACTTATGACCTGACTAGTTAAATATAGTTCAACGCTGTCACGTGGGAAGGGCAATATCGGTAAAATCAGTGGCAGAGTACGTGGAGGCAGATTTAACTTCAAAAAGACATCTATTCCCGTCCTATTCATTTCTGATTACTTGTGATTTGTAAAGTAATAAAATTAAAGAAGACATTGATAGGTATCTGTGGTGCTATTTTTCGTTTGCCTATTTCTGCCGTGAAGCAGTAATGCGTTTCGATTTGAAGGGTTTGGCAACCGTTGTAACTATACTTGAGACCTTAGAACTCATCTCTCATGGTGAGAGGCGGCATTTAGATTGCAAATGTCTATGGGCTCCGGAAACTACTTAATACAAGGGCTGTGAGCTCGTCCACCTATCTATGCAATAAATAAATTAAAAATAAAATGCATGAAGATGGCCGTGTATCGCATCTCTGTGAGCTACCCGCCAAATAATATAATACACACTTTTATTATTATACCACTATGAATTTTCAGGGAGTCTTAGAAACAACACCAAAGTAAGCCGTCATTAAAAGTTATAGTTAGCATTTGAGCTCAACAGTGTAGTGGCTTTAATACTCTCCGAGGACTTAGCGAACTCCGAGAGTTCTTTGTCTAAGTCTGATGTGCCGGAATCACGTCCTAAACTAGTTTAAACTTAATACATTGTCTAACAAAAGGTGACTAATAGTAATATAAGCAAAGACGGAAAACCTCATTTAAAGTTTAATTTTACGTATTTTACAAATAGCAGTTGTTCCAAAAAAAATTATTATCTTTAGATAATAATTTATTATTCACATTCTGTATCTATTTAAAAGCATTGAATGAATCTGATTTATAATTACGGAATTTTGACGTCTTTGGACACCTAAGCCTTCTTACAACTTTTCCCATTCTGTGTTGTTGTTTGATTTTGTCTCCTACCTGTTTCTCTTTTTTGTATTTCTACTCACTTTATTACAATATATTACATTATTACAATATTGGTATATATTTCATATTATATGTAAACGGTATATATTTTGTTTATTGTATGTATATATTTTCTATAATGTATTATCTATAGTACACCGCAACATACCTGCTATATTTTTTTATATTTTCCAGAATTTCTATAAATTAAACGGTTGTCTGGAAGAGATCGCTTTTAGCGATAAGACCGCCTATTGTACAAATGTATCTGCTTTTTTTGATTGTTTTTTTAATGTAAATTGTGTTTTGGTGTGCAATAAAGTGTATGCTCTCTCTCTCTCTCACATTTTGATTAAACCTACATCATCTTGTAGTCTTCTTTCTGTATTGTTTTGTTTATTATACTAAGCTAATTAGAGCTAATTAATGCCTGGTCCATCGACTTTAAATTCGCCTTATTTTCGTATATAATCTTTTATTCTTAATTGGCTACTTCAATAACATAGAATTGATGAAATGTATTTTAAAATCTGTGAGACGGAACAAACAGGTCTAAGTTTACTGATTTACTTAAAAACCCAAAAAGTACTTTGACGTCTCCATTTCTAGATATTTCGGCCTGTTTTTTTTTTTTATTTCTCTATCCCATAACCTATGGGTATACATATACATAGGTAAAACCTGTGCAAGTATTTTTTACCATCGTTTGTAAAAAATACTTTGGCCAAGATCAGCGAGATGGAAATGAAGGCCTTTGAGGGTAGATAATAACATTTCAGGCACAGACGTCACAGTCGTCCGTCGACCAGCAGGATTTGGATGATAGGGAACGGTTATTATTAAAGTGTTCGATATACGTAATTATTTAAGGACGGTTTATATACTACTATAATAACAGAGAAGCCACAGAAGTTTTAAATATGTGTCATTACCTATGGTTGGGTGTTTGTGATTACTGTGGTGTCTTCAACTCCAATGAAAATAATAAACATGAAAAGGGAGTTTTAATTACACCTAGGATTCGCGAAAGCCGAAGGAATTAATTACTAATTCTTTGTTGCAAAGTGAACCCTTCTTGATGTCAAGTTTTAGTTCAGATTGTCTTTGGTAGGGACTTTTTTGAGGTAAGGTAAGGACTTTTGTAAACATTTTATTATAAACATCCTAATAAAAAAACGACTTATTAAAAAAATCCGTTTCAAGAAAACCATAGTTAAGCAATCGATTGAATAGAAGATATTCACATTCTGACATTTCTCGATTTTTTATAACAGTTCTAGCCATTTTCTTGGTGTACCATTTATATTTGTGATTTACTATCGACATAAATATTTTCTAAAGACTGAGAATATGTATCACAACAAGATTGGAGCCCAGGCCAGGGCAGGAACCAAAGCCTTTGTTCTTGCGGATTAACCCCTGTACGTTATCTGTTTCCAGGAACTTATCAGAGCCGCACCTTTGACCCGCAAACCATGCCCTCAAACTATATATATTGTTGTCTGCAAGCATTAATTTAGTCAAAGTTGGACCTTTGACGTCTGATAAAAAGTTATAGTAGCCAATGCTCAGAAAACATAATTATGTATTTTTTTAGTTCATATATATCATCATATCTGAGAAGATCTGTTTGATTTATTACAATTTTCAAATAAAATGACTTTCTAGATTTGTCAACGAATTTTTTTTCAAAATATTAGAAAGAAAAAAGATGATCTTTCATTAATGGAAGAAACAACGATTTGCTTTAAAACAAACAATTAAAATAGATGCGATATACTAAACAAAGCTAAACAACTTACAACTCCAGCAAATTGTTTTAATTCCCAACAAAGATTGCTCACATTATAAAGTTGAATATTATGCAAATATCCGTACAAGTCCTTACGATTTAAGTTATGACGATTACGGCCCTTCTCTTTGTACCTACTGAACTCCTAAGTCCCGAAGGTACACGCTCATATGCGTACAGTGGCTCTCGATTACATACGCGCGTATGTAAAACACTGGTTCACGCATGCACCATGCTATGAATAAACGGTATAGCATTATCTATTCTCTTATAATTCTTAAGTCCACAGAATATCTTAGTTTATCCACAGAAAGTCTTATTTAGTCCACAGAATCACAGAACAGAATATAATGATTTCAAGATTTTTTTCAAATCGTTTGTTATCAAGTTATCTGGTAAACAGCGCAGAGTAAGTTTTATGACATTGTAAAACGATTCCTGTAACAAAAAATAATACTTTTAAGATATTCGTATATTTCTTAAAACTAAGGGAATCCCATTTTAATTACGTCCAAAATATATTAATTGCATGCCTTTAAACCTCATTTATCGAATTAAGACAATTTATTGAATAAAATTATTTTCGGTATTTTATTTTGGTATTTTTTAGAAAAGGTATTTAATATAGTACCATTAACTAACAATATGTGGCACCCAAGTAGAAATTCATAGCAAAGCGTAGCATGTTTTTACTTGATTCTTAAAAATCACTTTTATGTTAACTATTGTTCCTGCAGTAGATAGTAATAAGTAGGCTTCCTGATTACCTACTGTTGAATTGTATACATTAGCTGGATAACGTATTCACATGCGGGTAATAAATCATGCGAGTGCGGTTTGCCTACGAGTTTCAATTTAACTTTTGGCCCAACAAGAGCAGTCTTGAGGCAGTGTGTGTCATAAAACTGCCTGAGTTTATGTACTAAACTCGTTATGTGCCTAAAGTATACGGAAACATCATGAAATGGGTAGCATGATTTACGTGATAAAGCTTGGTTAATATGTGTTAAGTTAGTTAGACCAGAGGTATTTTCCTTGATAGTATTATGTTTAGTTATTAATCAGGAAATATGGCTTGGATACACGGACTGCTTGTTTTTTCAATCAAACTCAAATCTTTATTTTATTTTATTGCATAGATGAGTGGACGAGCTCACAGCCTATCTGGTGTTAAGTGGTTACCGGAGCTCAAAGACAACTACAACGCAAATGCCGCCACCCACCTTGAGATATAAGTTCTAAGGTCTCAGTTTTTACAGCACACCGTTCAAAGCGAAACGCATTAATGCTTCACGGCAGAAATAGGCAAGGCGGTTCTACTATGTGTGTAGACAAAATCGATGATTGTACTGCCCGTGTAAGTATAGTTACAATGGCTATCCTACCCTTTAAACCGAAACGCATTACTGCTTCACGGCTGAAATAGGTAGAGTGGTGGTACCTATCCCTGCGGACTCACAAGAGGTCTTACCACCAGTAAAAATTGTATCTGGTATAAAATTGTATTACAAAGTTAAGGCCGCCACTCACTCTGAGACATGGGCCGATACTCCAACTTAATTCCCTTTCTTAACATTCAAATCGAAAAATCTAATAGTTTTGACCTGAGTGGATTCACAATATGCCAAACTACCAGTAAATAGGCCAAAGTATAAATCTTGTAAATTTTAGCCTCACACTAAAATTAATAGCTCTCATTATTCACTCCTAGTAGCTGTATCCTCAGATTATTTTTTTTCAGTACATTAGGACTTACGACTGCGGGACTTGACTCTTTTTAACTTCCTTATCTTTTTTAGTTCTATGAAAAATAAGGCAAGATTCTTTTTTTATATCAAAAATAGAATTGTTTATGATTCTAAGTAGCGTTAGGAAGATAAACTGTTTTTCTATTTCGTAAAACTCGTATATGTAGCGGGTAGCTGAAATAGATATTTGACAAATACCGAATTTGTATAAAGACATTTACAAGATAAATTTGCATTTGTATATACAAATTCCGAAATAATAATATATTATGGACCGTCGGTCTGCCGAGCAAGTATATCGCGTATTATATTTTCTCTACATTATCCTGTGTTCATTGTGACTAACTTTGATCTTTCGTGTAAAATCTATATGCATAAAAATGAATTGCTGTTCGTTAGTCTCGCTAAAACTCGAGAACGGCTAGACCGATTTGGCTAATTTTGGTCTAGAATTATTATATTTGTGTAAGTCCAGGGAAGATTTATAAGGTAGATAAATATGAAAATGCTCGGAATAAAATTAAAATAACAATTTTGTTTTTCCTTTGATGTGTCCCCCGTCGGATAGATTCCTTTTGTTTGTTTAAAGTTTATTTTATACAAAAGCTTAGGTCTTTTATTTATCGATTGAGGCACTACGAAGTCTGCCGGGTCAGCTACTACATTATAAAATTTACTTAAGTAAATAAACATTTTTTGTATTAAGAAGAAACTTTCCGGAATTACCAGATTATTGCCCGTATTAACAAAGTCAGCGAATACGGTTAACCGGGCGGTGGTGGCGGTCGACCGGTGCATTACACCGGAACGATGTCCGATTGCTGCGGTCCCGCCGTAATGGGCTTAATTCCGATGCGGCTTTCGGCTTTTAGCCATTGTTTACCTGCGCGATGTACCAGCCCATTAATCTGCATTTATATACGTACAGATTTTGTTGTTTACATGACAGATTCACGAATTTCGTCGAGCTTTTGAAGCCACGACGTCAAGGGAAATTTGTTTTCAGTTTAAAGCTCTTGTGGGTGTGAGACTGTTGCTCTACCGAGCATGCTCTAGCTCCTAAAATAAAGGACTGATTCAAGTGCAATTTTTGTGGAAGCTTAATTATTTGCGTTGAAGAATTTCATGTTGTCGTTTCGAAGGCGTTAGCTTTTTACTTGTTTGTATTAGGGAAATTTAAAATTTCGTACTAACTCATCTGTTTTCTTGGATAAGTTTATCATATGTGAGTACTAGTGAAAGCTGGCCATAGAGTGCCTGGCTTTCCCACTATTAGCTACTGTAATAAAACTAACTGTATGAGAAACAAAAACAATAAGAAAAATAGTTGCTCATCACCATACGTTAATGATACTGAAATTAACATTAAATATGAAGCACCAAGTATAAATACACATACTTATGGATAGAATTTTAGACAAAATATAACCCATATATGAATTTAAAGAGAACTCGATTTAAAAAAATGAGAAAATTTAATTGTAAGGCTTAATCTCGCGATTATTAATTTTTTTCGTGCTCACGGACGACAGTTAAACAGTAATTTCTAATCAGTAATTTGGCCAGAAATTAATAAAAAATTTGTTATTTTTCTTGATCTCGGTCTATATTTCTGATTGTCTTGGTACGGCAATCGGTCAGTCCGCCCCAGACGATGCCAGTCGTGTCCTGGGAAAACCTCACTGGACCTGAACCAGCTTGCCGGGTACAAACGTGTTACATCGCCAACAGGTTCCTCTTCGAGAGCAATTCCGAATTCCAAAAAATATGAGTGTATGTTTTGATTGAAATAAATAAAAAAGTACCTTAATTTTCTGTATACCTCTGTATACATATTCATTAGTGAATTAATTGTAATATCATGACTGCATGTAATGGAATAAAATAATACATTCAGAGAAAATGAAACAATCGGTGTTACTATTTATGGCGTAGGATTAACGAGCGAATGCACAGGAGACTCGGCTAATTTGTCACGGCCAGTCGCGTAGCGGCCGTAGCGGCGTAGCACAGCTACGAGGCTACGAAGCTACATAACTGCAACATATATGTTAATTGCATTTTTTAATTAAAATTACAATGTAAAAGAATTATTTTGCTTTAAAAGAGAGAAAATAATTAAATTAAATGTTGTTGGATAGGAAACAGATATGTGTTATGAAATTTCGGAATTCTCAGAGCGCGTTCAAGAACTTATTATATCTTTTCATGCGTCAAAATATATTATACAGTTATAGCAAAAGAAATGTTTTTACATATGTTTTTTAAATACTATTATATATATTATACGTATGTTTTTCTTTATTTTAGCAATTCCCGAAATTTTGTTGTTGCATAAACCAGTTTCTTTGTAGATGCTATTAACAGTAATTATATTTTTAATTGGTTTTAATGATTTCGGAGTCTGAAAAAAACTGATTTTAAAGCAACAATGATCACTGCAGATAGAGTTAGTTAGTTAGAGTAGATGTTGTAGATATTTATTTTAGATTTATTAGGATAAATACCAACTCTAAAACTACTTAAGTTGAATACAACGTTGTTATAGAGATGTTTTTAGTTGATGGAATAAAATTTATTTTCATGGCGGGATTTCAGGAAACTGTCTAGTAATTTGAACGTAGTTATTTATTGCTTGTTCTATATTGTAAATAATCAGGACATCTCACTCAAAATATAAATTTACATCTAACAAATTACGTGCAACGTTATCGGCTTGTGTTGTGATTCTTAATTTGTTGTTTTCAAGAAAAAGCCTTTTTTGGAATGCAGTAAGGCATTACCGTCGAAACAACACACTTTTGATGCCAAGAAAACTTGTCCATCTATTGATCCACGGGGTGTGGACTAAATATAAAGTTCAATAAAAGTTCCCCTTCGCGATACGGAGTCCGGGATTTATCGGGCTAACCCCATGTAAATAAATAAAGTGGAGGTGCATACATTTCTTATGAGACGCGAGCGGACGCGGGCTGACTTGGAAGAAGTATCGATTCTAAAATAAACTTTATGATATGATTGTCTATACTGTCGCAAATTATTTTTGTAAAAGAAAAACACAACAGGTTTTTTTTTTCTTACAACACTAGGACTATTAGTATAGGAGTTCCATATTGAAAAATTTGTTTTAGCTGTAATTCACAAACAGGAAAAACTTGTCGCTTTTGAAAATAGAAAAGGGTTCGTTTTTCGATATTTTCAGAGCCGAAATGTGAAAGGAAAACTCATTTAGTCGACAAAGTCTGAGTGGCTATTAATCACAACATAAAACCTACCGCGTTTCCACCTCTCTCGATTTATCCAAGTCGCTACTTCGATTAAACTAAAATAAATTTAACTGTCGGTAGCTTCGATTCGGGGGCGATGCAAGAAACACGACGTCAGGTAGGAAGGATTCAATTCAATCAGCTCCCTAGGTGCCTTTCTTCGTCGATTTGATGAGATTGTTGAAAATCGAAATAGATTGTGAAAAAACTTTCGTCCGTTACGTGGTAATGGAGATTCTGTGTTTGTCTCGTGCGTGGAATATTCGAGGAGGTAAGCGATCGCTCTATCTGAGCTACTTGATTTTTGAACTTTTTTATGTGAAATAGGGACAAATTCTGATAATAAATAAATAATAATAATAAATAAATATTTACTAACAATCACGCCACGTTAACTGGTCCCGTGATAAGTTCGTAAAGAACTTGTGTTACAGGTACCAGATAACGGAAATAAATATAAGATTTTTATTATACACATACATATATTTAATATACATCCATAACCCTGGAAAATACATTTATATTTATCATATAAATATCTTCCCTTGGCGGGATTCGAACCCGCGACCCCCTTATGTAGTGACCATGTCACTTACCACTACACCAGACGGCTGTTGATGTAGTGGTAAGTGGCCAGATGCCCTAAGTATAATCGGATTGTGATAAGTTTTTGCCTTTTGTCCTTTTAATTATTTAAATAAGTATATTTTTGTGAAATGAAACGTAAACAATGCTGTTAATACGATAGTGTGTTTATTGGTTTTATCAACATTCGTCGACAACAAAGATCATTTTGATGCCTCCAATGAACACTACGCTAACTCCAAATTCGTAGGTTTACAGGAGGAGCGTTTAAACGAAAAAAGCTGATAAAATCTTTATTATTGCAGATATATTTATGGTATTTTTCTTGTGTAGCTAGCTGATTTACTCTTGCTTCAAACCCCATAAATAATGAATTTGTAATACTTTTAAAATATTGAAGCGATTTGCGTGAAAAACGAAAATTTCAAAAATTTTAGTTAGTGTAGTGTTCATTGGAGCCATCGATTTATAACTCAAGAGTATGCCACCTTTTAAATTTGGAGCAATGAAATGTGTTTTATTACCTACTGCACCCGCGGATATTTCAAATAACAAAATTCGAACATAATTTATGCGAACCGAACTGTGAAATATACAAATAAATATTAATACGGAAAGGAAAAACTTTGTATTCCTTTTTACGAAAATTGCGCGGTCGAAGGAGTATGAAATTTCCCACACTTATAGAGAATATAGAGAAGGAGTGCAGAATGCTATTTTTTTTTTATTATGCCTAAAAGTACATTAAATCAATAAAAAAACATTACACACACTACCATGTATTTCAAATACATACGCACGCATACTATTCATTTATTGTCAAACTTTTGTTCTTGACGTCTGTTGTCAAATTGAGAATAGATTAAATTATATTGTTTGTCTATAAAGACAGAGTCTAAGAAGATTCTAATCACAGAGAGTCTAAGTCTAGTCACACGAGTCTAATCACAAGAGTCTAATCTCAAGTGTCTTGGTGAAATTTGTGACTTTAGAAGTACTGTTATAATAGTCTGAAAATAGAATATTAATAGTGTACAAATTTATAATTTCAATTAATTATAGTCGAATTTTGACTACCGTGCGACCACTAGTATAAATAAATAAATGCTGAGTAAAAAACACATTCCTTCCTCGTTGTTTATTTATTTAGTAGCAGTTGAGTTATCGAATGAATTATCGTATCGTTCGATTACAGTTGCGAAAAGATCGAACATCAAAAAGGCGTGCCGGCCGCTTCGGTCGATTTGTCAACATCATTGCGGTTATCCTACTGTCGTCGAAATAAATTGGACCGGGTTTAAAGGTGCTTCAATGTACTCCGTAATGGATGAGATTTGGTTTGTGTTTGACAATCCATACAGATTTGTTATCGTTTTCACACAAAATATACTACAAGCTTTGTGTATCTTAATGTACTTTAGCATTAACTGCACTGTAATTGTGCTAATCACCACTACGCTTTTCTAATCAAGCAAGTAAACTACATTTTTAATTAGCACTAGCTGACCGGGCAGACTTCGTGGTGCCTCAATCGATAAATAAAAGACCGACGGGGGACACATCAAAGGAAAAGCAAAATTGTTATTTTTATTTAATTCCGAGCATTTTCATATTTATCTACCTTTTAAACCTTCTCTGGACTTCCACAAATAATTCAAGACCAAAATTAGCCAAATCGGTTTAGCCGTTCTCGAGTTTTAGCGAGACTAACGAACAGCAATTCATTTTTATATATAGAGATTTGATCAGGTGCCGCAAACTTGTTGTTTCGTCATTTTAAAATATTATGCAATGCTTGTAGATAATAACAGATTTAAAAAGAATTAACACCAATCATACCTTTAATTTCTGATCGGTTTTGTTAGCAAGTTTTTTCGGAAGTCTTTTTTTAAAATTACACAGATAATATTTTATTTACATCAAAGATTATTTCTTCCATTTAAGTCGCCCACCATACTTTCTGTGGAGCTGGAATTCTTTACAATCTAATATGCTAAAATAACTAATAATTTGGACGTGTTATAAGACTGCATGATTAGTTTTATGATTTAAACTCTGGTCCCAAATAACTCTAGTCCCATCTAGAGAGTCACTCTTGTAACTCTTTATAATAAAGCCAGCAAAATATTACGTTTTTCATATGTTCTTTTTTAATTGCCAATTTAGCGCGGGTGAAACCACGAGGCACTTCTACTATAACATAATTTCGAAACATAAACAAATAAATATTAACCAATTTGGGTATCGACGTCGATGTAAATTCGGCGTTGAAACATTTAGACCACGTGCAGCCCGGGGCTAGGATAGTCGGAAGTGGATCCCGCCTGATGTGTACAGAATGCGATAAATATAAGTTATTTATTTGTCTATGTTATTTTGTGTTGTTTTTGTAAGCTATACGATTGAATTAAAGATATCACTACATAGTATAAAACAAAGTCGCTTTCTCGGTCCCTATATCTGTCTGTCCCTATGTATTCTTAAATTTTTTAAACTGCGCAATGGATTTTGATGCGGTTTTTGGAGTTTACTCCTTTAGAATCGATTTACATATATAGGCCCGGGGTATGAAAATTATGGGGACCAAAATCGTACTAGCATGTCACACGAAATGCGTTATGCGCCTAGCATGTCACACGAAATGCTTTATGCGCCTGATTGGCTCCTGATTGCGTGATGCGTGCGCGCGCCAATCAGGAGCCAACGCGCGGCCGCGTTATCGCAGGTGACGCCGGGCTGCTGCGCCGGCAGTCCGCCACAAAGCCTCGTACTGATCGCGCGTTTCTCTCATTATTGTATTTTCATATATTTGTTAGTCGTTTGTTTTGTGTCTCGTTAATTTGTTAATAATCTGTTGTGTATCGTGTTGTCGTAATATAGAACTATTTCTCGTATTGTTTCGTTTAATTTTTTATATCCAGTAAACTCCAGTCGTGCGTCGGAGCGGACACACACACTTTTTCTTTTTTTAATAGATAGAATGATTAAAGAGGTAGGTTTATTTATACCTAGTCAGGTCATAAATTCTGTCACATGTTTAATGTAAAATAATTGAAACAAGTTTATTCATTATGTAACCATTCATATACCAAAATGAACTTAACAAAACATAGATTCTTATGACACTAAAGTTCATTCAAAATGACCTCCGTGATTTTGAATACAGGCCTTCAATCTGCGCGGCCAGTCGTCTATCGCAGCGTGGTCCATGTCAATATCGGCGGCTGCCTTAATCAAGGACGCACAATACAAGCACGCCTTTTCCTCCAAGTGTTGCCATATCTTGTAATCTAACGGATTCAAATCTGGACTGGAGGAGGGCCAGTCTTCGTGCCGGATGAAGTCGATTTCACGCGCCGCCAGCCAGTCTTGTGTGCTCTTCGCTCTATGAGCTGGCGCCGAATCTTGTTGGAATACCCAGTGCCTGTTATTGAACATGGTATGAGAAACAGGTTCCACAAGGTTCGTCAGGACTGTATTTTGATACACAACTGCATTCGTTTTTACACCTTTCTCACCTCAAAATGTACCTCTGTTAAGCCCCAATAAGAAACTCCCAACCATACCATGAGCGAGGATGGAAAATGACCTCGTTGGACACGCGGAATACGGTTGCTCGCTTCTTCACTACTGTGTGCAGTAAAAACTTTTTCATCCGAAAAAAGAATTCCCGATATTTTTTTCCCGCGTACCGCTTCAACAAAGCGCGGCATCTCTTCAGTCTCAGGTCCATTAGACGAGCATTCAAACGATGTCCTGTTTTTCTTCGATATGCCCGAAGCCCTAAGTCTTCATTTAACACCCTTTTCACCGTGGTTCTGCTTAACCCCATCTGAAGGGCCAACAGTTTCTGCTTACGTTTGGGATTTCTTTGAATTCGCGCCTTCACAGCTTTTATCTCATTCCGATAGAGGCACCCGTCACGTGCGGACGTGCTCATCGACCACTCGTTCGCCCGGTCTTTGTTCGCCCGGCTTTTGTTAGCCCGGCCATTGTTCGCGCGGCCTGTGATCGTGATACATTTGCCGACCAAGTGTTTTTCCTGGAAGCTTTTATTTGTTTCGTTTTAGTTATTTTTGTGTTCGTGGTACATTTGCCGACAAAGTGGTTTCCTGCAAGTATTTATTTGTTTTGTTTCTTTTTGTTATTTCTGATTTGTTTTGCTTCTTCTTTGTCCTGTAGTAATCGCGCCGCATTGCCACCTGTGTTCAATAGAACCGCTCAGGTCCGAGAAGTTGGGGCCTCGCCGCAAGGCGAGTGTTTTCAAGACCCGGGGCCGCCCCACCTGGGTACTCAGCGATCATGGACGCTGTATTCGCGGAATTCCTCCGACTTCACCACCCACAGCTCGCCTCAGAGTTTCTGGCCTTCAAGGCCAATCACACTGCGAGCCCTCTCGAGGACTCCGCCGCGTTCGCTGCTCCTGCGTCGCCTGTACCTGCGTGCAAAGCTTCTGCATTGAGCAACGCAGCCTCCGTCGTGCCTGCCGCTCCCGTGTCGCCTATACTGGCGAGTAAAGCTGCTGCGTCGTCCGCTGTGACCATCGTTTCAGCTGAGCGATCATCCGCGGCCTCCGTCGCGCCCTCTAAAACACCTACACTTGCTCGTAGGTC
The DNA here is from genome assembly GCF_030267445.1 of Bombyx mandarina. Lineage (NCBI taxonomy): Eukaryota > Metazoa > Arthropoda > Insecta > Lepidoptera > Bombycidae > Bombyx > Bombyx mandarina. Next base: position 13,357,203 of record NC_143220.1, on the reverse strand, counting down.
GCCTGCACCCGCCTCCTCATGCTCCGACTCTGACTCGGACATGGAGGTTGACCTCGCCCCCGCCTCATCGACGGATGGATTCACCCTGGTACAGAAGGGTAAGAAGCGTGCCGCGGAGTCCCGAGCTCCCGCGGCCGCTAAAATTAGCAAAGCCGCGAACGCGTCGCGCCCCCGCCCTCAGACTCCCGTTGCGCCCCCAGCCCGTGCCACTCCGTCGCCGCGTCCGGTGGCACAAAATAAAACCCAGACCCCTCCCCCGGTTATCCTTCAGGAGAAGGCAGCTTGGGATCGAGTTTGCCTGGCCCTTAAGGCCAAAAATATAAATTTCACGAATGCCCGTAACCTCGCGAACGGCATTCAAATTAAGGTTCAAACACCCGACGACCATAGGGCCCTCTCTTCTTACCTCCGTAAGGAACGTATAAGTTTCCATACGTATACGCTCCAGGAGGAGCGCGAACTCCGCGTTGTAATACGCGGAATCCCTAAAGAGTTAGATGTAGAGCTCGTCAAGGCCGATCTGTTAGAACAGGGCTTTCCAGTGAATTCTGTGCACCGTATGCACACCGGTCGCGGTAGGGAGCCATATAATATGGTTCTAGTCACCCTCCAGCCTACCCCCGAGGGTAAGAAAATCTTCAACACACAGGCCGTCTGTAGGCTCTCCGGTATCGCCGTCGAAGCCCCCCATAAAAAAGGCACTCCTAGCCAGTGCCATAACTGTCAACTGTACGGGCACTCTTCCCGTAACTGTCACGCGCGCCCCCGATGTGTTAAGTGTTTGGGCGATCACGCCACGGCCCTCTGCGCTCGGGACCAAAAAACCGCGACGGAACCGCTTAGCTGCGTCCTGTGTCAAACACGGGGTCACCCCGCAAATTACCGCGGATGCCCCCAAGCCCCGAAAATAAATCGCCGCGTCGCCCGCCAAAACCGCCTCCGAGCTTCCGGCCCCGACATCAAAGCCTCGGCACCCTCTGTGTCGCAGGCTAAGCCAGCGTTCGTTCCGGCGCCGGTGCCCAGTGTCTCGGCCTGAGCGAAACCGCTGCTGTATATGAACACGGCTACAATTCCCTCCTCCGCGATTCGTCCCGCCCCCGCGACTCGTCCCGCCCCCGCGACTCGTCCCTCTCCCGCGACTTGCCCTCCGACCGCGTCCGACAATCTCGCTTTAGCGATCGACTTCTTTCAGTCGATCAACTTTGAGCGCGTTAACGCTTTGGGCGACGCCATTCGCGCTGCCTCCACTGCACAACACTTTATCGCCGTTGTGCAAGAATACGCCGACGTATACGCGTCATTAAATACGTACGTCCTCCCCTCACTCCGGCGGTAATCAATGGCGTATATAAGTAGAGTAAAGCCCCTATCCGTAACGATAGGATTTTTTAACGCTTACGGTCTCGCAAATCAACGTGATCAGGTTTCTGACTTTTTGCGTGACCATCAAATTGATATATTTTTAGTGCAGGAGACCCTACTTAAGCCCGCGCGCCGTGACCCTAAAATCGCGAACTATAACATGGTCAGGAACGACAGGCTCTCTGCTCGTGGTGGTGGTACCGTCATTTACTATAGAAGAGCCCTGCATTGCGTCCCGCTCGATCCTCCCGCGCTCGCTAATATCGAAGCATCAGTGTGCCGAATCTCACTGACGGGACACGCGCCGATCGTTATCGCGTCCGTTTATCTTCCACCGGATAAGATCGTTCTAAGCAGTGATATCGAGGCGCTGCTCGGCATGGGGAGCTCTGTCATTCTGGCGGGCGACCTAAATTGTAAACACATCAGGTGGAACTCACACACCACAACCCCGAATGGCAGGCGGCTTGACGCGTTAGTCGATGATCTCGCCTTCGATTTCGTCGCTCCGCTAACCCCGACTCACTACCCGCTAAATATCGCACATCGCCCGGATATACTCGACATAGCGTTATTAAAAAACGTAACTCTACGCTTACACTCGATCGAAGTCGTTTCAGAGTTAGATTCAGACCACCGTCCCGTCGTTATGAAGCTCGGTCGCACTCCCGATTCCGTTCCTGTCGCGAGGACTGTGGTGGATTGGCACACACTGGGTATTACCCTGGCTGAATCTGATCCACCATCGCTTACGTTTAGCTCGGACTCTACCACGTCTCCTCAGGATACCGCTGAAGCCATAGACATCTTAACGTCACACATCACCTCGACATTAGATAGATCATCGAAACAAGTTGTAGCGGAGGACTTCCTTTACCGCTTCGGGTTGCCCGACGATATTAGGGAGCTCCTTAGAGCTAAGAACGCCTCGATACGCGCCTACGACAGGTATCCTTTTTTTTTTTTTTTTTTTTTTTCGGGTAGAGGGCCGAACCTCCTACGAGGTCCCCGCGCAAAAGGGGCGCGCGGGGTATGTGAGACTCTACGATCTGCATAGTGTTGTGAGCAGACCGCGGGCCCAAGGATTTTAGGGCCCACCCACTAAACGACTCCCCTGCACTCTTACACCCGACGTCCGATCCCCTCCGAGGTCAGAACCCGGATGAGGTGTATCCTACCGCGGAAAATCGTATTCGAATGCGTGCCTTACAACGCGACGTAAAGTCTCGCATCGCCGAAGTCCGAGATGCCAGATGGTCTGATTTCTTAGAAGGACTCGCGCCCTCCCAAAGGTCTTACTACCGCTTAGCTCGTACTCTCAAATCGGATACGGTAGTAACTATGCCCCCCCTCGTAGGCCCCTCAGGCCGACTCGCGGCGTTCGATGATGACGAAAAAGCAGAGCTGCTGGCCGATACATTGCAAACCCAGTGCACGCCCAGCACTCAATCCGTGGACCCTGTTCATGTAGAATTAGTAGACAGTGAGGTAGAACGCAGAGTCTCCTTGCCACCCTCGGATGCGTTACCACCCGTCACCCCGATGGAAGTTAAAGACTTGATCAAAGACCTACGTCCTCGCAAGGCTCCCGGTTCCGACGGTATATCCAACCGCGTTATTAAACTTCTACCCGTCCAACTCATCGTGATGTTGGCATCTATTTTCAATGTCGCTATGGCGAACTGTATCTTTCCCGCGGTGTGGAAAGAAGCGGACGTTATCGGCATACATAAACCCGGTAAACCAAAAAATCATCCGACGAGCTACCGCCCGATTAGCCTCCTCATGTCTCTAGGCAAACTGTATGAGCGTCTGCTCTACAAACGCCTCAGAGACTTCGTCTCATCCAAGGGCATTCTCATCGATGAACAATTCGGATTCCGTACAAATCACTCATGCGTTCAACAGGTGCACCGCCTCACGGAGCACATTCTTGTGGGGCTTAATCGACCAAAACCGTTATACACGGGAGCTCTCTTCTTCGACGTCGCAAAAGCGTTCGACAAAGTCTGGCACAACGGTTTGATTTTCAAACTATTCAACATGGGCGTGCCGGATAGTCTCGTGCTCATCATACGGGACTTCTTGTCGAACCGCTCTTTTCGATATCTAGTCGAGGGAACCCACTCCTCCCCACGATCTCTCACAGCTGGAGTCCCGCAAGGCTCTGTCCTCTCACCCCTCCTATTTAGCTTATTCGTTAACGATATTCCCCGGTCGCCGCCGACCCATTTAGCTTTATTCGCCGACGACACGACTGTTTACTATTCCAGTAGAAACAAGTCCCTAATCGCGAAGAAGCTTCAGAGCGCAGCCCTAGCCCTATGACAGTGGTTCCGAAAATGGCGCATAGACATCAACCCAGCGAAAAGTACTGCGGTGCTATTTCAGAGGGGAAGCTCCACACGGATTTCCTCCCGGATTAGGAGGAGGAATCTCACACCCCCGATTACTCTCTTTAGACAACCCATACCCTGGGCCAGGAAGGTCAAGTACCTGGGCGTTACCCTGGATGCATCGATGACATTCCGCCCGCATATAAAATCAGTCCGTGACCGTGCCGCGTTTATTCTCGGTAGACTCTACCCCATGATCTGTAAGCGGAGTACAATGTCCTTTCGGAACAAGGTGACACTTTACAAAACTTGCATTAGGCCCGTCATGACTTACGCGAGTGTAGTGTTCGCTCACGCGGCCCGCACACACATAGACACCCTCCAATCTTTACAATCCCGCTTTTGCAGGTTAGCTGTCGGGGCTCCGTGGTTCGTGAGGAACGTTGACTTACACGACGACCTGGGCCTCGAATCTATCCAGAAATACATGAAGTCAGTGTCGGAACGGTACTTCGATAAGGCTATGCGTCATGATAATCGCCTTATCGTTGCCGCCGCTGACTACTCCCCGAATCCTGATCACGCAGGAGCCAGTCACCGTCGACGCCCTAGACACGTCCTTACGGATCCATCAGATCCAATAACCTTTGCATTAGACGCCTTCAGCTCTAACACTAGGAGCAGGCTTAGGGACCTCGGTAGCCGTACTCGTCGAACTCGACCAAGAGTTCGCCGTGCAACCTAACCCATGAATCAGCTCGCTGAGTTTCTCGCCGGATCTTCTCAGCGGGTCGCGATTCCGATCCGGTAGTAGATTCATTCGCGAAGCAGCTACTCTTGAGCTGTTAGGTCTCCTTCGGAGGCGCTCGGGTAGCTGTTAGCAAATCCCACCCCTCCTGGCTGAGCCTTTGCTCGCCCACGTGTCCTGGTGAAACTGGAAAGGCCTCCGGGCCACCAGTAATCTTTCAATCATAAAAAAAAAAAAAAAAAGCTTTTATCACTGCTGGAGTCCTAACAGACCGAGGGCGACCACTTCTTGACCTGTCATCTACACTAGAGTCTTCATTGTATCGTTTGATGGTACGATAAACGAATCTTTTGGTTATATTCAAATTTTTCAGTATGTTAAAAATTTGAATTGGCGCGTAACCGCAACGATGCAACGCAATAACTGTAACACGGTCTTCTTTAAGCGTCCACTCCATATTTAAAAATGAGTAAAATTCTAAAAGTATATATTTTTATTTTCATGAACAATTCGAATTTCGAATTCAATAAATTTTTTTGTGACCAGCATTCTAAAAGAAAAGTTTTTACTGTGTGACAATACTTATGACCTGACTAGTTATGTATAATAACGTCCATTAAATAGTGGAGAGATCAATAATAAATTACAATATCCGAAGCGAAGCGAGGGCGGGTCGCTAGTTAATGATAAAATGATTCGTTATTGTAATTTATATTTGAACTAGCGACCCGCCCTCGCTTCGCTTCGGAAACATTAAATTTTATTATTGATAGCTGCTGAGTCTCGCGGCTATTGTCGTACCGCAGGTGACGCCGCGGTGCGAAGCTAGTTTAAAAAAGCTTAAGTAACTCCTTATATCATCAACTACCTATTAGTGAAATATATATCAAAATCGGTCCAGCCTTTCCAGAGGTTAGCCGGAACAAACAGAAAGATAGACAGACAGACAAAAAATGTAAAAAATGTTATTTTGGTGTCTATGTGGTATTTATTTCTATACATAGATGAACAGAAATTAGTAAATTATTGGACTTAAGTACATATTGATTTTATAATACACCCTTTAAGTAACCTCTCATAGAAAATGCGTATTTCATATGAAATACCGTTGGCGTAAATTTACAAACTTTACATTTAGGTATTTTTATTGTTAGGCATATTATTTGTTCAAAAGTATTTATTAAAATTAATAACATATAATAAATACAAAACAATTGAAGTGAGTTGAGAGCTAGCATACAACATGAATTTGTTATCGTTACAAATTTCACTGGATTCATTCACATCGCAAATATTCTCGACTCAGCACTGAGTTTGAACTGTTTCGATCAAAATTTCATAGACTTTTTGTATGTATAAAATTTCAATGTTATTTTTTTCGATGACTACAATATTCGAACTGATTTTTTCACATGTTATTTCTAACGAAATCCGCGCTCTTAAAAGAAAACATTAACGTGTTTATGCATGTTATGTAGTTAACAAAGGACATGTGTCATATGATCTTGTTTTCAGAATAAAAACCCTGCTTGTTTCTTTTTTCTGGAATTCCCACAGCCTGCTTGATGGCACCAGTGCGCGTTTGGGGACAATGAGCCGGTCAGAATTGCCCATTCGTAAAGTTCACAGAGATATGGCCCCGGGAAGCGGACATAGTGAAGCTAATGGCCCTTAAGGGACAAAATGATGACGCCCGCTTATGTGAAGGTCGGGTCTAGGCGAAATCACGCAACGGAATGTTTCAGGTGACGGGTTTTATTGGAATAGTTATGTTTTGATTAAATTTTAATGATTTGAGAATGATGAATTTAGTGAACTCTCAAAGTTAATGAAATTCTTAAGTCGATAGTTTAACGGTTCAGGAAGATACTACAAAAGACAAATGTCGAAATTTTAAGTTTTATTTTTTATTTTTTGCTACCACCTGTTGTTGTCACTGGAACCCATAGACATCTACAACGCCATCCACCTTGAGATATAAGTTCTAAGGTGAGACCTTGTATATATAGTTGTCTACCCTGAGTATAGTTCCAACGGCTGCCCCACATTTCAACCCGAAACGCATTACTGCTTCACGGCAGAAATAGGCAGGGTGGTGGTACCTACCCGTGCAGACTCACAAGAGGTCTTACTACCAGTAGGTACAGTAGTAGGTTAAGGTACTACAGTACAGTATTATTCCTATGCTAATATCTATTTGTTGTATCAACATATATTGTATACTGGGTACTAGAAATAGAAACTAAATTAACAAACCATCTGGCTTTGGAATGAACTTTCTTTCGCGGAGTATTCTGAGTAATCTGATACTTTATTCTGCAAAAGATTCTTGGAGAGCATCCTCAGCTGTTGGCTGCGGGTTGGAAGGGCTACTGACATTGTTTGGTATCAAAGGGTAACAGTGACCACTCATCAACACGTGGCCCTTATAGGTACTATATCGTAAAAAAAACCACATAAATTTGAGAAGATCGACAGAGTGCGATTTAATTGTTTTACATTAAGTGATTGGCATTAATTTCTGTGAACCTGATCCAGTTACTATTTAAATCTCGATATTTTATCAGCCTGCATGTCATTCTGTTAATGTTTAAGAAAAACGTAAACGTAATTAATATAACGTATCTTTTTTTGGCCATCTAACAAAAAAAAAAAAGGCCACATCCTACTTTTCATACTTCAGTGTGAGATACAAAAACTCTAGTGTGGATAGCGGGAGACTCCGAATTAAGCCACATTAGTGAATGTTTCAAAACACGCCACAGTATTTGCTCGAGGTAGCTGCTTTCATGTCCTTGGTTGCTGCTTTGATTTAGTGAAATTGTACATTTGTTAATTTATCGTGCTATTTATTTATTTATTACACTTCATGTAAAATTTACATTGGCGGACTTAATGCCTAAGAGAGAGAGAGAGAATACACTTTATTGCACACCAAAACACAATTTACATTCAGAAAAACAATCAAAAAAACAGATACATTTGTACATGCCTAAGGCATTCTCTACCAGTCAACCAAAGGTAGTGCAGAGTAAATAGTGGTAGGTGCAATGAAATTTATATTAGGTAACGAATACATACAAAAAAAGTATATCTACATATATACAAAATCACATATACATACATACATACATATATACACACATACATACATATAATAGTTTATACAGTATTAAAAGGAATATATTAATAAATTTCCTTAACAACTAACTTCATCTTAATAAGTTCATGACGATTCCGCTAACTTTTCCAACAGCATTCGCCGAACCCTTAACTTGAACGTGCTATTGATTCTGGTTTTGGGTTCTTTGAGTCAGTTGTGTACTTTTGAATGTTTTTTGGTCCATTTTACATATGTATATATTTTTGGAGCAGGGAGCCGATGTATTTTTTTATCTTCAGATCGTTTGTTTAATTTTATTGGTAGCCATTTTTTTCCGTCTCTTTAATTTTTGACCTTAACTACAATATCACGGGGTCTATGTTCGGTTCTCCTTTGTAGTATAATTTCACTAACGTTAATTTTCGAATTCAGGTGGATTAAAACGCGTGCTTTTCTGGGGGTTAAGGATTGCTTGTATCACTCACTGATCAATGAATTCTAAATTATCAGTCGATAATAATATTATGTTGACTCGTTGGTGCGTAAATCAGTAACCAACGAACAAATGGTCGAATATCACAGCATTTATATAACCTGACATTGTCCGGGTCTTGTCATTTACCATAATAAAATATTATTGACGTTTTAAAAGAGTTTATAAACTGTATTTATGTCAAATTTCATTATAATTCGTGGAATCATATTTGTGTGTTTTAATATAAACGTCAAAGCTTAGAAACTTTCCCCATAAACCCAGCGTAAGATTTGTTTAGTTTTTATTTCTCACATAGGTGTTGAGATTCATGGTCATATATTTGTTCTTATGTAAGAGTAAATATTAAATTAGAGCTATTGAACTTTCGACCTTTGGCATATGATTTAAAATACAATTTACTCTTTGAAGCGGCTACTCAAGTGCCTTGATATTGTTAAAGCAATGTCATTCATTCGCACTTCTTGGTCATTTCAAAATTTGATTATTCTGACTCTGACTGTCTTCGTTTATAAATCGTAGCAAAAAAAGTCGCAAAGAGATCAAAAACACAAAAAAAATTATCTACTTCTTGATGAAGCAATTTCATGTTTAGACATGTAGTTAACTTTACTATGAGAGAAAGTGAAATGAGAGTGAGAGTTCACGGTTAACTAGGTATTGAGCAAAACCTTATTTATTTTAAAGCATGGTTCTTTGGGGAAACGGGACCAGTTACAAAACAATATTATATAATTTGCTAAAATACTAAGATATTTTATTTCTGTTCATATCGTTTGCTGAATGATTTTGAATGAATCTGAATTTATTCACAGAAGCATTATTATTGTTTGTTGTTTGAATTGTGAGGCGTAAATTCCACGACAAGTACTCGCGGCTCGGTAACTCTTAATAGGAATTCAATAAATGAATAGTGTGTATCGATCAATGTCTTATCAGAACCAAGTATCCTTTATAAGCCACTCACATTAGAGGATTACAAGCGAAAGCTTTCTACGTTCCTAAGGCAACCTGTAATCGGCTTTCTGACCCTTCCGCATAAATGAACGAGAGCGTGCGGGATCGATCTCGCTGCAAAATTATGAATGGTGAGGTGCACGTGGATATTAGTTCCAAATTCAAAAGCGTCACTGTTAATTGTTACTTATTATTATTATTAATAATTTATTTCAGTTTTCTTTTTTTTTTTAGAACCATAACATTTTGTTAATAAGAATTACTTATAATCTATGTTAGTAACTTCTGCAAAGGCTATTGATCAGAATATATATATATACATATATCATATCTATTACTTAGCATACGTCCACAATTAAGGCGATGAACGTTCCCATTTACAATAGGCATTTGTTTCGGACAAACATTTTCATTTGTTTGAATTCAGACGTAAAATTATTCATTGTTAAATTATGTTCCGCTACTCATAAATTCATATGTAAATTGGACCCATAACAACAACGTTCTGTAGACTTTCCATTGTTAATTCGGGATTGATAAAACACGAGATGGCCTGTATTATTTTCTTCCTATACTCTATTCCAATTACGGAGTCCCATGAAACAGATGTTGTTATTATGTTATTGTGTGTGTGTGTGTGAATTAATTGTATAATGATTTAGATTGATTGTGTATTTTTTAAATGATGTTGCAAACTATGAACAAAAAACGATTATTATTTCAAATTTTGCGAAACGTGAAGAGTTACGTTCTAAGAAATGTCAAAAGGGACTTCGTAATTGGAATCTATATATTAATACGTGAAAGAAAAACTTTGTATCCCTTTTTACGAAAACAGCCCGGACGGAGGAGTATGAAATTTTCCACACTTATAGAGAATATAGAGAAGGAGTGCCGAATGTCAATATTTTTTTAAATTGTGCCTGAAAAATACATTAAATCAATAAAAAAAAACATTACACACACTACCATGTATTTGACGCACACACGCATGCTTACTATTTATTTATTGTCAAACTTTTGTTCTTGACGTCTGTAGTCAAATTGAGAATAGATTAAATATTGTTTGTCTTTATTAATATTTTTCTATAGTGTAGCCTTGGCGAAATTTGTGATTATAGAAGTATAATAGTATTTGAAAATAGAATCATAATAGTGTACAAACTTACGATTTCAATTAATTAAAGTCGAATTTCGACTACCAGGGCATCACTAGTAGAGTATAATTAGTTCTTCCTAATGAATTTTAACAGAACCTTATCTGTCATAACGGGAACAAAGTTTACGTCTCGTTTGGCACTCGTAAATAAAATCAGTACACGTATTTGTTATACGCATGCAGTTGTGGAGAACGGCTCGTAAATAATAGAACGATTTTGAGGCACACGTTCAAACCTTTTCCTGTATTTATGTTTCCCTTTCACCGCCTTTTACGTGCTCTGTTTTAAGTTATTGCACGTTTTCTTTGCTCGATAAATAACATATTTTTGACCTTAGTTTATAATGCCAATTATTTTCCGCCGTGTCGCTGTTTACAAAATATACGATGTGAGAAATTTCCGCACCCATAAAACATAGCACGAAGTCTAATGTAAATTGTGAAGATAAAATTTTAATAAGCTTTGCTGTTTTCTGATATTATATCACGATGTTCGATTTTCAAAATAAGTCTACTTTGATTTGCATATTTATTTATTGAAATTAAGCAAAAGAGTTCGCACGTAACTTTTAAGTTTTATACTACGTGATCCAATGTTATATTCGTAAGATTTCCGTTCAAAAATTGATAGTATAATATGGTTTATAACATAGAATAAATAAAAGCAAAGCAAACGCGGAGTTTGTTGAAACTTTGTAGATTTAAAAAACAAAGTTGAAAACTGACGTGAAACTGCAAGTAAACTTAAAAGCTGGTTAAACTTGAGAATATACAGATCAAAATTTTAACTGACACGTAAGGAAATATACCACAGTATACATCCTATCTATCGAGAAGCAGTTTTGCCCATTGATTTGAAGAATGGATAAATAGACAATACAGCATTTATGAGTTATCGATATTATGTGTCGACGTGGGTAGCGGTATTAATTGATGATATCTATAGGCTCCGGTAACCAGATAACTTCAGGTTTGTTATGAGATTCCTCATGTAAAGCAATTAGCGGAAATACAATTGGTGAATAAAATCTTGTATCTTAATTAGTAAATAAAATATTGTATCTTAATTAGTGAATAAAATCTAACTAGTGGTAGGACCTCTTGTGAATTTACTGGTGGTAGGACGTTTTGGGAGTCGCACGGGCAGGTCCACCACTCCGCTTATTTCTGCCGTGAAGCAGTAGTGCGTTTCGGTTTGAAAAGTGAGGCAGCTGTTATAACTATACTGAGACCTTAGAACTTATATCTCAAGGTGGGTGACATATTTACATTGTAGATGTCTATGGGCTCCAGTAACCACTTAACGCCAGGTGGGCTATGTGCTCGTCCATCTATCTAAGCAATAAATAAATAAAATTGTAGCAAACATTTATACCTCAGAGCCACAAGCGCTCTTTCATACATTTGTCACACATTGCAGAATGGTATGATAGGATATGTTCTAATTAGTTTTGACGGAGCGAATTGATTTCCGTATATTCGAGCCAGTAAGCCACCATCAGACAACACCTCGGGAGGCACTCTGACGAAATTGGAAGAGAAAATAAACAGAAAAGTTCACGTACAAGATTACACCTGGATGCAAGTGAAGATTTTGGGAGGTGCCGTGTCTGGGAATTTCGATTATTAGAAATAAAATTTGGGAAATGAATCTGGTTCTAGTATTTGAACAGATGGTTTTGTATATATTACTATTATGGTAATTATCAACTTTTTGAATAAGTTTAAAAAAAATGTGAATTATGTTCTCAAATATTAATTAGCAAAAAAGTTGTTTGTTCGCGTTCTCGAGTCGTTGATTTAATTGAAATTACGTACGTTACGTATTGTTGATACCAAAGGAGATATTTTAGCTATCTTCTTCTTCTTATCAGCCCACAGACTGGTGGACATAGGCCTCCCCCAAGCCTCGCCACAAAGACCGGTCCTGCGCTGTCTGCATCCAGCGGATCCCCGCGAGCAATAGATCGTCGGTCCATCTTGTGGGAGGCCTACCCACGCTACTTCTTCCGGTACGCGGTCGCCACTCAAGAACTTTCTGGCCCCAACGGCCATCCGTTCTACGAGCAATGTATTCTGCCCGCTGCCACTTCAATGTCGCAATCCTTTGGGCTATGTCGGTTGCCATGGTTTTCCTGCGAATGTCCTCATTTCTGATTTGATCTCGCAGGGTCACTCCGAGCATAGCCCTCTCCATTGCTCTTTGGGTGAACTTTGGGCCTTCCCATAAGGCCCATTGTGAGCGACCACGTCTCACTACCATATGTCCGTTCTATCATCTACTATCCTTACTCATCGATCTATCATCACAGCTATAATGCGCTGTTTCAGTAATTCCGAAAAGTGAGCTAGTGAGTTTCACTCTTGTCAACATCAAAGTGCTAAACTTTTTTACACTGGCTTACACCAGTTACACTGGCTTTGCATAAAGGTTTTTTTTGTCTGATTTAATATAATGGAATAAATGTAGTGGAATATAGAAGAAGAATTTAAATAATCTAGCGTATTTTGGTAAACAGCATTAAATTAATTTTATATATACTTTTTTTATTTCATTTCAAAATAACGTCGTCAATGGCGTGACAAACGAAAATTGAGCAAAACTCTTAATGAACATAATTCGTCAACATGTCAACGACAAACATTTCCGAAACAGACATAGTTCATGTTGAATTAAAGCCGGAGGAATCCTTACAAAACTGGAAGGCTCCAGGTCAGTTTCCCGCGGGATGATGAAGGCGCGTAATTTACTCTGTCCCCGGTTACGCTGTGACAGATGGCTATTCGCGACGCGTTCGGCGTTGCTGTGTAAAAAACTTAAGATCTTGGATATGGCAAATTTAAATAGAACTAAAAAGAAAAAGTTATTTCTAGACTATTTTTTAAGATTTAATAGAATTTTCGAATAATTTTAATTATTTAATAAAAATATTTTATAACTTAAAGTAATGTTTGAAAAATGTTTATATTTCGCTTCGCTTTTTGTTTATGTATATAGGAATATATACCAGACGGTGACGTCATCACGTGTTAAGTTACTATGAATGTTAGATCAATGAAATACAAAATTATGGTTCACGGAATGTGGTAGACTTGTATCAGCTTTAATAATGAAATATTTTACATTATACTAATTTATATCAACTGTAAACGCAGAGGAAGGTGTTCTATAAAAAGTTCATTCGATACTAAAACATGTTCCAAAGGCATGTTCGAAGTGAATTCTACTCTTTACGATTTTTACAGTATCTCTGTCTCTTTTCTGGTAATTGCTAACAAGAGCGGAAAATCAGTCATAATAGAAGCCAAAATTAAAAGCAAACGGAATGAATAAATTCAATGATTCCATATTCTCTTATTTTTATATTATACGTTGCTGCCATTTTGAGCATATTGTCAATAGCGACATCTTGCTTGTCTTTGTATTTTTTTATTGCTTAGATGGTTCGACGAGCTCACAGCCCACCGGGTGTTAAGTGGTTACTGGAGCCCATAGACATCTACAACGTAAATGCGGCACCCACCTTGAGATATAAAGTTCTAAGGCCTCAAGTATAGTTACAACGGCTGCCCCACCTTTCAAACCGAAACGCATTACTGCTTCACGGCAGAAATAGGCCGGGTGGTAGTACCTACCCGTGCGGACTCACAAGAGGTCCTACCACTAGTAAAAAATATATACTATTATACTTATATTCTACTTGTATTATATTATACTTGTATACTATGGTCACATACTCGTAATGATAATTATAAATTTTTTTCGAAATATAGGTTCATAAAATACCTTGTCCGAATTATGTTCACATCATATGTATTTCCTAACTCCACCAATCCAAATATAGGGCTCATTTACTAAAATATCCGGAACATCTGCGACCTCATGACTGTTTAAGAAGATTTATCATTTGCGTTTCAAATGTAACATCCAATTTATTTAAATGAAACCACTCAGAGTACTTGAAGTTGTAACTGAGCAATTTGCGATAATCGTGATGAGCAAAGTGATTTGGATTAACGTGTGAAGTTTTTGACAAATTGAATTTACCTGGTTTAATGCAAATTAAGCTAATTTACCTAAAATAAGAGAACAATTTGCCATTGTTTTTATAATGGACATATGTATATCTCTAAGAAAAGCATATAGAAACGATTTTCAGCGCGGCGTAGGAGGTTTTTCGCGTTTTTTTTCCGGTTGAATCAGAAGTGCTGGTAACTACCATACTTGGCTGTTATTTTTGCTGTGCAATGGTTCCTAAGCTAGTTGGCTCTAGGTTTTATAATCAAAACCCCTAATGAAAATGAAAGCTATAAAAATATTCTGAAATTCTTGATGCTTAAAAAATATCTAATAATAATTGTGAATTTCTTAAAACTTGCCTCAAATAAAGTTATTTCATAAAGTATTATATAATTTTATATATAACTTTCATATTTATTATAAAATAACTTTCAAGCCAAAGATTTTTTATTTTTGTTTCTTAACTATCCTTTTTCTCCAAATATTTTTAACTAAATAATTAATAAGCAATCAGGAAAAAAATTACATTCAGCCATCCGGCCCCAAACTAGGCTCTTCTGTCCTATGGAAAGTAGGGAATAATATACAATCTTATATATTATGTACATTTATATATATATTATATACATATATACAAACATTTATAAAAAATTAAAACAAGGGGAATTATTGGAATGAAAAGTAAGGCAACAATATTGTTTTTATTGAAATATTGAAACAGAGTCCACGTAATAATCCGAGGCGTCATTTTCTTATTTCCGTCACCCAATAAGGGGGATTTGATATTCAAAATGAAATCATTTCCTGAGTTTGAACACAGTCAAGTGTGAACGTATTTGTTATAATCTTTGCTACTTCTGTTTTTTGTGCCATTTAGGTTAAGGACAAATTTATTAATACAGGTAGCCTTCCTATGACACGGTATTTTACAATACGGTTCCACTCTAACAGAAAAAGAAAAAATCCCCAAAACCCTCATCTAAAATTATTTAGAAAATTACATTACTATGAAAACACAAAACCTATATGAGAAAAACCGTCATTTCATTCAGTAAAATTAGTCTACTTTTTGTACTGGCTTCTAGTCTCATATAACACGATTACGCACAACACGGGAACTTTTAGGAACGCACCTACCGTTTTATAGAAGGGCTACCGATAACTTGTTTGTTCATTTACAAAACTTTACATGAATGTTTCCTCAAGAATCAGGAAATAATAAGATTTATCTGAAAACCGAACCGGTAACCGCTTTTGTGAAATTAAAATTTTCAGCTAGTAAAAAGCCTTTTTAAAGCCGTTTTTTAATACTTTTCGATTCATGATAGTACACACTTACGTCGCAGACGATTGAGAACAATAAATTAAGCACAAAAGTCGAAATCCACTCTAAGGCTGCACTTAAAATATTTCAATAGAAAAACCTCCATTGTCTGTGACCGTTTACGGTAAGCGTAGATTATAGTGTCCGCTTAGCGAATGTTCAGTGTTGCATTGACAATCCCCCGTATCTCCATGCCTCACGCCGCCTCCTGAAGCGAATTATCCAATAAACATAATGAAAATTTAAGCCTACAGTCGCTGACGGCCGAGACGTCTCCTGCAGTTAATCCCGGTGCCGGGTCTCAGCCGGAATAATACGCAAATTAGACTGAAATGAAACGGATTGCTATAATATCGGCGGTCGTGGTCGCCCCTCTGTCAATTGCTACCGTACATTGATGTCAGTTGAATCTTCCTTATTCGTATTTTTGTTATGTGTTTTATTAATTCGAATTTTTAATTTTCAAAAACAGTTTTTCGTGTTACTTTACAAAAAATTACTTTGATGGCGTGCTTTAGAGTACATTACGAGTTATTTTTTTAAATACTGCTACGCGCTGGAATTCGGGATAAACAAAATTCTACCGGAGTACAACTTAAAAACTGTATTCAACACTTAGAACACTTAAAACACTTTAAAATTCTCAATTCGTCGAGACGTAATCCCCTAGAATCCTCGAGAATATTCCACAAAAGTCGAGTATTGCGTGTTTCCGCTATCTGACAATAGATGGCGTTGTACTTGTCGAGCGTTCTAGATGCCACTAGATCTTTCGATATTTGTTCGACAATTCGGCGATAGATGGCGTCACTCTTACTGGGGTAACAATTCAAATAGTTTTAGTTAATTTCATAGCTTGATACCGCTATTAGCGTTAGGATGTTGAATTTGTCCAGATAATTGGAACGTGGATCTTTAGTCAGCATTATTATAATAATTGGTTTAATGTAAATTTTTCCAAGAATCAACAAATAATGTTCCTTCAAAATTCGTTAAAAATGCGTCGTTTTTGTCAACACTTTTTAAATACAATCATTTAAAAATACGGCAATGCCAAATTAAAATAAATAAGAAATTGAATTTATAGATATTTTCAAACAAATATATTTATGAGTAAAGTACCAGACTTCGGTAAACGCAATAAAGGCACATGCAATCACATTATCGCGCGCTAATTGATTACCGAGAATTAATTTCGTACATACGACGTGACATGATTACCCTAATCCAGTGGACTCGTTAACGAATAAAACATTTACACGGCCCGAGAACGGACCGTCATGAATATTAATACTTTACTTTCTACCTGAAAGTTTATTTCATTAGTAGGGGACCTGACGAGGTCGATCTACGAGAATGATGGATGTTTTACATATTGTTCAAGTGATGTGTAATTTAATTAGAGAAGTTGTTTTGTTTTTAGCGTTCGAAGAATTAATGCTTTATTGTTGTTTACTTCTTTTTTTATTGCCCTTGTAGGAAGACGAGCATACGGCCCACCTGGTAAGTGGTTACCGTTGCCCTGGACTTCAGCAATGCCAGGGGCAAAGCCAAGCCGCTGCCTACCGTTAAGTACTGTCCATAAGATTCGTTTGAAGAAGGATATGTAATATAGAAGAATGTAATGAATGTAAGAATATGAATGTAATGAATATGCAATGAACAAGGATGTAATACTTTTAAAGTTGTTTTTAAATTTTTAGCCATTGTTTTGATGCTGTACTTTCATTGTCTGCTTGTGCGTTTGTTACTTGAAACAAAAAACCAACCTGAGACGACCTTGTGACATGAAATCAAAGTCTCAATTTTAACAGAAATAGTGAACGTTTCGCGGCCAATATAGGCAGAATTCAATCGACATAGCCATGTTGGTCCACTTGTACAATTAATATTTGAGACTTTTTTATTGCCTACGTGGGCAGATAAGCATTCGGCCTACCTGACGGTATGTGGTTATTTTTCGCCCATGTACGTCAGCAATGACAGGGGCCCCGGGAAATCGCTGCCTACCTCGACTGCACCTCGATTGCATTATATTATTGTACGATTGCTTTGAGGCCTAAATAACCATGGAGATATCTGTTAAATTGTAATTATGATGTATCCATAAGTCTTTTATCCGCTTCTCGTGGCACTTACTTCAAAATTTCTTGTGTAATAAATATGTATCGTCAACGAATAAATGTGATATAAACATTTGAGCTGTGAACAAGGCTTTTAATAGAGGCAGTGGCTTGGCTTTGCTGTAATGTCCTTAAGCGACATTGACAATCTGATCATTAGGTTTTTTTTTTTTTTTTTTCATACCTATGCTGAGAGCCTTGAGAGGCTATATCAGCGTAACCCTAACTTTTGTAGGTGAGCTCACGGGGCTCAAACCTGATGACGTTGCTAACACGAACCCTAGCAAGAGCCGTGCTTCGCAGAATCTACCACCGGATCGGAAACGCGACCCACTGAGAAGATCCGGCGAGAAACTCAGTGGGCTGTGTCTGAGAGGGATCATTAGGTAGTATGATCGTTTATCTATATAAGCAAAAATAATTACAAATCAAAATTAATTTTACATTGTTTTTATTTAATTTTTTTTATTAAATTTTGCTAGCACACGAGTCGAGTTCTCTATAGGCTATTACTTTAATAAGCTGTAATTAAATTCGTTGGCAGCCGTGTACGGTGTTAACAATGTGCCGACTCAGTATCGCGGTGCGCACGCTTTCGCAATTTTAACCGCGTTTCCCGACTTTGTGTAGTGCTGTGCATATGGCCATAGAATTAGCGACTTCAGTCTCCTAGCTCATTGAATCAAATCAACATTGGCAAATGATTTGTTGTTAAAAAGTGTTGTTCTGAGCTTACTAAAAAATTCCCACCAATATGCTCAGATAAAATGAAATAACTACATAATTATAAATTCCGTAAAAAAGTTAAACAAATTAAATCTGTATTTTTAATAGTAATTTTATGGACACGAGCTACATTGAGTAAAATCTAATAATAATACAAAATTTATAGTAGTAATATTATTGAAATATGTATAGGAAGTAAATACGTGTATTTACCTAAAGTTTTTTTTTTCTTTCATTAATACGCTACCATCAACTAATAGTTTAGTATTGTGCCAAACATTCTTGAACATCCAATGTAAATTCTTTACCATGACCATAATATAGAATAAAGAATACAATAACTATAACAAATAAATCTTCAAAAATATTTTTAAAGTGTACTATTACGTTGTTATAATTTTCTTTAAAATACACATTTTTATTCAATTCATTATAATCCTATCGTTAGTCCTACACTGACGTCAACGTAAGATGTCAATTTGCGTACATCGAAGTATGGGGGGGGGTGGGGCAAGAAGGTGGAGCAGCCGTTGTGACTATACAGAGACCTTAGAACTCATATCTCAAAGTGGATGGCGGCACTTACGTTGTAGATGTCTATAGGCTCCGGTGACCACTTAAAAACAGGTGGACCGTGAGCTCGTCCACAAACATAAGCAATAAAAAAAAAATTCAAAATTACTGCAGAAAATTGACCTATACTTGGGCGAACTGTCGCGAGAATAATTGGAAAATAATAAACAAAAAAAATCATCAAACAATTATCATATTATAATATTTTTTTTGAAACATTATATAATTTTCTTTATATTCAAACAAAAGTATGCAGTTTTTTACATTAGTTACAACAACTTTATCGCTTTATTCATGGCCGCAACTCACGTCAATAGAATGTTTCATATACACAAGAATCTGGGGAAACTTTCGCACGTACTTAAAATAGCGATCTCAGTTCTATCCGGAAATATTCTGTAAATGGCATGCTTGAGCTATATTAGTAGCATGAAACATGGAAAAGGAAATATGTGCTTAATTCGTTGTTTGCGTTTGAAATGCATTCCTAAGTGAGACCGTTCCCGAATAAGACCGTTCGGTACCGGGCGAATCGATGTATTGTTTTATGATAAACTTTGTAAGATACATACATAATTATACCCAGTGGTGATAGGCTTTAGGCGACATTTAGTTTTGTAATAAAAGGTCTGTTTATTAGCATCAACAGCTCGTTTTTAATTGAACTTCCGTTAAGTTTACTCTATTCAAATAGTTGTAGAAGTTTTACTGTGATAATTTTTTTTTTTTTTTTTACTTCAAGTGGCTATAAAGTTGAAAAAAGTTTAAACCAAATAGCCTCGATATGATATATGAGAACAACATTTTACAGTATTATCGTTAAAATGGATGAGAATTGCAATTAGAGATTAAAAATAAATATACAAGTCGCATTCGAGTGTTAAATAAAATGAATCAGTGACACAAACGCAATAAACGTTATATACAAAGTCTAGATATTATTATTATATAGTAGGATGACATAAGTGCGGTAAGAATACTGTACTCTACCCTATTATTGTTGGCTGTGGTTAGCCTAAGGAGAGTGTTGTGTATCACTATCGTAAAAAATCTAGAACATTATAAACCAAAAAAGAACCAATAAACTTACAACTAGAATTACAAAATTATCAAAAGCTTTTTTTTCTCGTCTAGAACGCTGAATAGTGACCACAATGAGTGGCCGGCCATAAGCCTAATCATTCAGTCGCCACTCCGGGTACTTATTGTAATGCCCTATTTATACCAATACATTACACCATTCAATATAATTGGTCGTGATGGGTAGTACCATGTGTGCCATTTATGGGTCGATGTTGGGGCTGCGATTTTGTGTCATATCACTTATCTCAAATCCCATAGATACAGCCCACTGGGTTTCTCGCCGGATCTTTTCAATGGGTCGCGCTTTCGATCTCGTGGTAGATTCTACGAGGCACTGCTCTTGCTAAGGCCAGGTTTGAGCCCCGAAGATAACGATGATATAGCCTCTCAAGGCTAGCATAAGTAGGAAAAGATAAAATATCCTAACAATTTAAGTATTCTGTACTCTTATATTACATATAATTATTTCCGGATGATATCGCATCCAAAATGTTCGGAAATATTATACATACAAAACGTATACTCATATTTATTTTTAATTTGTTAGATAAAAAAGTCTAATTCTTATACATGGTGAAACGGCTCGTGTCAGTTATTTATGTGGTGCACAAAGCCGGAACTCAGTCGGCGCCCGAGCTTCTGAAGATCAGGAAATGCAGCCATTATTTCGATAGCTATCTGTTGGAAAATCTTTTGGTTCACACGAGGCTTCACTGCAATCGGGATTTAGGTCGATGGAAAGATCAATGCTTGAATGGAATGAAAAAATTGATAGCGTTGAATAATGAATGTTCGATTTAACATCTAGCTCACAATTCTAGCTGCAAGAATGTGATTATGGTGCCAATAAGCAGGCTTATGACGTCATTAACTGTTCTAAAAAATTTGATACTTGTCAAGGCAGGTTCTGTTAGAATGATTTAAATTTGTCCTGTTGGTCTACTGGTCAATGACCCTGGTTAATAGAAACAGATTCGGATCTACGTTTGGTTCAATTTAATGCTCACTACACGTTTACTTAAATTATATCAGAAGATATTCGTGAATACAGTTCTGATAATATGTACTATTTATTCAGATAAAAATAAATTCTCTTCGATTTGAGTCTTTTTCCAGCCATTTAATATGAGTAAAGTGTAGGGTCTTACAGATAAGATTATCGATGATTTAATCAAGCTGCCATTTCTTCAATATTTAAATAGTATTCTTTGAACTTGAACAATAACAAAGTCCATTTCATATCACTATGAAACTTTAATCTCGTGTCTCAAAGTAAAGCCTAACGTTAACGTTGTCTCTGTCTATGGATTCCAAAAGCCACTTTACACCGTGCGGGCCGTAAACTTTTTCGTCTATTTTCATGGAAAAGTAAATTTACGGGAAACAATGAAAGTCCATTCCCACCAGCATTGAGGAAAATTACCTGTACACAAACATGGCTTCAAAACAATACAAGAAATTGTTTTATTACTGCAGCGTACATTGTGATATCGTCGAGACATATGCACCAACAATAAAGGTATAAAAACTTGGAATTACGCCGGCCTATTGTTGCCGTTGTAGAGTGCTCTCGCGAGCTCTCGTCGCAGACAATATGCATATTCACAGTACACCCCTCACACGAGTACTGCGTCGTCTAATACCGAAGAGAAAAATGTCATGTCTTGTGATTTTAAGATGGGTTAGCACGAAAATTATGGTAAGGAGATGCACTAACAACGTCGCCATAAAAACTCGGATAAACTCATTGTTAGCGCTGTTGGGTGCTTTTGAAAGCGACTCAAGTACCACATAATACCTTATTGAATAGGAACGGATAATATAAGAGAATTGAATTTTCTGAGATAGAAAAATGTCGATGATACGGTAGAAATAAGAATATCGATGTGAATAATACGAGTAATCGTTCGTTAAGTGGCTCGTTAAGCTTAAAGCTAATTAGTTAAATACGACTCTTTAGTTTGAAATATAATTATTGTATTTTTTTTATATAATTATTGCCATTTTTATACAAACATCTGCAGATTGAAATATAGGTAATAAATAAAAGTATTAAAAAAGGTAGAAAAAAAGGATAACTAAAAAGAGTAATCGAACAAAAACCCTTTACGTCTGTGTCTTTGTGTCTGTTTGTTTGTTCGCGCCCATTTTTGGAATACAGTCCTGAATTTTATTATACATAGATAAACAGATATTCATTAATTCCTTAAACAGACGTATTCTATAAAAGTTACAGCCATTTAAATACTTTTATATATATATTTTTTTTATCGTGTTTATTGTTAGAAAGAAATTCGAATCTGTCTATTACGTTTTTACATCCAAACCATAAAATCGATTTTGATGAAATTCGGTATGGAAATAGTTAGAGTCCTGGTAAAGAATATAAGTTATCTTTCATCTTACTGCCTACTGTCTCGGCCTACGCAATATAAAAACATTCCACGTGGATGATGCTATAGACGGAAAGATAGTCACAAAATCCGAACACAAATTGACAATACCCAGACTATTTCCGCCCATCCTTTTCTTATTGTTACTGATGTGGTATGTAGTAGTATGTAACACTACGACACTGTTCCTAACTTTCGCGAAAATTTTCAAACTTCTTATCACTAAGCAGGATTTAAGTCGTAAAACCCAAATAAAACAAGAAAAATGGATATTTCAACAATCGTTTCTTCCAACAATGACATTGTTTGCACTTTAAATACGTGATTTGATTTCACAGCGTTCAGAAATACATTTATCCTCTTTCTGCGACGTACCTTATGTTCAGTTACAATGGTGCGTTCAAAAACAGGCCATACAAGAACGACCGGTGCCGAAAAAACCGCGTTTGCTTACTTGAACGACATTTATATTCATATCACTGTGTAGTTACATTCCACCCGGGTAAGGCTGTTTTTTTAAGGGCATTTCGTTACGGTTTTCGGATATAAAGCTCCCGTTTGGGTTTCCTGAGCCGTTGATACGTGAGTCGATAAGTAAAAGATTCTAATCAGAAATTTTGTATTCTAGATTTGAGTGTGTCCACTTTATCTTCAGATCAAAAGGTTTTGAAGGTATGTACTTTAATATCATGTTATGTTTTTATTTTTATTTTATTTACTATCAACACTTAAAGTATATTGTCATTGCTTTTAAATAACTTATTGGCCTTCGTGGTCACGGTCGATTGGAGAGTTATTTGTCACGAAAACTATAAAATACTCGAAGTCAGAAATAATATAATAAAATTTTTAAGCGCGAGATAAAACCATAAAGTAGTTTTCATTATATTTACGACTCTCATAAACTGAAAAAAAAAGGAAATAAGTCTAGGACAAACTTGCAGAAATTTCATTGGAAAACAATTCAGTATCAAAGGCAAAGATATTAAATTTCATTGTAAGAGTAATACATACATTCAAATAATGCATAGAGAGCCCTAGATAATGAATCACGTGAAACGTCTTTATTTTATAGAGAATTTAATGTCATAGCCAACCGCTTGAATAAAGTTTGATAAGCGAGTAACTTAGTGCGTATCGCACATTTAAGAATTTAAATTAGATACCTCAATGTGACAGCTGGTATTTCTGTTCAAACTATTTCGGCAGCAAATCAATTTGGACAGATGTTATCGCCATACAATTGAGGACATACCCTCAATTGTATAATATAACATTCTATCCGATGATTTGCAAGCAAAAAATATTGTCCCTTCGTAATAAGGTGACACTCTTCAAAACTTGCATACGCCCAGTCATGACCTATGTAAGTGTAGTGTTCGCTCAGGCGGCCCGCACTAACTTGAAACCCCTACAAGTCATTCAATCCCGTTTTCGCAGTATAGCCGTTCTCATCAGAGTTCATGAAGAGCGTGGATCTCCATGATGACCTGGAGCTTGACTTCATCAGTAAGTATATTCTTGAGAAGGCGGCACGACACGAAAGCCCACTTGTCGTGGCCGCCGCAAATTACCTTCCCGATCTCGCGGACCGATCGGGAAACAGTCGACGTAGCCCTAAGTACGTAATTTCGAATCCGGCCGATCCACTAACGGTGCTTTTACGTACCTCAAGACCGTTCTCGTTGAACACGTTGCTTGCGACGAAGGGCTCGGCGACTTCGGTGAGTAAATTAACCCACAGAAACCGATCTTCTCAGCGGGTCGTGTTTCCGATCCGGTGGTAGATTCTGCGAAGCACTGCTCTTGCTAGGACTAGTGTTAGCAACGCCTCTAGGTTTGAGCCCCAAGAGCTCACTTACACATCAGAGTTACGCTAACATAGCCTCTTTCAAGGCTATCAGAATAAGTAGGAAAAAAAAACATACATAATACATTAGTGTTTGTTCAGTTGTCTACGTAATAAAAAGTCAGAATTATAAAACTTGTACGCTTTATTTTTAAGTGCCGTGTAGTTCCAAAAGGTACAATAGGAACACTTAAAAGGAATACTACAAAAACACTTTGTAGGGAAATGAACAAAAAGTCTAGAAAACAAATTTCCACTAACACTGAGATTACAGTCACGCCGTACAATTTACTCGGAGTAAGAAATATAAAAACACTTAAACAGTGCGGAGTTCCTTTAAGCGAGTACGTTTCTATGTAAAAGAGCTGTATTGTTGAATAGAATTCTAAGGAATAGGATTGCGGAAGAATCGCAGTGAATTGTCCACGGCAAGCAGTCGTTGCATTAGTGGAAACTGAATTTTACATTTTATATTCAACTAAATCATCGCTGGTGTTGTGATTGCTCAAGGTACATTAAAAGCTATAAGATCCACATTAGATTAAAATTTGAAAAATCTTAAAATTATTAAAATCAAAATCAATTGTATTGGCTGTTTAAACCCAGAAACGTTTGACACCAAACACTACCAAAAAACACCAAAAATATGCAGAAAAGTAGTGCCCAGCGGCACGGGACAAAAATACGCGCTCTGCCATCAGTTTTGAAAATATTTAATTTGTTTATGATTTGTGCGCTCATATAAATAACGTAAACGATTTAATACCAAGTGGACGTTATGGACGGTTTTCCGGTGATACTGAACTTAAAAATGCAAATTGTTTCAATCCAAGCTATTTAACTAAAATAGTTTAAACTTATGGATAAAAGAGTAAATTTATGGAAAGTACAATTTTATTCATTCGCAATCCGAATCCTTCGAAACCTCGTTAATCACGAATCTTATCCCATTGTAATCTTTCTTAGAGTACCTACGAGAACAGTGCGTTTATATACGAGTGTATATGAACCAAAACGAAGAAAACGAAAAGAATCTGTACCGAAAGCTATCAGATATCTAATGAAAACGGACTCAGTTACTTGTTAAAGAGAAGTATCGATATTCGTGTAATAGAATCCGGCGATAATGGGATTAGCTCGATATTAGTTAGAGAAAACGTCGTTCGAAAGCAATTTCGGCTTCGCACATTGGCTATTAGAGCGCTGTATCAGTTTTGTTAGTTCGACGACATATGAATGGATGTTCGTATATTTTTAACAGCCTTCGATGACAGGATTTTTTGCAAAACAAGTCACTTCTTCTTTTAGACTCAATAGTTGCAGTATTACAAGTTGGATTTCAGAAACTCTGGTTAGCTTTTTAATACTACTCATAAGTATAGGTAAGATATAAACTTTATTTCCAAATATTTACACAAAATAATAATATTATTTTAATAACCTAAAAGTACACATCCGCAACACGATTCGTCAGATTATAGAAACAGAGTTATCAGCAACATGCTTCGTCAAAAAAGCGTCGTCATGGTTAGCTGTCTTTTATACAATTGCATGTAAGCTTAGAGATTTTAAGGCTTATTTAAAAAAAAAATACACCATTATTTTATATTTCATATCTGTTTAGGGTTAACTAAAAAATACCTTGATCAGAGAAGTGAAATATTTTGCATGACGATTTTTCTCTGTCGCTTCTCAGCTTATTGTGATTGCCAAATGTTGCTTTAATAAATTAGTGAATTTGTAATGTGATCGATTTATTTTTCGAATTATGGAATTATTCGAATTTAATCAAATTATTCGAATGAAATAACGTCAGGAAAAAAAAACCTTTCAAAGTGTCCTAAACCCAATTTTCCAACAAGAATACGGAAAATTTGTGAATTGTCAGCACACCTGCGTCTGAATAACGTTTGCACATTTCCATCTAATACCTTTAATAAATCTTACAGAACTTCTGAGCATATTCAACTTTCATGGTTACCGATGCCGTGCTTCGCTTTTGAATACATTAAATAAAATTTGCCGTATCCATAATTACAAAATGTCGGAAACATTTTAAATAAGTTTGCTCGCTGAAAACGCGACCGTTCTCAGTGAATAATTAAAATAGTTGTTTTAATGAATGTATGAACGCTGACCGCATATATTCGATACGATGCGCTTGATTAAAAACCACATTCGAAATTGAATTGCAAAGATACAAACGGGTTTATTTGATAAGTAATTAAAACGCTAAGCGATATCCGGGATTTGAGGTTTAAACTGAAAAAAAAACCACTTAAACTTCTGGAATATATTAATCAAAAGTTATTCAGCACGATTTTTTGTAACCAAAGGGTGCTTTTGAATGGGACCCCTTCCAAATATTGGTTTTTGTTGGCCCACCAGCGTCCAGTAAGAGCAAACCCGTGTTTTCCCATTTCAATCGGTGTGCGTTCGCGATATCTTAGTCTGGATAAAGGCTTTCACTATGACGTTTTATAGTGGCACGTCATTAAGCTTGGAATATAAAGCGAGGGAATGACAAAACATGAATTAATTTGAGATATGTCGCACGGTACGATGCACACCCCTAATATGCGAGACACACGTGCGCGTTATGGTTTCTGCCAACGGTTTTTATTTCCCGCTCAATTTGCTTATTGAACTTTATTATGGCGTATCCTCAGATTTTCTTCTTAAATGATGAAGACTCTATTTTCTGATGAGAAGCAAGTTGACATTGTCCGGTACTTCTTATGTCGACAATATTAATATTTATCTAATTGCTTATTTAAAACGGTAAGTTTGCTACTTCAAAAGAGATACAGATACAATTATGTACATATAGTTAATCGTTTGTATTATCTACAGTAATCATAATGAATTATAGTAAAGATCACTAAGTAAAGCTCATCTGATGAAAAGTGGAAATTGACATCGATACTACTAGAGATGCAACAGTTTTGCTGCTCGACAGTGTGTGGAGCAACAATGCCATGACAATTCATACTTATTTTAAGGTTTTTCTTGAGAAAAAGATATGGACCGAGGAACAGTAAAGGTAAAGGAGCTTTTTCTAAATATCAAATTTCATAAAATTTCAAAATGTTGTTGCACTTCGAATCTTACTCTGGTTTCAAATACGTTGATACAATGTAATAAACTCCCTACTCTATTAGTAAATAGGAGTGTTAGACACATTAGCTGAAATCGAATAAAAAATTTGTTAGTGTACCTTATGATTGAAAATAAAATATGATGCGCACTAAACATTCAGTTATTTTGTATTAAAATCTGATCAATCACATAATATTCAAGAAATAATAGAATTAAAAACTCTAGAAGAATATTGTTCCGCTGGTATACTATACGAGTATAACATCCTAAGGTATGAGGAGTTGGGGTTCCAGACTAAGAAACAGTACCAGTGGTATCAAGTATATTTTGAAGTTGAGTAAAGAAATGTTTTTGTAGTCTCAATTGTTTTATATAACAGTTATTCTACAGCTTCAAAATCGAACTCATGGTTTCTCCGCTGCAAAAATAAATATGGTGTTGAAACTTACCAGTCTGGAGTTTCCTACCATCAGCGTTTTTCCATCAAAGCGTGCAGAGATATAACTACCAAA
This sequence comes from Bombyx mandarina, assembly GCF_030267445.1. NCBI lineage: Eukaryota > Metazoa > Arthropoda > Insecta > Lepidoptera > Bombycidae > Bombyx > Bombyx mandarina. The sequence continues at coordinate 13,329,342 of NC_143220.1, read as the reverse complement.
ACAATCTCGCGCACCAGTTCAAACGCATTAGAATACTATTCTTAACTTTTACTGATAGCCATTTATAATAATGAAATAAGTTGGATGAAGATAAAGACTGTGTGTAGCGGTTGCTGGTACACAGCACGATAACACCCTCTTTGTGGAACGTGAGGAAATTCGCTCAATTATATGGGCCCCTCCAATGCTTTTTGGCTTATTTATCAATCAATCTCTGATGCAGTTCTGATAAACAACACCTCAATGTCAACTGAACAACAGAATTTTCCGTCAATTCACCGAACGTAATGGTGTACTTTCGATAATTTATTAATGCGTAAGTAATTACGAATTCGGCTCGAAATGCAATAATGTAATATGGGTTGGGTAATTTGTTAAGTAACAATACCTATTTAAGAATTATACAAATTGGAAAAATAACAGGAAAAAAATGAAATGTAAATTTTAATTGTATTTTTTCATTTATGTTGGATGCTGTGAATTTATAAAAACTTTTTAGGTCAGAATTAATTATAAGACATGTTAAATCAAATTGTGTATTTGTTTGTTTAATTTACCACGATACCGCATCAGTACCGCATATTAAAATTATTATTTGATAAACAGTTTAACGCTTATACCTAAAGTACCTTAAAAGTAAAATCCAATTTTATCCACCAATTTTATTCTTCAAATCAAATATTTCATATTGTCGTCGGTCAAAGTACGTATTTTGATAAGTGTTCCTTTTGCAAATAAATCTGTTTTTGTTGCTTTAATAGACAAAAAAGCATAGAGCCCTTTTCATGGTGAGTGATCACAGATGCTCATAAACATCAGCATACCGCTTAAGACTTTTTCAAACATTGCTTGAAGAAGGACATTGTCTATTTCGTATTGCCTATGCAATTAAAACTTAAATCTCGGATTGGTCACATGCTTGTAAAATATGGTTTTACGGTCTCACGAAAACTATAGCATCATCTATTTAAACCTGTCTACCTTACTTAAAATAAATAAGAAATAACAAACTACATATTATTAAATACGATAAACCTTCATTATTTCTACGCACTTGGGTACTCATTACATTGAAGTCATTGCGCAGTTAAATGGCACTTGTTTATTTCGAGCGCTAAATCACGAAACGACTGAGAGTAAAGTTTTCATGGCGCTTTTATATAGCTGCCGATCTTTGAACATCGAATGAAATACCAAAATCTCAGTGCTGGGATAAGTGGACAAGATTTAAGAATAAACGAAAACAGTTAAAAAGTTTTAAAGCACAAAAATAGCTTTTGGATTTTTTTTTCTTTCTAATTAAACTCAACTTGTGCTTGGCGACAAGCGAATAATTCTAGCGCAGCGGTGGGATAACTTTATTAATCTAGTTAGTGTTAATTACTTAGTTGTTAGTTAATTTAAATTCTCATATATAAAATCGAAAACATCTTTGACATGTTTCAAGTTTTCGTCTATATTTTACATGTAAATTTTAGTGTGTTTCCGCATTCTTCCCTCGGTCGTAACCAATTTGCCAAGAGGTAGCACTTCCAATCTCCGTTAGTGTATGTATGTAATACACATTAGAGGTTATGTTGGCACGTGGCAGGCACGCGTCAGGCGGAGAACACGTCATTAGCTCCAAGACTCCTCTCTGGGGACAGGCTATAAGTTTTTTGTTCGTAACACACATTTAAGTTAAATGCGAAAGCGATTTTTTGGAACGAAGTTCCTTACGGGACGATGCGGAGGTACCCAACCAAGAAAAAACGTCCGTAACGTAATTTTTTTATTAGTAATGCACACAGTGTACGACTTAACTTTGTAATAACGTACAAAATATAACATATTTTTTAAAAATCATTGTGAATAAAATAAAGTAAATTTTGTAAAGTAGTTTTTTTATTGTTATCAATAAAATAATCATAATAAAAAATGTATACCCGAATAATTATTTTCTTTATTCCTCGAATAGAACTTAAAATTAATATTTGTATAATAAGGAACTTCGTTCCTATCCGGTGTCCCACAACACCACACATCTTTTTTTATCTCACTATCACTATTTTCATCTACTGCTAAAGATGAGTATATTCTGTGGTTATATTAAGTAAATGGTATCTTCAACTTTAAGTCATTGGGTTAAAGTTTTAATTCTTATTGTATTTTCTCTTTTCTGCACCATGATAAACAACTATCATTAGAACGTTACTCACTTATTATGTATCTTATGATTATCAGACAGACAACAGCTTTTTTATGTCGACTACGTTTATCTACTTTTCTTTGTTTTAATTATATTATTTTATGTAAATCAACAAATATATGGAAATACTTTAAAGCAACAGAAAATTCAGGTTACAAAAATCTTAATGCCTTATATATTATACTTTACTTACAAGATAAAGCTGATATTTAGTGTATATTAAAAGATATATTAATTGACTTCTACACTTTAATTACGTTAGTAGTAATTACCACCGAATTGTCTATTTCCGCATTTCCGTTATACAATAGGCTTATCTCCGTTATACTATAAAATGAGACTTGAAACTCATGTCTTAAGGTGGGAGGCGGCATGTACATTACTGATGTCTATGGGCTCCGATAATCACTGAACACCAGGTGGGACGTGATTTTATCAACCCATGTAAGTATAGTTGCATTATTATTAAAATTCCAGAAAAACATGATGTATAGGAACCGAAAGAGAAGGCTGAATAGGACAGGAACAAAAAAAAAAAAATTTTAATACAATCACGGGTAATATAATTAAAAATCAGCTTGGAGAAACGGTTACCGGTATTCCTAGAGTGTGAGGGAGCCCGTCATATGCTACATAAGACTTCGATTTGGACCTCAATACTTAGATTATAGGTTCAGTGAAATCTAAATTATTAATTATTCTTCTTATAATTCTTAATATTATTAATCTAAATTATTAATATGAATAAATAATACACTATAATTAAATATTAATAATAATAAATAACTGAGAAAAAATCACGCACGGTTATCCGACCCCAAATTAGGATTCTCTATGTTATAGGTGCCAGAGACAGGCAATGACAGGCATACACATTTATACATATACGTTTACCCGATTTAGGAATCTAACTCACAACCCTCGGTGCAACAATCATGAACGATAACAACTACACCACTGACTGGTAAGTCAATAATAGTGGTAATGTTTTGTGAATAGATGTTCCGACGTCGTATTTTCTTAAGTTTCCACTAGTTAAAAATGATTTTACGTTTTAAGTTCGCATTTTATTGTCATTCGTCAGGCAGTCGTGGGTGACCGCGAAAGATATAAAGTATTCGAAATGTCGGAAATAATAAATAGATAATTAAAAAAAATCCGCGAGATGAAACCGTAAAATTGATTTTAATTAAAAATCAATTGTCCCTTACCACGAAAACTATTAAGCATCGCCCCACAGTCTGAGAACAGTATTCTAATAATGTTATCGCCCCGATCTTGTCACTTACGTTTAGTTTTAGCGAGAGAAAAAGGGGTAAATGTGGATAGTCCTGACTTTTCAAGTTTTCAACGAACCGACAGAGTGGTTTCATTGCTATGCAATTTTGTAATTAACGTCGACATTTATTATATTTATGAAATATTTTAGTTAGCTTCCAATAATAATGTGCAGGTTCTTTGTTCGAAAACTTACCAGAACATTAAATGTATATAATGTATGTATGTATGTATATAAATTATCTGAAGTCGTCGTGGCCTAAAGGATAAGACGTCCGGTGCATTCATATATAGCGATGCACCGGTGTTCGAATCCCGCAGGCGGGTACCAATTTTTCTAATGAAATACGTACTTAACAATTGTTCACGATTGACTTCCACGGTGAAGGAATAACATCGTGTAATAAAAATCAAACCCGCAAAATTATAAGTTGCGTAATTACTGGTGGTAGGACCTCTTGTGAGTCCGCACGGGTAGGTTCCACCGCCCCGCCTGTTTCTACCGTGAAGCAGTAATGCGTTTCGGTTAGAAGGGTGGGGCAGCCGTTGTATACTGAGACCTTAGAACTTATATCTCAAGGTGTGTGGCGCATTTACGTCGTAGATGTCTATGGGTTCCAGTAACCACTTAATACCAGGTGGGCTGTGAGCTCGTCCACACATCTAGGCAATAAAAAAAATATAAAATTATTTTGAGTAATTTGGTAAAAAGTATATTTTCAACAGAATACGTCATCTCGTTTTTGCTAACAGTATATTTTCTATGTGAATCATGATTTACAATAAGCGACATGTCAAAAATTATTAAGCATTCTTTAATATCATCAACTCTCTACCGATGCCTACCGATTTGATAATTAATTGAATCAGATCACTTCTACTGGAGATGTTACTGAAATAAGAGAGCTTATGATGTGACAACGGAAGGTATTCTTCCAGAGTAATGGGTGCTCACTTCCGGCGATATATTTCCGCTATCGCGACGCCAACATGGCGGCCAAGCTTCCGTTTGACCGTTACGGGTTGTTAATCGAGAATCGTGTCTGAGATGAAAAACTATCTCTAGATGAACAAATGGTCATGGAAAATTTTCAACGGAGGCTTAGTGATAATTTTATCCCTGAGTTAAAGAAATTGATCAAAGCTGGTGATATATATGTCGCATCGGGTCAATAGTTCGGAATATCAACGATACACAAACGTCAAAGTGACAGAATGGCCGTGTCGTGGTTGACGACTTTTAGTAATATTAAGACGGTGGTTTTGATTATTATTTTAAATGATGAAATGTTGTTTTGATAAATATCACAAAATGAAGGGTAGACTCCGTAACGCCACAGTTATAAAATGGCGGTACGTGGACAGAGTCGTGGCATTCCGTGTCAGACAGTAATTCCGTCCGTCTCAGTCAGTGAGTCAGTCAGTCAGTCGGTCTGTCGGTATGTGCAACGAAACTGTCGGTTTATCCTGTCATTGTGAAAGTTGTGGGTGTTGAGTTTCAATAATTATTATTAAAAAGTTTTATTGACTAAACTGAGTTCAATCGAATACGAGTGATGACGGAACCTACCGCTCAGCCATCCCCGCCGCTGCCGCCGCCGACATCAGAAGTGAGATCAGGACTCTACTCTCACTGGCGTGACGTGTTTGAACATGTTCGAAGTACAGCAAAAAAACATGATGCAGATCAGAATACTAGTAGTGGTACGCCACAAGAGCGTGAATGCAGCATACGTAAGTCGTGTCATAACGTCTGCTACCTCGATGGAAGATCTGAGCCGCGAAGAAATCGTCACATCTTACGTTCTGGCTCATGTTGCCCAGTTGACTCTCGACTTATCACATGGCATTTACTAGCGGAAATACAACACGTAACAAGCTATTGCAAGAAATTAAGGAAAGTGCAAATCTCAAGTGAAACTTCGATCGCAATAATGGATCTGTCATGACGAGTGGGTAGTTCCGACACGAATCGTTTTTAAGCCAATGACTACTACTAGAGTTACATGGCACTAGTGCAGTAAACCAGGACATGAGACTGTGAATTGTCGCTGAAATTTTAGAATCTACTAGATTCAATACCAATAACATTACACGTTCGATGACTTCGGGCTCCAGCAAGCAAGCAAACAAGAAAGCAAGCAAGTTTCCGTGGGGAAGAAAGATAAGACGTCCGGTGCGTTCGTGTCTGGCGACGCGGCGGTGTTCGGGTCCCGCTGGAGGATGCAAGTTTTTCTGGTGAAGTGTGTGCTTGTGCCTGCTTGACAAGTGTTTGCGGTTGGCTTCCGCAGTGTGGGAGTAACATCGTGTAGAAGAGGTGGAACCCGCAAATTGTAGTTTGCGTGGTGGCTGGTAAGATTTGCTGTGGTAAAAAGTTTGCGTGGTGGTAAAATGTCTTGTGAGTCTGCACAGGTAACCGGAGGTGAGTCTTCCGCGGTCGCGGCCTACCCAGTCCGCGAGAACCGGGCAGATCGCCTCGACGATACGGAGGCCGGCCGACGGGTCCGCCAAACGACGAGACCACGTGCCTCTAGCACGGACTGCCGAGATTGGAGCCCCCGCGCTCCGGCTACACTTGCGCTAGGGCGCGCCGCCTCGTAGGAGACTGTAAGGTATCCTTGAATGACTCTGACTGCGATCGCGCGCTGCCGGCGTCACAGCGCGGCGACGTTCTCGTGGGTTAACCATCACACGAGGACGTGTACAGTCAGGAAGACCGTGTCGCAATCAACACGTGATTGCTGCAGCCAATACGAGATATGGGACGCAAGCGCCGTCTGTCGGCGCTCGATGGGTCAACTATTCACCGGCCGAGCGGGGCGACATGCCGGTAGCTGTGTAATATCGAGTATTTTTGGTAAATGAGAACAATCTGGTGAGTCGTATTATTTTTATTTGGATTTTGGTGCCGAATGTTCTCTTGTCGAGAAATCTATATGCGATGGTTCTCATAAAAGGTCTGTTGATTAGAGTCACAGGGATGACTGTTGATTAGAGTCACAGGGATGACTGTTGATTAGAGTCACAGGGATGACTGTTGATATGTGAGTCACAGGGATGACTGTTGATTTGTGAGTCACAGGGATGACTGTTGATATGTGAGTCACAGGGATGACTGTTGATATGTGAGTCACAGGGATGACTATCATTGAACACATGTAGTCAAAGGGATGACTATCATTGAACACTTGTAGTCACAGGGATTACTATCATTGAACACTTGTAGTCACAGGGATTACTATCATTGAACACTTGTAGTCGCAGGGATGACTATCATTGAACACTTGTAGTCACAGGGATGACTATCATTGAACACTTGTAGTCACAGGGATGACTATCATTGAACACTTGTAGTCACAGGGATGACTATCATTGAACACTTGTAGTCACAGGGATGACTTAGTTACTGTGTACATGAATTGTACGGGGAGAACTTGCAGCAGTAGTAAATCACTTATTTTCGTTTGTGTAATCTTTCAATGTCGTTATAGAATTTGTGATGACACAAGACTTTTATTTTAGTAGAGTGGTCAGATATGGCCGAGCGTGAATGATACTGTGCGGTATTGGCTTTTGTTTCAGATTAACACACGAGGACGTGTGTAACACAGGATGGCCGTGTCGCATCGGGTCAATAGTTCGGAATATCAACGATACACAAACGTCAAAGTGACAGAATGGCCGTGTCGTGGTTGACGACTTTTAGTAATATTAAGACGGTGGTTTTGATTATTATTTTAAATGATGAAATGTTGTTTTGATAAATATCACAAAATGAAGGGTAGACTCCGTAACGCCACAGTTATAAAATGGCGGTACGTGGACAGAGTCGTGGCATTCCGTGTCAGACAGTAATTCCGTCCGTCTCAGTCAGTGAGTCAGTCAGTCAGTCGGTCTGTCGGTATGTGCAACGAAACTGTCGGTTTATCCTGTCATTGTGAAAGTTGTGGGTGTTGAGTTTCAATAATTATTATTAAAAAGTTTTATTGACTAAACTGAGTTCAATCGAATACGAGTGATGACGGAACCTACCGCTCAGCCATCCCCCGCCCCGCCTACGACATATAAATTATTGTTCATTGTTTTCCAAGCAAAAGTACTTTCTAAAGGGCTTTTAGAATTATTTATAAGTTTCTAAAAAAATAAAAGAAATATGTATAGAATGTATTAACATAGTTTTTTCAATACGTGATAAATGATATTACTTTCTAAAATATCATTTATTTAGCTACAAAATTAACAAAATATTAAAAGAGATTCTCAAATATCGCATGAAATGTAGCCAGCGAACAAAAGGCTTTTATATGGAGGTACGCGAAATCATAATTACGTATTCATCGTACATTTTAATATCTTATTGATTCTTGCGGATGTGAAGGGAAAATACATCCACCACGGTGACGTAGGCATCATTGTTTTCATACCCAACCCCTGCCTTTTGTTATTACTTATCCACAAACAAAAGAACTCTTTGGATGAACAAAGACGTAATTATAAGGAAGGGTAATAAAGAAAGAAAGAAACTCGTAAGAAATATTCAAAGATAATTATCTAATTTCTCAATGCTAAGCTTGGAAATTTTGTTTTATAGAAAATTTAATTTTACCTAAATAATTAAATTTGAAATTAATAGAATACATTCCTTTTATAACACGTTTTAGCTTCACTTATACTTAACCCACTTTTAATTTATACTAAAAATAATAATATTCTTTATTTTTTCTTCAGTTTTTTAATACTTACAAATGGTAAAATTGTGGCCAAATTGTAGAGTATTATCCATAAGTTAGACTGGCCTATGTTTGATGGCACGAAGTTTCAAAATCTTCGGCTTGTAAGTTAATTACCACTGTAAATATACTTTGAAAGAGCTATACGTAAATAGTTCTGATTACGTAAGAATGTGAAATGAACAAGGTAGCCTATTGATGAATATCGGAAGTAGAGTAATGGAGTCCTTGAACATCGTTTCACTGTGTAACCTTTTCGTGTTTGCACTCACCACATTTATCTTGCCAAGTATAAAATCGATTTAGTAGATGTGTGAGTCCTATTGTGGGAACACATTTAGATCCGACCATTGCTTAACATCAATTGGATTTTAAATTAGCAACAATATTAGAACATTCAGTTAGTAGGGCAAGAATAGACGCTTAATGTAAAACCCTATGTTTTATGTGATAAGATAACTGAAGATGACAAGATAAATTATATAAGATAAGATTATGAAGAGGAAAGATTTGTTTGTTTGTTTGTATTGAATAGGCTCTGAAACTACTGAACCGATTTGAAAAATTATTTCACTGTTTGGAAGCTACACTATTCCCGAGTAACATAGGCTATAATCTTTTTTGATAAAAATTAGGGATCCTTACTTAATAAGCTCTAGTAATGTTACCCAAGGTGTAAAAAAATTACCTAAAATATTCTTTACATCGCGTGCCCCGTGAAAACTATTGATGATAGAATAAAATAATGTACTACGACTTTCTAAAACACATTATTATTTACAGTAAGTGTCGCGACAGCATATGTCTACCTATTATACCTATAGTTATGCCACAACATGTGTTCTTTTATAAAAAAAAATAAAACAACGTCAAATATCGTTGAAATTTTTGTTAAAGACCCGAATGGAGACGAAGCGGGCCGCTAGTGATAAAATAAGATGATAACATATGAAACGATTTGAACAACATTTTCTATTGCACTGACAATAAATTTTGCAGCAAAATATCCAGCGAATGAAATATTTTCTACTTATTCGTGTTAGCAAACGCTAATTTCTGTTTTTACAACATGAAGTTCATTGAACTGGAAGTGAGTGACACAGTTGCAAAACTGTTTTATTGAGTAGTTCCACAATAAAAATCAATTTTCCACCAAGCTTTAGTTCCCACGGGTAGGTTTTGCATAACGATTTCGCAATTACCTAGACAGTAACCGGTTGTCCGGTCTATAATTCTGCAATTTTCTTGAACTTTTTTTCTGTGAGTGGATACTTATATTGCTTTTAAAAGCGCTGTAAGTATATGTTATATGCTTATACAAAATAATGGTAAGCGGTAATGTAACAGTATTGCGGATATCGTGAATTTCCCGTGGGAGCTTTTTTAGTAGCGTAAAACGTAAATGAGGTCAGGACTCAGCTATTGTTGAGTTGTCACCGGAGATACTTCCCTCTTAAAATCTAGATCTTCACAGTTATTAATAACACAGTTAAAATATATATAAACGTATATAAGGAGCTTAAACCAATTTGCTGAGAATGTTATTCCAGTCCTAAATATCGCATTGAAGATTATATTATCTGTATCCCATAACTCATGCACGTTCTAGTATATCAGGTTACTCTTCATTAGACGACGTCGAATTCGTATATTTCTCAAATTGACGTCCCCTCAAAACATGCATATGTAAATTCACTTTTGTCTTTTAACATCGTTAAAGCAGACAATCCATATTAATATTCTAATAAAATCAGTCAACAATTTCACGTTCTTTGCCATGTGCTTCTGTTTGTTTCAAGTTAATTTTATGAAATCACTTACGAATTTAATTTGTATTTATTTATTTTAAATTGATGGATGAGAAAAGAGGAGGGTTGAGTAGAGTTGGACATTCCTACCGTAAAACGTCAACGCTGAGCACTGGGCGGCGGGAAATAACCCAGTCCCCGGATCCAAACAGAGACCCGGAGCGGGACCAGTTGCCGTGAAGGACTAAATCCCTTCGAAATACTGATGTGGAAGGACGTGGGAACCCACCACAATTACATCCCAAGAGAGTCATGGACAGAGAAACATTTAAACTGTTTCAAGGCCATGACCACGACCCTCAGTAATGAGGAAACCGACGCAAGGAGGAGGAGGAGGATTTTAAATTCATATGTAACTGTACCAAGTATAAAAAAGCACATATTGTCATATTTTCTATATACTAATTGCAAACACTTGGTGCCATTAGCTGTTTGTTTTGCAAAACAGTCTAAAGTACACTATTCTATTCTTTATGATGAACTGGCTTCAGACAAAAACACCTCGTTTATTTCACCTTTAAGACCCTGCAACTTTTTCTGTAATAATATAATAAAATTGTCGTCGTGGCCTAAAGGATAAGACGTCCGGTGCATTCGTATCGAGCGATGCACCGGTGTTCGAATCTCGCTTGCGGGTACCAATTTTTCTAATGAAATACGTACTTAACAAGTGTTCACGATTGACTTCCACGGTGAAGGAATAACATCGTGTAATAAAAATCAAACCCGCAAAATTATAATTTGCGTAATTACTGGTGGTAGGACCTCTTGTGAGTCCGCACGGGTAGGTACCACCACCCCGCCTATTTCTGCCGTGAAGCAGTAATGCGTTTCGGTTTGAAGGGTGGGGTAGCCGTTGTAACTATACTGAGACCTTAGAACTTATATCTCAAGGTGGGTGGCGCATTTACGTTGTAGATGTCTATGGGCTCCAGTAACCACTTAACACCAGGTGGGCTGTGAGCTCGTCCACTCATCTAAGCAATAAATAAAAAAATTAAAATTTTTATGCTAATCTGAAGGTGAATGGTGGTATTCTTTTATGAAGCTCTTACCATCACAACATCAGAGCGCCTATTATCTGCTTATATTTAAAAAAGAATTCCTTTAAAGATATACGGTTTTCATAGTTTTTTTTTTTTTATATTTGCCTGAATATACTTCCATGGTAACATAACTATACTAATACTGAAGAAAAAAAGCTTTATTATACATTATTTGTTTCATTAAGCATACACACAATCGAGCTTATGTAATTTTGAATTCAACATATTATGAATGGTTTTCACAATAGACTCGCAAACGAGACGCGTAGATTCACACATACTACCCATATATGTAAAAGTTTAATTAAATGCCTTCTTCTTAATTAGGCAACAGGCGGTACGACGTTACAAACTTTTGAGATAATAAGGGAAGTAATTAAAATATTACCGTGCAAAGTCAGATCTTTTCGGCCGGCTATGAGGGCTCAACAAGTTTGCCTTAATTTTGACTGTTTTACGCGAGAGAAACTTTGCGTAGGATATGATATCGACGCTTGAAAGGCAAACGTGACTAAGCGACAATAACTGCGACCAAATTTTATTGTTTGATGGACCAGGTCATCTTGTTTCCGAAACTTTTTAGGTGCTCTGGACGGGCAGATTGAATCATGGCTCATTTAGTCTGCAGTGGCTTAGAATCCTTATGTATCCGATGTGAATACTGTTACAAGCCCTTACATAATAATATGGTATTGAAGTCTCAATCAATTTTTTATTTATTTATAAGCCTTTGTTTACAGTCTAATTTAAGTTACATTTTTAATAAAAAAATTTGAGTCAAAATCTCCGAGATCTTAGGAATACTGGTGACCCCGCGGTGACCAGCCGTATTGGGGTTTTCCTCAATCTATACTAATATATAAATCTACAGTGGCTTTTACGGATGTTCCGTTATGACTACTGAACCATGCATCCGATTGACTTGAAACTGGGTAACCATGTAGAAAATAAATGTATGACGGCGTTAACGATATTTATGTTATATAGCACGTGCAATAGGAGTGACTCACACAAGCCAGGTGCGCCGGCCGTGTCGTTCCACTCGTAAACAACAGCCAACATCAGAAGTGAGATCAGAACTCTACTCTCACTGGCGTGACGTGTTTGAACATGTTCGAAGTACAGCAAAAAAAACATGATGCAGATCAGAATACTAGTAGTGGTACGCCACAAGAGCGTGAATGCAGCATACGTAAGTCGTGTAATAACGTCTCTGTTACCTCGATGGAAGATCTGAGCCACGAAGAAATCGTCACATCTTACGTTCTGGCTCATGTTGCCCAGTTTGACTGTCGACTTCATCACATGGCATTTACTAACGGAAATACAACACGTAACAAGCTATTGCAAGAAATTAAGGCAAGTGCAAATCTCAAGTGAAACTTCGATCGCAATAATGGATCTGTCATGACGAGTGGGTAGTTCCGACTCGAATCGTTTTTAAGTCAATGACTACTGCTAGAGTTACATGGCACTAGTACAGTAAACCAGGACATGAGACTGTGAATTGTCGCTGAAATTTTAGAATCTACTCGATTCAATACCAATAACACTACACGTTCGATGACTTCGGGCTCCAGCAAGCAAGCAAACAAGAAAGCAAGCAAGTTTCCGTGGGGAAGAAAAATTGACACATCTGAAGTCGTCGTGACCTGTAAGATAAGACGTCCGGTGCGTTCGTGTCTGGCGATGCGGCGGTGTTCGGGTTCCGCTGGCGGATGCAGGTTTTTCCGGTGAAGTGCGTGCTTGTGCGTGCTTGACATGTGTTCGCGGTTGGCTTCCTCAGTGTGGGAGTAACATCGTGTAAGAGAGGTGGAACCCGTAAAATTGTAGTTTGCGTGGTGGCTGGTAAGATTTGTTGCGGTAAGAAGTTTGCATGGTGGTAAAATGTCTTGTGAGTCTGCACAGGTAGCCGGAGGTGAGACTTCCGCGGTCGCGGCCCACCCAGTCCGCGAGAACCGGGCAGATCGCCTCGACGGTATGGAGGCCGGCCGACGGGTCCGCCAAACGACGAGACCACGCCTCCAGCACGGACTGCCGATATTGGAGCCCCCGCGCTCCGGCTGCACTTGCGCTAGGGCGCGCCGCCTCGTAGGAGACTGTGAGGTATCATTGAATAACTCTGACTGCGATCGCGCGCTGCCGGCGTCGCAGCGCGGCGACGTTCTCGTGGGCAAGGACGTGGCACCAGACGGGTGCTCCGTATAGTGCCATCGACCGCACGGGTACCATCACCCTGCCTATTTCTGCCGTGAAGCAGTGGTGTATTTCGGTTTGAAGGGTGGGGCAGCGGTTGTAACTATACTGAGACCTTAGAACTTCTATCTCAAGGTGTGTGGCGCGTTTACGCTGTGGATGTCTATGGTAACCACTTAACACAAGGTGGGCTGTGAGCTCGTCCACACATTAATACGAAGAGCATAATCAAACGAAATTAGATACGAAGTTTAAAGGGCCGTTTAAAGTAGTTGAAGTATTGGATGGTGTCGATTTAATTTTGACTCTCACACATTCGCTTAAGGCTCGAGCTGCTACTTACCTCGCAAAAATACAGCCTGGTAAGATATCCTGGCCTACTATTAAAGAGATGCTGACAAAATTATCTAATGATGCAAGACCACTTCGACCTGGTTATTAAATTTGAAATGGAAAGCAAAAAGGGACCTGCTGAAGCCGGTATCCGGCTATGGCAACTTATAAAGAAGATTCCCGACGCTAATGTGCCAGAACAAATAGCCATCGGATTTGTTATATCAATACTGTCGCAGTGTGATGAAAGAATCCGTCGGGAATTGAACTCTGTCGTTATTACCACAAAAAATCGTCTATTTCACACATTACGTGGCTTTACCCCAAAAGAAAAAACGAAGATCCTGATAAAGAACCAAAACGCTCTCGAAGTTTTTTTTCGTGGAAGCTGCCATTTCTGCGGAAAACCTGGGCATCGTGCCGAAGGGTGTTGCGACAGATACTGCTCTCAAACTTTTTTCGATATTCCAGCAAAACCTGAACAACCTCCTCATCCGTGGGCGCCCGGCTCTCGCCTGCAAGTCAGCTGTTACGTGTGCGGTGATGCGAGTCATGTAGCTTCTGGGTGTTCCATGCGCTACAAGAAGAAAAACGGACACTGCTCCAGGTGCTGTGGCAGGTGCAACCAGAGACGTCAACGTGTGTTCCAGAGCTTCAGTGTGTTACAGATAAGTGGTTTTGGCTTCCCCTTTATGTTCCATTCAGGGTCAGAATGTAGTCTTATAAAACAAAGTCATAGTAATTTATTCAACGGTAAGCGGTTTCATGAACAAGTCACTCTTTGATCTGAAAGTAACTTAGACCCAATCATGATGGTAAGAGCACTTAGGGGATATTCAACTCGCCCTTAATAGTGCACGTTGTCGAGTAACAGGGTTTACTCCAATAGAATAGACGTTTGCCGTTCAGGGTAGTTCACTTGAAATATCTTAAAGTTTCAACAGAGTGATAATCCCTCTAGATTAGATCTTGATTTAGCACGGTCGAAGACCGGCGAAAACATAATAAAAAAGGGCACAAACTGAAGCTTGGTTTAGTCGAGGCAAAGCTAAAGTCAACCTCTTTTCCGCTGGGGATTTTGTTTTCGTAAGTTGACCGAAAATGTAAAGGTCCCTTCAACATTACTGCAGTTTTGGAAAACGATAGGTATAAATTGAGACATGTAAATAGTTCTAATAGAGTGTACAAATTTCCCCATGAAAACTTACGTGAAATACCTCGAGGCCCGTCAGGCCTACTAGAAATTTCTGAAAATTATAGTGACGATGACGTGACGGCGTACACAGATGGGTTAATTAATCTTGTTCATGAAACTGATCTTAATGATGACGACTCTATCACTGACAATAGAAGCGACATTTTTGTTCGCAAATAGCGATACAGCAAACATAGTCTGTGGGTAGTGATACAATGTCTGTAAGCGCAGGCACCTCAGGTGCAGGTGTTGGAAATGTAGAAAACGATGGTCGGTCTCGCACTATTTCTGAAGAAATTCCGTATAAATGTTCTGGTTTAAGAAATGTTTTAACAAACGCTACCGTACACGCAGATTAAAAAAAAAAAAAAAGAAAGAGAATTGTATGTGGCTAGAGAGATGTTAATCCGGACTAGCAAAAAAAAAAAAGAGAAAAAAAAGAAAAAAAGAATGTGTGAAGTCATTGAAGGGTCTGTCCGGTCCAATGGCTTGGCTATAGGGATTTTCATCCAGATTAGCCACAACAATTAGCTACAGGGATTGCGATTCGGTCTAGCATTATCCGGTCCAGTTCGAAAAACTGAAGGGATAACAATTCCGGTCTAAGTTAAAAGGGACATACTTACATACCTGAAGAGTTTTAAATGAACTGGCCCAGGTATGTAAGCAGTCTGAAGGTTATTTATAGCCAGTATAGGATTTTCTGAAGAATTATGCGAACCGAACCGTACTAGATTGTTAATATCATAGACCACGTTTTAAGTTGCATCCGTTAATGTCAGGATGAACGAACACGTTTGTTGTTCACAGACATACCATAAGAATGCGCGCACGAGGACGAGCGCACGTCAGTATGGCCGTGACGGCGTTAACGATATTTATGTTATATAGCACGTGCAATAGGAGTGACTCACACAAGCCAGGTGCGCCGGCCGTGTCGTTCCACTCGTAAACAACAGCTGCAACAGAAGTGACTCATAAGCCAGCTGCGCCGGCTAGTATAAAAAGGCGGAACGTGCCTTGAAATGAACATTCGTTCGACTGCGTTTGCCCGGTGCACTTACTATATCGTTGTTACGTTGTGTGATTCAGTGACTGTTGTACGTACTGGTTAAAGTTGGACAAGTGTTAAAGTGAATTGTCAAGTTAACATATTGTTGATTAAATTAGAAATCAAAGGTGACTTCGTTTTACTTGGTGTTCAACAAAATAATATCTACCCTCAAGCCAACATGTACATTATTAAGTATCTATTGATAGGCTAATATTTATATGAGTTGGACTCCCTAATAATAATGACAATAAATAATAATGTTAATTTTAAATGCCCAGCGAAGCGGACGGGTACAACTAGTTTTTTTTAATAAATCTTACTAGTTAATTGTTAGTTTTCCAAATTTTCGCAATAATCCACATTAAAATACACCGTCACGTACAAAATACATGACACAAAAAGTAGCGTCAAGCACAAAAGTGAGTTAGAAATAATATGCTGTGTGTGCACAATATTAGCATAATGCTGAATAACAGTGCCTCGTGGGAGAGCACACGTGGGCAAACACCGAGCCCAACCTCGATCTTGCTTCCTTTACATGCCTCTGTGCCCACCAGTAGCCCCCTAAAATATGTGATGCTACAAAAATATTAATTTACAAAAGTAGAACTGTTAACTTATCGTTTGCTAAAAGAACGGTTGATTCATTTTCATATATAAAGATTGATGTTTATTGAAAAATAAGGAAATAATAAGCAGTTTTTGAGGCTTTCATTTACCTCTACAATATTTGATTAAATCACTTCAAGACAATGTTCACAAGCCATGTTTCGACCGTAGGAGCTGTATGGTACATTCAAAAATTATGACTAATGGCCATAAATGACAACCAAATGCGTAACATAAGATCTATAGCTTAATGACTGCGGATAATAATATGTACTTTTAGGTTATTAAACTACCTTGCATTTTGATCTAATAAATAATATATTTATATTTAGATTAATAATAAAAATATTGTTTAATTATTGAGTCTGGTATACATTTGAATGTATAAGTTAAGATTTTACTTAAAGTGCTAGTGTAATCAAAGGAATACCTGATACATTTTAATTGTAAAGAAATTGGACCTTTGTTAAAGAGAAATTTTCCGGGCTTGTGTTATTTGAAAACCAGTTCGAATTAATTTGGAATTCTCAATAAAACAGCGATGACCGAAATGAAAAAAACAGTGAAATTACGTAATTAATTTCTATTTAGAATGGTAAATGAATTTACTAAACAAAATATACTTTAAACATCCTTTCTGTTTACAGGTTAGCATAGTAATGGTAGTGGTAGTTTGATATGTCATTGAAAGAAATAAATTAAAATGCTGTTACAGAGCAACAGTTTGAAATCTTATTTAAAATTATAACTACATGTACAGTTAAATGTTTATGGATCTTATTCAACAATAAATAAGAATAAAAATGCAATAATAAAACGTAAAGGCATTTTAAATATGTCTATGACTCGGAAAGCTCGAACAAAAAGTTCGATTTCATTTTTGTAGATCGTAATGTCTATTGGTAACATCACAACAACATGCTAACATAGGACCCGTCTGCTATTCCATAGTATTGGGTAGTTTCGAAATTTCTTTAATTCATACAAAGTGATTCTAAAATGTAAATTTACGGAGTTCTCTGCTTTAAGTGAATACCTCCTGAACAATTCAAATTACTTAACCAAGATTCAGTCAAAATCGGATCGGACCAATCGAACTGCACTGGAACGTAGCCAAATTAGACGTGAAATGGTCTGTGTAAAGCTGTGCATCATCGAGGGCATATGGATGGCACTATACGCTCAACAATGAACGACATTGTTATCAAACTTTTGTCAGTTACTTCAATGAATATTTTCTAGTTTTGTTTCTAGATTTATAGGCACTTATAGGCAAATTAACTAGCCTTTCACCTAACGTTAAGCAGTCACTGAAGTCCAAGGACATCACTACATCATGCATGCAACTGTTCTTCACGAAACATGTCATTGTATGTATAAGATCAAAGTTAAACTACTTTGGCGTATCTTTTTTCAGGATAAAAGGATCGGTGGTAGCTTGAAGGCTTTTCCAGTTTCGCCTACAAGTGAGTGAGCTTGGGCTCAGGCAGGAGGGGTGAGATTGGTTAACAAGCTCAAGGGTAGCTTTTACGCCAATACATCTACTACTGGATCCGGACAGAGCCGGTGCGAAACTTAACGGGTTGGTGCCACGAGCTAGGTTTTACGTCGAACGCATCGACAAGTATGACGGATACGGTGAGATGCCTAATACCTAATTCCAGCGTTAGAACTAATTCTAATTAATAAATATGAATAATGTGCGTAGATCCGCATGGATATGCTCAGGGCGTTAATGATAACTGTCCTCTGTGTGATTCGAATAAGGAGTATAAGGGTGGATTATCGTGTTGTATCGCTGTACTAAGTAGTGATCCAGCACTGACTTCAGAAGTTTCCTGATGGGTTCAAGACGAGATCGTCGTAAAGATCGATGTTTCTCGTGAACAGCGCTACAATTGCTAATTTTCAAAATGGGATTGAAGGTGGCATGTTTCATGTGAGCTTTTCTTGCATAGCTCATAATGGGTTGGATGCATGTTGTTCAGGGTAGTAGTACCGACGTCCTGCGGGTGTTTCCCGGTGATGGAATTCCGTCCTATTATCAGGACGGGCACCGGCGACGGCAAGCCTTCGGCGCGCACTGTGCGGTACCGTGGGTTTCGTGGAGTCGGAGTGGTGGGGTTCGATGGGGCTTAGTCGGTAGTCGGTATTGCGGGGTAGCTCTTGCGTGGCTGACGCCGTGCAGTGCCTCGCGTGCCTTTCTCAAGGCGTAGTCTCCCGGCAGGAATTGGAAGAAGAGCAGGACCCCGGTCTTCTTCTTCTCCCTGTTCTTCTCTGGAGGCACCGGAGTCCGACATAGCCCGGTCTCTTACCCCCGTCGACCGGGTATCAGTAAATCGATTCCCAGCGTTATAAAAAAAAAGGTTAGTAGTACTACGAAAGGACAACTTACTCTTGTTACAGATCAAAATCTATAAAGAACTGTAATTGAAATACTTAATACTGTAATTCTTAGAAATTCTATTTAATTTTGAATTCTTGTAATATGGAAATATAAGGTTCAATGATGTACCGAGATGAATTCACAGATTATATAATATAATAACAAAATCCCGTTTATTTCTGACCAAAGATTCTCGAAAATTTGTAAACATGCCAAAAAATACGGGACCGTTCGGGTCAACTCGATTTGCATGCCAATGCTTCCGCGGTGAACTCCATTATGATGTAAAAATTCATTTCTTTATCTACATGTACGGAATATTTAAACGTTCATTAATGTTTGACTTTCTTTCCCCGATCTGGTCCGGAACAAAACTCATAAATATGTAATGGTCGCGGACTTTGCAGCAACCGAGCCTCTCGCCGGCAAGTTCGCCTCAATTTATATTTATTTTAATTTAACTGGTTTGTAGTTCTGAGTCGGTTACTAAGTGACAAGGCGTTTTTTTTAATGGGACCGTGAAATTCATAACTATGTGACTAATTCATATTTATATCCTAATCAAGTAAGAACTCATTTAAACAAGATATTTGTAAGCAAAGCGATAAGGTTCCAATCTTCGTACCTGTTTCTGCCGAGGATAATTCTTGTAGTCCAGTGTATTACACAGTCGTCGTGGCCTAAAGGATAAGACGTCCGGTGCATTCGTATCTAGCGATGCAAAGGTGTTCGAATCCCGCAGGCGGGTACCAATTATTTCTAAGGAAACACGATCTTATAAATGTTCACGATTGACTTCCACGGTGAAGGAATAACATCGTGTAATAAAAATGAAACCCGCAAAATTATAATTTGCGTAATTACTGGTGATAGGAGCTCTTGTGAATCTGCACGGGCTGCCTATTTCTACCGTGAAGCAGTAATGAGCTTCGGTTTGAAGGGTGGGGCAGCCGTTGTAACTATACTGAGACCTTAGAACTTATATCTCAAAGTGGGTGGCCCATTTATATTTTAGATGTCTATGGGCTCCATTAACCACTTAACACCAGGTGGGCTGTAAGCTCGTCCACCCACCAAAGCAATAAAACAAAAAAAACCTTTTACTGCTTGATGAGCTCCAGAAATACTTGTAAGTGGACGTGAACGGCCTGTCTAAAAAACCCTTTTTAAATACTGAGCCTGTGGCCTGACAACTACGTATTGTTCATACGCGAAGTAGTAATTTCGCATGAGTATGGTTACAATAGTAATAAAAGACGTGGTTTTCAACATATGCCCTCTTTATTGAAAATTTCTGAGGGAAAACTAAAAATTGTTATCCGAGGTATCTTATAGAAAAATATTTTCATATCGGGAACGAACACAATATCGGTTCCGCTTTGATCGCGGGACTCACAGTATCACAAGCTCTTCTCCAATCCTGTAAATATTCAAGAGACTTTATAAAAAGGTCAGGAATTCCATTTGTCTCGACGAAATGTCGATTTGATCTTATTTATTAAATTCCTTAAGCATCGCCGTCGAGGGCAACAGAAGCAAATTTTATGTTTAAAAATTCTGTTCTCTGTAACGCAAAATACGAAGACTTAGGAATCTTATGGAATTTAATTTGAATTGATTGTAATGCAAATATTGTAGCAACGCTAACTTGAAATGTTGAGTATGCGTTTAAACGGCATCTGAGTTAATAATTTGAATGTTTTTTTTTTCTTCTGTCAATAAGACAAGGCAGTAAATAATGAAAGACTTATTTAGGATACCTTAGTAGAAAGTATTACGTGAACTCGTTTATTATTTAATGGAATTTGTTGACACTATATCGTCTGTTTGAAGGGTATATTTTAATTTAGTCATTGTACTGGGTAGATGATCTTCACTTTTGGTCCTAGGTCCACTTTGAGCAACACAAAATTTGACACAAAAGAACTCAATAGGATTGTATGTGCAGCTATGTACTTTTTTTGTGCTTAGATGGGTGGACGAGGTCACAACCCACCTGGTGTTAAGTGGGTACTGGAGCCTATAGACATCTACAACGTAAATGCGCCACCAACCTTGAGATATAAGTTCTAAGATATCAAGTATAGTTACAACGGCTGCCTCACCCTTCAAAAAGAAAGGCACTACTATTTCACGGCAGAAATAGGTAGGGTGATGGTACCTATCCGCGCGGACTCACAAGAGGTCCTACCATCAGTAATTACGCAAACTATGATTTTTCGGGTTTGATTTTTATTACACGATGTTATTCCTTCACCGTGGGGGTCAATCGTGAACATTTGTTGAGTACGTATTTCATTAGAAAATTGGTACCCGCTGGAGATTCGAACACCGGTGCGTCGCTCAACACGAATGCACCGGACGTCTTATCCCTTACGCCACGACGACTTCAATCCCACCTTTGAAACTCTTATTGTAGATTTGGTCACCCGCTTGAGTTCACAATGTGCTTTACTACCTTCAAGATTAATGCTATAGTGGAATAACTTATTGCTATATATAGGCTGGTAGCTCAACCGCATATGTATAAATATATCGTATACATTAGTTATACGATCTGTAATACGTATATGAAAACGAATCACGAAGACAGACCGACTCATTATAAATGACAAAATGAAATCGCCAAGCAAAAATCACGTAGCTAAACTGAAAAAAAAAATTGCACCCGAACGCTATTATCTACATTACGCCGCTGAAACTTTTCCGTCGGGCATACAGATGAAAAGTCACCCCTTGCTTGACCGCCCACGGACGACTCATAACTTGACTCGTTCAATAATATCGTCATATTTTTTTCCGCCTGCGAAATTGGAATATAAGGACGAAGGGCAGGACCGGGACCCGCATCGAAATTGCCGGGGCCGTGTACCCGCTATAAATAAACGACACAATCTGTGCGTCCGATGCTGGACGTGTCGGTGCGTTTGGTGAACGTTTACGAACGTGTAACGACAGTGCGGAATATCATTTTTCGAAATGTTGCGTGATTCTATTTAAGTAACGATCGTACGTTGATACTGTTACGCGCTGGTGCTCGGGATAAATAAAACTTCCACCGAAGTACAAATTAAAACTCTAACACTTCGCTTCCTCCGCTTCACTTCAGGTGATCTGTTCGCTGTTTCACTTCGAGTAGTACCGATTACTAACTGCGTTCGTGTCATCTCCGCAGCGCTATAGTCGATATTCTCCACAAGTATCGAGAACATTTCTGGCAGGTCGAGTAGCTTCGATATGTGTTTCCATTATCTGACAATAGATGGCGCTTTACTTTCGAACGTTCTCGATTTTACTAGTTCCTTTGTTATTCGCTTCCGCCATTCGACGACAGATGGCGTTGCTCTTACCGGCGTAACAATACGATCGCCTTTTAGGCTATTCTGTTATATTCTGCCAGAATAGTGATAGGTCACTATTCTGTTCTTTAGTCTTGTTAGGTATTGGTGACTAATATTTTTTTTTATTGCTAAGATGAGTGAACGAGCTCACGGCCTACCTACCTGATGTTAAATGGTTATTGATGACTTCTAAACTTAATTTGACTAACTTAATTTTATAGTGCAACGACTGCTCAAGATATTACTGCTTCACGGCAGAAATAGGTAGAATGTTAGTACGCAACTTGGGCGGGCTCACAGAACGCTCTAGCGTCTTGTGAGTACTGGTGGTAGGAAGTCTTGTAAGTCCGCATGGGTAGATACCACCGCCCTGCCTATTTCAGCCGTAAAGCAGTAATGCGTTTCAGTTTGAGGTGTGGGGCAGCCGTTGTAACTATACTGAGATCTTAGAACTTATATCTCAAGGTGGGTGGCGCATTTACGTTGTAGATGTCCATGAGCTCCAGTAACCACTTGACACCAGGTGGGCTGTGAGCTCGTCCACTCATCTAGGCAATAAAAAAAAGTAATCGAAACGTTGAAAATAATATAGTAATAATAAAAAACCGCGAAATTAAACCATAACAGTCGTTATTATATCTACAACTAGAGAAATTTGAAGAAAATCGAAGACATCAGTCTAAATTCAAATTTGG
Organism: Bombyx mandarina; assembly: GCF_030267445.1. Taxonomy (NCBI): domain Eukaryota; kingdom Metazoa; phylum Arthropoda; class Insecta; order Lepidoptera; family Bombycidae; genus Bombyx; species Bombyx mandarina. The sequence goes on along the minus strand of NC_143220.1, from coordinate 13,306,483 downwards.
CTTCGAAATCTCGCCGTGGTATATGCGGGCTCTAGTATTTGTAGTATGTCTAGTCTCTGGTTCCCTAAATCGGAGTTCCCTAATCGGAATGAGAGAATCCTAAATTGGGGCCGGATGACCGTGCATGATTTGTTCACAATTATTATAATCACTATCGTTATTATTAATAGGGGTTACAGTATGAAATTGCCGTTTTATTGTAATAGGTACTTCGAATTGAGATAGAGCCTTCATGGTTTGAGAATTTTTGAGTGAAACTTTTTTCTACTGTGCCGAACTTCGAACAATGATGCAAAACTTGCAGTGAAACAAACAACCCCGACTAATGAATCATAATAACGCGAGACCTCATACAGTACGAGAAACCGTTTTAACTCTACAGGAACTGCAATTAGAAACCATTCGTCACCCTCCGTATAAGCCAGACCTTACTCCAACGGACTACCATTTTTTTAGTGATTTGGACAACTTTCTACGTGATAAAAAGTTTTCTTCCCAGGAGGCATTACAAAATGCTTTCAATGTAGAATCTAGATCACCAGAGTTCCATTGCAAAAGCATAAATGACCTTTCTATTAGTTGGCAGCAATGTATAAATCATAATGGTAGATATTTTGATTAAATAAATATGTTAAATGAAAGAAAAATATGTATGGTGTTGTGGGACACCGGATAGGAACGAAGGTCCCTATTGTAAAAATACTGATTTAAAGTTCTATCCGAGGTACAAAGAAAATAAGACTGGAGGTTTCGCAACAACATCGGTCATTCGGAAACGTGTGAACTTATTGTGGTACACTTCATTCACGGCTATTTGCATAAGAGTTAGTGTATTTCGGAAACGAACGCTCTGAGATCGTGGTCAATGAATTATTAAAAAATATGATATTTTTTGTACGTTATAACAAAATTAAGTCGTACGCTGTGTGCATTACTAATTTGTACGTTATTACAAAGTTAAGTCATACACTGTGTGCATTACTAATAAAAATCTTACGTTACGGACGTTTTTTCCCGGTTAGGATACCCCTCCGCATCGTCCCATAAAGAACTTCGTTCCACAAAAGAATTTCAATTTTTCAGTACAAATCGGCAATTTCATACTTTAACCCCTAATATTAATATATTAACCACCACTTTAAGATAATATATAATAATAAAAAAATACACAAGAAAACGTTTTGCCATTTTCTAAGCACGGAATTCATGTTGCAAAGCTAAAACAGCAAAAGGCAATAGTTGAGAGCAACACCTCCACTGATTAGACTTGATTCATTGAGCAATTAACCGAGAGATCGGCGACCACAAGCGCACATAGGCCGGATATACATTCGCCGGAAGTGTAAGGCCATAACTCAAAGTGGAATATCCGTTGCTGATACGGAATTTGCTTTCAACCTTTGAATCTTCATTTCGACTTCATTTTCTATGTGACTGGCTAAACCGTATTAGTATAATTGATTTTAGTTATTTTACATAGCTCTTTCTTGATGTGAACATGGAAACGAGGCGTCTTAGTGTAATCAGAAAAAAGAAAATTAAACAATTTATTAATTATAAGTTTATGAATAAATTTTAATTCCTTATGGCTGGCTATCTTAAACACCAAATGTTATCAAGTTATTACATATTTGTGTATAGTATATAAAAGAGAATGTATGTGAGTATGTATGTTCATCTAAAGTTATCTTAACTAGTCAGCTTTCTGAATGGTCTTTAGGCTTTTATTTTCTAGTATAAAATAGAATTTCATTGCAAGCGATACCGCGGGTGCAGCGATACCGCGAGTAATATTTTATGTATAAAATATTTTGAATTTCATAATTTCTCATTCAGTTAGTAGTCAATTAACCTTGAACTAATAAATCAATCAACACAACGGACGGATGATTAGCAGATTAAAATCAACGAAAACGCAAAATAAACACCCGAATCAACATTACCGAGAGCACTTCAAGCATTTAATCTAATTTAACGCACCTAATCGTTGAGGAAAATTCATTCTTTTCACGTTTTACGACCGAAAATAACGTTCACAAAATCTTCTTATACAACCGTGAGAGGGGGGGGTTCTTAAATAATTACCTACGTGCGGACTGACCCTCATTTCAATCTGAGGAAGAAAGAATAAGCCGGCCGTGCGTAACAGCTTGCTGCAACAGTTATTTATGAAAGGTCCTCGTGATTCCGAGGCAGTTAAAAAAGTTTTTCCATTACGAAACTTGCTGAAATACAGTGGGAGGCTGCGAAACATGAATTATAATTAACAAGCCTAAATAAAAAAATTCGCTAGCACTCTCCCTTGCTGTTTTTTTTACGAGTGTGACAAAACGAATGGATCAGCTGTTATATGATATATTACATGTCGGAGAAGCCACAAAATTATTAACACCATCGTCAGACATAATAGGTATGAATAGGGTGATTGAGCTAAGATAAATATTGAGTACACCAATCACGTTTGCTGTCTTAGAACAATTTAGAAATCTTCTCTTGACGTTAGCAAATGAAAATGAATGACAGTTCTTGGGACGGAGGCACCGCTCCTCAAGAAGGATGGCTGGTCAGTGTGATGGCGTCTTTGCGCCTCCGTCAGCTAGGCTCTGTCGTAGCACGAAGTTAGCCGAGTTCCGACGATACCGCAATCGTGCTGGCATCTTTTTTTTTTTATTGCTCTTGTAGTCAGACGGTGAGTCAGATGGTGAGTGGTTACCGTCGCCCATGGAGTTCAGCAATGCCAGGGGCAGAGACAAGCCGCTGCCTACTTTTTTTTTTAATCTCTAGTGAATAGTGCTGCATTTCGTTTAGCTTCCAAACTAATGACCGTCTCCAACAAATAATTGAAATGAACTCATCTGTCGAGCAATTAGAATACCAGAGTACATAGTAGTAGTATAGTAGTAGAGAGTAGTACCATTACAATTTTTCTTTCCTCGTTGCGTCGATAATACTTAATGCCGAGGGTCGTGGCCTCCTTTAATAACTTTCTCCTGGATTATCCTTTGCCAGCTCTGCCTATCCACGGTTGTGCGGATGGCATCGTGGACTGAAGCGTTGAGAATAGAGTGTATTTGATCCGATCAGCACATTGAACTTTTAGCCTCTAGACCTTCTTTCTTTTAGACTTTAGACCTTCTTCCGCAAATCTAGTCTATTAGCAGCAGTTTTTTTTTATTGCTTCTGTGGATGGACGAACTCACAGCCCACCTGGTTTTAAGTGATTACTGGAGCCCATAGACATCAACAACGTAAATGCGCCACCCACCTTGAGATAAGTTCTAAGGTCTCAGTATAGTTACAACGGCTGCCCCACCTTTCAAACCGAAACGCATTACTGCTTCACAGCAGAAATACGGCGGTTTGGTGGTACCCACACACGCGGACTCACAAGAGGTCCTACTACCAGTATGTTTCTAAATTGTCACCACTCTCTGAGCTTACAATTTTTATGAGGAGTTTATTCCACGTATTCGCGAAATGAGTGGGCACAAAATCATTTCCACTTTTGACGATTTTAAATATTGTATTATTAAGAGCTATTTCTGGAATACGAGACCTCGATCTCGTGTCGCGAAGTGGGCTGCGCTAATCACGTTGTGATGCTATAACGGTAAAAGCTTAATATGAATAAATTGGGCTGCGAACCTAATTATCTCAATGCCTACGAAATTGATGTTATGATATTTTTATTTTGAATTATATTATTTTTGCACATAATCATCATTACACTTTTTTATATATTTAAATAATAAAGATAATATTATTCGTATTGCTTAGTCATATTTATACAACATACTTTAATCATTTTTAATTCTACTTAATGCAGAATATATTTTAGTTTTCAGTTTTTCGAAAGCACTAACACAATATCATTTACATAGAGTTTTTAGTATGGCTTTACCACCTTCAAAATTTCTGATAAAATTTAACTTTTTATTATTGCTTATAGTCTGTGGCCGAATTGAGAGAATAGATTAAAATTAAATATTGTTTGTCTTATCAATATTTGTCTGAAGTGTAGTCTTGGCAAAATCTGTGATTATAGAAGTATATCTTTGACAATAGAATCATAATAGTGTACAAACTTATAATTTCAGTTAGTTATAGTCGAATTTCGACTACTGGGGGATCACTAGTATTTTTAGCAATGCGAAGTCGCTAATGATAACTTTATTCTCAAACTATAATAACTTACTTTCCAATGTTACGAAGCATAGGGTACAATATGTTTCTTGAAGGAAACCAGATGTGTCCGTGGCGGACCGACCTCTCCACCCCGCCTCGTAAATTAAGAAGAGTCGGACCCCTTATTTCAGGGGAAGGCTTCAGAAACGTTATTCCGTTTACAACCTATTTAAACAAGTGTACCGATGTTTAGAATTAAATGGGACATCGGGAAGAATTTATCGCATTTAATTTATTTTAGGTTTTATTATGCATGTATCTTAATTATCATTTCTATTGTAAAATATTGTCAATACGAAAGTTTGTTTGTTGGTTTGCCCCAGTATTACGTACAAGCAGAATATTTTATTTATTTATTTCATAAGTGGGTGGACGAGCTCACAGCCCACCTGGTGTTAAGTGGTTACTGTAGCCCATAGACATCTACAACGTAAATACGCCACCTAAATATGAGACATAAGTTCTAAGGTCTCAGTATAGCTACAACGGCTGCCCCACCCTTCAAACCGAAACGCATTACTGCTTCACGGCAGATATAGGCATGGTGGTGTTACCTACCCGCGCGGACTCACAAGAGGTTCTACCACCAGTAAAAAATGAAAAATGTTTTTAATGTAAGGAATTTGAGATAATATTAAAACGTTCCAGCTTGAGGTGCATACAAGCCACAATACCCAAAAACTAAGACATCGATCCTTCAAAGTAGTTGGTGCCATCACATTATGATTTGTCGACTCCAGTAACCACTTAAGACTAAATTAGCTAGTCAACTGATCGATCTTCGAGTGTTCTAGAATAAGACGGCTAAGTTAAATAAATGTGTTTTAAAAAAATAATAGAATTAAAAGTGAAATACATCAATGAAAGTTAACAATAGAAGAAAAATAAAAAGCAATTTTTGACAAACATATACAATATAGCCGAAAATTAAACCTTCTTCTTTTTAAAAGTCGACTAAAAATAGAAAATAACAGCTGTCCAAGATCTATAAAAGTTGAATACAACATTATTGTTGTTTAATTGGGCAGTATAAATAACACAAGCTTGGTTCGCCTCGCAGTCTGAGGGCGGAGTAATGTGACTCGAGCCAAGTGGTAAGTTTCTTGTAACTTCAACTACAATAACATTCAAGGATATAAAGCTTTCAGCTGTGTCATTACTGTTTTTTATTGTTTGTCTATCATACAGGCGGACTAAGAAAAATACAATCGACACTAATGGTAACACTGAAGGCACTTTGTTTTAAATACATATTTATAATAGGGTAATATTTTGTTTTAATTGTGAATTTTACGGGGAAATGGTATTGCAAAACAATCGGTCACTGCGACCCATAAGGATCTATTTACGTCAGTCCCATAGCATCCTTTTTAAAATACTTAGGCTATTGCGATCTAATACTGAGAGCTTCTTCACTGTAAATCGAATCATTTCAGAAAGGAATATCCATAAGGTTTGTCTGGTGTCGTGTCTCACGGGGCTCCAACCTGACGACGTTGCTAACACGAACCCTAGCAAGAGCCGTGCTTCGCAGAATCTACTACCGGATCGGAAACACGACCCACTGAGAAGATCCGGCGAGAAACTCAGTGGGCTAGTCTTTAAACAATCTCTCAATGGAAAACTTAATAGCAATAATCTTCGTCATATTTACGACGTGATCAATAAAATATAATTTAGAAAATTATTAGCCCGTTCCAGTATCAAATAACATAAGATCTTTGGAAATTAAAATAATATCGTCTTGAAACTGTTCGCTTGCAGTTTGTGGTTTAATTTGATATTTAATTTGTTGTATTGTTGGTAAATGTGATTTTAATGAAAGGATTTGTACCATTAAGTATTTCATTTGAATCCGTAAAAGGATTGACCTTAATAGTGTAAAATAATAAAAAGTTTTCCTTTATTGTTAATGGATGTTATCAATTAATGCTTTTGTTTCGTTTGATAGTCTTCTAATGATAGTTTTATCGTTTTCTTCACTTATAAGCCGTCTTTTTTGTATAAATTTTTATGGTAAATTTTGGTCGCTTCTTTAGCTTAGTTATACTAGTGATGCAATGTATTATTAATAACAATTTATGAAGTCGGCGAAGCGTTTGAATATACAATAATTATTAATTACTAGAAGGAGGAGAAAGTTGATCTCCAAAGCCATTTTTTTGCGCAAGCCAGCCACTAGTCAAAAAAAGCAGTCGCGGTATAAAAAGCTTTTGCCTTGTTATCATTTCCGCTGTTACCTCAGCTTTCTTGAATGCGCGCTGGTCATAGTTGCACATAGACGTCTGTAATGACTGGGGCTTGGGCTTAGCCAAACCAAATCAGAATTTCATGTACATGATTATAATACCGATTAAAATCAGAAGACTTATATCGACCACGATTATGTAAGCTACTTTTAACCTTAGAATATGCCTCACTTATCAAACGAATGCTAATATTCTGCACTTATTTAATTAATCCTTTTTTTTTTGTTTTGGGAAAGATTACTTTGCACCCTAATCAGTAAAACTGTTGTGCTGAGTACAACATTGCATAAATAGTGAAAAGTTAAATCTCACTTGCATTGGAATAACTACTAACTCAAGCTTAATTTTTCTGCGGAAAAATAGGTGGTTAAGGTTAGGAAAAAAATTGTCGTATAATGACAATGTTACCGTCATCAATATTTTTAGGAATAAAAATGAAATTTCTATTTACAAATTCCGGTAAGGACGTCTTAAAGTTTCCTAAAAAATATTACAACCGAAGCATAGCTGCTGCTCTAAGCGAGTCGAACATCGTACGGAGGCTCTCTTGGGAGTCGTAGCTCTGCTACAACGTAGCAGCGTCGTAGAGGCTACGTCTTCTGAGCTCTACGCTTTTTACGATACTAAGTTTTATCGTCGACTAGTTCTCAAACTGCTTACTTGGATGCTTTCCTCTGTACACGGTTAGTTATATTTCATTACTATTTGCAATGACTACGCTCTGCAGTTCAAAAAGCGTCTCAAAGTAGTAAAGCTTGATTACATCGGTTCAGGTATTAGCAAGACGGTAAAAATTATTCTTAGATATAAAAATATAAGAGAAATAGCGAAGTCGGTAGCTAGCTAAGTAATGTGAGAATACTACTACTGCCACCCAATAGTGAAGAAAAATATTAGTTTTTACTAGAAAAAGGCTGATGTTGCGTACGAATATCTTCTGATCAATAACCAGATGCACTATCAATAAGATCCTTTAATCATTGTTCATATATGTACATAGCTTATCGCTTTGTAATATTTAAAGTGGATTACATGACTGTTTTGCAATAGAAATGAGTACGAAGGTTTGTATCCTTTAGTACAAGCTTTCAATACGTCTCTCATCAGACTTTTTCCCAGCATAAACACGTCTTGCAATTATTATAAATCACAAAAATATTTTTTTATTTCCATACATCTAAAATAAGACATGGCTAGTGTAAAAAAAAACACCATAATAAATTTAGACTTAATGAGATGATTTTGCACAAATCTATTCAGTATAATTCGTGATAAGTAAAACGAATTCAGTTGAGCGCTCCACGCAACCAGTAGTTAGATTTCGTGAACCGTGAAATTTTATCAAGAGAATTAATCTCGTGAAACTTTTCCCTTTTCGAAATTGAGATTTTTTTTATTTTAATTCAAACGAAATTGATTTCAGTTTTTTTTTTTCATTTAAGGTGACCTTTGAGTTTTGAGGGATATCCGTTTGATGTTCCCAAGTTCGAGATTACGGTTTGGAGGCTTCTTAAAAGCAATTTTGTTATTTTGAAAGCTATTCAAGGTTGCTCGGTTTTTTTTTTAATACGTTCATGCAATGCCCACGTGCAATGAATAATTATATAATATATTGTGCGTAGTTCCGGCTAAAACGGAAACAGATATGACGTGTTAATAAGCATGATAAAGACGTTCGCGTTTTTTTTTTTGTTATAATGTATATCACGTTGTATGTCTGTACACACTTACTTAGCCTTAAATCCTACAACAAAGGGAACCGGAGGTGATTGAAATATACTGCTGCAGCGCTGCTCAATGCATCCACTTCGAACACTATCAGCTGAGCCACTTTTCTTAGCCTTTTTAACAATGTTTTTATTTACCTCTAACAATCTAAGTCTCAAAGGCAATAAATTATTTCATTACTATTTATTAATCTACTAGCTGACCTGGCAGACTTCGTAGTGCCTCAATCGATAAATAAAAGAACTAAGCTTTTGAATAAAATAAACTTAAAACAAACAAAAGGAATCCGTCCGACGGGGGACACATCAAAGGAAAAAGAACGAGCATTTTCATATTTATCTACTTTTTTAGCCTTTTCTGGACTTCCACAAATAATTTAAGACCAAAATTACCCAAATCGGTCCAGCCGTTCTCGAGTTTTAGCGATACTAAAGAACAGCAATTCATTTTTATATATATAGATTAATTTATTTTACAAAATATGTGATTCTAAGTCGAAACACCGGTCATTGCTTTAACATAATATTATGACATCATCATTGGTGACGTCACGTCACGTCCTTGGTCGATAAGGCGGAAAAAAATGAAGACTAAAACCTCAAACATGACAAACTTAACTTACAATTTATTAGTTGTTAAACAGTAACAGCGGTGCATTTATTGCAAAAAATCAGTTTCCTAAATAAGTTTTTTTTCTAGTCATGAGATCGTAGTCCCAGCTGTATTGTATAACGGCTAAACCACCATTTAGTGCTCTTAAGCTAGAATTGTCTCCTGTGTTACGAATACCGGAAACAAAAACTAGATGGGAACGAGACCATGAATACTGAACGTCCTTAACAAAGATACGAACTTTGACTTGGAGCCGAACGCTAACTTCGTTTCGTCCAACGCCTACACTTCTGCCTTTATTAATTTGTACCTTCTCAAAACGTTTTCAGTTCTTTTGAAAGTATTTTCACAAAATATCGTGAATTAATCAATGACTCTACGTTACATGTCTGAACATAGTTCTATTGAATTAACTTCAGCCAGCCTTTAAGTTTCATTGACACGAATGAAAACCTAAAACTATTTAAATGGTCAAAATAAAACAATTAATGAAAAACAACAATAACTTTGAGCCGTCCTTTTAAAAACAATGCAGTCTAACAAAAACATCAATGATATTCATTCGTGAAATTTGAAATACAAAGCCTTTGACACCCCATAAAGCGAGTTTCTAGTTTAATAGCAGGTGCGGCGTGGGCGTCTCTAAACAAAACATATGATTACCTGTCGACCCCTTCACTCGCTCAATGATATGCCGGCTTCGCGCGATTAAGCTGCCCGGAATAAACGCTTCCTTAAATACGAAAATCGATTGGACACAAAACTCACCTAAAACAATTTTAGAAAAAGACAAATAGTTACTACAGATTTTTCTATACGATTTTGTGAATCGTTGCGCTTAAATTTTGTCATGACGAAATTGACTTTTAATGAATAATATGGAGATCTATCAAAAAACTTCTTTTAGGTTGGAGGAGTGGATGGGTGATCCGAGCTGGATAGATCTACAACCAGAATGCCACCACCGTGATTGGCGCACTCACGGGTAAGTGCCATTATCAAGCCCATTTCTGCCGCAATCACGCATCTATGTTTGGGAGCCGAAACAGACCCTTTAGAGTGCAATGACAACTTCGGTCCACTTTGAAATCGATGGCAGCGTTTAATTGGTACCAACCAAATATTCCCGTCACCACTCTACTATGGACTGCAATAGAAACGCGCCTAGAGATGATATCAAAAAAACTGTTGTTATTTAAACCACATTCTCAATTTCTTCACGGCACAAATTTTATTAGGTTACATTTAAACACATATTAACTTACATATTTATTACGCTTCTGAGATCTTTTTTTTTTCTTTTTTTTATTGCCTTTGTAGGCAGACGAGCATACGGCCCACCGGATGGTGAGTGGTTACCGTCGCCCATGGACTTCAGCAATGCCAAGGGCAGAGCCAAGCCGCTGCCTACAAAATTGTAATTGTAAAGAACAAACATTACTCATTTGTAAAGAAACTCATAGAAATATCGTTACGTGAACGTAAGGCTTAAATCATTATGATAATTCACACAAGAGAAACTCGTTAGGTACACTGTTATCACACCTCATGTTTAACGTTCATCTATCACCGACAATCGGCGTGTCATCGACCTTTATATATCATAGCAGGCGACTTATAAAACATTCATGAGTACAGCCGTTACTCATTCATGGTGCCTCCACGTTGAATCTCGTTCACGGCCCCCGAATAAGCGCAGTAGTAAGGTTACTGAGTGTTTTGCGTTTTTATATTGATTTAACGAAAAAATAAACGGTTTGTTTTCGAAATTTCCGTCTCGTATCGTAAGAAAGAAGCGGTAACTTTCTTATATTTTCGAATTCAGATTCTGAAGTACGTAGTGCCCTACTTCTATAGCTCTGTAAAGTTTTTTAGTAGACTAATCTATGTATTTATATATATCAAAATGAATTGCGGTTCGTTAGTCTCGCTAAAACTCGAGAACGGCTGGACCGATTTAGCTAATGTTGGTCTTGAATTATTTGTGTTAGTCCAGAGAAGGTTTAAAAGGTAGATAAATATGAAAATAGTCTTGAGAGGCTATTTCAGCTTCACCCTAACGTGTGTAGGTGAGCTCACGGGGCTCAAACCGGAGTGTTGCTAACACTGGCCCTACCAAGAGTAGTGCTTCGCAGAATCTACCACCGGATCGGAAATACGACCCGCTGAGATGACCCGGCGAGAAACTCAGTGGGCTGTGTCTATTGGGTAAAAATGAAACTAAATGAACACCAAATACAAATATGCTTAACTTCAGCATAGCCGCATAAATGGTTGTTTTCTGAACAATGATTCATTCTACGTAATGGTGCTGTCGTTATGGAATCCCCTGTTTCACCTGTAGGGACTGAAATATTCATTAAAGACTTTGAAGATAAGGTAATCGCGATCTGCTTCTGTTTAACCATTGATATACAAACGATATGTAGATGACCCTTTTATAGTATTAAACAAAGACTAAGCCATTTGAAATCCATTCATAATAAAATTATTTCGACAATAAAATTAGAATTAGAATTCATTGCTTTCATAGATAAACTGATCATCTCAAAAACTCATATAGTTCTTAGTCATCTTACTGTGTATCAGAAACCAAGTCGTAACGATAGATGCTAAAATGGTCTAACTCATCATTATCACCATCATCATCATTATACGTAATGCAAATTATGCTCGGACATTAATTGTAGAAAAATTAGAGTGAGCCTGTCCCGATTAAAATGTCCAGATAGTTAGCACTAGAATACCTAATTGAACTCAAAATTTATAAGTAAGCATCAAAAGGTCTGTGAGTCTGAGAGAAATTTTAATTAATTAGCCAGCACTTCGCATTAAGGGCTCTTTGAAGACTGTCACTATTTATTTGCACCTTAAAAAGGCAACTCCATTAGCAGAATGAGCGCCTGCGAATGAATAGAGGTCATTCACGAGATGTCGACTGTCGCGGAAGAGAATGTGGGGGAGGGAGTAAGGGGTCGTGTCCTGCACCTAAAAGCGCCGACTATATTTTTGTTAAATGCATACTCATTGTAAAATAAATTATGTCATTGCAGCTTATAGACTTACATTTATCTTTTTATTTATATGAGATGCTTATAAATTCTAGGTTTTTGGTAATTTGAGTTCTTTCTACGGATCTCGTAAATCATAATTTGGTGATTTTCTCTTTCATCTGTCCCCATGGACATATTGCAAAAGATTTTTTTATTAAAAATTCCATCACATGTATTCACAACTGCCATCATCTTGGCGTCTCCTTTTTTCTTGCCTTCAAAGGCAACAGATGTTTCGCATTGGAATACTAGGAATATCGCTAAGCCTACCATTGATGATTTTCCTCAAATCCCATTTGAAGGAAGACATACATATCACACCACTTGGAAACATTGCCTAATGCTATGCCTAAGTGTAGTTACTGTCCTAATAAAAAATAGCCTGTGTTTGGTTGCTTTTCAAATGTACGCGGTCAGCCAGGTAAGAATATAGCTCTGTCACTATATTCTTACCTTGTAACTTAATCACGAAAAATATCCCAAATGACATAAAATAGGTATAAAAATGCAGTCAATCAAAAGAGAGGTACACAAAAAAGGTGTTTCCCAGCACCTCTAGCAATAATGATGACCCATCACAGCTGGACATTACGCTCGATTGGAGACGCGATCAGTAATAAATCAATTTGTACAGGGAATTTATTTACGAAGCCCGAATGACATTTGTTACCTCTTCGTACGGCAGATACGGATACAATACCAATAGTGAAACATGGATATGTCTGGGAATAAATTTATTTGATAAAATTAATGTAATAAAAATGTGTTACACATTTTATTATATACCTATAATGATATGGAGTACTTCAGAATTAATAAACAATAAAAGACTTAATGGCGTTTTCTGTTATATATTAAGAAAACAACATTTAAAGCCATTAACCTCTTTTAAAATTAATATTTTAAACAAACTGAACTTTCTTTTTGCTGAATGAGTCCTTTTTAAGTGTTTCAAATAATAAAGCTTTTTCTTTACTTACCTATAACATACATTTATTTATTTGGTATAAATCAACATTCAGTTACATTTCAATTAAAAAAATATACTAAGAAGATGTTATCGTGGCCTAAGCATTTGATGCGCAGTATCGAGCAATGTGACTATTCCGTATTCAGATACCTCATTGCAAATTTACTAGTGGTAATTGCGTATTGGAAGACCGCACTCTACCTATTTGAAAAGTTGAAATAGCTACACCACTATACATTTAATATTGAGACATTATGAGTGGTGGCATGACACCTAAGGATTCTGAGAAACATTGAAAACCAATTGTACTGTGAACTTATTCACCTGTTTGTGCAGTTAAGTATTATAAGAACACAAAAATATATGCGTCATTTGCTTAGACATTAACATAAGAAATAATTTTACTTAATAACTGCACAAGGTACATAGTAGTATGTCCATTTTATTGTTTGTTCATTATTAAAACATACACCATCGTCATATCTATATCGATGTAATTGAAGAATATTTCATGGCATATCCATTGAATTTAATAAAGATAAATGAATTGGAATATCCACATTAGGTCAAACGTGAAAAATGCACAAAGTAGGCAGTCGGATACGGATATGCGATAACGAATGCAATTTTCCAAGTCCGTGAACAGAGTTTAGGCGGGGCCCGTACTGATCCGGGGATCTTTTCTTAACTGCCACCTGCCTTGCAACTTTTTCGTTTTTGTTTTATGCTGTCACGTTCGAAATGTCATTGGATTCTTTTTTTTAGTCGTTGTAGATAATGCAATCAAAATGGATAGAGTACCATCATATAGACGTAAGCTGCGGCTCGGTTCTGCTCTTGGCATTGCTGACGTGTATGAGTGACGGTAACCACCGCCGGGGGGAGGGGGGAGGGGGGGAGTTGGTATTTATGCTCGTCTGCCTACTAGGGAAATAAAAAACAACACTTGTTAAGGGTTCCAGTTTTAGTTTTTAATTGAATTTGTTTGTTGAACATCTTAAAGGTGAGCCACACAGCAGCTTTGCAGTTTGTGTTTCCTCGTTTAAATAGCACAAGCAATCAATTAATAGAAATTTTCGGGTCAGTTTTTAGTTTTGTAAGTCATCAGTCAGTCAGTAATAATTATAGGTGTAATTATAATGCCAACAGTTAAGACGGCTTCATCTCTCAAAGTGAGCGACCGCTTGTCCTGTGTAGTATCTTCACGCTTCGGCGAACATTTAAAAACGTGTGAAGTGAACTAATCAAATTCAAACTTTTGATGTGCAGTTTTTTGTCCCTGCCTATTCGCTGGTAACCTAGAGGGCTATTCCAGCTAATGTGCAGTATTTGAAGTATCAAGCTGCTTTCTACTGCTACTACTACTACGCTATACTATAGTGCCATATAGTATACTTATATAATAGTAAGTAAGCCGTATAGTAAGCCAATAATATACAGTACAGTACAGGATGAACGTATCCTTAACAGTGTATGGTGCGCGATATTGTTGTGCTATGTGAGAGGCTATTTCAGTGTAACCTTAACTAGTAGGTGAGCTCACGGGGCTCAAACCGGAGTGATGCTAACACTGATCCTAGCAAGAGCAGTGCTTCGCAGAATCTACCACGGGATCGGAAACGCGACCCACTGAGAAGATCCGGCGAGAAATTCAGTGCGCTGCTATGAGCTATAATATACTATATGATATTATATTATAGCGTAGTCTGAAAGCAACTTTAGCCTCCGAGAACATAGCTATGTTTCAGTGCTATTTTGACATTTCAATTCTATATAATATTTTAACTAAAATCAAATCAATGATTAATCTTCTTATAAAACAAAAAATGATATCACAGAACAAGCGTATTTTTATATTTACGCGCGATAAATCGATAACCTATACTACCCTAGACCGAATCGACTAATGTCAGTTCGGTATATCATAATAGAGTTAATGCCCGAGGGATAGCTATTTAGTTCCGATAATCCCCTTTTACAGAAAAACGAATGGCCACCACTTTTATGTAAATTAAATGAAGGGCTCGCATGTGTCGTTGTACTAGACGGGGAAGATCGATTGTTCTATTAAAACTATAGTAAAATCCTTTAATGCAAGCCAACTGTGTCAATAAGTGAAAGGATATTGATAATTAAATTCGATTATATTTATGGTAGTATGGTAATTCTTTTGAGCCGGCGTAGTAAACAATTATTTAGCAAATTCGCCTTACTTTTAGAATGTATGGACTAATGAAACCTATGTATACTATTCTTATACGAAACAGGTGATTGTGTCACCAAAAAGCAAAACCCGTGGCCGTCCTGGGCGTTCAAATCGAGCGGGGAACGCTATGCTGGGTTCAAATCTCGCAGAAAGACACCAGTTTTTCTAAGAGAATGCTAACGCAACCTCACCGATATTTTCCACTATGTAACGTCGGATAATATACTGGTGGTGGGACCTCTTGAGATTCTGCGCGGGTAGGTACCACCACCCTGCCTATTTCTGCCGTGAAGTAGTAATGCGTTTCGGTTTGAAGGGTGGAGCAGCCGTTGTAACTATACCTGATACCTTAGAGCTTATGTCTCAAGGTCGGTGGCACATTTAAGTTATAGATGTCTATGAGCTCCACTTAACACCAGGTGGGCTGTGAGCTCGTCCACCTATCTAAGCAATAAAAAATAATAATAATAATAAAAAAAATGAAAAAGTGAATAGTATAAAAAATAGCCTTCAGTCACAAATTGAACTAAAGAAATAATTAACTAATTAGTATGATTATTCTGGTCTTTACATTAGGCCAAAATACAACAATGACGAGTATGATTATCACCGTTTCCATACGGGTGCAAGTGCTCAAAATGATTGGATGACTTGAAGCTGCTGAAAATTTAGTTTTAAGATTTCTTTACATTTATCGTAACTGTTCACAGCACTAAACAATTAATACCAGTTTTTGAAAAATCTTAAATTAAATTGTAAAAGCCCTTGATAATAATATAGTCATAAATGGCATATTGATGTTTTAAAACACATCGTTTGTGTCTAATAAGTGCAGTGGTTTCAGGAATTAAAAATAGATTCCAGTGGGGACTGGACCGATAATAAAAGTAGATATTTCATCGTGTGTTCATTAATAAAAATTTAGATATGATAAAATAAACAAATAAAAACACGTTAACTATGTATAATAGTATCAGCATACGTCTGTATTTTGTATCTAAGTAAATCTTATTCGCAACTTCTTTCGATAGTATTGGCCACATCCCAACAACGCTTAGGCGTTAAGCCTGAAAATCGATGCGGCGTCGTTGAGCCCCCACAAGAAAGTTTTTAACGACATAACCGCGTGCAATTGATATGCCCCAAGAGTAGGCCCATTGTAAAGAAAGGAAAATCCCGATCCGAAAATCTTGGGAGAGTTAGGAGTCTCGAAGCGTTGCATCAGTATTCAGACGGCGTCCCCTCCCGGTGTCTTTTACCCCCGTCTCCATTGGACGCGGTAAACTCCTTCGGTAATTTGACTTTGTTGTTATAACTCAGTTTCAGTTGTTTTTCGTCGTTGCCAGATTTATTGCTTTAGAGAAATCCTTTAAGATGTCGCTGGTATTATTATGGTTAGCTTCTATGGATTTAAGGGGGTGCCAATTGATTGGTTTGATCGTCGATTTACTATCGAGTACTTATTATATTAATTGAACGTTATAGTTATAAGTTCAACAGCCTCGTGATAGGATATTCTTGCGTCATCTAACAATTACTGATTCCAATCTAGAATTTAATTTGAACCCTCTGATCCTTTCCCTAAAGATTCTCTAATAAAGCCCAGTCAAAGTTTCTTCAGTCGTTCTCCAATTACATGTAAGGTAAAAATCTAACCTAGGATTGAATACACAGTATACTCTAGCACAGCTACTAGAGCATCGACTACTAATTAGACCAAGTAAGGGTCAATTAAACTATTAAAGCCAAGACTGCAACTAAGTTTCGAGGGATATCTGTACCAAATCATATTTATGTCAATTACAAAAATTTATCAATCATTTTTATACTTGTGTAAATTCATACATAGATTACTTTTATGTACAAAACAAACTAAATGGACTCATAATATTTGAACAGATTAGACTCTATAACATGCTAACGATAACAATGAAAATACCAATCGGATTAATTGAATTTTACAAACCGCAACCCACTGTCCAGAAAACAAGGCAGAAGCACGTAAACGGGGTATTTCGGATTGGTTCTATTAAATCACCGCATTGTCGTGGGCGATTCTATTCAGTCTGAATAGCGCACACCGGGTCGGCTTCATCAAATTGCATTGAGCGGACGTTAGAGCACTCGTCGACCAGAGCTCGGAGGGTAAAAATTTGAATGGAGCATGCTGTTGAAAGGGAATGACCACCGTTGGTACTTCCGACCTCTACATCGTTCACAATGCGCGCTCAATTCGAATTGATACCAAAATAGAAGCTCATTTCTTTATGCACTCTCGGATCGTAGTTGTAGAATTTAAATCCCTACATTATAGGGTATTATAAAAGCAACACTATAAATACCTTAAGTGCAATAGAATGATTTAATACATTCCCGATCCTGCGGAACGAATGGTAAACAGTCGACGTCGCCCAAAACATGCTATTTCGGATCTTCCCGATCCACTGACGGTGCTTTTAGGTACCGCAAGCACCAGTCATCGTTCTCGTCGAAGCCGTCGCTTGCGACGAAGGACTCTGCGAATAAATCAACCCACAGATACACCACACTGAGTTTCTTGCCGGATCTTCTCAGTGGGTCGCGTTTCCGATCCGGTGGTAGATTCTGCAAAGCACTGCTCTTGCTGGAGTTAGTGTTAGCAACGACGTCAAGTTTGAGCCCCGTGAGCTCACCTACTTGTTAGGGTTACGCTGAAATGGTCTCTGAAGACCATCACCTTAGGTAGGGAAAAAAAGTGGTTATTTATGCGATAAAAAGAATTAAGGTTGTTAATTACTTCACTGGCTAGTAACCTTCCAAAGCTAATATGTCATATTTAATAATAACTATCCTATATTATTACTAAAAACAGCAATTATGGTCGTAATATCTAGTACAATTGCACAACTGGAACAGTATCAGTACTTTAATCTTGTCTACGGCTCGCGAAAACCTAAAAATACTTGGCACAGTTAACAGAATTATCTTCTTTCATAATTATCTTCCCTAAAAGTTGAACAACTCTGAAATCTGTGTGAAACGAAACAGCGAAATTCACAATCCACTTAAGATTTTAATCGCTACATCAACAAAGCGCGAACCTTGAAAATTTCGCAGCTTTCAATTTTAACTTTGACAGTTTCGTAATTACTTGCAGAGCTCAGTCAAATTTCAGCGAAAATATATGACAGCGCAGATTGTCAATGCATTCATAGTCACGGAGGGACCGCACACTCCCCAATCATGGGCCTCATGTGATTGTTAATGATTCCATCCCTCATGCGATATAATGTAGGTTACTGTGTAAACAGAAATAGGGTGATTGTCCTCAATCGTAACTTAAGATACATTTTGGATTAGGATTTTACAACAAGTTGAACGCTCTGACTTGCAAGGTGCAAGGTGTACAAAGATTTTTTACTACACTACGGTAGACTGTACAACTAAAATTACTTGGCTTATGTAGATTATTTCAGGAACTCTAAACAGCTACTCCATTTGGCACATAAACGGAATATTCCAAATAAAAGTTCAACTTCTGTTAATGGAGAGGCACTACAATAAGAAGGGATAGATAAGATTATGCACAAAATTTTTGTACATTTCACATTCATCTTTTCTATCTAATTGATTTACATTGAGCCATACGCAAAACCGATCAAATATGATATCTAAAATTTATGGTTTGCTATAGTGAAACTTAATTGGGCGTAAAATATTTAAGATAATGTTTACAATAGACAATCCTGCACCCTTTCTTACGGCCATAAATTAAGTACACTCGTGTACTTAGCAGACGCACGTCATTGCCATTAGAATTTCCCTTGCAATAGATGAATAAGTTCCCTTTGTTGCAATTATTCATGACTTTTTCGAACAATTTACCACTCTATTTTCACAGTACAAAGAGTGAATATCACTTTCATTGTAAAACTTCTGTGTGAAAGTAAATTTTGAACGTTATGTCACAAAGCTTAGGGTGTTAAATAAAAATACTTACATGAAAAATGCATAGATAACTTAGTGACCTACATCTCCGGAGAGATACTAAGCAGAATTATGTGTGTCCGCGGGGAATAATATTTATAGGGTGCATTATGCACATGACGCTTTTATGTTTTCGGGGTTGTATTGATAATAAATCGGTCTACTAACTTACTGTTACCAAATCTATGCTTGCGTTTGACGCCCTTTGTATTTCAATGGGAAGCAGAATGTTATATATGTCGTAGAGAACAACTATTGTAATATAAAAAAAATTCATATAAAGATTTTATTTTTATTTAAACGATAAGAAGTTGTTTACTTTAAAACCAAAACATACAGGATAAGCGCCGTAACGTCAGTATATAAGGGCGAAATGGAACAGAGTCGAGATTCACCTGAAGTCAGTGTCGGAACGGTACGTCAAACCTGCGTCATGATATGATGATAGATGGTGATCTTGTCACCGCTGTCACCGCTAACTACTCTTCGAGTCGGGCTCGCGCAGGAAGCAGTTGTCGTCGACACCCTAGACACGTCCTTTCGGATCCATTAGCTCCATTAACTTTATTGTCAGACTCCAGCAGCAGACACTGGGAGCAAGCTTATGGACCCTTTTTTTTTCTTTCTTTCGGGCTGGGGGCCGAACCTCCTACGAGGTCCCCGCTCACAAGGGGCGCGCGGAGTATGTGAGACTCAACGATCTGCAGGTGTTGAGAGCAGATCGCGGGCCCAAGGATTTTAGGGTCCACCTACTAAGCGACTCCCCTGCACTCTTACACCCGACGTCCGATTCCCTCCGAGGTCAGAACCCGGATGAGGTAGGGGGGTTATTGCGGTCAACACTACAACCAGACAGCGCGCCTCACCCCAAGGACGCCCAGCCGACGGAGCCTTCGAGGCGAATCGAAGGCTCTGAAACGTCGGCCGTCTCGGTACGGCAGCCCGTTAGGCCGCCCAGACGGTGCCGCTGGTGTCCCGGAATACCCCGCTGGACCAGAACCAGCCTGCCGGGTCGGGACGCGATACACCGCCAACCGGTCGCTCTTTCGTAACTCCTTGGCAGCGCGCTAGAGTGCTGGTAGCAAGCTTATGGACCCTGGTAATCGTATTCGTCAAACTCGCCAAAGTGTTTCACATGCAACCTGAAACATACATCAGCCCGATGATTTTCTCGGAGCGCATCGCAATTCTTATCCGATAGTGGATGCATTCACGAAGTCGCTGTCCTTGAGCTGTTAGGTTTCCTTCAAAGGCGCTGGGCTGGCTGAGCCCGTGCTAGCCCACTTGTCCTAGAAATCCTTCTTTCCTAAAAATAAAAAGTCGAAATTCAGAATGAAGCTGTTGGCCACTATAGACCATATTATCATATTAAGCGAATGAATATTGACAATTTCTTGAAAAGATCAGTATAATAGTAATTAGATTACAATTTTTTAGAAAGTCTGTAAAATTCAATTTATAGTCTTTTTATTTGATATAACTGTATATAAGGAAGAAACAGAGCATCACATTTTATTTATTTTTAAATAAATGATTCACTCATATCTATCTCTTTATTATCTTAAAATTTTAGCTCTATAGATTCTTAATACTATTTCTAAGGCACAGATACTTTGCAATTGTCTGCTAAATTGCTGTTTGGTTTTCACTACAACGTTATTTGCACATGCAAATCAGGATTTTGTTTTCCTGCTGGATCAGCGTGGAAGAGAGACGGAACGATTCATATCACCGGAGTCGTTTTACATTGATTTGCATAAACTATTAAGAATTCGTAGGGCTGTCACTTTTATGTAAGTTTCTATTTCTTTCAAGGATCGACAGGACACGTTCAAAACTCTATAACAGCTAAATTCTGAAATTTTTTATTTTATCGTTTGATTTGTCTGATTAATTTTCCTTCATTGTGTATTTAGCTAAAAACAACAAAATATTTGCGAGGAAGAATGGAGTTGAAATACGTTTAAATGCACGAAAGGGGGCAGGTGTTGATAAAACCCTAAAATAAGAAAATTAATGTTAATTACATATTTGTTACAAAAATTTTATAATAAAATATCAACCTAGAAAATATACAAAATGTCAACCCTGGAAAACAGCAGCAGTAAACTTATTGAGAATTCTCAGAACAATTAAAAAGGGCTATTTCTGTTTCAATCTGTGTGCATGTAGGAAATGTAATAAATCTTGAAAGCTCTTTACAAGAATATAGATTAGTTTTCAAAATTGGCTCTTAAAATAAAGCGCCATATGTGTGTTTGTTAGTTTTTGCCCAACTGCTTTTAACAATTGTTTAAAACTAATAGAGCGAAATAGACAGCGAACTGAAAATTTTAGAAAACAAAGAGCGATTGAAAAATTAATTTTACCCAGTATTATTTTCAATTTCCTAATGAAACTTTTTAGTTACTAAAGCTTACATACAATATGAAACCTAGATGTAATTTGAATTTGAATTAATGTAAAACCAAATATTACAGATAAATTGCTCTTTGTCACTTTATCCAAACTTTTCCGTACAAAGTGGGTGAAAAATCAATAATTTTTGCGTCCCCTAATGCAATGATGGATCGAGCGCCACTTATCTGTCGGCGACATCACTGACCGGTGTAAACAGGCTCGTCGCTGTGTCTCTGTGGTTTGAGGTACTGAAATACGATCTTTCGATTTATATTTTGATTCAAATGGAAAACATACAATTAGCCATTAATTTCAATATAAAAAGAGGGGTCGTTAGTACAAAATTATTAAGAGATCGAACGGTTGTTTTGAGTGGCGAATTTTCATATATATTCCTAGCTCACCTGATGTTATGTGGACCGATGCGTTAACGGTGCTTTTAGGTGCCAAAAGCATCGGCACCGTCCTCGTCGAACCCGTTGCTTGCGACGAAGGTCTCTATGAGTGAATTAACCCATAGACACAGCCCACTGAGTTTCTCGCCGGATCTTCTTAGTGGGTCGCCTTTCTGATTCGGTGGTAGATTCTGCGAAGCACTGCTTTAACGGCCGTCTGGTGTAGTGGTAAGTGACATGGTCACTACACAAGGGGGTCGCGGGTTCGAATCCCGCCAAGGGAAGATATAAATGTCTTTTCCAGGGTTATGGATGTATATTAAATATGTGTATGTGTATAATAAAAATCTTACATTTATTTCCGTTATCTGGTACCTGTAACACAAGTTCTTTACGAACTTATCACGGGACCAGTTAACGTGGCGTGACTGTTAGTAAATATTTATTTATTATTATTATTTACTGCTCTTACTAGGGCCAGTGTTAGCAACACTCCCGGTTTGAGCCCCGTGAGCTCACCTACACGTCAAAGAGAAGCTGAAATTGCCTCTAAAGGCTATCAGCATAAGTAGTAAAAAAAATTTATGTGGTTACCGGAGCTCACAACGTGGATAACTCACACACCGAAACATGCCGAAATTCGGAAGACTACTTCACGACAACAAACAGATCGGTCATCCATTTCAGTGTGGGCTTGCATCACTGTTAGTAGTTGTACAAATAATTAATTAAACATATACTTATGCCGAAGTTTTTTTTTCCATCGGGAATACGCATTTTCTTAGAAAAAATGGCGCCTCTGGTTGGTATTTTGAAGACCGCTAGAGCCGTATCGTTTCGTACGATTACACCGGTCATGAGTTTTAATATATGTATGGATCCCAGTAACGGGTGAGTTTCAAGGATGCTGAAATTCATGGAGTGATGTCGATAGATTCGGGAAACGTTTAGCAACAAGTTCATACACTGCTTGCCCAAAAACCGGAGGGTGATAAAACTTCAACTACCCGTATTATTTTTTGTTCTAACGATCAAATAATACCTTATTTCTTATGAAACACGAGAATCATTTAGATTATTGAATAATAACGTATGCGAATTTTACGTGTCTAGTCACCATGACGGTGCGAGGGCTCGTGACAAACTTGTCTCGTAATAGTAGAACGGAAGATCTTAAAGCGGTGCTTTATGACTCGCAGACACGAATACGCGTTGATTAATATTAAAGAAAATATACGTGTTTCGATTGAGGTTTTAGTTGGGTATATTTCTTATGAGAATTATAT
This sequence comes from Bombyx mandarina, assembly GCF_030267445.1. NCBI lineage: Eukaryota > Metazoa > Arthropoda > Insecta > Lepidoptera > Bombycidae > Bombyx > Bombyx mandarina. Next base: position 13,283,433 of record NC_143220.1, on the reverse strand, counting down.
ACCTAGTCAGGTCATAAATTGTGTCACATGCTTAATGTAAAATAATTGAAGCAAGTTTATTCATTATGTAACCATTCATATACCAAAATTAATTTAACAAAACATAGATTCTTATGACACTAAAGTTTATTCAAAATGACCTCCGTGATTTTGAATAGAGGCCTTCAATCTGCGCGGCCAGTCGTCTATCGCAGCACGAACGAGGTCCATGTCAATATCGGCGGCTGCCTTAATCAAGGATGTCTTGAGTGACTCCAAATTGGGATGAGGCTTTGAGCACGCCTTTTTCTCCAAGTGTTGCCATATCTTGTAATCTAACGGATTCAAATCTGGACTGGAGGAGGGCCAGTCTTCGTGCCGGATGAAGTCGATTTCACGCGCCGCCAGCCAGTCTTGTGTGCTCTTCGCTCTATGAGCTTGCGCCGAATCTTGTTGGAATACCCAGTGCCTGTTATTGAACATGGTATGAGAAACAGGTTCCACAAGGTTCGTCAGGACTGTATTTTGATACACAACTGCATTCGTTTTTACACCTTTCTCACAAAAATGTACCTCTGTTAAGCCCCAATAAGAAACTCCCAACCATACCATGAGCGAGGATGGAAAATGACCTCGTTAGACACGCGGAATACGGTTGCTCGCTTCTTTACTACTGTTTGCGTACACCTTATCATTTTGTTTGTTGTAGCTCTCTTCTACGGTAAAAAATTTTTCATCCGAAAAAAGAATTTCCCGATATTTTTTTCCCGCGTACCGCTTCAACAAAGCGCGGCATCTCTTCAGTCTCAGGTCCATTAGACGAGCATTCAAACGATGTCCTGTTTTTCTTCGATATGCCCGAAGCCCTAAGTCTTCATTTAACACCCTTTTCACCGTGGTTCTGCTTAACCCCATCTGAAGGGCCAACAGTTTCTGCTTACGTTTGGGATTTCTTTGAATTCGCGCCTTCACAGCTTTTATCACTGCTGGAGTCCTAACAGACCGAGGGCGACCACTTCTTGACCTGTCATCTACACTAGAGTCTTCATTGTATCGTTTGATGGTACGATAAACGAATCTTTTGGTTATATTCAAATTTTTCAGTATGTTAAAAATTTGAATTGGCGCGTAACCGCAACGATGCAACGCAATAACCGCAACACGGTCTTTTTTAAGCGTCCACTCCATATTTAAAAATGAGTAAAATTCTAAAAGTATACATTTTTATTTTTATGAACAATTCGAAATTTGAATTCAATAAACATTTTTGTGGCCAGCATTCTAAAAGAAAAGTTTTTACTGTGTGACAATACTTATGACCTGACTAGTTATAATGGGTGTTAGGAGACCGTTTCCGAAAACGCAGATAGACGATAGTACTAATGACACCTTTGATGATGGATTTATTTAGACAAATGTTGTAAATAAGTATAAGTATTTGTGCGATCGAGCTGTTTTTGATGTTTTGTTTCATTGCTGGTTTTTTTTTTTAGTACAGTTATGTATTTTCTATGAAACTATCGTTTCATTTAGCTGTACCAACATGATGGAGCGTAAATAATGCTGCTAAAATGTTTTAAAAATATGATTCTCTTTTAGGATCGATTTTTTTTCCGTGCCATCATCAAAGTTGTCATTAGTACTATTGTCTGTCTTCGTTTTCGGAAGCGGTTTCCTAACACCCAGTATATTTGACGACAAATTATAGAAAATGTTTAGACAAATGCCTTGGCTTAAAAATTATAACCAGGTATATAGGATAGACTAAACCACTCTTTTATTTATTTTTATTTTATTTCTAAGCTGAACGAGATCATGGCTTACCTAGTGGTTAATGTCGCCGGTCACCCTGAGAGACGATTTTTAAGTCTCAATTTATCAGTACAACGGATGTAAGGTAAATGTTAGCGAAATCTCTCAGGTTGAGCCCGTAAACTCACCTACTAGTCGAAGCGTAGCTGGAATAACCCTTTAGACTGTCAGCAAATAGGTAGGATAAAAACAGTTGGCAACATTTAAATTATTATTTTTATTATTTTATTCATTAGTACATTTCCTAGGAAATTCATGTCTTTTAAATATAGTTGATTTAATAGTTATTGGTAAAGTCATTACTGGCGGCTATGATTAAGTAAATGCGGAGTGAAACTTAACATAATCCTATAAAGAAATTGTTAGTGTAAGCAATCAGCAAATTTCTCGAAATAGCCGTTTTAACTGAAATAATTATTTCATAAGTATTGTTTATTTTATTTCTGATGCCTGACGTATTGATGCCATACAAGGAGGTTCTCCTCTAAAACCACAAATAAAATCAGGACCTGTCAAAGGGGGATGGGAAGGAGTATGCTCAATATAAGGAAGATGGAGTGGTAAGACATACTAAGATAAGAAAAACCACTAACGCGACCGACGCCCTAACTTATGCACTAAAACTAAAATGGAAATGGGCTGGCCATGTCGCGAGATATACAGACCAGAGATGGACTGCGAGAGTAACATCTTGGAGCTGCCCAACGGGCAAGAGAAGTCGAGGGAGACCACTAACCAGATGGGAAGATGACCTCACACGAACAGCTGGCCCAAGCTGAATAGACGTAGCACAGGATAGAGACGCCTGGGCATCTTTGGAGGAGGCCTTTACCCAATCCGGGGTTCTTGCTAACTAAATTTTACAACAACTATTTCATTTCGAAACTCTCTTATTTTGCATCCTAAATATTAATACATATATTTATATTTTATTTTTTTTAAACTTTGTAAAAGCAGGAAATAAATGGCTTATTTTTTTATTTTATTTTATTGTTTATTTTCCATTGTAGTAAAAATATTTGTATTCCTAAGTATGATTACGATCTACGATTATATACAGTCTATAAGAAGGCTTGCTGTGAATATTATAATGAATTTGTACGATGGTTTGTAACTTTGCCACCTTGTTGATGGAAAATCACTATCACTAATGAACTATAGACATTTTCACTCAACTATTCTGCCCTATTTAGTACAGGGTGTACAAATTGTAGATTGGTGTAAGTAAATAAAAAATACATGAATGTCCTTCATGTCTAAGTTATTGAGTGTTTTTGAATATATGTATTTTTGAATACGGTCTTGAAATTTATTACGTAATACAATTTAAGATGGAGCCATTGTCCCCACTCACTACAATCTAACATGTTACAACGCTACAACCCTACCAACGTGATAATTCTTAATTCACTTAATTCAAATATTCTGGGTCATTGTCAACTGTGACGCACTAATAAAGACACGATGACGATTGCCCAAATTTAATTACAGAATGCGTCCAAAAATGTTGCCAGTTTTTTTTTAGTTGGCGAAAATTTTATAACTATCTTATAATATGTAGTAGTAATCGAGTATAATATACCTAATAATAATAATACTATTTTGAAAAAAATACGATCAGCTTTCATAATAATATTGTTAAAAGTGAGTTTCTGTAGTTCGTGTATTTCGAAAAAGAGTTATTTCTTCATTGTATTATAATACTGAAATTACTATTACATTTTTAATATTACTATATGGTGATAGTTGGAAATTTAAATTTATTTTATTCATTATAATATATTTTTTATTTATGATCTAGAGTAAATTATAACTAGGTAAATATATATTTTTAAAAACAGTACGAAAAAACTTCACTCGTGTTTTTTTTTTATTTTTCCATGAAATTCATTTAGTAATCTATTTAAAATGTAGGTCTGGTCACACAAAAACCCTTTGGGCGCAGGGAGCGAAATGGTTTCTCAAAACACCAACGGCACATGGAGCAGTTTTGTAATTTTATTAATGATGTAATAACAGTTCTGTCAAACGCATGTGCGTGCCATGAGCGATAGTGGACTCGTTAGCCCAGACGGGTTAATATCGGAGGGTTGAATTGGGGATTATCTTTGAAATCCATGGTGGTATTTCGTGTTCAAAGTGGGATGTATAGAATGGCCTTATTGAATGCATAATTTTGTACTTACGGAAATGATCTAATTTAATTAAGGGATCAGTGTATCATTACGTTATACTATTAAAAGTGATTTGCAATTTTTTAAAAATACGCATTTTCTGAGACAAGCTCCGAATATTTTTGCAAGATTTTTTTATATTTGTTTGGATAAAAGCTTATCTATTAAGTGTATTTTTTTTTAATCTATGATCGCGAAAAGTGTGAAAGATCCGATTTTAAGACGTTTCAGGCCGTTGATAAGTCTACAACTCAACTAATCTTTAGGAAAATTTATTTGAATGTAGAAAACCTTTAACTATTAGATAAACTCAGTGCTGATCCGGTGATAAGTGTCTTTAAACATCACAATGTGAATGTCACCACGGCTGAGCAAATCATCAAATCGGAAAAAACAGCTCTATGGCGAAGTGTTAGTGCACCTGCCAACTACAGTTAGAGGTTCGAATACGATTTTCAGTTGGAATTTTTGTAAAAAATATCCTATTGGGGTACATTTTTTCTTGTTATCGTTACATGTGTCCGGTCATCCGTTACACAGGAGAAGATCCCAGCTTGGGATCGTTGAATGTAGTATAACCTGAAAATAACTGATCGACTACTATCAGTTGCATAAATTTGTTAAATTTGTGATTTTATAACTGACAATTCCTTCATAGAAAACGAAATTAAGATTACACTCGCTTTTCAGATTAGACTACCCTGTCCAATTATAATTAATCCATTTTTTTACAATAAACGATTCACACAAATAAACTAAGTTAGGATTACACATAATTTTGGCCTTACTTATTTACTTAATGTGGATATCTTATACATATAGGGGAAGGCAGCGATAATATACGACAGCCCTCAAGTCCAAAGTGCCCTTAATACTGTGTTTAAGTGGGCGAGGTTCAGAAATGCTCTGAGCCTTTTCAGATCCAACACTCGTAAGCCTTTTAATATCGCGCCCTCGCTACCCACGAGCTCTTATCGGCGGTGTAATGTTACCTTTTTAAATGGCGTTTGCAGATGAATCTCCTTTCGTTGCTAGTGTAAGAGTGAAGAATAATGAAACATCTTTAAGTGTCATCAATTTCTGTCGAAATGACAATATTTTAACTGGATAAAACAAGCAGATGATCAATGTACCTAATATAAAACTATTAATGGTGAGATTATTGGGCAACATGTATGGTTTATCAAATCGAAAACATGTGATACTCATTCACGTGTAGTTAAAGCATAGAGAAACACGACAATTTATAATAGTGCCCAGAAACTTATTGGGAAGTTAGATAGGAAGATAGGTGAGGAGGGGGTGAAGTTGTCGTGGTCCAAAGAATTAGGTGCTACTGTACTGTGTACTGTGTATGTACTCGGCGACGAGACTCTGCAGGCGCTAAAATCCCACAGGCGGGTACCAATTTTTTTACTGAATACCACTTATTCAAGAATAACTGCCACGATGAAGCAATAATAACATCATGCAATCCATAAAAAAAATAATTGAGCTAATTAAAAGTCGTAAGCCCTAGTGTGCTCACACGGGTATTTTCTGCCATCCTACATCTCACCTATTTTTGGACTGTAGTAATAATGAACCCCAGCTTTAAGCGTGGGACAGTTGTTATGCAATACAATCGTGTTTGGCTTTATGTCTCAATGTGGAGCGATATTCACGCTGTGATATACATTGGCTCCGATAATATAAGTACTCTTTTCATTCCCTAACAAATCTTTGATAGTCTTATCTCTCAGGAGCTATTGCAACTACTCACGGACCGCTAGGTGAGCTCACGAAATTCAACCTGGGAGCACTTGCTATTACTAAGCCTACCAAGAGTAGTGCTTCGCTGAATCTACCAGCGGACTGGAATCGTGACCCACTGCCTAAAATGCTGATTCAATTTATTGAATTAATTTGATTAGTAGGCAAATATAATTACAAATATAATTAGCTCCATATAATGCCAGAGTTATCGCTTGAAAATTGTCTATACACGACCAGATAGTTTATTTTAAATTTTAATTATAACACTCAGGCGTCTTGTAATTTTACATATTCTTTCTACACAAAAACCTTTTCCGCCCACAATATCCTTTAATTGGCTTAAAACCTTTTAATCACGGTAATTGATTCCGAAAAACACCGCACCTAACCTGACAAACTCATATTTCGATTATGGAACAAGACCCTTCGATGGTCTACGCAACTTAATCAAGCAATTAATATCTAATTGAATTACATCCGTCATCGAGCGTTGAGCGGATGCCGACCCCGGCCTGGGGAGCATTACCTGAAATCGACAGCTTTCCGATCATCATTTCGGGCGTAAAGCGTTTTGGTTTTAAAGCTTAATGACTCATCCCTAAAATTTTATTAATTTTGATCGAGGGATAACCCTTTTAAGTCCTGTCATTAGAGCTAATAAATCTGTCAAAGTCTTGACTAAATTTCCGCAATACTGTACTTTCAAAAAACACTGATTCATGATTTGATGATCGGTTATTGGCAAGTTATCAATATCACGCAACCCGTTCCTTACCATTACGTACGTGATTTTAAATATCAAAACGAAGCCTGTAATTCATCTTATGAGCACGCTATATTGTTCGCTCTCACTCCGAAGCCCTACATTTTGACTTGTTCACGTTCTCCGCAGCCGAGTTCCGGTGAGGCGGTTGATCAGTTAACTTTTAATGCTCATTAAAATAGATGGTTCATTCGGTCCGTGTAAATTTCCACGCTGGCGGAAAATTAAAACGATACCCGCGGCGAACGAGATCCCCGCACGTCGCGCTTATTGTAGAAATATGAAAAAACGGGATCGAATGAGAAAAAAAAAAACTTTTGGTTTTCATACGTTTACTTCACTGCGAAAAAGTTTATAGCGCGCACTGTACGCTCGAAGTTTATTTATTTATTTATCTTGTAGAACTCGTTTTGCTTTGGCCTTCACGGAATCTGATGTTATTTTTCGCTTATATCACTTATATCGCTCGAAACTGATTGAAGCTCATTCGCTATTTAACAATACGAAGGATGGTATCAAATAACCATACGCTTTAATATCATTTGTATGACGGTTATCACTGGCCTACAGACAGGCGACTCGACGACCCACAAGCCACTAAATACCGCCCAACAATATACTTACGGTGACTGCAGACCCGAGATTCGGTTTATGAATCGCTCGTAAATTGAATACGTCGACAATACTACTTTTGTTTGACGTGATTTAAATTCCATTCATTACCGGCTGCTTATTATTCTATTGTCCACTATTGAAAGTTGCATTTTCAATTAAATGAACTGTTTTTTGGACAGAGGGTTTCCTTTTTTCTGCAACTCTTTCACTGTTTGGCCTTGCTACTTTTTTTTTAATGCAATAAATTGTTTATTATGTATTAATTTTAAGTTTTGTTATATCTCGATGATTGAATTGATCTTGAAACGTATAAAATGTTTTTGTTTCGGTAAGGCATTCATCTTCTCCATTATTAATCCCATATTTTGCAAGGGACTTCTTACCGTGTTCTTATATCGTATAGTTTGCCATCGGAGCAGAGTTAATTCTTGCTACATTTACTGTTCACAGAACATTTCAAGGTATCATTTTTTAGAATGTATCGTTTCTTAGCTCTAGGATAAGTTCAACTCTGCTATCTTTGTCATGACTTTCTTAAGTTTGCGAAGTTCTCTGGGTAGGTTTGAAAATACAATTGAAACTTTGACCTGGTGTCTCAAGAAGGATAACGGTATTCAAGTTGTCTCCAGTAATAACTATACATCAAGCACGCTGTGCGCTAGTCTGTCTTATCTACAACATTTTTTAAAGGTAATAAAACAATAGCATCTGTGATTTACATTATTTTATTAAAAATATTTATTCAAAGACAAACACAAAATGAATCAGTTTTATTGGTTATAGAATATGATTAGAGGTCGGTCTTAGAAAACTTTATCGCTTACAGGTTTTTCTAAGTGAGACACATATAGGTAATGACAGTCCAACGTCATTGTTCCAGCGATTATTGCCTTTTGGATCCGTCCTCAAGCACTCGTCACTACAACATCTGTCAAGCGAGTATCCAATGCGGACGAAAATTCTTTGAACAATGAGGCCACAAAAGGACAAGATAGTTTGTCTATGTTTCCACTACGAATTTATTTATCCAAGATCGGATATCGCAAAACACAATTTTTAAAGCGTTATCATTTCGTTTATTTTTTCAATTCAGTAGTACTACTAGAGTTCATTTGTTAACATTATGACACTGGACACCTATAAAAAGATCTCAACGTATAAAAACAGCATTTTAACAATCTATAAATTTAGTAGATAATATTTGACACGTATGATATTGTGTGTCAAGCCATTGTCGCCCGAATGTGGCAGGCAGCCTTAATCATAAACTGGTCTCCGCTATAATGTAATTAAATAAATTATATTTTTAATACTGTTACAATGTACTTTGATTACATCGACCGCTGTAATAAGAGCATAAAATTAAAATTTACAGCTTTCTCGGCAATATCTTATTATAATATAATTACTATACCACTGCAGTGCGTATTGTCATTTAAATACAATATTAAGTTAACCAGTGGTTCTTAAAATATCTAATAACTGAACCTAATTAATTATTTTTTTATAGGTGAAAAGGGGTAGAAATAAACAGAAATCGTATATGATTAGAATTGCATAAAACGACTACCAAAAAAGGGGCAGAATGATTATATTATATTAGTTTTATTCACTTTTAATATCTATTCAGTATGGTTAACTACTGTCAAGAGAAATTAAATATTACCGTCACTTTTTAATATATCACAATATTTTAAATATTTAGCGATATAATAGTAAAATTTAAACATTAGACGGAACGCATTTCTTGTGTAGGTTACACAATACAAGGGACTTTAACGTTTCATACCACTAATTAGTTTGGTAAACATCGCTTAACAGAATATGTCCTAACTGGGTAGTAAAAATGTGAGTTTTATATTACTCTATATGAGCACATGAATTAAAGTTCCATATCGAGTTAAGAGGTTTACCTGGTGTTCGCAATAACACAAATACCGGAGCTATGAAACTTGTAGTGGCTAAACTAGGATTTACCGGAACCGATTGAGAATCGAAATCACATGATTAAGTAATCAGGTTTAGGAAGCTCTGTAGGAAAGCGATTAATCCAGATTAAACCAGAATGAGTAAGTAACGAAGCTTTCGAAATTGAATATTGGCTAATGAATTAATAAAAAATGATAGATAAGGAATTTTTAAGTCCACAGTAAAAGCTTGGAAAGTTATTACATCGCTATATACACCTCATTGTGTAGCTTAAAAAGAAAGTCACTTTTTCAGAGGCACAGTGAACAGGATAAGATTTTTTTTAAAAGAAGAGAACCAAACACAGCTCTTTATGTATAAAAATCGTTGGTAATGTGTCTTCTTAATAAAATCATTCGACAGATTTTTAAGAAGTATTTTATCCACAATGGCTGCTTCGTGCAATCTAACTGTGCTATGTGTATATGTGAAAAATACGTTTGGTTGTGTAGTAATAGTATCTTTATAGCATCTTATACATAGTATCTTTCAATACAAATGATAAGCTTTGGTATAAAATATCGAAACTACAATTCTCTATAGCCACGCCATTGCTATGCGAGCTTTTTGGCTGCTTGTCCAACAAAATGTTTTTATCCATAGTTTTCACGATTTTAATAATACATTCTTTAATTATATATATTATTAATAAAAATAAAATTGAAGAAGTAAATGAATAGAATATACTCTTAAACGAATTTCAGTCTACTCATTGATCACTGTTAAACTTACGAAGGCGATTTATTAAAGGCTTCCTATTTACATTTAGATAAGTGGGCTCACTTATCGTCTATTTTGTCCTAAAATTGAGATTGTATAAGTGTTGAATGACATAGTACATATCATTCAGCAACGCAACTTATTTTTATTTCATCACAATTTCAAACACTTGTCAAATTAAGTCCCCCTCTGCGAAAATAATGTTTCATTTAGACACATTTCTTCTTTTGAGACTTCGTTATATTGATTCAAGTAATAGTCGTTAGTGGAAATTTAAATTTTCTTCTTTGTTGGTAGACCGCAATTAAAACGTAACTGTGGTGTATGTGATCAATGCCAATCACAAATTATCATGCTGAATTTCGAACTTGTAATACTTGAATATGGGATGAACGTGACATCACTCAGTTCGCGAGATTATTTGCGGCTATAATGGCCTGATTTAGAAAAAATCGGATCCAAATTTGATCAATTTAAAAAAATCAAACATCGATTTTACATGGACTATTCTTTAAGGAGTTCTTACCACGATTTTCACATTTAAGCACCGTGGTACCACCACGGTAGATTGTTTAAATGTGAAAATATAGTAGTAAAGAAAATCATTAAATGTGAAAATCTTAGGAAGAACTCGTTATACTCATACTTATAATAATGGGTCTAATTTAGATAGTTTAAGACTATTCGTAATCAAATATCAACTTCAAACACTTGGCTACTTTCTTCGGGCTGTCAACCAATGATCAAGTCTTATACATAAAAGTTCAGTTAACTAATACATAACTACATTTGATATGCAATTATACAAGTCGTGCTAATCAGAGATATTATAACAAGTGGTTATATAAAAACTCATATCACATTATCTTACGTAGATTATATATTCTATGATTTGTAAAAGCTTCATTTGAAATACATTCACAACTCCAATGTTACCTTAATAATTTAACTACGGAAAAAACACTACGTATGGCACTTTAATAAAACTAAAATTAAATTAAATTCTAAAAAAAGGAATTTATATTTTTACAGAGATAGCTACTGCAAGAAAACATTATCTATTACACTACTTTTTTACTGTGTCAATAAATTCAATGTTATTGCTAAGCGTTTTATTTAGGGTATTTTTTTTATTTAGTTTTAATAATACTTAACCTAATGATATTTTAAGAATACAAATTCGTTCAATGATATTCAGACGGACATATCAATTGAATGTTATCAATTCCAATAGATCGTTTAATAACAGAATGGATTCGTTTTATGACGTAACCGCTTTTCAAGACAATTATTCAAATCCTAATGCTACTGTGATATATTTACAGTATTTACACTTTTTACAAAAGACTAGGAATATTTTAGATGAATATTAAACAAAAAGACAGAGAGACTTAGGCCGAAATTACATCATTGCTTCCAATCAGTCAGGCCAGTAAAATCACGAAAATAAAAAAAATCACTTATCACTTCTCGTCACCACAATGTTTGCGACACTTAACTTCGAAAGTGTAACGTGAGGAAGAACTGCGATACGTGAAAAGTCACTACAATATTAGGAAACTTTTGAATCTACACGTCCGTTTGGCACAGTTCGCCGAAAACCGGCGGAGCGTGATACTACCGGGTCACGGAGTCTACCCGGGGATGGGGCGCGGGTGGTGGATGTGTCGGTGGGTGCGACGACTTTGAAACCGTGGTAAGCACTCCTTGCCCATGCCTGAACGACGTCAGACGAGCTAACGTCCTCGTACCATCGTTGTCAAAATTAGGCCTTTCGTACTGATGCTGTGGTCGTTGTCTTTGTGACTGCATTGCTTGCAACTCATCGTAACCTCCATTATGATCATATGATTCTTCGTCTGATTCAAATTCACCAAAGGCTCGGTACGTTGTTTCAGATTCAGAATTTTTTCTAGAACTAATTCCATATGTTCGTCCTATAAGCGATTGCGTCACATCCACCTTGGAATTTTTATCCGCCTTCCGCTCTTCTAGGCTTTGATTGTATCTCAACTGTGCTTTTTGTGATTTCTCCATTGAAGGTAGATCGTAGAATTTCAAAACGTTTGGATGTCCTTGAAAATACTTTTCACTGTAAACGTTTCGATTGTAATATCCACCATTGCTAGCAGGATACAGCTCTTCATCTGCCCCATATCGATTGTCGAAAGTATCGACATTTTTACCACCAGGAGGAAACCAGCCCTGTTAAATTAAAGCCAAATTAAATTTTTCACATTGAAAGACTAAGCTTCAGGAACAATAGGTTCATTTGAACCGACTTCATAAAAACGAAAAAGTTCAGATTTTGTCTGTATTTTTTATGTTACCTCAGACCTTTTTATATGAATGATGAATTTTGATGATTCTTGAAAACTGGTGCTTAATAAGTGCTAAATTTTATCAATATCCGACTAGTAGTTGTTATCCTTAATAATGCATATATTATAATTGATTTCGACTAAATTGGTGATATTGTCATTTTAATTTGGATATTTTTTGTCAAAAATTTTGTACTACTACTCAATTGTTACTTACCAATGAACTAACACATTGTCTCGTATTTGCAACTAAAGTCACAGAAGCATAAGCAGCTGGAGAAGTTGCAGTCTTATTTGTATTCCATTCATTGGCTCTAGCGGATGTTACTTCAGCATACTCTGGTAGTTGATGAGTCACTTTATCGTATTCAGAATTAGTCTTTTCTTTACTTTGCGATGTTTGATTTCCGGACAAACAGACGCCCGGTTGATTTTCCATCCAGAGCAACGACTCAGTCTTGGTCACCGTATTTTTGTTGTAACAACTTGTTAACGGGTGCGACAGTGAAACAGCTGCCTTGATATTCATCTGTGTCACTAAGCTCGTTCCGTTAGAATCTAAAATATACAATAACCAAAAATTATGTAAATGCCGTGCAATAGAAATTAATGAATTGTCAATTTCATAATTGGAATTCAAAATACCTCGTTTACTTAGGGCTTAACAAGCATCAACGAAAAGAAAAACGAAGAGAGTTACAAGTAATTGGCTTAACGGTAACTAGATGAGTGAACAAACGAATCTCCTAGAGAAAACAAAGCAGAAAACATTTAAATTTACTGGGTCTTTATTTCTCGGATTTGTATCATTCCTTTGTGCCCCGAATGTGAATGCAAAGTGAAAGAGATCCACTGCGCTCGGGAGAGAGGACTCGTGCTACCTTTCAACTCGAAAGTAATCTAGCGCCCTCCCTTCCCGTCGCATGGCAAAGCCTCCATCAAACAAGCGTCGGCGCCCTGCACCACCCCACACACACACATCCATGGAATGTTTTTAATTTTGAAATTCACATGCTTATCCACGAAAAAGTTAACATTTTGAGATAAGCTGAATAACTGTTGACTTGTCGTTTACTCTATTACAAAGTAAAAATTCTATTAATAACTGACGTTTTTAACCTTTTTATTTCTATTTTATGAAAAAAAATCGGATTTAATTTGAATTATAATAATTACCCACCATAAATGTTCGGAAGTGCAGACTTTTTGGCGAATATGTTATATTTTCGTACATAAATTATGCCTGCGATCACAATTATTTTGAACAACACAATCGCTCCAATTAAAAAGTAAAACCACGTTTCCATAACAAAGTCACCAGCAACTATAGAAACTTCTCCATTCATCGGATACCTGCGTAATAAATTTGTGTTTATCGATAATTATATATGTGTGTGGATTTAATAAAACATTTTATTTATATCTCGGAATTTGTTTGATTTTACTTTTCGATAATTACCTTGATAGAAGATCCAATCCAACAGATCGAGAATCAATATTAAAATAAACTTTTTGACTGAATGGCCCTAAACCTATTATAGTTTCGGCTGCGATTTGCACAGAGTAACTGACGCCAGAAGTCAAGTTAGTCATAATTAAGCTAGTCGCTTGATGGACGGTAGTGTTGATTGCTACCATAGACTTATTCGCTGGCACATCCAACCAATTCACAACAACGTTGTAACCAGTGATTATACCATTTTGTAATTGAAGCTCTGGTGGTGACCATTTCAGATGTACTGTTGTCGTGTTCAAAATAAGCATTTCTATATTTATTGGCGGACCATCGGGCACTGAAAACGAAGATGTTTACTACACAACTGTTACAAGGTGTTAATTAATATCAATGAAAACAATTATCAGTTGATTCATACTAACCATCGTCTAATGTTTGTGCAACCCTTGAGTTTGAGGGTTTCCCTTCAAATTTTTTGTAAAAAGGTATGAGGAAAAACTCGTATTTCGTGTACTTCCTCAACGACGTGATTTCGAACCCCGAGACATCGTTGGAATGTAAAATAGTTTTCATTTCGTATTCGATCGTTATATTATCAAGGGGTCTGAAGTATATAAAAAGCCCTTCCAAATAGTAAAAATTTAAAATTTCCCACATTAGTTTAATGGTTTTTGAATCTATTGGCGTTGCTTCGATTAGTTCCACAATGTGGTCTGTCAATATATTGTTTCTGTACTCTGTACTGTTAGAAACTCCGGTACCTTCCCACAAAGAATTCGAATCATCGCCGACGGTAACCGAATCGGAAACCAGACTAGGACCAGACAGGCCATGTGAATTTTCTGTTCTTACAATAAACATGTAGGTGATTCCAGGAATTAGCGATTTCACAACGTAATGAGTTTGATGAACCCGTCTCGCAATAACGACCCATCCTCGAGAATTCCTCGGCGTATTATTCCCTGAGAGGGTTTCTCTTGAAAATACCTCCACTTGATATCCAAGTATGGACGAGGAGCCAATTTTATTATTTTGACTCCAAGATAATGTTACGCTAGTATCTGTAACATTGTGAGTTATAGGTTTTGTCGGCGGACCAGGTAAAGATGATACGTCAGCTGCTCGGAAAAAATGAATGTTCGGGTTTATAGGGCTATCGACTAATAAAGCCCCGCTCCACACGTATTTACCGTGACGAGAAGATGCAACACAAGTATAGGTACCGCTATCGCTTTTATCTAAATCCTTCAATACGAGAGTTCCGTCATTAGTCACATTCCTTCTATGATTTTGTATTAATGCTTCCCCTTCGAAATACCATGCTATGATTGGTTCAGGTGTACCGATCGCTGTGCAGGGGAAAACTGCCATCGATTTTATAGGTAAAGTTTGGTTAGAGGGCCCGTTTGTTATGATTGGCGGTGGGCGGTCATCGTCTGACGTCACGGTTAGTTTCCCCCGGACAAACGAACTGCCGGCATAGTTAACCGCCGAACAAACTATGGTATTTCGACTGTCGTTTTTGTCAGTATCGTTGATTGTAAGTACTGTAACTCCATCGAAGACAGCCGTAGCGTGGTATTTGTCTCTCGACATACCGGGGAAAATTATTGTCCTATTTCCTTCAACACTCCAGAACATTGTAGGTTCAGGACGACCGGTTGCAGTGCATGTAAATCTAGCAACATTACCACTTTCTACGTTGACAGAATTTGGGCTTAAATTTATTGATGGTGGATCTGAAATTAAATAAATTAAAATAATAATAAGAATAACATTAGATACAAAAAAGTAAAAACAAAAATAAGAAACATAACGAGGCTACAAAACGGTTACCGGCTCTGCAATACCTAACAGTAACGAAACAATCGGTACTGCGGCGCTGATCTTCCGCCGGCACGTGCGAAGTGACGCGCACACCAGCGTCAGACCGACCAATCTTTATGTACTGGAGTTTGAGTTTAGCAAATTATTACTTTCCTTTTTTTAAATTGAAACATGTTATACTTTATTAAGGAAGCTAGATTTAAGCAAACACAAGTACACAATAATGTACAATATAAAAAAAAACAAGATTAAAAAAAAAATGTTACTTTATAATGATGTACTTTTACAAATGTTTCAAGTTCAGTTCAAACTACAACTTACCGTATACTGTAAGATATCCGCTGGCGCTGACAGCACCAACGGAATTTTCGGCTTCGCACGAGTATTCTCCTTCGTCGGCCAAGATGACATTATCAAGTCTAAGGCTTCCGTCGTCCAAGACTTTGACGCGTCCGAGTGGCATATTGCCTCCTCCAGCTGATCGTCGCCAGAGTACGTCGGGAAGAGGATCTCCACCAACGCGACATTGAAATGTCACACTGCTACCAGTCTGCGCGACAACATCTTCAGGCCCCGTGATCAAGTACGGTTTAACTAGGATACGTAAAATTATATAATTAAGTAAGATTAGAAAAAATATTTTTGCAAACCATTTGCAAAAATACACATCACAATGTTACTACTAATTAGACTTCACAGTTTCAAACATATGTGATACTCACTATGTATTTTAAGTGTAGCTATGGTCGATTCCCTGGTACCTGCCGCATTCCTTGCGATACATTGATATCTGCCGGCGTCAGTTTGTCTGGCATCTTGTATTACTAAGTTTCCACCGTCCACCAAATGCATTCTGTATTGACGTAACAATAATTAACTATGAAACAATTTGTTTATTGTAAACATTGAAATAAAACAATTACACTGTCTCGTGATTGATTCTCATCAAAAAACTCATTGAAGAGTTGGGCGGAATTATTCAATGTGAAATCACCATTTAATAAGGGGTCCGTTGAGTCAGAACTATTGAGATTTTACTTGATTGCTTGTTGAGCTCTTCAAAATATCCCCTTTCTTTATAACTTTGATGTACCCTCCCCACGGATGTTAATTATTTTTTTGCTCCACCATACGTAACAACACGCTTCACCGAGATGTAAACTGAAGCTCATAAAAATTCATAGGCGTCGAATGTAGTTAAATAAATTGGCAATAAACCAGCTAATTGACGGCGTTCAGTATTCTATTAAAGAAATCAAAGCAGTGATCCAAATAATGTTACTGCAATAAATGTTAAAAGTCATTAATGAGCGCATCAAATTCAGTGTAAAACGTAATCACACGGAGAACTTTAAAACGGCCACGACAAAGTCACAAGATCATAAAACGAGGTGCGCACAGTCGTTAATACACTACGTGAATTAACAAACATGATTGCTCATCAAATCGTGGAGCGATAAACTTAAACGCCTTACAAGATAATAATATCCAATATCAAACGACTATTTGAGTTACTCACAAGAATATCGGGTTTCGACCATCCCGCTTAACTTCTAGTATCACTCAAAGATTTCGAATTCACTTCAAACTACATTTTATCCAACAAAGAGTTTACCAAACATACCTACCTATCATGAAACTTTACTTATAGCAGAGTCTGTTGGTATCATTGGTTCCAAAATTGATTATAATAATCGATAAGCTCCATTGAAATCTATAATTACCTAGAATCACCATCAAAGAGCAAAGTTTGACCGTTCTTTTTCCAATACACGTTCGGTTCCGGAGAGCCCCTTGGCGGCAAACATTCAAGAACTACGGTGTCTCCTTGCGCTGACTGCTTTGATTCCGGCTCAAGTCTAAACTCTTCCCGAAGAACTAAATGAAAATAATAAAATAGTATTAAAATGAGTACACAGCCTTGGTGACGAAAAATCATTTAAGCAATTCGTATGCTGAAACTTTTAACTCTTACCGGCAACGTGTAGAGTCGCATTTCTGCTCCTTGCCGTTCCATAGGAATTTGTCGCCTCACACCAGTAAACACCAGCGTCCGAGTGTACTCGTCCGTGCGTGGCTCGTAAGAAGAAAAGTCCTCCAGCTGGTAGTATGCTTCTATGAGTATCAGAGACTACCAAAACACCACCTTTGTACCATCTTATAGCTGGAGAGGGAGATCCACCAGCACGACAGTTCAGAGTTGCTGGCTGGTGTCTAGCAACCGTTACGTCCAGTGGTTGTTCAATTATGTAAGGAGCCTCCCCGCTGGTGACGTAGTCATCGCTCATTCCGCCTTCAACAGAACCTGTCAAGGATATGTTACTTTAATATACTTTTTAAATTTGATCATATGATCCATGAATTGTTGATCATGGCTGTTTGATCATTCTTCAGAAAACCACAATCTTGCCAATTTCTAGCATGAAGTCATTACATAATGTCCGTTGTTATGACGGGGCAGCGATTGAAGTCAGTTAATCTGATAATTAACGTAAAAACATTTTCCCTGCTCTGTATTTCCACGTAATTTTGACTTAAGTACACATTGCAGTTAGCGTGTCGGGTCGCCCATATAACCGAAAGGCAACATAAGTTTATCACGATCCCGCCTATTGCGATTCCAGGGCCTTTATTTTAATTTACGTAACAAAAGCCTTTTCAGTGCTTCGGCTTACTTTAATAATAGATGGAGTATGTCATTTGCAGCTACTCTAAAGCGTAGCACAACAATAATGAGCTATAAACACAGGCTTGCCGAAACATGGACTCCCCCAAGGTTGAGCTGTTGGGAAGTTTGGTACCCTAATATTTTAATGCACACAACGAACGCGCAGATGTTAGTTTTTGACACTTGAATTGATGTACGTCTATTGTTGTGCCTCACTATTATTGTTGCCAAGTAAAAATCGATGATGGAAAAAACTTTTGATTCGGTGTCCGTTTTTAGGCGGATCGGTTGGTTCGCGATTCGATTCCTGAGAGAAGGCTGTATTTTTTGATACAAAATCAATGGGGATTACTCTCTTTATACTTTGTAATTGTATTTATTTATTCACGTGTCCCGAAGTTTGAATGCGGTACGTTACAAGGGCTAATCTATAATTGAATCTCCATTCGATTTGCTATCGTTCGATTTTTTTTCCATTAAGACCCTTTTTGATATTATTAATTTTGGTTACTATGATTTTACTTAATTTTAATTTGTTTAACGTTCTCCTCAATTTTGAAAATACAATTGTAATATACAATTGTACAGTCAGTTTGAGGTCGAAACATATTTTATTATTATTCCCAAATAAACATTTCGAATTGTAAATCTTTGGTGTTTAATGAATAAAACGCTTCTTATCTTAGTCCTCATATTGAGTGATGCGATTATGATATTTGGCAAGTTAATTTTTTTGTAAGGAAATCCATATTCTTCATGACGAATAAATAGCATCATGTTACAGAAGTGAAAATGATACCCATTATTGATTGTAGAGGGTACGGTGGGTCATCACGGGAATCATTTTTTTAATATATTTTTTACGTATATAGGTGATGAAGATCCTGACCCACCTGGTATTAAGTGGTTATCGGAGCCCATTGAAATCACAATATAAATGGTGTTTCCCGAGCGCATGTCTTTCATCAAACGAGGCTTGTGGAGAGTACTTTACGGTAGGCAGCGCCTTGACTCTGCCTCTGGTGTTGCTGAAGTCCATGGACTACAGTAAACACTCGCCATCAGGTGGGCCGTATGCTTACCGATTTCTGCTGCGAAGTAGTCATTCACTCTGATTTGAAGGGTGAAAAAACCGTAATACACAAAAGAATTCGACTTCACATTCTCTATATTCACTTAACACCAAGTAAGCTTAATCAAAATCATGTAAAGCAAATTTAGCGAGAAGTCCCAAAAAAAAACTCGAGAAAAAGTTACTAAATGAATGATTCATAGATAGGGACGTTAACTGAGCGAAATATAAAAGCAAGCGGCGTCATGTGCGCTGGCAATACATTAACTGTCAAAGTCATAAAGTCACAGATATCTGCGATACGGCAACACCGATATCGTCGAGACGTAAATGGATAAAAATAAGATTCTGCAGATTGTGTGGACATAAAATATTGTTTATGCTTTGTCTGGATGAGGTAGTTTATCGCACATAAAATCGAGTTTACTGCTACGTAGTCGTGTTTGAAACTGATCGATGCATCGTATGGAATTATTAGTTTTAGAATTCTGATATTTGGACTGAAAGTTCTGACAGTTCCAGTTGTATACAATTTTAAACTAGGCTAGCCTTCGCTCGGTTCGTCCATGTGGACTGAGCTTTATATATCTGGGACGAAGACTCGTACTCAGCTGTAGGATGACTAGTAGCCTATTTTCTTTTCCAGGTTTCAGAGCACATATTTAACACGTAAAATACATTAATACACATATTATAACTATATATTATTATCTAATGTCATCTAGAAAGTGCGTTACATGAGACCAAGGGTAGGACAATGCCTGTTTTAGTTTACTATTTAATCTAAACCTTAACATGAGGATCTAAATTCGCATTCTCTTAAGACCACCGGTAGCCGCTGGAAATCAGATGGAGTATGATTTTAATTACGCATCTAAGCGAATTATTATTTAAAGTTTAATAAAAAAAAAAATCTTTGATTTTTAATTGCCAGGTAACCATAAACTTTTACAATTTATGAATATTATATACCTAATATGTACTAGTAAATAACAGCTTGATGATTTATGCTTACACTAACATTTTGTCTTAATTATTTAGAACGTAATAGATCTACCGACTAAGAGAGGGAATGATTTTTCAACTACACACTAGTAGTTACGCTCTATTGTTAAAAATATCTTTGTTAAAAAAATCGCAAGGGTGCCTGGTCCCCTCGCTAATTTATATAATACTAAAGGCACATGTTGACACGCGGCGCTAGAAAAAATAAATAAAAAAAAAGTCATGGAGACACGGTTTTCACATTTGAACAGTCGGCCACGCGACCGTCCGCTGCTGTATATTGGAAGTCGTTTGAACAACACTCTTAGTGTTCTTTTTTTGTTGATCTGAAATCGATAGCTATCATATGCTGGAATCTTTTTTGTGTAAATAAAAAATAAACTGAACTAAAATCGAATAGAAAACACAAAAACCATTCTAAAGCAAGGCTGGTGTGTGGTATACGTAACCAGTTTAACTTTTTACATAGTTTGATAGGATTTGAATTGTTCAGATGAAAGAAATCGATTACGCAGCTTAACAATTCATATTTCACATCAAATTTAACACACTCAACGAACATTTCAAAAGCTCATATCTATCGAATGCTCACAAATGTCACCCCAAGTAACATGATAGCCGTTTGAACTTGGAATATCTAATTCTAATGGCTGTGATTGGCTCCCTTAGGAGGTAATCATGATTTTTCGAATTTCAAACACGTGTTCAATTTTAGGACCCTAATTGCAATTTGAGATAGAGCCTTTATTGCGCACCAGCGTCGTCTAGTTGAGTAATTTGTGCCCTAATTGAGGTAATCACGGTAATCATTTCTGACATGCTTATAAATGAAGTTTCACTATAATATTGTTGTGTGCTATGTGTGCTGTTGTTTACTGGTGGAAGGACCTCCTGTGAGTCCGCGCGGCTAGGTACCACCGCCCTGCCTATTTCTGCCGTGAAGCAGTAATGCGTTTCGGTCTGAAGGGTAGGGCAGCCGTTGTAACTATACTGAGATCTTAGAGCTTATATCTCAAGGTGGGTGACGCATTTGTAAATGTCTATAGGCTCCAGTAACCACTTAACACGACGTGGGCTGTGAGCTCGTCTAACCATCTAAGTAATAAAAAAAAAGTGCACGATATAAAGAACATCATTAAATTAGAACGTTGTAAACTATTCTCACATGCACACGTGAAACAGATATTTCGTGAACGAGTGTTCCGAATGACACGAGCAACAAAATTCGAGAAATGTTACGACTAATGAAATAACACTTATGTTTTACGATGCAAAAAACAATGTTCACATGTGCTAAGAATTAGCCGCTCGGCTTCGGCGGAACGACGGATTAGCTTAATATGAGTTTCGTGAGTTACAATGTTTGTCTTGTAACGCGTTCTAATGCACGCGGAGACAAATTGTTTATATAGTGTCATCTTTCATAGGGTCCGACTTACCTGCCTAGGGCGAGGGCAACATCGGTGACACACATTTATTGGAACGGCAAATTATTTAGTGTCGCTAATAAAATTACGCTCACCGAATATTCAACATTATCGCGTCGCTTTAAGACGCAAACTTGTGATTTACGATTGAAGTTTGTTCGGTTTAGTATTGTAGCCGTTTCTGTGACAAAGTTTACGGAAATGCGTCGCCGACAGTTGCGACGCGGCGTTTCTCTCTCCAGTTTGTTGTTGGACCCGCGCGTGGGCAGATAAAATAACAAATTGCGATGTTGTCCAAAGAAGACATATTGTACATTAATTTACGATACGGAGTCTTGACTGCCCACTTTCGAATAGAAAATAAACGTTAGCTTGTCAGTTGGAGCTGTGCATTTGAAGTAATCTTCAACAAATGCGCAATTAGTAAAACCCGTATAGTTTCGTAAAGTGAATGTATGATAGAAATGAATTTATATTATAGAATAATGTTATCATATAATAATATAGTAGACGTCGCCCAAAACACGTCATTACAGATCCTCCCGATCCAATAACGGTGCTTTTAGGTACCACAAGCACTGGTCACCGTCCTCGTCAAGCCCTTCGTCGCAAGCGAATGTTGATTGACACAGCCCACTGAATTTCTCGCCGAATCTTCTTACTAGGTCGCGTTTCCGATCCGGTGGTAGATTCTGCGAAGCACTGCTCTTGCTAGGGCCAGTGTAAGCAACACTCCAGTTGGAGCCCCGTGAGCTCACCTACACGTTAGGGCGAAGCTGAAATAGCCTCTCAAGGCTATCGTATGTAGCATAGGTAGGAAATAAAAAGATAGAAGTTACTCGAGCCCATAGGCATTACAAAATGAGTGCCATAATCTTGATATATGAGATAGAAGATTTTTTGTTGTTGTGGTATGACTATTCTTTCAACCGGAATGTATGACCTTTTTGTCTAACAAAAAAGGCGTTCTAATAAATTTCGAGATTCAAAATCGGTAGCTGGTTAACTCGCTTTTTTGTGTTCATTATTAAGATAAATATATCTCACAAAGGCTACCTCGAGCGAGACAAGTAAAAAACCAGTTCGTTTGCAAAACACTGGCTATCTGATCGTAGCTTTGAGGAAGTCGGTACAAAAAGTGTTTTGCCGATCGCTCTTTTTGATAACACAGTTGATAAAGTGACATCTATATAGCAGGATTAAAATTTTCAAAGTTACGCGCCGACAACTTTATCGATTTTAAAATGCACGGAAAAACAACGCAATTTACAAACGTAAAAAAAATCTTAATTTTGACTACAGCGTACAAATAAAATCTTGGAAAACGTAAATATATTATACATTGTTTCATTGTCATTTCATACTATATATTATTATCATTTACTTAAACTTTATTTTGTCTTTAAGCTTCGTTATATTCCGTATCAATTTACTTATTGTTTACCTGTTGCACGTCTGAAATATATAAAAAAAAATATCTTTATATCTTTATTGCTCTAGTCTGATCATTTAAGTGATTATACAATTAAACAACTACCTAAAAAAAAATATTTTATTGAATAAATGGGCGGACGAGCTCACAGCCCACCTGGTGTTAAGTGGTTACCGGAGCCCATAGACAACTACAACGTAAATGCCGCCACCCACCTTGAGATATGAGTTCTGAGATCTCAGTATAGTACAACGGCCGCCCCACTTTTCAAACTGAAACGCATTACTACTTCGCGGCAGAAACAGGTAGGGCGGCGGTACCTACCTTAGTAAGCTCACGAGACGTCCTACTACCAGTAAACAAATTAAAATATAAATAAATAAATAAAATATTCAAACGAATAAAATATACTCGATAACAATAGTATTTCTTTGTCAAATCATAATTTGTAATTTCCGTTGTCAAATTCATTTACCAATACACACAGTTTGATATTCATGCGTAGACGTAAACTTTTATAGAGGTCACAAGCGGTAATATTCATAAAAGTCAAAATTTTAACGTTTTTAGATGGCGGCCATTCTTCAATTGAATACAACACAATGACCCGCTGTAAAATAAGTTAGACCCTTTGTGAGAACGGGAAGATTGAATCTGTTTATTTTTGTCGTATTTCACCTAACCACCGTAGCCGGGCGGATTCCTCTTTTATTAGCATATTCTGTTAGACATGAAAACAGTTTCGAACGCAAATTATATGCTTTTCATTAATTTATTAGTAACGTGACCCCAATTATGAGTACCGTTTCTTTTTATTCTTTTTATTGGGTAGAAGCTATATATATGCAAAATTAATGAGCACTGCAATCGTGAATGCTGTCTAATATAAGGCATAATAAAAGAAGTATCAACTAGAGGAAAAATACACGTGATTTCAATCCATATGAACGCATTATATTATATATATTTATATTATATTATATATTATACTGGTGGTAGGACCTCTTGAGAGTCCGCGCGGGTGGGTACCACCACCCTGCCTATTTCTGCCGTAAAGCAGTAATGCGTTTCTGTTTGAAGGGTGGGGCAGCCGTTGTAACTAAACTTGAGACCTTAGAACTGATATCTCAAGGTGGGTGGCGCATTTACGTTGTGGATGTCTATGGGCTCCAGTAACCACTTAACATCAGGTGGGCTATGAGCTTGTCCATCCATATAAGCAATAAAAAAAAAAATCTCCAACAAAAAAAAAACAAAAAATTCTACTATACCATTCATAGGTTTTTCTGTGCGGTGTCAACCTGAACAGCTCCAGCCTATTTCTTCCCGTGGATGTCGTAAAAAGCGAGTAAGCGACTAACTAACTAACCAGTGGATGGGCAACAGCGTTCCCTGATCTTTATACCAACATACTGTAATATTCGACCAGTAGGACCCGAGGTACTACTGTATGGCTTATTTATAGTACGGAACAGTCGTGCTCCTATCCCCGTGAACACAATTACAACAACTAAATCCATTCACTCACCTATGTAATAAATGTAAAAGGTACCCACCCCCTAGACCCAGCAAATTTCGCTGGATCATGGCAAGATACTACGAAAGAACTAAGTACTGTTCACATGCTCCGTTTCAAAACGGCGGAGATTTGGCAAAAATATTCTATATTTGGGTTAGAGCAGCTGTCTTACTTGTCTAACAATAGTGCCAATCCGTAATCCTTTACAATTTAACATAATTAAAAAAAATCTAGAACATTTTCATAGAATCTGTTGTGCCAATTTAAAAAACAAAGACAAAACATAAATAAATATGGGAATTCGACGTTATAATATTTAGTATAATCTAAACTTGTCAATTTAGTATTCCAAATTCAAAACGGTACCCCGTTTTATTATCCGTTATACTATAGACAGATATTCACTGAATTTTACGCAGCATCCATCACACATTCAGACAAAAGATGGGCGTCGTTTAACATTAGCTTTACTTCTTTACGCTTTGATAGTCAGGGGTGCTAAACATTATTATTTTTTTACAACAAAGAATTTATTAACGTACTCCGACTACATTGGACTGGGGCTGGATGATGCGAAGGACAGATTTTTTATACACTACTGAAGGTAGAATATATGCGATAGACAGATGTGGGTCTGGTACGCATGTGTGTTTTGTTAACTTAATTGGATTAGCCGATAAGTTACAGTTCCGTTGTGTTGTTGAATCCCAGAAGTGTCGTTATCCCGTGTTTATTTAAAAGATGCGGTTTTTTTTTCTTCTTTTTACCTTATCTTAAGTTCTTGCACGAAATTTAATTGTTTTTAAGTTTATTTTTTTATGCATTTAGATTTATGCTTACCAAAACATTTGAAGAATACATTAAATCAAAAAATCATATCTAAGTCGTTCAATTCATTAAAGTTAATATGTTGAGTGTAGTTTCAAAATATGTTTCTAAAATATGTAGCGTAACAAGAAATTTAATTGCATGGGGAGATATTAGCCAGGGAATAAAGATTTAAATTCTAGGCAAGCAACTTGCGTTACTAAGCTTAAAACACCTAAAATACTTATATTTCATTTTTCGCCTAAATGGTAACAAATTTGGGCTGTCAGTGATAAATAAAAGCTGTTCCGTGGGAGTGACACGGTTATTTTCGTCGCTAAGTGTTGCCACAAATCTAAGATGGTACCGCAAGGCACTAAATATCAAATAGTGCGGGGGTGGCAACCCCATGGGAGGGCGAATGCCAAGCTATTAGTGCTGGTTCAACCTTGACTTCACTTCTCTCTGTTATTTTATTTCTATTTGACTAATAAATAAACTTCCTTTAAGAGAATAGCGAGATTCAGAATGTCAGATAATTTAAAATGTGAAAATATCTTGTGTGTGTTATTAAATATTTACTTTATAACACTTAATGCACTTTAAAATAGAATTTTAAATTAAAATGTTATCTTTAAAGCATTTAATATGTAAAAGCAGCTCGCAGGTTTCATAAAAAAAGAAAAAATGATTTTAAAACTTACCCAAAAAAAATATGAGTCCAAGCAGTGACGTCACAAGAGCCAAGGAATCCATAACTGAATCACTGCCACATTTTCAGCTTAGAGGCTTAATCTTATGATTCTCATTTCACAGTGAACTGTCTTCGTTGAAATCTGGAAATAAGAAATGAAGTAGTTAATATTCGCCCAGTATTTACCGAAAAAATCCTTTCATAAATTTAATCTCATATACCCACAGATTCAGTCGTTCTTTTTGGTTTTATTAATTTTTTTGTTTTATGTAACTTTACGCGCTATTTTTGTTGTATTTTTTTGTATTCCCGCTTATGATGAGGTTTTTATTCTGTTGATCTTCATTTATGACGCATCGGTTCTTATAATATGATAATCATATGTATGCAATATACATTACATTCTGGACTATAAATATCTGGGATTTATCTATTTAGATTACCAAGAAATATTCGCTAATTAATATAATATTGATTAAATTCCAACGCACAAATTCTCGCTGAACCTTCCTAATAAAGTAGAAAACGGTATATTTGTAAATAGAGAGAATTCGTTAGGTTTATACCTTTAAGGGTCCATGTAATTTAGTTACTGTTCGTTCGACGTTCGAATTTCATAAAACCCTTGACCTTTATTGAATAATGGGTACAGCCGGACCCACACTTCGTATCTTACTGTTTAATTTGTTAGGCTATTTTTGGACGTATTCATCCGTCCACAATATATTTCTATACATATTTTGGTTATTGGATTTGGATGTATTCTCAAATTTTAAATTGTATTCGCTTACATTTTATGGGGTGATGTTATTTTAAGATTTGTCTATTTTAACTCTTTAACACAAATGATTACTGCAATGGATCATAAACTTTATTGTATCTGTCAACTCTCTTGCCTCTTTCTACCGTAAAGTTATCAAAAGATTTCAATTGAAAATCACAGCTATCATATTGAGAGTCACTTTTAATGGAGTCTTAAGGTCGAGGCCGATAATTAGTAGATCTTTGGGTTCAAGTTTTAAGTAAACGTAAAGCTAGCCTGTAGACTTTGTCTTTGTTTGTAGGTGTTTTTATTGCTGTAGCAATTGTGTTGCTGTAGCAATCAAAAAACCTCTAACACCACTGCTAATTACTTTGAGAAATACGTAATATTGATCTCCCCGATGGGGTTGTGGTTAGTGCATTTGACTACTGACTGGATCTTAGTATGATTTCCAGTCCGAATTAGTATCATTGTTAAATATATTTGGTATTAGGTACTTGTTCGCAACTATTGAATATGGAAATCCATTTACTATTTGAAATTAAAAATAATTTATTTATAATTTAAATTTCGTTAATTTTCTATGATATCTCGCTGCTTAGCTTAAGAGTAATTTCGACGTTGTTGCCTAATGAATAAGTTGCCTGGTGTACTCTTTGTGATACTGAAATATTCTATAAATTCCACTGACTGTACCGATGTGAAAATACCGCAAGCAGATACCATTTTTTCTAATTAAATAAATATTTAACACTTACTCACAAATAACTTTCACGGGGAAGGAATAACATCGCGTACTAAAATCAAATCTTTAAAAATTGTAACTGCGCAATTAGTAGACAATTGAGACCACATGTCTCAAGGTGGGTGGTGACATTCATATTCTAATGTCTATGAGTTCCGAGAACCACTTAACACCAGCAGGACCGGGACTCATTCACTTCAGTCTAGGCAATAAAAAAATGCACATGTATTTCGGTATACGGACTGATTTAATTTTTCTCCTAAATCAGAGATAGAAAAAATCCTAAATTTTTTGATGTTCTTCTGATTATCTTGATTAAAGTCAGCCCCACAATCTTCTAACAATTTTCTCATAGTTATATAGCCAAACAAACAAACAGGCACTCAACCGTGACATTCTCGAGCCTCGAGTAAGCGTAAACACATTATAATATTTATTTGGATGATCATCAACTCCGTCAACAAGTGCTCTGACACTGGGATTAACTGAGCTAGGAAAGAAAACTTCACCCAATAAATATTTGCATTAAACATACACACGAGTTCAAGTCAGTTCAAGAGGAAGATATTAAGAAACAACATATTAAGCCGAAAAAATCGACAAAAAACTGTTACTGTATATCCAGAAATGATTATCTCAAATACGTTAATTTTCATATACTTTTGATAAAAAATTATGAGTTTTTGGTTAAGTGTGAATAATTATAATGATGTGTAATATTTAACAGAGCTGGATGTGCAGGATTATAAGTATAGTGATAAAAAAGAGTTAGGACGAATGTGATGAATGAATTAGGTCAAATGTAAAATACATAATGGCGTGGCTATTATATACTGTTGAATCGAAAAAGCCATCGTTTTAAAAATAATGTCAAAACACAATTACATGGAAGTAGAAATCCTATTCACCAAACATTATTTAACGTTGTCAATTTACATATTGATAGGAAGGATGTCTCAATTAAAACTGACAGTACGTTCATTGATCCAATTATTGATACCACTGATTGAAAACAAATATTCGTGACAACCAAAACTAGTATAATTTTCAGCCTTAACCCTATAACAATAAGAAATACTTTATGGTCGCAGTATTTGTTTACGAAGCTGCAACTGACCCTGATTTAGCTATTGTCAAGTTTAAATTAGTTTAGCAGGACTTAGATCTCTTGACAGGTTCCTTTAGGGATTAGTACGATGGGACCCCATAGTGCAAAACGATTGTTTGAGGTTTCATTTTATTTTGTAAATATCGAAAGTGTTAGGAGACAAATTTGATTCCATACAAAAATACAAAATTTACTCAGAAAGATATATTTTTTATAGAAAGTTCTTTAAATTACTACAATTAATTTATGAAGCTTAAAGCTGTATTTGGTTTTTTTTATTCTTCAATTTAACTAATGTGATGTAAATTTGGGTCTAAAATCAACAAGCTCAGATAAGATATACAAGATACACGTTGTAAATATACGGATTAAGGAAATAATAATAAAGCTTTAAATACGGTAATGATAACGGATGTGATTTTACGACGTGGAACTGTTGCAAAAGGAAATTACCTGTTCATAATAACGTAAATATTGTGTGATCCCAAGACCAGTAAAATTATGCATTATGGTCGACGATCGTGTGATGCGTGACATCTAGGGTATCGGTATGTACCTGTGTTCTAATCAGGCGGGTACCAATTTTTCTAATGAAATACGTACTCAACAAATGTTCACGATTGACTTCCACGGTGAAGGAATAACATCATGTAATAAAAACCAAACCCGCAAAATTATAATTTGCGTAATCACTGGTGGTAGGACCTCTTGGGAGTCCGCACGGGTAGGTACCACCACCCCGCCTATTTCCGCCGTGAAGCAGTAATGCGTTTCGGTTCGAAGGGTGGGGTAGCCGTTGTAACTATACTGAGACCTTAGAACTTAGATCTCGAGGTGGGTGGTGCATTTACATAGTAGATGTCTATGGGCTCCAGTAACCACTTAACACCAGGTGGGCTGTGAGCTCGTCCATCCATCAAAGCAATAAAAAAAAAATAAAAAAAAAATCGGATACTACATAATGAGATAGAAGGTCATCGGTTTAAAAAAACTTTGCTTGTGCAATAATAATCCAAGCACAAGTATTCCAAAATATATGGAGTACTAAGTTAATTAGCAGCCCATATAATTGATTTGGAAGCGCTAAAATTACTCAAACTAGGTAGAGCAGGCGCGTTTCACGTTCAGTTCGAGTTTAATCACCATTATTAGTTCATTATCGTTCCGGGTAATCTCATTTTGATACAAAATTTGATCGACAATCGAGTGAATGACAGAAATCATTGGAGTGATTGATTCCAAATCGGATGCTTATCGTCGTATATTGACGTCACTATTTCAATTATCTGAGTTTGAATACACGCTGCGCATTTATCCAAATACTTTAAAATGTATTTCGTGGTTTTTATTAAAGAAATTCTTAGCTGATATCCAATTACTGGCTTGATTTTAAACACATCGGTAAACTGACCTAATACCAAATGGTTGCTGACAGTTGTTTACATATTTTGGTGTGATGAAGAAATCTTTAAATCTAAAATTTTATTAAATAGCGTTCCCACGATGAACATGTGCGTTTCACCGTGACGGCTACCAAAACAAGCACGGCCAAGGTTAAGTTTATAATTTATTGCCACTTGAATGCTGACAGCTCTGCTATTACTCGAAAAGTATCGACCTGTATAAACAATGGGTCCTTTCGATGGAGACCAAATCATTATCGAAGCGCCATTAAATTCCATACAGTAAACAAGTGAGAATTTATTGTTTTTTTCGTGACAGTAATGAGTTACTTCTGCGTAAAAAAGATTGTATAGTGTGTTTTGTAATGAATACCCTTGAGTGAGTTCTCGGTTTTCTGTTTCATATTTGAAAAGGTTTGTTAATTCAATTTCAAGTGACGATTTAGTGTGTAATGTTCGAACCAATTTTAATAATTTTTGTGTACCTAATAAATTTGATTTACTGCAAAGTTTAATACGAAACAAATGACGCTTTTATTCTTATCTAAGAATGCAAGCGATCCATCTGGGCTCAAGTGGTGCCATCGAAAGTGCCATTAGCAAAAATCTACAGTGCCAAATGTGGTATTTGCACTCATATTGCAGATTTTGTCGTATTTAAGTAGTATTTTTTTTTCTTAGCATTCGATATTCACCGTAGTCTAATAATCAAATATCCCATAATTCGTTTCACTTATGCAACATTACATGTGCATATATTGCGTACCGGATATTTCCATAAATGTAGTTCTAACAAAAGTCGTTAGTGTTATAGCGACACTTCAAAACATAATGTGACTTGTTGACTCTTTTGGTTCCAAGGCGCGGTTTAGAGATAGCTTTAGCAAACGCACTAAAGCGTTGGGCTTCATAATGTTTAATCTTCACATACACAAATGTCAACACGGCTTATTAACGTTTGAGGTATGTATGCCGCGCTGGTTAATATTATTGCTAGTTTATTTGTGACTATCATTTGTGTAATGGCAAAGTGAAAAAGATCCTTTCGTAGAAGAATTCTCGTCGCGTTTGTGTGAAAAGTGTTACAAAACGTCGCAGCCTTATAAGTCAAGTTGTGTACACTTCGTATGAAGTATGTAAGAAAACATTTTAATGTTACCTCAAATGTTTATATGAAACTCTCACGAAACGCGCTCCCGTTGCGATCACACGCGGTAGTATTTTAAAAACGTGGGTGTATTAAAAATATGAAAACATACTTTTTGAAAAATGTTTGTTTTGACGGGACTACAATATTAACGGCGGTATGAGAACTGGGTGTCGACGCTAGTTAGACCCACACAAAGAGGGATTGATCGTCCAAATCTTGAAAAATATTAACGCTGTTCCACTTTTAGAATTGATTAATTGCTAGTGGTGGAACTTCTAAGAGACGCGCTGCGGTCCAATTTTAAGTGCATGCCATGCCGTACTGTTATTTGTCGACAGAGAAGCTAGTTTTTTTAATTACGGTATCATCAATCGTTTATTACCAACGTTGATTTACACGTTAACGAACCACTTGGCGGACAATGGAAATATTTGAATTGAAATAGTCATTTCGTGTGAAAGCTTCTATGACAATAATTATTTCAACAATAAGCGTCCTTTTTTGCTTTAGCACTCTATATTTTTGTACTAAATACTCGTAGATGCGTGCGTCCTCGAATTGTGCAAGTTTTCGCTAAGCTTTTTGACAAAGCGAGTCGACAATGGTATATTTTTGTTCGTGCGGTCTCTACTGACAGTTCGCGTGATGTATTAGTCTCGGATAGAGGATTATTTTTACCCATTTCACAAAGTTTGCATGCATCTATTGTGCGCGACGGAAACGGCCTCACAAAGCGACCGACAGATTATTGTCTGGGCTTGGGACGCCTTTGAGAAATTGGGGTTTTGAAATACAATATGAGGCAAATCATAAGCTTCTTATTTGTTTTAGTTATTGAAATGATTCCGCCTTTTTTCTCGACTCAACGCCCACGAGATTTATTAAACTCAAATTTCGCATACCATACTTGCTTGAATTCTAGAAATGTTTGCAATTTTACTTTTTTCCATACCTATTCGGTAGCCTAAGGAGCTAGCTATTCCAGTAACGCTCGGACGGGTACGTGAACTCACGGGCTCAACTTGAGAGAACTTGCTAATACTAGTCCTAGCAAAAGCAGTGCTTCGCAGAGCCTACCACCGGATCGGAATAGCGACCCACTAAGAAGATCCGGCGAGAAACTCAGTGGGCTGTGTCTATGGGTTGGTTCGCTCGTCGAACTTTTTGTCGTAATCGACGAGTTCGACGAGGACGGTGACCGGTGCTTAAGAGGTTAGACCTCTTAGGCCTACACTGAGAGTGAATCCGGGGGATCCGACAGGACATATTTCGAGCGAAGGTGACTTTGCGTTGCCCCGTCGCAGTCGGATAAGACAGTTTTACTATCACACCTTTTGGGATCATAGTTTATTTCAATAGGTTATCTAATTTCACTGTCACAGATTTCTAATAACCAGTGGTCCCGCGGTAGTCGAAGTTCGATTATAATTAGTTGAAGTTATAAAGTTTGAATATTATTATGCTTCTATTGTCAAACACTTATTTTACTTACTATAATCACAGATTTCGCCAAGACTACATTATAGACAAACAATATTAATCTATTCTCAATTTAACTGCAGACTTTAAACAATAACAAAAGTCTGACAATAAACGAACAGTATATATGCGTGTGTTTGTGTGGGTGTCAAATACACGGTAGTGTGTGTCATGTTTCTTTTATTAATTTAATGTATTAATGCGGCATAATCTACAAAATATTTAGCATTATGCACTCCCATCTCTATATTCTCTATAAGTGTGGGAAATTTCATGCTTCTCCGTCCGCGCAATTTTTGTAAAAAGGGGTACAAAGTTTTTGCTTCACGTATTAATACATATATAAATATAAACTTCGTTAAAGCCATTAATAAACTTACATCAATAAATATATTTGACATATCTTTATAGACAAAACAATAACAAAAATTAAAAATAGCTATCGTTATAAAAACTAATCATTCTCAACTGAAATGTTTTGTAACATGAACCACACACGTAAAAATCTCTAACAATCTAAATTACGATATATCACACGCAATATATGATTTATGAACTTTAGTTTTCGAGCTGTAATCAACATGTCAAATGATAAGGAACATAAAAAAATTAGGTTTATCGATACGAGTGTTCACTTTCAAAGTTTTACAGTTTTGCGGTTTACAAAATATCTTAGTGCATCGGTATCGATAAAAAATATATTTATGGCCGTATCTCTTTGATTTATACTAGTGAAACTCCGATCAAAGAAATATAATGTGGTGTTTTGATATTCGTGCCAGTTTGATCTTTACATATTTTAAGTACTGTGTCGTCTTTTTAACGATAATTATTAGCAGATAAATCAGAGATAAAATATTATTATATCTACTTGTACGCAAAAATGTAACGATAAAAATCAAAATTAAATGTCAAAAAAAACAAAATTGGCATTTGTTATTGTTCTGATCATAATTTTGCAATTGATAAAAATCAAAGTAGTGAAAATATTTTCTCTTTTGATTTATTAACAAAATGCGTATGCTTATCGACGCTTGAAAGGCAAACGTGACTAGGCGACAATGCGTGAACTTTGCAGTAGACTAATTTAAAGTTGAAATACCTGAAAAAAAATCTTTTTTAACGAATCTAGCTGTAGGATTGAAATGATTTTAATAGATCTAGAAATATACCTAGTCAGGTCATAAATTCTGTCACATGTTTAATGTAAAATAATTGAAACAAGTTTATTCATTATGTAACCATTCATATACCAAAATGAACTTGACAAAACATAGATTCTTATGACACTAAAGTTTATTCAAAATGACCTCCGTGATTTTGAATACAGGCCTTCAATCTGCGCGGCCAGTCGTCTATCGCAGCACGAACGAGGTCCATGTCAATATCGGCAGCTGCCTTAATCAAGGATGTCTTGAGTGACTCCAAATTGGGATGAGGCTTTGAGCATGCCTTTTCCTCCAAGTGTTGCCATATCTTGTAATCT
Organism: Bombyx mandarina; assembly: GCF_030267445.1. Taxonomy (NCBI): domain Eukaryota; kingdom Metazoa; phylum Arthropoda; class Insecta; order Lepidoptera; family Bombycidae; genus Bombyx; species Bombyx mandarina. The sequence goes on along the minus strand of NC_143220.1, from coordinate 13,249,285 downwards.
AACGGATTCAAATCTGGACTGGAGGAGGGCCAGTCTTCGTGCCAGATGAAGTCGATTTCACGCGCCGCCAGCCAGTCTTGTGTGCTCTTCGCTCTATGAGCTGGCGCCGAATCTTGTTGGAATACCCAGTGCCTGTTATTGAACATGGTATGAGAAACAGGTTCCACAAGGTTCGTCAGGACTGTATTTTGATACACAACTGCATTCGTTTTTACACCTTTCTCACAAAAATGTACCTCTGTTAAGCCCCAATAAGAAACTCCCAACCATACCATGAGCGAGGATGGAAAATGACCTCGTTGGACACGCGGAATACGGTTGCTCGCTTCTTCACTACTGTGTGCGTACACCTTATCATTTTGTTTGTTGTAGCTCTCTTCTACGGTAAAAATTTTTTCATCCGAAAAAAGAATTTCCCGATGTTTTTTTCCCGCGTACCGCTTCAACAAATCGCGGCATCTCTTCAGTCTCAGGTCCATTAGACGAGCATTCAAACGATGTCCTGTTTTTCTTCGATATGCCCGAAGCCCTAAGTCTTCATTTAACACCCTTTTCACCGTGGTTCTGCTTAACCCCATCTGAAGGGCCAACAGTTTCTGCTTACGTTTGGGATTTCTTTGAATTCGCGCCTTCACAGCTTTTATCACTGCTGGAGTCCTAACAGACCGAAGGCGACCACTTCTTGACCTGTCATCTACACTAGACTCTTCATTGTATCGTTTGATGGTACGATAAACGAATCTTTTGGTTGTATTCAAATTTTTCAGTATGTTAATAATTCGAATTGGCGCGTAACCGCAGCGATGCAACGCAATAACTGCAACACGGTCTTCTTTAAGCGTCCACTCCATATTTGTGTAATGAGTAAAATTCTAAAAGTATACATTTTTATTTTCATGAACAATTCGAAATTCGAATTCAATAAACTTTTTTGTGGCCAGCATTCTAAAAGAAAAGTTTTTACTGTGTGACAATACTTATGACCTGACTAGTTATAATGCGTTCATATGGATTGAAATCACGTGTATTTTTCCTCTAGTTGATACTTCTTGTACAAAGCAGTTATTGTCGCATAGTCACGTTTGCCTTTCAAGCGTCGATATGTAAAATAACAGTATACGTTGATTTAATCTTCATCTTATACCTTTAAACGAGCAATTCTTGTATGTATATATAATCTGAATCTCGGAAACGGGTCCAACGATTTTCATAAAATTTAGTATACAGGGGATTTCGGGGGCGATAAATCGATCTAGCTACGATTTATTTTCAGAAAATGAAATGTTGTTTTATTCGTGTTTTCAATAATCAACTCTTCCCGACATCTATTGGCGAATAATAATACTATTTTTCTTAATTGAGGGCAACTAACCAAGATGACGTTATCAAAAAAAAAACCAAGCAAAGCTCGGTCATCGTCTAGTTTGAGATTATTAGTTACGAAGTGAATGGACGCAACTACCCAATCTCTTTCAATAGTAAACGTATCAAAATAAGCAAAACTATCGAAACACCCAATGTGATTTACTTCGAAAATAAAATTTGTTTCAGTTAAGTGCGTTACTCGACAACTAAATTAATATCGTTGAGATAAAGGAATTATTAATGCCCTGATAACCTCGTAACGGGATTATCTCTCGAGCTATCGTAACAAAACTGGTATTGAGCTTTTATAACAATAACGATGATTCTGTTAGATTAGAACAATCGGTTTTGTTGTGAAGAATTTATAGCCGGCAAGCGGCATATGTGCCGTAATTACTAAACCTACGAAGTACTACGAGTGTTTATATTGTTATTTTTGAGTGAGAATTTGTTTTTCTGTTCAAATGTAATCATTCGGAGAATAGACATGGATCCTCTAATCCTAAAACCTCGGGTCATATAAATATAGGGGGTTAGATAAACACTAAGGTGTGACATACAATCACTTCGATGAGTTCAATAATGTTATTTATAAATTTTGGAAAATTGATATCGTAAATATCGTATAATATATTAAATATTATGTAGATACAATACATTGAAATATTTTATTTTATTTTTATACAGATATCATGATTTTTGCAACTAAGTGTTTTGTGACATACCCGAATTAAGGCCTTCTGCGCAAAAGTAGCCTAAGTTTATCATAGTTAGTGTAAAAAAAAAATACAAAAAAAAGTTTGTATGGAAATAATGAGGTTTGAAATTATTTTTACACTGCTTCGTTGGCAAAAACAATACGCGCCAAAATAAGTACATAATTACAAAGCCATCTGTTATCTATGGGTCAAACTAGGGATAGATCATTTACTGGTGGTAGGACCTCTTGTGAGTCCGCGCGGGTAGGTACTACCACCCTGCTTATTTCTGCCGTGAAGCAGTAATGCGTTTCGGTTTGAAGGGAGGGACAGCCGTTGTAACTATACTGAGACATTAGAACCGATATCTCAAGGTGGGGGGCGCATTTACGTCGTAGATGTCTATGGGTTTTGCATCAAAATGAATTATGTTTTAAATAAATTGCATTATCTAAGCACGAATATGAAAATTTGTGGGTTAGGTCACTTTGGTGCTGACGACCTCAATTAATGGCACCAGTCACCAAAAGTAAAACAAGAATAATTTTGCAGCAGCCCTGCCGACCGTGGGCGAAGTGTCAAATTTTCCACACAATTTAACATGCCCTTAACTTTTAAATTGGTGTTCAGAAAATTATGGCAATTTAGATGCGTACAGCGTAGCGCTGTATGATCGATCGCGGAACAAAGATAATGTAAGGGTCTTTGATTGATATCGAATCATTTTGCACTTATTTACAATAATTTAAAATACTTGTATCCATAAACAGTCAGGTGTAAGTATATAAATGCGCAGAAACAAACATAATAAATACCTATATTGTTTTGATGCGTAGGTACTTATGCACTTTCACAAATACTATCCAATCAATAAGTCTGTTACACATTTATACAACAACAAAAAAACCCTAAAACAACAAATCAAATAATTCACATACATAAATTATCTTTTCGCTTTCGCACCCAAAAATCGGTAGCTACTGGTGAGCTACTAATGAGCACGGCAGAAATAGACAGAGTGGTGGTACCTACCCGTGCGGACTCACAAGAGGTCCTACCACCAGTAACTACGCAAATTGTATTTTTGCGGGTTTTATTTTTATTACACGATAATATTCATCGTGGACAATTGTTAAGTACGTATTTCATTAGAGAAATGCATGCATCGCATCGCTACATACAAATGCACCGAACGTCTTATCTTTTAGGCCACGACGACTTAAATGTTTTCGTTTCCTTATTTCTACGTTTCCTTATTTATACTAAGTACTAAAATTTATACTTAACCGAAATAGAAAATATTATACATAAAGTGAATCTAAATCTCGAAGTGTCAGTGATTACGGTCCAATAACCTTTGCTATTTATTCCAGAATTATTAATGCGACATCAAACCACTAATACAACATTTAAAAAAATACAGACAACTCGCTATTAAACAGGAATGGTATTGCTCACTGAGGAAATGCAATAAATTTGCTATTTTCGATACTGTTAACACGATATTTCATTAATGAATAAGCAAACCTAACGAATTTGTGAGCAAAAGCAGAAGCGCGCTAGAAAAGGGCATTCAAAAATACATCAATCAGAAACAGTTACAATCGTAGCGGTGTGTAAAAAAAACCGATATTTTGCGAAATGTCTTTGATGTCCAGGAATTTCTCGTGCTCACTGTTGATTCATCCCAAGCGGCTATTTAAAACCTCTGTTCTTTTGGACGCGGAATGAGTGTGCCGAAAACATGACCACATTTGTTTCGGCGACGACTTTCAACGGCAACGATTTAAGCAGCCCGCTTCGTCGAAATATCGATGTTGCAATGGCGCAATGTTTGCTCGGACCTACCTACCGGCTGTGCGGCCGTACACGCGCGTTATCAAAATATTGACCCTCTTATACACGGCCAACTTTTGTAGCACTTTAAATACAAGTGTGCCTTTTATTTGCTCACCCTATTAGCCAGCTCTTGATGTATCGGCGCGCTGTGTTAAAAACACGTAAGTATTTGGTTAGCTGGCGTCGTGCCGGCATGGAAATTAAGGAATTCAGTCTTATCGAAATTAATTTTTTTTTCTCTATTGTAGCTACTGAATAGTTTTTTTGCTGAACCGAAGCCCGAATCGCTCATCAAGATCATTTATCAACAATTTTTTTTTGGAATAAACATTTCGGTTGTGAAGGGTGGGCAGTAATGGTCGAGAAACCCGCTACAGTTTAAAATGTCACCCTTTCAAAGGTTCTTTACGTGTGCATTGTCAAAAAAATGGTCCGTTTTATCACCTGGGTTGGGAGTCACAAAATTGTTTATCGCCACTCAACGGCATGTTGATTTATGCTTCCACCCCATTGAGCAGCGGAGTGCAGACCCGACCGAAATGAATTAGATTGTTTAATTGGTCATTTATTTTCAGAGATAGCGCCTGGTCACAGTGTTGAGTTATTTTAGGTCACCCCGAGGGCCACTCGAACGAAAATCAAATACATTTCTGGTCGTTAGGATGGACGTGAAGTACTTAAACATAATTAAGGTAAATGGCAGCGTTTTGTGATTACAATGTTTTTGTAATACCTTTTTGGGCACGGTATGCAATCGGAAAGGTCTTAAAAAAACGAAGGTGTAACAAATTAATTTTCAAAAACGATCCACGCCAAAAAACCGTTTGAAGTAAAATTAATTTAGGCATCAGCTGTTGATCTAACTTGAAATTTATTACACGTAATTGCTATGAGGAACACAGTATCTCATGCATTATGAATGATGTTCGAGAAATATAATGCTCAAGACAAAAGGTACAAAAAGTGTTTTGGAAATGCGTTTAATACAAGCCTTACACTTTCCTCGGGCCCACCCGAGACGAAAAAATTAAAGCCTTATCTTAAATTATGCTTAATTGGAGGGTCTAAAAGTACAGATTCAATTTCAAAGACTTGATTGATAGCTTTACGCTAGCGCTGTGTTCTTGATAATGACTGATGTAAAAATTCCAATATTTATTAAGCTAATTACCATAAGCTTAGGCATAAGAGTTGATGCGGCACTATTAAAGCATTTCTTTTTGTTTTTTAAGATAAATTAGGTATTTTCAGCGCAGGTCATTATTGTTAAATAAAAAATAATTGTCTGAAATTGCTAATAATTTGTTATTGTTATAGTTATTGGCTTGTTAAACTGGGTCAAAGGTATTCACTGGAGCAAAACGAAAATCAATCGTTTGGCAACTATCCAGATTTTTTTTAAATTATAGGTTAAACCAATTTACGATGCAAATGGTGTTCAGTGGTTATGGGGATCTATCAGCATGCGTTGTTTTTTTTTGTTTTATTGCCCTTGTAGGCAGACAAGCATACGGCCAATCTGATGGTGAGTGGCTACCGTCGCCCATGGACCTCAGCAATGCCAGGAACAGAGCCAAACCGCTGCCTACCGAATGTGGTGAATACCACCACCCACCTGATGCTATCTACATGGCTATGATGGTTGAACAATTGCTTCATCTAGAATGGAAATGAAGAAGAATTGCAAAGATACGCACAAAAATTCACATAGTACTCTAGTTCGTTATATTCATCTGTGACGCTGAATCGTGGACCTCAGTAACAGCTGTGGGAATGTGGACTCGATACGATTTTAATGCACCTAAGAAAATAAAGACTTCGATGCCAAAACAGATAGATGCTTTAGCTACTAGATTGGCAAAGATTCCATTACGTTATTTATTGAAGCCGAATCAAATGAAAACGGTAACGTTTATGGCACGACTAATTACGACCATTCGCGTTTTACTGTCTTGTTTTTCCACAAATAATATTATCATTATTATTGCACGATTCCCAGAAATGGCTTTGTCTTTTAGACTGTTTTTATGCGTCAGCTATGTTGCTATATCTACGCTATATTCTACATTATTATCCGAAGTAGGCGAGGAATCAACGTAAAGCCGTCGTCGCCCGAAACATGTTTTTTTTATTGCTTAGATGGGTGGACGAGCTCACAGCCCACCTGGTGTTAAGTGGTTACTGGAGCCTATAGACATCTACAACGTAAATGCGTCATCCACCTTGAGATATAAGTTCTAAGGTCTCAAGTATAGGTAAAACGGCTGCTCCATCCTTCAAACCGAAACCCATTACTGCTTCACGGCAGAAATAGGCGGGGTGGTGGTACCTACCCGTGCGGACTCACAAGAGGTCCTACCACCAGTAATTACGCAAATCGTAATTTTGCGGGTTTATTACACGATGTTATTTCTTCACCGTGGAGGTCAACTGTGAACAATTGATAAGTACGTATTTCATTAGAAAAATTGGTACCCGCCTGCGCGATTCGAACACTGGTGCATCGCTAGATACGAATGCCTCGGACTTCTTATCCTTTAGGCCACGACGACTTATGTCTTGTCGGATCCCCCGGGTCCACCCTCGGTGCTTTTAGAACCCCAAGCACCGATCACCGTTCTCATCGAACTCGTGAACTAGCCCATACCTAATACATAGCCCACTGAATTTCTCGCCGGTTCTTCTCAGTGGGTCGCGATTCCAATCCGGTGGTAGATTCTGCGAAGCACTGCTCGTGCTAGGGCTATTAATGGCAAATTCTCTCGGGTTGAGCCTGTGAGCTTGCCTACACGTATGAGCGTAACTGAAATAGCCCCTTAGGCTACCAGTGAATAGGTAAGGAAACAAGAATTCTACACACAAAAGCATACGTTCTAATAAAGCTCTGTTTATAAAAATAACACTCCACAACAGCCATATTATTTCGAGATGTTGTACTTAAAAGCAACAAAGCTATAATAAATGTTCAATTAAGAAAAAGGGTGCGTGTACTTATGTACGCGCGTAAGAAGTTATACTTTATTTTTATTAAATTTATTTCTTTTTTTTTTAATATTAAATAATCAATAATAAATATTTAACGTTAATAATTTAATAATGCTTAGTATGAATTATATTAAATAATAACTTTGTCATTTATATTACTAAAAAATGAATGCTAATAACACTATTTTTTACGAGTGTACATGCGCGAAAATTCACCTGCGGCTATATTCAGACTCGCCAAGTTATGTCGGTCGTATTGTAATGAGCGATTTAGTGGGCAACTTCATTCTGTTAATTTTGTGTCACGGTGCGCGCGCATCGTAAAATTTCACTCTCATCAATTTTTCATAACGCGCCTAAAGAAGTATAACTTCAAAAATAATTCCTCAAAACGTTTAACATTAAATCGGAAACAATGCGCCTCGACCAACGAATTCACTTCCGTACATTTATGAATCACGAGTGAAAGCCGCAACATCTAAAGGCTACAATATCCACTAACAATAGTGTATTGTTCTCAAAAACTAACAATGAATCCACTGTTTCAACGTTCCTCACTTAATACTCACGAAATCCTCTAAACGAAGGGCCGTACGCGGTACGAGTGGCAATCCGTGAATTTCAATAACAAACTCTGGAAGGAAACTGTAACCCTTTAATTGTACCAACAACAACTTGGGTGCTCTCAAGATTTGTAAGTACAATACATAGTTTGCGACAAATTTATTTAAGAAAAAATTGTAGGCTTTTTTGTTGCATGTATGTGTGAACGAGGTCACAGCCCACCTGATGTTAAATGGCTACCGAAGCCCATAGATATCTACAACGTAAATGCCGCCACCCACCTTGAGATATGAGTTCTGAGGTTTCAGTATAACTACAACTGCTGCCCCACCTTTCAAACCGAAACGCATTACTGCTTCACGGCACAAATAGGAGGGCGGTGGTACCCACCCACGCGGACTCACAAGAGGTCCTACCACCAGTAATTACGCAAATTATAATTTTGCGGGTTTCATTTTTATTACACGATGTTATTCCTTCACCGTGGAAGTCAATCGTGAATATTTGTTGAGTACGTTTTTTTTTTAGAAAAATTCGTACCCGCCTGAGATTCGAACACCGGTGTATCGCTCAACACGAATGCACCGGATGTCTTATCCGTTAGGCCACGACGACTTCAACAAAACGTTTGCTAAACGTTTGAGGCATAGACCTCAAGCCTCAAGGTGGGTGGCGGAATTTACATTGTGATGTCTATAGGTTCCGGTAACCACTTAATACCCATGACCGTAGGTCGTGAGCTCGTTCACCTGTGTACGTAAATAATAATAATGATAATAATAATATTTAGCAGTCTCCAATGTACTCACTAGTTAATTCGGTCCATCGCGAAACGGCCTTCAGAAATCTCTGTTCAACGTCAATGGAGCGTAATGGGCAAAATAGAGATGGCCATCGGATGTGGGCGGGAATGAGACAGTTAATTCTAATTATGGCCGTATTGTGAGACGAAATTTTATTGCTATCTCATTGGCGCGCTCATTACCCGAGCCGAACGTAATTGTGGCCTATTGTGCTCTCTCCCACAGGCCTCCATTTTTCCTGAGACCGTGTGAATCTGGCACAAGGGGACATCGATTAATACGCGTGAACTTTTCGCTGACTTTGATCAATTAACCGTCGTATTGATCAAAATCGAATTCCGTTTAAATTATAAAATACTTAATCCCTACGATTAGTTTAAAATCGATGCACTACGATCTGGTTATCGGACGAACGTCGTAAGCCTTAAGTAAGCATGCAGTAGTGCAATGTTCTTCATTAAAAGTAACGATCCGCTCTCCGGGGCTTTCGCTAGAAGGATAACAAAATAAATAACTCGCGTTATTGTCTGTCTATTTCGGTGTGAACACACGTAGGCCTTTCAGACAACCACTGATGGACTCTAAAGTTTCATCGCGGCCTGTCGGAGCGATTAGCGCCCTGACAGCTAATTTATATACTCAACTTACCGTTCTTTTCCCGGAGGGATGCCCACAGACTACTCTATGTTTAGACACGACAATAATGGATAGCACGTTAAACGTTAAAACATTAATCACAATCCGGCCCATTCATAAACTTCTGGTTTAAATATGAATGTTTTTTAGGCACCAAAATAACGGTTCTTAGTGTGAAGACGGGAAATCGTTAGCATTTCGCCTTAAAATGTCTTCTCTAGATTAAGACTTATTGTTTATTCTATTAATGCTTACGATTGAAAATAATACTCGTGCATAAAGACCTTAGATGTCGTTAGCAAAATTGGCTAAGCTGAGTGCAAGGGTATCATTATCGAGAAAACGTCGCCAGCTGCGCCGAGATCACACCTCATTGCTTTTTCCGTGACATTGCCCGATGCCATAAAAGATATTGAGTTTTGTGATAATACTAAAGTACCTCGTCTGATTTATTGCAATTTTCTGAGTTACTGTTATGAATGACTGCAACATCTTATGTTTTTTGTGTAGGTTTTGCAATACATTAAAATGATTAAGCTATTGTCATATATCTATAGATTTATAGACCAAGTTGTGTAGCTTAATATTTAGACATACTTAACGGTAGACTTCAGTACTTAACTGTAGGAAGAGTACTTAACGGTAGGCAGCGGCTTGACTCTGCCCCTGGCATTGCTGACGCCCATAGATAACGGTAACCACTTACCATTAGGTGAGCCGTATGCTCTCGTCTGCCTACAAGGGCAATATAAAATATTTGTCTATGAAACCGATTTTGAACTAGAGACCTTTCAAATGTGACAAAATTCTTTGGAATCTTGCTACGAGTATAAACTAACTTTAGTCCCTTAATTGTGAAGATCAAACTCTAAATCAAACAAATTACTACTTACTTCTTAAAATAATATAACTTTCATGTGAAATTAACATTAAATCTCACAGCAGACCTACCTACCTGGGTACCTGCTCCCGCTAACAATAACTTCTACGACCAGTATTTACTACGTACCTTATATTTTTTGGGTATTACACTTTTAACACGATTTTCTTCATTATGAAAGACATTAGGTCATATATTTATTTTATTAGAAAACTTGGTAATTATTTTTTTTTGCTTAGATGGGTGGAGGAGCTCTCAGCCCACCTGGTGTTAAGTGGTTACTGGAGCCCATAGACATCCACAACGTAAATGCGCCACCCACCTTGAGATATAAGTTCTAAGGTCTCAAGTATAGTTACAACGGCTGCCCCACCCTTCAAACCGAAACGCATTACTGCTTCACGGCAGAAATAGGCAGTGTGGTGATACCCAGCCGCGCGGACTCACAAGAGGTCCTACCACCGGCCTGTTAGATTTGAACACCGATATAAATAGCATCGCTCGATACGGCTAGACTCGGTTTTACTTCCTTTAAACGAAGTCCAATTCAAATTCGACTATATTAACTCTCGGAAGACCATGGCAAATAGCATAATCATTATATTCAAAACATTAAATTTGTAAATGAATGAAAGCAATACATTATGTCTTAAATCATAATTACGACCCATTTAAAAACGTTAGAAACTAGAATACATTACAAAATAACAAATCGTTTAAGAAACTAAAAAAAAATTCAAAGGTATTAAGCGTTATTCTATTTTAATGAAAGAACTACTTGTCTAGTACTAATTGTTTCTATGTCTATGGCGTTTAACATTGTCTCCGTTCTAAGCGTTGTCTGTAGATGCATCGACGTACCCCTTCGATTCTAAATCTGGAAACAATTTACGGAATGACATACCTTGGCATATAATTTGAGTACAAATTGCTTCAGCGGATCAACATTTAAGTGTACTTGTTAAGAATGTATTTGTCGTTCAAAAGATATTCCAATTAGTAAAACATGCTGAATGCATTTTCAAGATTTTTCTTATAACTGATGTCATTGTATTTTTATATTATCGTAATAATAGCATTTGAATATTTAAAAAAGTCAGTAATGAAAAGTTACTTCTAGTTATTAGGTAAAAAAAGTTTTAAATACAAAATAGATTCGGTGTAAAATGAATGGAACTAAATACGAAATACATCATTGTAATTATCGCCCACGGCAAGACCCAACCTCTTCATCTAAAGACTGTAATTTAAATCAATATACAGATTAAATCTATTAGACCAACGGCACTTCGGTTTGATGGCCAAAGTTGTGTTCACCATCGCTTATCTCCCAAGCGAGACAAATACTAGAAAAGTCGTTATTTGGTAACAGCACCCTACAAGCAGGACAGTTGTGTGCATCGCACGATCGTAAATTACCCTACGACGACGCACTTAAATAGCGTAACCCCCCAATTCCTTGGGAACCGACCCCACGAACTCGCTAAATACTTACAAATCCGCAGTTCGGCTCCAAATCAAAAAGACATCAAGACGAGACGCTTTGAGGATGATTCGTTTCGCCCGCCCAATAAACAATATACAATAGCGATGGAAATTTGAAAACACGATTGATAAATGCATCAGTCACGCGATAAAAGATTTTTTGAGTAAATTGGAATGAGGAGGAAGGCCGAACAATGCCAAAAGGGGCGCTAGCGGAAGCTTCGTGGATTTTTCCCTGTTGCTCCAATAACAATGGGAGTCAGCTTGAATACTCACCTAGGCAGCGTACCGGCCATTGTCTAATTAACGATCAAACGGATAAAATAATTAAAATGAGAGTGGAGTTTCATGTCAATGTTGTTATGCTTAAGCTTAGTATTTTCGTCGGTTTTCGCAAAGACATAGACATAATTAAAATTACTTTTACGTTTATATTTCGCTGTTTTTTCAATTCAACTCACCGCGAACAGATCAATGGTCGTAATCACGAAACTTGTAATACATTGAAAACGTGTGAAATAATTTAATAAAAATTAATAATAAGCAAGCGAGATTAAACACTAAATTTATTTAATATAATTTAAATGTAAGTTTAAGCTTATACGTATTTATAATTTTTTGCAAAAATTGTTTTCTAAATGCTTTTGTATTTCAACGGTATATTCTAAGCCTATTAATTACAAAGTATGCTACGCCTACGTGATTCGTCGTTATGAGACTAACTGAGACTATTAACTAAAATAATAAAAGCTGGTGTTTATTAAAACAGGGATTTAGTGTGGATATTACTAAATATTGTAATAAAAATAATATGATTGAATACCAAACGGAACTAAGAATCGATTACTCATTATTGACAGTAGTCATGGCGTGATACCAATAGAGTGGGAATTCATGGCGGTTTAGCATCGAGCCATCGATCAGGAACATTCGCAGAAAGTCTGATAATGTTTCGGTAACAACATAACATTTAATTGTTGATGGATCACCGACGACCCCGACGGGCGTATTACACGGACGAATATCATATTTCTGGTGGAGGATTTTCTCATTCGCTCCAACCGTGCATATTCGATACGGATTTATTATTTTCATCTTTACATCTTACCCTCTTTAGGGCTCGGAAGCGATACGTAAAATGACGGAATATATGAAGGGCGGTAATGGGGGGAAATTGTGCTTTATTCGATTTTGATAGACTTGATGACGGCAGCCATTTCCACTTAAGTCACCTGTATTGTCTATACTAATATTATAAAGAGGAAAGATTTGTTTGTTTGTTTGTTTCGAATAGGCTCAGAAACTACTGGACCGATTTGAAAAATTATTTTTCCATTAGAAGCCGACATTGTCCCTGATGAACATAGGCTACTTTTTTAATTTTTTTTTTTTTTTGTTTCATGTGTGTTTTAATGTTTCCGAAGCGAAGCGAGGACGGGTCGCTAGTTCTTTATAAATTAAAAATAATTAATTAAAAATGTTCTGATTTTTACTACAGGTACATCAATACTAATATATAAATCGACAGTGGTTTTTACGGATGTTCCGTTATAACTACTAAACCATGCATCCGATTAACTTGGTATCCATATAGAAAATCATGTACTTAATGGATAGGCTAATATTTATATGAATGTTGGACACCAGTTGCAGAGGCGTAAATGATGAGAATCTTTGTGGGGGTGAGAAATAATGATGTTAATTTTAAATGGCCAGCGAAGCAGACGGGTACAGCAGCTAGTCGTGTAATAAAAATCAAACCCGCAAAAATTATGATTTGCGTAATTACTGGTGGCAGGACCTCTTGTATTATGATAAAACAGTTATGTAATCCTTGAGATACTACTGTTCCCATCCACCCATGGAAAATGTATCTACCTTGAGCATACCCATTTTGACCTTCTTCTGTTAGCTTTGGATGAAAACTAAAAAAATCTGTTTTGTAAGCCAATGTAAATACAATATAACAATCTATGTTATCCTAATGAAACCTTTCAGCTATTGCGTTTACATAGAAAACTAAAATGGGATATATGCTAAAAGGTTTAAACGTTAATGAGAAACAAACAACATGCGAACAATGTTTAAGCGATATAAACATGTTCATAAACGTTGACTCGCAAAATTATTTACGCAAAGCCCACGTACTAATTGACAGGAAAGAACTAACTAAACGAGTTGGGTGTTCCATCGTAAAACAAAAACTATATACGGTGAGATATTTAAACATACTTATCTTGGTTGTACAAGACTTCTGTGGTAGCACATTATGTATTTACATTTCAAACTGATAAGCTCCTTATTATAACAGACTTTGTCAGTTGGCTAAGGATAAAGCCAAAATGTCAAACCGAAATATTTCATTGCTATGCTTACTTAAAATTTTCTCTGAAATTTTCGAGTCATCTTGATCTTAAAGTGAGTCGCCCGGTTTTTTTTAATGAGTGACCGAGTCCTCTGCCCACTTAGTGTAAATTTACCGCAACCCCAAAGTTCCAATTGTATTCTTTAATATTTGTCCTCCCTCCCAACTAGAATACTTCGCAGTAGAATAGGCAGCATGGCGGTACCTACTCATACAGGCTCACATAATACGCCCCGCCGCCGGTAATGGCAGTTTGCGATCCGATATGCCGGTATACTCAAATATGAAACCAGGCCTTTGTTATGTGTTCGAGTGAAACTAATTAACTTTAAAAATATATATATTATTATGTTACTTTAACTCAACGAAGTCAAGAACAGAAAATGTAACAAAATTTCACCTCACATTCACCTAATTTGTATCACTTTGTTACCAACACTCTCGCACTCGTTACGTTTAATTCAATTTACAGAAACAGTAAGTAGTATGTTCCTTTGCTTATATCAGCCTTTTGGAGGCGGTCGCCCACATCTTCAATTACGTTATTCGATAAGGGAATTATTTATGATCTTCGGGCGGTCGCTTCTATCGAATTAAAATTCATTGTTTCTCTTATCCTGAAAACGAAAGATATACCGAGGTCGCGAGATATCTTTGCTTTATCTCCACGACAGGAATAGGCTTTTAAAGAAGAGGGTTTGATAGCGAATGGGGGAAACAATTACGTGACCTCTCCAAATTCCGAACCGATTCGTCCGCCTGATCTATTTGTTTCAAAAGTTAACTTTAGAGGCGCTATATCGGATTTCTTGAATGGTATATCTGGGGCTATTCGTTTTGATTATTGGGGATTAGATGACTATAGATGATAAGAAGTTTTATTGCTATTGGGTGTCTCGTAAAGCGGTGATAGGGGTTTTATGCTTTAGGACTATATCAAGGTTTGGTTGTTCATTAAGTTCAAGTTAAAATAAGAAATGAGAACTCGAAAAATTGATGTCACGTAATAGGCAAATTTATCAATGAATATTCTTTTTGAAATTATAGTTCAATTATTTGTACATTGTTTGTTGGTGATCCTTAATTTTTCTTATCTAATGTAAAGGTTTGTAAGCCTGTTTTTTGTAATAGAACAAAATGAACAACGCCATTTTTGCTTACGGCCCATCAGGAAGATGATCAGAAAATTATTCTGGACAATAATAAAGCTGTCGGAGTAAAGACAGAACGTCAGACCTGACTGACCGGTACTGAGATACTTTAAGACCCCCGTGATGCAAGGCTTGATATTTCATCAGCTCGTATCAAAAAAGCCCCAATGTAGTCAAAGGGCAATATCCTTCCCAATTTCAGTCACAAAAGTAATCCCGAATATCAATGGCAAATAAGATATTAGCCGAATGCTTTTGTGAATGACCATCTATTTCTATCTGTAATCATATTAAATCTCGTTTTATCTTTCGAGTATTGTTTAAAAAAAAAAGAAACCCATATCTGTTCCTAACTCTATGACAAAAGCTAAACAACATTCGCAACAATCTGGTCCAAATGCAAAAATGCGCTTCCTTTTTTAGTTTCACAGTTATATGTGAAATGTGAAGTTCTTACGTTACGAGTTCGTAATATGATAAATATGCGCATATTGTATATTGTATGGTAAACTGGCCTCAAATAGTACGAGATGCATTCGTTTGGTACACGGTGACCTCTGCACCGGGCGACAGGATCGGATACATTACCCGTTTTATTATTCAAACGTGTGTTTCAAAATAGAATACATTTTCCTTGTTACACGATGTGTACATGTAACGCAAGAAGACATATATTTTGGAAGTACATTAATTCAGTTGATAAAAACTAAGCGGTTGCTAGGTTTGGAGTCGGAATATGTATATTAGAACTTTAAATGTTTTTTTTTTTTTAGATGGGTATACGGATACCATAGACACCAATAATGTAAATACAGCAACCCCACCTTGAGATATGATTTCTAAGTCTCAGTTCTGTAGGTAGGACAATGGTTCCCCTACCCTTCAAATGGGAAAGATTTATACCTTCGCGCTAGAAGTAGGCAGGGTAACTACCCATGCGAGCTTATAAGACGCCCTGCCAATAACAAGGCTTGTTTCCATTGGTTTATTTGAAAGTTTTTTTTTAAATCGAATTTAGTTAGTTTTTTTAACGGAATTCTTATCAGTACGAAGTCACCCAAAATATCGAGAAACTCTCTAAGTTGATATTAATCAATAAAAATTTTAGGCATTTAAAAATTATGAAACATCAACATGCTGAGAATAGATTCCAAGATCTGCCTCGACTGCGTTTTATTAAAAGACTTAATTTCATCCGGCTCGCATTACCGGTAAAAAGCATCGAACGGTAATGTTACAAGAACTAATGTATCTATTTGTAATACATCCGGTAACATCCGGCTTCTGCAGCAGCTGTGAGCTGAAGTTGAATAATTCGCTTTAACATTGCTTCAAGAACTTTTGCGACGCGTTCATATAATAAATGCTTTCAAGTTTATTTTGTTTCTAAGATTATTCAGTCATTTACAGTTTTCTTGGTAGCGATGTTTGACGGCGAATAACTTATAAGAGAAGTTTATTTTTTATTTCCCTCTTGTTATTAAATAAACACTTTTATTTATTTATTTTTTATTACTTAGATGGATGGACGATCTCACAGCCCACCTGATGTTAAATGGTTACTGGAGACCACAGACATCTACAACGTAAATGCGCCACCCACCTTGAGATATAAGTTCTAAGGTCTCAAGTATAGTTACAACGGCTGCCCCACCCTTCAAGCCGAAACGTATTACTGCTTCACGGCAAAAATAGGCAGGGCGGTGGTACCTACCCGCGCGGACTCACAAGAGGTCGGACCACCAGTATAATATGTTTTATTATAAATTAGCTTATCTATTGCTTTATTCCAAATATATTGTCAAAAATTAATTCTGCCTAAGAGATTAGGACAATAGTATGGTTGCATCGCTAGGCCTGCTGAGCACACAGAGTGCCCTATTATTGCAGGCATGTGACTTCAAAATGTTATTAATTTAAGACAAAAATAATAGTTAAACAGCTCATTAATTCAGTTAGGTACGTAACTTTTTTACCTACCTTACTACCGTACGCTCGAAAGCATACGTTCATTTTAGTTGGTCACAGTAGTTAATGGACATCTTACCGCAGATAATTATTTTTAATCCTTGTTTTAGTCGAGTCAAAAAAGTTATTGATCTTTTGTATTGCTTTTTTACTAGTATTTAAGATGATCTACGCAAAAAAGGACAGGTCAAGAGATTAATTAATGAATCTAAATTGCAGCCACTATGGACTCCGGTGTCCACTTAGAACCAAGAGGGGTCAAAAGTAACCTGCGAACCTAATTCGTATAAAAGCTCATATTTTCTGTATAGTGCTACTTTTGCCGAAATATACAGAAGATATAACCTATCTGGTTAAAAGTGGATATTGTCTTCCATAGACCAGGCAATAAACACAGATTTCTTATTTCCATTACCTAAGCTGATAGCCTTGAGAGGCTATTTCAGCGTAACCTTTACTAGTAGGGGGCTCAAATCGGAGTGATGCTAATACTGACCCTAGCAAGAGCAGTGCTTCGGAGAATCTACCACCGGATCGGAAACACGACCCACTGAGAAGATCCGGCGAGAAACTCAGTCGGCTGTGTCTATAGGCTAATTCGCTCGTCGAGCCCTTCGTCGCAAGCGAGGGGTTCGAACACAGATGGAAGGGACAGCTAGGACATGGCTAGGTTCCTTGAGCTTCATTTGAAGAATGACAAGTCGTCGCTCCGGGATAATGTACGTCCCTCTTACAGCTAATTCCAGACAGATGATCGTTAGAAAAGCACAAAACGAAACCTAAGTGATTCCAGGTAAAACTAGTGAACTCTACTACGATGGGTTTTTTTTTATTGCTCAGTATGGAGGACCAGCTCACAGCGCACCTGGTGTTAAGTGGTTACTGGAGCCCATAGACATCTACGACGTAAATGCGCCCCCACCTTGAGATATAAGTTCTAAGGTCTCAGTATAGTTACAGTTACAGTACAGTTAGTATAGATGTAGAGTAATATGACTGTAAAAACAGACTTAGAAAGAGTTAATTTCTCCTACGCAAAATTGACTTTAGAATCAGTTACGGTCAGTTTAATTTTACGTGTTTTACTCGTTATGTGTCTTTGGTTTTGTTTCAAAACTTTTTTGTAAATTTTGTTAATTCACGGACTCGAACTCCGACGTCGATAAGTGGTGGATGGTTGGACCGGAAGGCGAGTTCTTTTTCCCGCAAAATCTCGAGTGGCCTGCAAAATGTTCCCGAATTGACTTTCCTCTTTTTAAGGACGCTCTGATATTTTCTGTTCGCCTTTTTATGAAGTTTTGAAGTACCCAGTTCAGTTGTAGCCTTATTGTTTATATGAAACGAGGTATTTCGCTAATTAGACGTCTGTGCTATAAGATTGTATTTTATTCATAACTTGCAATTTTTGTATAAAAAAAGGAAATAGATCACATATTTGTGATATTATGTTAAACTAAACGAATTATGCCAATTGCCATTTTGACATATAAATCAATTATATAATTTAGATACACAGCATTGTTACGAAAATACGTTAGTGTTTGACTTTTACCAATAGAAAAAGTAAAAACAAATATCTATTTTAAAATATAGAACAACATAACATCACTAAGTTAACCGTCGTATAAATTTAAATTAACTATTTTATACTTACAACACTGTCTAATCTATTACACAATACACAAAAAAACAGTTAATCCAAACAATCACAAAATTTTCACTTCGCGTCAATACAAATTTTAAATTTCGCGCCAAACGAACCGCATGCGACACAACCTTCCCAGATACCGGCCGGGAAGCAACTGAGATCGGCTTGGTCCTCTTGGCTCGCAGTCTAGACGAGGGCTGTGTGCGACGCGGGGGACAAGGGCAAACCAACCCCGGCGTAGATTAACCAAGAAAAACTATTTGATAAATACAGAAAGCTCACCTAATTCGGGGAAAACTTGTTGGTTGGTTCTTGGTAATTACTCACAATTAGAAGTCTCTTTTCTAACATAACTAATGTGAAATTTATGAGATAACGAATGATAAGTTTTTTGTTCCACCGGAAATCTTTAGTAAGCAGTTGGGCTTAATAACCTGGTATTAGGAAACAATAATAGCTAATACATCAAAGCATTTAATGCATTTCATTCTTTCTTAGATTTCTACCACTTATTCGACATACTTTTCCTTTTTTATGATTGAAAGATTACTGGTGACCCGAAGGCCTTTTCAGTTTCACCAGAAAAGGTGGGTGAGCAAAGATTCAGTCAGGAGGGGTGGTATTTGCTAACAGCTGCCCGAGCGCCTCGGAAGGAGACCTAGCAACTCAAGAGCAACTGCTTCGCGAATGAATCTACTACTGGATCGGAATCGCGACCCTCTGAGAAAATCCGGCGAGAAACTCAGCGGGCTGATGCATGGGTTAGGCTGCACGTCGACCTCTTTGTCGAGTTCGAGTTCTATACCGGGGTATCGAAGCCTGCTCCTAATGTTAAAGCTGAAGGCGTATAATGCAAATATATTGGATCTGATGGATTCGTAAGGACATGATCGACCTAACTCTAAGCCTTTATGCCCAATCCTCATAAATTACCATGTTAGCTTATTCCAAGGTAATGTCAACCGTAAATCCATTAATTAGGAATACGAAATTAGACCATGTTCCTAACTATTGTTTTGAAACAACCAGTGACCATAACTCCAAAGTGACAGTTCATGATACGTACCGTGTCGACGACGTAATTTTATACTAGGCTTTCAACCCAACTGGACAACGAAATCATCGATTTGGGTCACAAATCGTGAAACTGGCAGCTGAACATGCCACATGGAGGTGGCCTCCTCGACTAGCTTTGAACATGGCTCCAACAGAGTAGACAGCCGTTTGATTATGTAATTGGCATTGATGATGTCGGTGAGCGACGATCCCTTACTATAAAGTTAGAAGTTTAATCGACAATGGAAATAGAAAAGAAGTCTTTTTTTTGCTTAGAATTTTGCGAACGAGCACACGTCCCACCTGGTGTGTCCGTGTATTCCTAACTAGTTCCCGTATCCTAAGTGCTTACCGGAGCCCATAGACATCTACAAAGTAAATGCCGTCACCGATCTTGAGACATGAGTTGTAAGGTCTCAGTTTTAACAGTACAACGGCTACCCCACCCTTCAAACCGAAACGTATAACGTCTCAAGGCAGAAATAGGCAGGGTGGTGGTACCCACCCGTGCGGACTCGCAAGACTTCCTACCACCGGTCCTATCAAATTTATAATAAAAGGGTTCATTCGAACAAAATTCGGATATTAAAAGTATTTCAGGAACAAATTTGGCTTTTTCTATTTACTAATCTATAACCGTTTTAATTCAAATAAATAAGGGTTTTTTTTAACATAATCTTACCAAAACAAACATTACATTTTGACCTCGTTTTGATACTAAAATACTGTTAATTGTACTTACTTTAAATGTACCAAATCGGTTAGAAAATCTATTTTACGTCTTCATTCGAGGCCAAGTACCTAAACAGCGAGTTCTAAAAACACCATTTCATAATATGGTAATGCTTATTACTAGTCCATTTCGTAGTGAATGGGTAATAGAATTCAAATTTTCTATTAATAAAATGTCTGCATCAGCGCACTGGAAATCCAAAATAGGGTTGTCAGATTTCATGTTACACGTTCCTTTTCACAATATGTGTGAATTTGGAATGAAAGTATATATAATACTAGCGACCCGCCCTTGCTTCGCTTCGGAAACTGTAATTTATTATTGATTTCTCCACTATTTAATGGATGTTATTATACATTCAATCATTCTATCTATTAAAAAAAACCGCATCAAAATCCGTTGCGTAGTTTTTAAGATATAAGCATAAATAGGGATATAGGGACAGAGAAAGCGACTTTGTTTTATATTATGTACTAATTAACTATAAACAATTTAAATTCTTTAAATATATTCACAGATGATATACCAGGCAAAAAAGATGAATAAAATCTTCAGTCGTAAAAGCATTTGCTGTAATCATTAATGAAGCCTTGATGATTTGATACTTTTGTTTCGTCCGATTTAAACAACTTTATAGTTACTTGAATCTTTTAATTGACATTAAAATATTAAAATAACGCTTTGGTATTTCACCTCCTTAATGAGTTTAGGTGGATAAATAAAAAAACGTAATTCGGAAAAAAGTAAATTCAACAATACACATCGCGAACCCTAATCGAGAATAATCCGTATTGATCTAGTTTAAATTTAGTACAGTATGTATACTAAAACGGGAACTCGGAGACTTATGCGGACCGTAGAATTGTAGACTTCTGATTGACTGTGCATTTTCCATGCAGGCTCTGATCTTGACAATTCAATACTAATAATTACTTATTTAGAATTATTAATAAGTGTAATACATCAATATTGCTTTTAATTCATAAATTCATTGGCAATGAATTTGAGGTTCACCCGTTGAAAATTTGATTTAACAGTATAGATATTAGTTTATCAAGACTTTAGAAAACAATGATAATTTACAAAATTCACAAAAGGGGACTAAAGAAAATTCAATTATTACCAATTACATATTATATATTTATTTTTTATATTTCTATTTTATAATATTATATCAAAATCACTTAAAAATATCGCTTTTATGTTTGGTGAAACTCAAAAGAGAATACTATTATTTTGTTAACATAGAAAACAGATATATTTAGTTGAGATTTCAGCCCACTTGATGATATTTGTTATTAGGGTCGAGAGGGTACCTAACGTCAAGCCAAGAGGATGTTTCTCGCTAAGACATATTTAAAACCACGTAGAAAGCATAAAAGGTAAAAAAGAAGCATAGTGCTCGAGAAATATCGAAAAGCGGTGTTAATTACAAAGCATGATACCCATAATGGTCTCTAATAACGGAGTTCCAACGAACACTCCTAATTCAGGTAGATTAAATGGTCTATGCTCCAATTCCAGATGGTGTTATAATAAATAAAGATCAAGACAAAAATCCCAATACGATAACACAAATAGAACTAAAATATGTCCATATACTAAGAAGTTATAAACTCTCATATCCAATCTAAATAAAAGTAGTATAAGTACAAACATATCATAATACTGCTCTCAATCGCACCTCCAAGTGATAAAGGTAACAGAATAAAATAAGAGCACACAGACCGTGTATACCAAATATCTGGAACAAAAATGACTGAGAAGTACTGATACCGAATCCCGTGGCACGTGAAAGGCCTTCACAGTACTTATCACCAAACATCGAGGGTATAATAATAATTAATTGTTTTCTTTTTTTTCCCTACCTAACCTGATGATCTTGAGAGACCATTTCAGCGTAGCCTTGACAAGTAGGTGAGCTTACGGGGCTCAAACATGACGACGTTGCTAACACTAACCCTAGCAAGAGTAGTGCTTCGCAGAATATACCACCGGATCGGAAACGCGACCCACTGAGAAGTTAATTGTTCGCATGTTCCAATACAGTATGAAATCATATTTTAAAACGTTGTCTTGTTTTAAAAATACAATTCTTTGACTATTTACATATTATAGCCACCGATTTCGTACTATCACGTTTAAAAATTACAACAGGATCAATGTCAATGTCTTTGATAATACGGGATGCGGGTAAAATGACAAATAGATCAACGTAAAAACTAGTGGCACTGAATAATTGAGTCGCAATGATACAGCATTTCTACTGACGCATCGGATAATAACTGTTGGAATTGAAAACACACACGTATTAAATTCGATACGGAGTTTCCCAGAGATCAATCCTCAATATTATTCAATGCTATCAACAATATTCATAATTCTTTATTTATTATGGTTCTAATATACTGTAGATATCTCAGGAGTTATAATATATGCATAAGCAATTGTTTGCAGTACCATCGTTGAAAACATCTAGGCTGCGATAGGAAATTGAGGCTGACTTTATTTTGTGATATATATTCCAAGAAGGCTGCTCGGAGAATACTCTAGGTTTAATTCGACATTTCTCTTTCACAAATACAACAACTGATGGTAGGACCTCTTGTGAGTCCGCACGGGTAGGTACCACCACCCCGCCTATTTCTGCCGTGAAACAGTAATGCGTTTCGGTTTGAAGGGTGGGGTAGCCATTGTAACTATACTGAGACCTTAGAACTTAATCTCAAGATGGGTGGCGCATTTACGTTGTAGATGTCTATGGGCTCCAGTAACCACTCAACACCAGGTGGGCTGTGAGCTCGTCCACCCATCTAAGCAATAAATAAAAAAATTGCCTACAGCGCGTATCCCCACTGACGCACAGATAATTCGGAATTATTTTTATTATTATTTTGTATATGGGCGATAGTGATGATCACTATTATTCCTATTTCTGTGACCAAACATTATTCGATCCGCTGTGAACAGACAGCATTAGAACTTCAACATTCTGCGCTCTTGGCTACTCGTGTATGTTTGAATTTCGAACAATATACATACGTTATTAAAAAAAATCTTATCCATTGATTAAATATTATTTTGCTGGAAATGATTCGTTATTTTTGACACAGTTGAATTTCAAAAGGCAAAATATATGAGAGAGTATTTCTTAGACTAACTCCATCAATAGGCAAGGAGACGGATGAGACGACGAGAGCGGTGATTGATCCAGTTTTGTTAATTCATGATAGTTTAAGATTTAAGATTAAGTAATGAAACATGAGTACAACAACAAACCGAGAATTTTCAAGCAAAAAGTTGTACAGACATTTCGGCTTCAAAATTTAATAGGAAAAGCGGTGCTCGAGCCTCCGCGGAGGACGGATCGAGCTGCAGCTTACAACCCTCGATGTTAATTTCCACAGCGTTAAGCCGTGAAGAATTTCAATTTCGTATCACGTATGTCGCCGTCGTGTTTTTACTGTAGATTTTCTGTTAAAATAAATAAGCTGTTTATTCGGTTTTGAATTAATATTAATTGAAATAGAATGTATGCTGCTTTCCACAATGAAGAACATTTTTTTTATTGTTTAGACGGGTGGACGAGCTCACAGCCAACCTGGTGTTAAGTGGTTACTGGAGCCCATAGACATCTATAACGTAAATGTGCCACCCACCTTGAGATATAAGTACGTATAAAATATAATATAAGTAAGTAACTACTGGCATTGCTGAAGTCCATGGACGACGGTAACCACTCACTATCAGGTGGGCCGTATGTTCGTCTGCCTACAAGGGTAATAAAAATAAATAAAAAACTCCTCGAGGCTACTAGTAACATGTAGGGAGCTTGTTACAACAAATTGGCAACAATCAAGCATTAAGCCAAGCTAAAGGCTTTGACCTAAGATCTAAAGCTCCATATTTAACTCCAATAGGCAGTAATTTACGTTCGCCTATTTCCTTTTACCGTGAAACGAAACTCAATTGCATCGAAACCCGATCAAACGAATTTTATCGAAAACAAGTTTCAACAGAATCCGAAAATACTTTCGAGATAAGTGACCACCCGTCTGTAGTGTTTACAGGACAACTCTGGAACGCTTCCAAAGTTTCACTGCGGCCTCATTAACGGGGCTGTGTTAATACAGAGTGCTCGTGAAATCTTTTAAAGACTACTGTTAACTCCGGAGAGCCACTTCCTTAGAAAAGGTAGATCATTATTTACGTTTTAATTTAAGTCACAGCGAGAGGCTTTTGTCAGCAATTATATTGATTATATAACTATATGGTCACCCAATTTGTAGTTCAAATTTTTTTTATAAAAAAGAAAGACTTTTATTAAGAAGAAAAAGAAAGAATAAGACAATTTATTATCACAGATACCCAATTACGATAAAGGACACACAGCGTGCATATTGATTCGTATATAGTCTAAATATTTTTATTCAACTATTAAATCAATATAAGTAATAGTCAAAAGACAGATATATTCCTTATTCAATAATCACAATTTCTAAAAACAGTAACGAAAATCATTTATTTTATCGACCGGCAACTTGTTTCAAAAAGAGAATTAACGATCCCACATCGATTATATTTCACGATCGAGCACAACACTTTATCGAAACCCGAACTTCATTCCGTATCGATACGTATCGTCTATAATAAAAATATACATCTGCCTTTGACAAAGGGAGTATTTGTGATGGTCACTCATTGTTCAACGCAAACCATTTACAATAGTAGACATCACAGATCACCGTACTACAATAGTTCGCTTTTGTATGGTACGGAAAAGCAGAAACTATTTCGTCGTATATTTTTTGACATCAAAAGACACAGACTAAAATTATTTCATAGTCCAAAATTTTAAACGGCAAGATTTACCTGCGTGTGAGCTTCATATTTGGATAGTGATATTCCGTGTTACGCGTAGGTTGAAGCCGTTTTATTTTGACAAACGGACGTGAATTCCCTTTGTTGTCTTTAACGCGATATATCAAACTGTGACATGTGATTTTGTCACTAAAAAAATGTGTTTTTGTGGAGTTTTTTGAGGTACAACAATGAACTTGGAGTCATTGTAAAAGTAGTGGAGGAGACGATTATTTTCGCCATGATTTAGTGCCTCTGGGATTTCATTCAAGCAATATCGTTGCCTATCCTCTATCAAAGAAAAAAAATATAGTCGAAAACATCGTTTTCGAAATCAATTTATAATCGAAACCATTATGTGATTCGTTTAATGCGATAATTTATGAGTTTAACCATCGAATTTGAATGTGCGACCACCCGTCAGCCGACACCTTACTAACGATGATTCTGGTCGACAATACCGGGAGTACAATGCAAGGAATAACGACTTTCCGAGACCGTGTGCATTGATACTGCATTGCCGGACTAAACAGCCAAAAACAAAAGACGAATATAAATCACTACCCTGTACCCCACGCGATTCAATTCTAAAATACTCCGTCGAAATTACATTAAAAAAATCAAAAATGCACCTTAAGTCCGTGCAGTAAGACAGATGTCGTTAAAATCGAGGGAGTAAAATAAAATTGTATTGACACAACCACTTCGATGTAAACAATGGCCGCTTAGTACGATGTTAGCATGATTTAAACGACCGCTGTAACATAATCATTGCCTTATTGTTTGGACGACAATTCCTAAAAATAGACGGTGTACTCAATAGAGCACCGCTAGAATGAAAAGACAAAATATTTTTACCGCGATGCGTGACTGATTGAGTTTTACAAAAGTTCGGGGTCTGGTCCGGTCCTTTGTGCTTTTTCACAGATTTTGTCAAAAACTATTTAACAACGTAACATTGTCATGTTGTAAATCAATCTTCAAAGCCTTGTAATAATGACGAAATTAGCAAGCATCGTACATTTTGTCCTCTACAAGTTTATCATATTATCATACTTGGTTCAAAATACAAATAAGACAGTTTCAACTGTTTCACCAACATGGGTAAGTACCAGCATCTCCGCTCTGATTTTAAGAATGAAAATAATAAATAATAATATAATAATATTTACTAACAATCACGCCACGTTAACTGGTCCCGTGATAAGTTCGTAAAGAACTTGTGTTACAGGAACCAGATAACGGAAATAAATGTAAGAATTTTTATTATACACATATGTACATATATTTAATATGCATCCATAACCCTGGAAAAGACATTTATATTTATCATACAAATATCTTCCATTGGCGGGATTCGAACCCGCGACCCCCTTGTGTAGTGACCATATCACTTACCACTACACCAGAAGGCCGTTAAAAATACTTTTTCATCGCTCGGAAAAGTAAGAGGCTATGACACTTTAAGAATGCTACCACCGCGGCGCCGCCTTAAACATAACATTGAAGTCTCAATCGTAGATGCATCGCCTATGCTATCGTCTCCACTGAGATGCATCAACGCTTGATACCAAAATTGCTTATAGTGAGAGTACGTACATGACAAGGACAATCCGTTTAAAACAAATAATTAAAGGTTTTGAATTTATTTCACCACAGGGTTCGATTTGACTTTTGGTCAGTGTCATCATTTTTTATCCGTACTACCCAGCTCATGAATGAACTTCTCCACCACGGGGCAAAAACATTTTTCAAACGGGATTGGAAGAGATTATGGTTTGGCTATGGCCCTGATATTGTAAACGTCCATAAGTGACGGTAATAACTACTTTCCATTAGAAGAGGCATAAGTTCGATGAAAATGAAAGATCAACAATTCACTCAATATAATCGTATTTCAATTAACCAAATACAATGAAAATTAACACTTAAAGTAAAGCCATGAAGAACAATTAAGAGTAATTAATTCATGTAGGTACTAATTTCTATCGGTTGGGATCTAAAGTTAAGTCGTAAATTCGTCTGACCGCAAACTCACCGATTTTCGATTGCTCTTACCACAAGCTTGCATTAGAAGTTGGAATGTCTATTGTGTAAATTAACTAGAATCATAGCATTTAAATCCATTACTTTAGTGTTCTTTGAAATAAGCTGGAAACGTGGTTTATATATAAAGAGAACTAAATGAAGCTTAAAAGCGATTTTATTTTACAATGTTCTTAGCGCTTAGAATAAATCTTCTTAATAATCGGAGTTGAAAGAAAAACGTCTATTGAAATTACTCAGGTGTCAACTTTCGTACATTGATGGTACTAGGACATAAATCATTATTGAAGTGTTGATAATAACTGTACTTGTTTTCATCACCATTGGCTGATTGTTAAGGAAGACATACAGTCCAAACATACAGAGGTCATATCAGTCCAGATCACCTGTATTAATCTATTTAGTTCTCAATTAGCCAATCGTAGGAGTAACACCCTCATCCCATTTTATCCTAATTATCTTCCTCGGCTGTTTGATAATGGAATCCAATCTGGGCCAAATATTGGCTTGCCTTCGTAAAGATAAAAATCAATTAGAATAAAAAACCACAACTTCAAGCAACATAACGTGGTAAAGGTATACGAAATAGCTAATATAGTTGGATAGCCACCCCATTCTAGACAATTTACGTTGGGGAGCGTT
The DNA here is from genome assembly GCF_030267445.1 of Bombyx mandarina. Classification (NCBI taxonomy): domain Eukaryota; kingdom Metazoa; phylum Arthropoda; class Insecta; order Lepidoptera; family Bombycidae; genus Bombyx; species Bombyx mandarina. The sequence goes on along the minus strand of NC_143220.1, from coordinate 13,221,561 downwards.
GCTGTTAATCTAATTGACGCTTTTACGTTCGCTTCGTTGCTTCCTTGACCTTCGTAAATGCGTTTTGTATGTTCAAAATTGTCTGGTCTACACTTTACTATACAGAAGGTTGAGTAAATGCACACAGGTGGGCTTAGTTTGAATGATCGAACATGTTGGTTGGAGTATTTTTATTGCTGTTTATCGTTTCATTTAAGTTCCGTCCAGTTTTTTCCGGTTCCATCCAGTAATTTCCATTCCATTTGTTAGTATTTTTGTCTGACAATGAAGAATCATTCAAAGACACAAACACTAACAATTTAGCTTAGCAAAGCATTTTGTTCTACAAAAAAACAATACCAGACTAAAGTTAGAGCTTAGTTACTTATAGTCGTAATTCCCCAAATCACATAACATTTCTGTTATCTGTGATGGGCATATTCATTTCCAACCTGGTGTTAGGCGGTTACCGAAATTCGCAAAGTGGATTTAATTATCCAGCTTCGTAATCCCAGAGGGTATGTTTGTTTCACAGGTTCTACTACTTGTAATCACTACGATCGAAACAACTACTATTCAGGACATCAAGTTTCGACTTAGGGAGCTAGACAGGAAAATTTTAAAAAATCTGCTTCTAGAGGCGGACAAAATAATAACAAAGGATTCAGGAATCGGGATCACATATTATTATTTATGACCAAAACAATAACTTATTAAAGTAAAGGTTATTTAGCCCCCTAAAAAGATTTCGTATTACGCATTAAATCGTGACGGCTCCAATAAAGAAAATTAGCATCACAATATCGAAACCCGAAAAACAATCGTTAAACAATCGCAAAACCAAACAAAAATAAAGCAAGGGCTGAAACATTGAAATTGAAACAAACATCTATTACCGGAATCATCTAACACGCAAGAAAACCTTAGTAGTTTCGTGCAACATTTCTTTTGTGACGACCCCAACAATGCGTAGGTTACTCATCGCATGACATTCCAAATTAACACATCGTCCCGATCCTTGTTCACTAACAGTACACACGTACGAAATTACTCAGGGAAGTTTCTGGTTATAACTAAATACACAACTTCTGTGGTGATAATTAGAACTAATTTCTGACACGAGCTGGGTAGCTCGCTGGTTTTTGATGAAATTATTAAAAGAATAACATTTCTGGAGTTCCTTACGCGAACTGGTTGTTGGTTGTTTCGAGATAAAATTACTAAAAGAATACCATTGATAAGTGAAGAAAAAAGCCGTCAAGACTATGACTTGTCTGAAGAAAGGAAAAAAAAGGATTCTAATACCGATTTTAAATGGCATGTGAACTACTTTTTTATTGCTTAGATGATTGGACGAGCTCACAGCCCACCTGATGTTAAGCGGTTACTGGAGCCCATAGACATCTACAACGTAAATGCGCCACCCACCTTGAGATATAAGTTCTAAGGTCTCAGTATAGTTACAACGACTGTCCCACTCTTCAAACTGAAACGCATTACTGCTTCACGGCAGAAATAGGTAGGGCGGTGGTACCTATCCGTGCGGACTGACAACAGGTCCTACCACCAGTAATTACGCAAATTATAATTTTTGCGGGTTTGATTACACGGTGTTATTCCTTCTCTGTGGAACTCAATCGTGAACATTTGTTAAGTACGTATTTCATTAGAAAAATTGGTACCCGCCTGCGGGATTCGAACACCGATGCATCTCTAGATACGAATGCATCGGACGTCTAATCTTTTAGGTCACGACGACTTCAAACTATAAATTGTTTTGCAAAAACTGGTACGAACTTCACAAAAAATAACTTTCAAGGTGCTGTAAGAATCGATGCTTCTGACGATGCGATGCCGTGAGAGGTCGTGAGATTATTTTTTGCGACGTAGGCTGCAAAAGTACAAGTTGGAAAATATCCGAATAGCGTGCGAAGAGCGCCCGCAGACACACGCGATCATATTTCCCTGGCAGGGTGGCGAACGAGAAAGCCTTGCTTATAATTTAGTGGCACGCTTCGGGATAGCTAAGTCTGTCGTAATAAAAATTCATGGTGTGAGGTGTAACGTGACAAATTGCTTAGCACATACAGTCTGCATAGACGTACAAAGAAAATAGCATTTGCGGTTTTTATCTTTTCCGAAATGCTTGTTAAATATTTTTATTTTGTGTGTGTTTAAAGAAATTTTACATTTAACTTAAAAGGTGACTTTCCTAATTGTGGTTTACTACAAATAGCATATAGACGAAATCTTATATAAGCAGTCACATACTGAGATTTACAGAGTTCGTCACGTCATAAGCGTTTGTCGCGAATCTCCTATTCAATAGCTGAACCGTATTTAATTTAAAAAAAATGAAAGGATCGCTGCGTCCTTTTTATTTACAAAGAAATCCGGTATGCGGTGATACCATCCGATTTGACAATATTTTCAGAGCAAGACTTCTGTTCAACCCATAAGCACAGCCTACTGAGTTTCTAGTCGGATCTTCTCAGTGAGTCGCGATTCCGATTCGGTAGTAGATTCTGCAAAGCACTGGTCTTGCTGGTGTTAGCAAATTCACTTAGGTTGAGCCCGCGAGCTTAACCACCAGACCGCGCGAAGCTCAAATAGTCCCTTAGGCTACCAGCGAACAGTTAAGAAAAAACATTTTCGCTACAAAATAGAAACAGTAGAGACCTAAACAATAAGGTACTTAGTGTACTCGTACCGAACGCTACGACTATGTAGCGGTGCAAATCCCGCATGTAGGTACCCAATTTTGTAGTGAAACGGCAAATTCACGAATTGTTTCCACGTTGAAAGAGTCATAAAGTCAAATCCGCAAAAATTGTGACTGGCTTAATTACTGGTGGTGGGCCGTTTGCTCACACGGGTAAGTACCATCATCTTTCCTGTTTCTGTCATTAGGTACACAATTTAGACTTAGACCTCACGGTGAATGCCTGCCCTCGACTCCAGGTCCAACCAGCTTTTTTTTATTGCCCTTGTAGGCAGACGAGCATGCAGCCCTGTGTGAGTGGTTACCGTCGCCTATGGACTTCAGCAATGCCAGGGGCAGAGCCAAGCCGCTGCCTACCGCTTAATACTCTCCACAAGCCTCTTATGAAGAAGGACATGTCATAGCGCTCGGGAAACGGCTGACATCATGGGGCCTGCTCATTCAGCCATCCATATAAAAAATACATCGGAAGGTTTTGTACCTAATTGAATACTCGTATAAGCATTTTGAGTGATTCTAAAAGTCATCGATTTGTCTTAATGTACTATCAAACGGTAACGAATTATTTATTCAAGGCAGCAGTCAAGTTCGTAAAGCACCTATTAATCACATTCATCTTTACTCAATTTCCTGAAAGAATCCCTTTCGTCGGAGCATCCGCGGCGCGTTTTTATATCACATTCATAATGTTTATTTTACGCGTTCTCTCATGCCATCAAGAATGAACTTTATCGCACAAGGAATAATGATGATTCCTGCGTGGACTTCAGTGTCGTTCCGAGTTGAGCGGTTCCATTCCTTTCGCCGCCCGTAATAATGTTTGGCGATTTATCAAAACGCAATTACGTAATAGATACTTGCTTGATGTTACTGACGATAAAAAACATAAATTGTTCTATCTAAAATGTCAGTCAAACTGCTAATTTTAATGGCAAAAAACGGAGTAATCTCCTTTTTTTATTGTCCTTGTAGGCAGACGAGTATACAGCCCACCTGATGGTGAGTGGTTACCGTCGCCCATGGATTTCAGCAATGCCAGGGGCAGAGCCAAGCCGCTGCCTACAAAATTTGTGTATCAAATAATTATTTTTGTTTTTTTTTTAATGATTATCCGATTCAGTTGAAACTGTATAATACAGTGGTTACTGGAAAATCAGATGATTTTGAATCTGCCGTATTGAGGAGAGATTCAACAAAATTATAATATGTAAAGAATTGATAAAAGATTTCACAAGCTACAGCGAAGTGTGACCGTGCTCTATTAGTATACTCCATGTCAAATCACTTGACACCCACATGCCTCAGCGAAATCATCCTTGTTTGCTACGTGCGTGGTTGTAGGTTCGAGACTGTGCCTTACCATTGTATCAAAAGTTTTCCTGAAAGTCCGACACGTTAGATACAACCATTGTGTTTTGTATTGGGTATGACAGTATATTCAAAAATTTCAAATCACAGTTAATGACAACGATCTGTGATAAGTTATACGCGATCGCAAAACCATGTTCGTAAAGATATTATTATAAAGATATAATAATTTAGTGACAAAATAAAAAGAGGTATTCGGTCTTCGACAGTCGGGAAATAAATAAATTGAGATGAGATTTTTTCAAAAAAAAAAAAAAATTAACAAATTTAATTTATATTAAAATACATATTACAACAGAAAGATAAAAAAATGACTAGTTCTTAAAAAAATTAATCATAGAGCTTGGAATAAAATCCCCTACAATGGATTGCCTGAGCACTATGACTTCTTCAAATTCTATTTAAACGTTAGACAGTAGCTCAGATTTTTTTATTGCCCTTGTAAACAGACGATAATACGGCTCACCTGACGATGAGTGGTTACCGTCGCCCATGGACATTAGCAACGCCACGGGCAGAGCCATGATATGGCATTGACGATGTAACTCGATTACTGGTAGTTCGTCTGTCTTTAAAAACAATAAACTATGGACCTCAGGATTGATGTCTAATACCATTATGCATAATCTAATGCCGTAAATCAATGATATAGATTTTGGAACTCTTGGAAAATTATTAACCTTAAGATGTTATTATGCAGGTAACGATTTTTTAAATGAAAAATCATTATGCTAATTTTAAATTCGCTTCTTTTTGTTCTTTGTTTTTCTTTTATTTAATAAATAACTGATTCTTATTCAATTAATTTATTTTATTGTTTGATATTTTAATTAATTAACATATTTACTGATTGCATTTAATGTAAATATATATTTTTTTATATTATAATATTTGCACGCCGACCTGGTAGAAACACGCTGTTCTACAAAATAACTATCAACAACTTTGTAAACCGTGTTTTAGCTAATAAAGTTTGATTTAACGGCCGTCTGGTGTAGTGGTAAGTGACATGGTCACTACACAAGGGGGTCGCGGATTCGAATCCCGCCAAGGGAAGATATTTGTATGATAAACATAAAAATGTCTTTTCCAGGGTTATGGATGTATATTAAATTTATGTATGTGTATAATAAAAATCTTACATTTATTTCCGTTATCTGGTACCTGTAACACAAGCTATTTACGAACTTATCACGGGACCAGTTAACGTGGCGTGATTGTTAGTAAATATTTATTTATTTATTTGATTTCATTTGGATTCTCCACGAGAGCGTTGGTTCGTAAAGAACAAGAACTTCTCTGACTCTCGTGGGTCGAGTCAAGTCTTCGTATTATCAAACCATCTAAATATCTGTCTGTTGAACGTAGCCTTCTCATTCCCACAACCAAAGACGATCACAAACAAACGTTGCCTTTGTAACAAAAAAGCACTTCAACAGAATTAAAAATAAACAGAAAAGCGTATCTTCAAACAGGCCGTTACAAGACCCTCCCGATTATTATTCAAATATTATTCTTGGACATCCACTATCCGTATCACTTGTATCAACAGTCCTGAACACGAATTTTAAAAAGACCAACATAATTTACACCAACGCGTTTTTTGTACATGACAATGCTGAATGAAGACGCAACGGATAAAGTCATTTGAATCTATTGTAGTGCTCGAATCTCGGACGATGAGAAAACAATTTGTTCCGGGTTGGAAAGAAATGCCGAGGAAAAATGAGCCTTAAAACTTCTCGTTAAGAACGTGTGTGCTGTTAATAAATTGCTGTTCGTGTGATACAAAGAGGTAGCGATAAAACATAGTCTTATAACAATAGATTGTAACAATAGGTATTATCACCCAAACGTGTGCGACCTTCCTTAGGATATGGTACATCATATTTAACAGTCTTGATATTAGTTTCGAAGGTAGGCGTATGGCTAATCTGGTTGGTGATACGTGGTTACCATGGCTCATCAACATCGGCAATGCCAACAACCTACACTGTTTTTAACAGAACAGGTAAATTTCATAATTTTACGTGAACTTAATAAATAACATAAAATTTTGTTAGTTATATCCAGCTTATATCTGTTTCTTTTCTAACATCCTCTGATAAATTCAAATTTCACGATGAGACAAATTTTTCAAATAAAATTTATTTATGAGCGTTGAGTTTCTTTCTTGTAATCATTAATATTTTTATCCAAACGTAATTCCATTTTGTTGTTGCATTAAATTTTGGAAACTTTTATTAAAATTAGAAAATGACTAAAACACATTATCGACTTCAAAAAACTTACGTGAAAATTCCAATAAGAAGTCAAAAACCATCAACAAGTCCATTCACGTTAATTCGTTCAAGCACTGCACTTCAAATCACTGAATCTACTTGAAAACAGCATCGTTTGCAAGTTACGCTCTTCGTGGGCGGAATATTCAGCCGCCCAAAGCGCGTTTGTCCGCACCGACCGCTGAACTAGTACTGAGGGGAGGGCTAAAGCCTCCAGGAGCCTTCCCAATAACAGACGCGCGCATCTTGTACCTTAAACATCGTATATATATGCCTAACTAAAGTTCTAGTCTTCATATGTCGGTGCAATATCGGAAGCAGGTAGAAATGTTTCACAGGGTCTTTAGTTAAAGGGCGCATTTGTGAGTGCTGGAAATCTGGGTGGGTATCATAAAATTTGGGGCTCGAATATCTTGTTTTATAAAAGAAAGTGGCATTGTGTCGAGGGATAAAACAAGTTTCATAAGATTGTTTAAAGTTTCATAAGATTGTTTATTACAAGTGGCCAGTGAAACTAATTCAGTCTTATTTTAAAATTAACAAAAATGCGAAATTGAAACAACGCTATCATTAGAATGAACCGAACTCTTTAATTTGCTAAAATCCAAAAGGCTAATTAATTATTTTCGTCCCATTCACTTTAACATCCTACTTTTGTCTTACGGACCAGAAAATCACTGAAGCGTAGATTTCATTATCTCTGTAAGACAAATGCACTCGCCGTGTCACACGTCCTCAAGTGATATATACATTCGTGAGAAAAGGAAAAATTACACACAATAAAAACTTGAGTTGACGGGAAATTAACGATGTATGAGCTGACAGCACTCTTGTCGTGTGTTTAACATTGGTTACAGAGACCAAATTTTCATTACATTAGTACATTGTGAGAATTTTAATCGTATTTAATTTTGAGAACGAATCATTTTTGATGCAGAACATAAAGGGGTAAATTGCTTCGCAGTATGCCGTGTTTTAACTAAATTTCAATTTTATTGTTTAATGGGAAATGGATCTTTTTTTTAAAGTAAGTAGTAAAAAAAATCATTTCCCAAGCTAAATCGGTCATCCATCATTATTAGATAATTGTCTCAACATAATCATAATTAAAAAAAAAACACGGTGTTCCTGATTTTGCATCTACCGAAGCTAACGGATTTGTATTATGATGTTTTTGTTTCCCTTATAGTACACAAGTTTTAATATTTAAAAAACACATTAAAAAAAGGATTACAGTATATGAATAAGATATTATAATGGAAAGGCTTAATAATAATTTTTCCAGGAGACATCTACATAAATCAGACTTATAGATACAATGCTAATTTGGTGGCGTTGCGACCTTTCCATTCTGAATAAAAGGCTACAAACTATTATAATTAAATAATGTTACTCTGTTAGCTTTCGTATTCGTATTCTCAAGCCTTATCTGCCGTTTTAATGGGGAGGGGTAGCTTATATCTGTACCTTTTTCGCGTTGGAGCATTAACCGTGTTTTCTTTTTTCGTAATGAAATGTTTTTCAGTGTTTAATTCTCTTTCTTTTTTTCCTTTAATGTTCTGTTTAAACCATTAGCATAGAATGTTTTTGTTGATACCCCAAGCGGATTGTGGATTTAACGGCGATGTAATTGAAGTTTTGTGTTAGCATTGTGTGTGTATTTAAAATTAAAAATTGTTGTTTTTTGGTACTAAACTCAGTAGTAGCTTAAGTAGAAATGTAAATTGTTTTATTGTTTTTAGCTTTGTTTGTTTATTCTCCTGTTGATAGTTTTTATGAATTCTGCCTCATGTCTTGAGATAATAATATGTATGTGATCATTGCATTATTACAGATTTTGCTGTATCTTTATACCTTTATACATATACCACCAACATTATATGACGGACATCATATTTAGTGACAACAATGTATTGAATGCACAATTTTTAACGAAAGTTGGTATCTGACCTATATTCAAATGACCCCTAAAGACATGATGCTACGGGGCGTGCTATTTATATTGGCGGTAAAATGTATTATGAATACAACCTTCTTAAACATTTAATCTTCGAAGTAGTCATGTGTTCCGATTTTAAGGAGGAGGGGTATCGCAGCCATTATACAATACCTGACTTCAATCAATGGACAGTGACCGCAGTTGTGGTCACCGACTTGACACTTTCAGTAAAAATGGCGCTTGCCTTAAAGACACGGCTTTACTTCTCCTACCTTAGATTGTAACCGTTTAGTAGTAGCGGTCGACAAACATCGAATAGCGTTCATATGCCTTGTTTTGATATGGAAATGTGATTTACATGTGAACTAAAACTGGGCTTCATTTTCGAGAAAACACAAGTCTTGAACATTTGGTATTATAGAACAAGTTTGAGTAGTCTCATTATTATCCTTATTAAAGAAACAAAAAGGTGTTTGTATAGAAGCGTTTTGGGGAAGCTTATACTCCGAGAGCAACTGGTTCCTGCTGTTGTGGGACTTTTTACCGCCCCAAGAGCAGAGTTAATTCACATTACCTAGAATTACTGTGTTCATCCACAGTACGTATTTTGAAATGAATCCCCCTCCTCGTTAATGAGTGCTATGACAGGTCTTTCTTCAAATGAGGCTTATGAAGAGTTTTTTTTTATTGCTTAGATGGGTGGACGAGCTCACAGCCCACCTGGTGTTTTTTTTTTATTGCTTAGATTGATGAACGAGCTCACAGCCCACCTGGTGGTAAGTGGTTACTGGAGCCCATAGACATCCACAACGTAAATGCGCCACCCACCTTGAGATATCAGTTCTAAGGTCTCAGTATAGTTACAACGGCTGCCCCACCCTTCAAACCGAAATGCATTACTGCTTCACGGCAGAAATAGGCAGGGTGGTGGTACCTACCCGCGCGTACTCACAAGAGGTCCTACCACCAGTAATTACGCAAATTATAATTTTGCGGGTTTCATTTTTATTACACGATGTTATTCCTTCACAGTGAAAGTCAATCGTGAACAATTGTTAAGTACATATTTCATTAGAAAAATTGGTACCCGCCTGAGATTCAAACACCGGTGCATCATTCAACACGAATGTAGTACCGGACGTCTCATCCGTTAGGCCACGACGACTTCAAGTTAAGCGGTTACTGGAGCCCATAGACATCTACAACATAAATGCGCCACCCACCTTGAGATATAAGTTCTAAGGTCTCAGTATAGTTACAACGGCTGCCCCACCCTTCAAGCCGAAACGCAATGGTAGGCTGCGGCTTGACTATACTTGCTGACGTCCATGAGTGACGGTAATCATTCACCATCACCTAGGTCGTGTGGTCGTCTGCCTTCAAGAACAAAAGGCAAGCCTTCCCTTTGCAAACTATTTTGAAAGCGTAATTCCTGCAAAAGTAAAACTCAAACATTCACTCGGAAATGCCTGAAAGGCTTCCACAAAATGAACACAGTGTACTCGAAATGTCCCTCTTTAATTAATCACTCTCCCCCAAAGGCCTCAGTGCCACAAAAAAATCGTACAAAAAGTTGACACTCAATGTAGCAGTATTCATCCGTTTATTTTGAATTGTTACAAAAAAAAACCTTCTACCCAACAATACAGGATGGAAAAGTACGCTTTGTCATCTTTAACTTTCCCATTTAATCTAGAAAGATTGCTGTGATAGAAAGGTAAAGACAGAAATTTTGAGGACTACTATAACTCATAATGCAGTACACCTTAGTTATATTAAAATATTTCACTGACCTGGTTTTAAATTTCCATAGGCATCATAATGTAAATGTCGCCACCTACCCAGCCTCTATCTGGGTAGGCTACAGAACATCCTACCGACAAGATTCGACCGTTATAATAATTTGCTTTTAGGTACCACAAGCACCGGTCATTGTCCTCGTCGAACCCGTCGTTTACGACGAAGGGTTCGACGAGCGAATTAACCCATAGACACAGCCCACTGAGTTTCTCGCCGGATCTTCTCAGTGGGTCGCGTTTCCGATCCGGTGGTAGATTCTGCAAAGAACTGCTCTTGCTAGGGTCAGTGTTAGCAACACTTCGGCTTGAGCCCCGTGAGCTCACCTACATGTTAGGGCGAAGCTGAAATAGCCTCTCAAGGCTATCAGCAAAGGTAGGGAAAAAAAAATAATAATAATAATTTGCTCGTACACGCCATAAGTCTCTAGTAAAGGCTAAATAATAGTTTTGAGCCAAACGTAGTTGAAGAGTAAGCAGCAGAATAAAAAAACAGCTAATTGTATTAAAAACATCACGCTGCGTAATTTTTTGATGTGTAAACAAAAACTATTAAAATTTGAATGCAGGTTTGGTTGTCAATTTAAATGCTGCCTGAGAAGCGGTCGCCACCCGTCATGAATATCAATACCAAGTCAATCTGCTACTTAACAACCACTGATGACTCTTCGAACGCCTTGTTTGAAGAAGAACATGTCTTCAGGCGTAAAAAATACTGTAGGGCTCATTCTTAACTCACTTAATAAACAGAGGGTAAGCAGTATATTCTCTTTTTCTTCTTTTTAGTCGCATACTTCATTGCTGAAGGTCGTGTCCCTGAAAGCCCTTCATGGCTTTTTGTACCATCAGCTTCCATTTCCTTCTGTTTTCGGCTTCTCTCAGGGCGGTCGCAACATATACAGAACTCGAAAGTGGAATAACCAGTTATTTCGAGAATCTCTAATAACCAATAATGGCTATTGGTATACCTATTCTAATTTACAAACATCGAATAGACTTACAATAGGTTTATGATCGGAAAAAAACATAGGAATCTGTTTTGTTTTTTCCCCGTCTAAAAACGAGTAAATAAAAACGTTTGTTCCCAAATTATTGATCGAATCCGTTACCTACGTGCGTGCATTCCCGTGTAGTGGTGACATCCAATCCATTTGCCGGCGTCGCGACGGCCGACGCGCTGTTCGGAACATTGCAACTACAGTATAACTAAGTCTAACAGGTAACTTCGACGTACTGGTTTGAAAAACAAAGCTGTTGGAGAAAGAATATAACTGAGGAAAAACGCTTTCTCAATCACCATTAAGCACATGGCAAATGGTTCAATTTTCATTATTAACAAAACAACAAAAATAGAAAAGTCGCATAAATAATCATAAGTAATTGATATAATTTGAAGAATTGACATATCTTCCTCCTCGTTGCATGTGTTCCCCAATGCTGAAGGTTGTGACCTTTAGAAAATATTTTAGTTCCGAATATGTTCCTCCATTCTTTTCTGTCCAATATCGTCTTAGTTTGACCAGACCAGCGCATGGCACTTCGACCCCTTGGCCTCTTTCCTTCCACTTTGCCAGTGATGAGTAGTTTTTTAAGGTCATCCTTCTTTCTCGAAACGTCACCGAAAAACTCGAAAATCCTTCGTAGGCAGGTGGTGGAAAGTCTTGTGAAGAAGTCTAGTTCTTCCAGGATTGATGTGCCGTCTAGGGAATTCGCAGCATCTTCCTCCAGCACCACATCTCAAACGCGTTGACCAGACTCCGATCAGTCTTCTTTATTGTCGATCCGTCCGCATCGAATAAGAAGATAGAAAACACCAGACCGGTCACAAGTTTGTTTAGTTTTTATGGAGAAGTTACTATCGGACCAGATGCTACCGAGCTGAGACATGGCACTATTTGCTATACCGATACGTCTTCGTATGTCAGGTTCGCACGATCCGGTATTTATGGAGCCCAGGTATATGAACTTTTCCGTTGTTTCAAGTATATAATTTAAAGTATCTGCAGTACTTTATCGAAACAAAATTGTACGTTCACTCTTCAGTTCGTAAAATTCACAGCACTACAAATTGAGCCATACACTTGAATGGAACCCAACGCAAAATACGGTAGAGCTCGCGTCGGTGGGTGTCTGTTCCTATTATGATGTCTGACCCATTGTTTGCTCATATACACGTTGTTCAGATCAGAAACGGTACTTGCTAGTTAATTTTCAAATATGAAATGTGACAATATAAATCGTAGTTTTTCCACCATAACTTGGTTCGATACATCATAGAAAAAAGAACATCATGCTATAAAAATAGTACTCCAAATATTTCAAGAATTAACCGTAATGAATTATGGTTAAGAGGAAAAAAGTATTCTGTATGAAGTATTTTTTAATGGTGGTAGGACCTCTTGTGAGTCCGCGCGGGTAGATACCACCCTTCCTATTTCTGCCGTGAAGCAGCAATGCGTTTCGGTTTGAAGGGTGGGGCAGCCGTTGTAACTAAACTTGAGACCTTAGAACTTATATCTTAAGGTGGGTGGCGCATTTACGCCGTAGATGTCTATGGGATCCAGTAACCATTTAACACCAGGTGGGCTATGAGCTCGTCCACCCATCTAAGCAATAAAAAAAATTATATATTCTGAAGTAAAACGGCATTCCAGTTTGAAAACGATAAAACAGCTTTTTGAACTGCAAACTTTGAATGGAGTATTTATAATGACTGATTATAATCACCAATACTTTTTGTTGTATATCAGAAAATCGACATGAGCCAACCACCCCATCAAGGTGACATCTACATGTTGATGGAGTGGAGAGAATTGCTTGAGAACCAACAAGCGATTCTCGAATGAAATAGAACTTAACTGAGGCAGGCGGGTGGAAATATCCACGCAGAGCTCATCCCTCCCCTCCTCCACTCGGTCACCAAGCCAGCTATATTCAGTACAATAGTCAGTGGACATCTCGTTCGGTGATATATCCTAAGCCTAAAGTCGTCGTGGTCTAAAAGATAAGGCGTGCGGTGCATTCGTGTTGAGCCATGCACCGGTATTGGAATCCCAGGGGGTACCAATTTTTCTAATGAAATAAGTACTTAGTTAAATACGTAATTACTGGTGGTTGGATTTCTTGTGAGTTCACGCGAGTAGGTACCACCACCCCGCCTATTTCTGCCGTGAAGCAGTAATGGGTTTCGGTTTGAAGGATGGAGCAGCCGTTTTACCTATACTTGAGACCTTAGAACTAATATCCTAAGGTGGGTGGCGCATTCATATTGTGGATGTCTATGGGCTCCAGTAACCACTTAACACCAGGTGGGCTGTGAGCTCGTCCACCCATCTAAGCAAAAAAAAAACGCTGTCTTTCGTCACCCGATTGCTCTCTTGCAAGTAAATGTAGATAGAAATGTTGGTAGGCAGCGGCTTGGCTCTGCCCCTGGCATTGCTGAGGTCCTTGAGTGTCGGTAGCCACTTACCATCAGGTGGGCTTGTCTGCCTACAAAAGTAATAAAAAAGAGCTGCTTAAGCTTCATCTTTTTCGGTGTTACTGAAAAAATCCAGCGAGAAAATTAGTGAAAAATCTATGTGGCCCTATTTATCAACATATTTGTATGCTACAAGTTTTCCCTATTTTATTATCATACATCCATTAGATAATGCTTCGAGCGAATAATCCTAATTGAGTCTTTTCCATATAATAAAAAAGCACAATCAAGATAACTAATTAAGTTGTTACCTTACTAAGGATTTACAACATAATTACATACTTTTAAAAATGCCTTGAAAATTTAGTTACCTAAATTTGGAGTAGGAAACGTTAATGGATATCGCTGTAGAGATAGCGTGAGATTTATGAGAAGCAAACAGGCAAAACAGAAATGACGCAATTCCCGTAAATACATTTCAGGCTATATAACTTTTGATACATTTTTAATTACTTAAGAGTTTTCTTCTGAAGTTAACTTTATTACTCTAAAACAGCAATTTAGAGAACATTCACAAAAATAACATTAGAATAAAATTTCAGTTTAATGCTAATACTCATAGGATGGTAACAGTCGACATCGCTCTAAACACGTCATTACGGTTCCTCGCGATCCATCAACGGTGCTTTTAGGTACCTTAATCACCGGTCACCGTCCTCGCTGAAGCCGTTGCTGGCGATGAAGGGCTCGACGGTTAAATTAACCCATAGACACAGCAAACTGAGTTTCTCGCCAGATCTTCGCAGTGGGTCGCGTTTCCGATCCGGTGGTAGATTCTGCGAAGATTCTCTTACTAGGGCCAGTGTTAGCAACACTTCCGGTTTGAGCCCCGACAACTCACCTATACGCTAGGGTAAAGCTGAAATAGCCTCTCAAGGCTATCAGCATAGGTAGGAAAAAAAACATTATAGGTTGTTTAAAAGAAAGTATTTTAATAACTATCAATTCTTTTAACTGACGCAGATCTTCTCCTAGCACGTGAAAATGCTATGCTCCTTAATATACCCTGTAACTGGCGCTGTAACATGTTTATTTTGAAAACATTTTGGAAAGAGTTCTTAGCAATAGGTAGTGTACTAATGAGCGACGGTAGCCACTTTATATCAGGTGAGTTGGAAGCTTTTTATCTTTCAAATAGATATTTTTTATTTCAATTGTAGTTGGATAAGCATACGACCCACCTGATCGCGCATGGACGTCATCAATGCTAAAGTGCTTCTGGCTAAGCCAAAGCTTACCGCAAAGTACTCTTCGCAAACATTTCTTCAAGAATGATATGCGCGTGTACAGCGCTCAGGAAATACTAAAGAAATACTAAAGACACATGGTAATACAACAATGTTTGATATTTAGCAATCATCAAATCAACTTAAATATATTTGTAAGCTATATAACTCCTCTGATCATATATTCTTAAATTTTTAAATTGAAGTATTGTCTTGTCCAAAAAAATTACTTGAACGTGTAGGGCGCCTTTCCAATCCTGATACAAATGTCTTCGAATACATTGATTTTATCAGCTCTGAATTATAACTTATCTAATATATAAAATTCTCGTGTCACAATGTTCGTTCCCATACTCCTCCGAAACCGCTTGACCGATTCTCATGAAATTTTTTCAGTAAGCCTGAGAATCGGCTACTATCTATTTTTCATACCCCTAAGTGATTAGGGTTGTCCACCCCTCACATATTTTTTTTATTTGGACATTTTTTTTTGTTATAATGAGGTATCATGTGATTGAATGAGGTTTTGTTATTTTTATTATATATTCCCTCATCGTTCACAGCACTACATACCTCTTTCACTCATTTACCACATCCTTACACACTTACAATAAGTTAGTTTTTTTTCTACACTAGAAATTCCCTAGAAATCTTATATATGGCAAAACAATGTTTGCCGGGTCAGCTAGTTTATAATAAAATATTTTTACTAATTATTAGATGATAATAAAATACTAAACAATAGACTAAAAGCCTTTTAATAATCACCCTTAAACTTTAATAATAAACCCAGGTTCGATTAACTGATTAATTAATAAGGTGGATTAAAGAGGAGCCCTGTTAAAGCTTAAGTGAAAAGTTTCTCTGGGCAGATCACCAATCACGACGTCTAAATCCCATCGCTATAAAAAAAGCTGTGTAATTTTTTTTAAGCTCTGGAAATTGACAGTTAACGAACAACGGGTTTTAAATAAAATTCTTTTAAAATATGTATGCAGAAGTGAGTCAAGCTGGGCTTAAATAGAACTAAAAAAGCTTTTACAGTTAAATCCGATTAAAGTATTCTAGATAGTCTGTTAATTTTTCGATTTCAATTAGTTACCTTTGGGAGTAAAACTAAGGAATGAGACATTTGAAATTCGAATTCAGTGAGTTAAAAAGCTTAATGTCCAAATGATAGAATGGCGATTTCGACGATATTACGAAAATTTTAAAAGTGTTTCAGTATTTTGATATTCATAATTTAATAATTTAATAGACAAACATTCCATTTACCGAACAATTTCATAAGTGGAGGAAAATAAATTGAAACATTACGAGCTCACAAATCTCATTTTGTTCATCCTCACGTTCGTAATTAAAATTTTGGAATACCACCCCAGTTTACAAGTTTCAAGCACCGACACCTACATATATAAAATGTAGGTGCGTATTGCGAAACAAATTGCTTTAAAACGTAATAGAAACTCGTTTCCCGTAAAAGTTTCTATCAGATTACGAAGCAAATTCAATATTTAAGATTGATTCGTGCAGATGTTTGAAGGGCGAAGTCTCGTGAAAAGGGCTATCCCATGTCTAGTTAAAAGTTCAGTTTTATCCATGCGACGTTTTTATTTGACTCGCGGACCGAACGAACAGGAAAATAAACACTCTTAAAAAAGATGTGTGGTATCGTGGGACACCGGATAGGAATGAAGTTCCATATTATAAAAATATTAATCTTAAGTTCTATTCGAGGTATAAAGAAAATAATTATTCGGGTATACATTTTTTATTATAATTTTTTTATAGACAAAAATAAAAATAATCGCAAGGGTCAACCACTCTGCAGTGCAATGGAGCAGCCCCGCCTTGCTCGAACCGTCTGCATGACCACGGTATCCCTCTACGCCAGATAAGTAAGATTTAGCAAGAGAAATACGAGAACCTCTATCAACTGTGTAACATCTCGTCACCGCGATTCAGGAATTGTTGAATTTGCGTGCAGCGACATCTGTTGATAACAAACTAAATAGAAAAAATCTTACGTTACGGACGTTTTTTCCCGGTAAGTGTACCCCTCCGCATCGTCCCATAAGGAACTTCGTTCCAAAAACCGACGCTTTCTCAACCAGCCTGCAAAGACTTTTACAAAGATTTGCAATACAAAAAACTTTATCACACCGCTATTAATAGTAATATAATTGGCATTTCTTATTATTGTCTAGTCCCAAACATTAATGACTTCAACTGTAGGTCAATTAATCGAGTACTCTCCTTGAAAAACAGCCGCGCCTTTGTGAATGTTGTAAGCGAGACGAATGTAAAAGCTTTTTACGACATGACCCCGAAACCTAAAGAAAATGAAAGGAAAAAATAAAATGAATTTCATACTCAAACCGGTAGAAATTTGCATGATATTACAGCTCATCTGCCGTTCGCGAGGCTTTGTGTACAACGGTAAACGATTCGAAACATAAATTTGAATTTTTCTTTTGAATTACCGAGAGTGACTAATTAAAAATCGACGGCGATTTTGTTTTGATGATAATTCGTGGTTTTGCCTCTTTATTTTTATTTTATTAACTAGCTGGGTGGACGAACTCACAGCCCACCTGGTGTTAAGTTGTTACTGGAGCCCATAGACATCTACAACGTAATTGCGCCACCCACCTTGAGATATAAGTTCTAAAGGGCTCAAGTATAGTTACAACGGCTGCCCCACCCTTCAAACCGAAACACATTACTGCTTCACGGCAGAAATAGGCAGGTGGCCACCTACCCGCGCGGACTCACAAGAGGTCCTACCACTAGTAAAATTAAAAATCGACGACGATTTTGTTTTCATGATATTTCGTGGTTTTGTCTCTTTGTAAATTTTTCGCGCACTTCAAGCGACTGTAGAGATGATAGGGACTGCACCCTTACAAATGAAGCATGTAATAGCATCGTTTGGCGCATGCACATACGCATACATGTCAGCGGCCCCGTTCTTTGGTATAAACAGCCCGAGGCGTCCAATTTACAAAAAAAGAATCCCACAAACACAGCGTTACTCGCTCGAGATCACAACTTGCACTATTTGAATTTCCTCCCGCGGGAGGGTGGAATCAATTTAAATTTTAACTCACACTTAATACACCCTTGTTTGGTGTCTAAGTGGTGTGTTTGAATCACCCTATTTTTGAAGCGAATAAGTTGTGAAGACAGTTCCGATGATTTGTTGGAAATAAGAATTGGCTCTTTATTTAGAACGATTCCTATTTTTTTCTTCATTTTATGTTTATTATTATTAGGATTTTTATTATTATTTATTTATATTTATTTAAAATCTTATTAATTACATTATATTTTTTATAAATATATTAAAAATACATTTTTTTTAAAAACACTATATAAAAATAGATTGCCGCTGATGGCGGTGTCTACGACACAAGCCACCAGTGGTTAGGACACCAGAGTGAGAAACCTCCTCACAATGCGTGCAGTATCAAGGATAACTGCTTTCTATATTAGGCCCTTAACCCAGCTGGATAACGAAAGTTTCTTAAGATGTTGATCGAAACTTTTCGCTATCAAGCCGTGTACCGACACAACTATTGGAACAATGATGGTGGAATCAACATGCCACATGGCGGCAGTCTCGTGGGCCAGGTCTAAATATTTTATTAATTTATCCTTTTCTGCCTTCACGAGGTTCTCGTCATGAGGAATGGTGACATCAACCAACACTGCTCGACGCACAGATCGATCTGTTATCACAATATCAGGCTTATTGGCAACAATATACCTATCCGTGATAATCATTATTATTATTAGGGATATATTTTCGCGATTTGTAAATATTATTAAAACTACTTTTACTTATTTTACTAGAATGTCTTTGTGTATGTACGTTCGCCTAAAGCTCGAAAACTATAAGCCCAATAATTGGTATGAATTATTGATCAATATACTTTGCACAGAAAGAGCGATATGACCACTCCGACAAGCATAGTTTCGTTAGTACCGAATAGAGGGCGCTAGTGACAGTGATCTATATATGTTCGCCTAAAATTAGCTTACATAGCTATTATATTTTTCTGAGTCATCTTATAGCTTTTATGTTTTAATATAAATTAACATTTTGTTGTGGGCGAAGCAGCGGGCGGAGCTAGTACATGAATAGATTATTAAATTCATCATCGTAAATTAAAAATATCCTGGAAAGTTTATGTAAGTTTATTTATGTAACTGCTGTTTAAGTCACAGGCTCATAGGCTCAGGTAACCATTGAACATTAGGGTTGCCGGGACCTCACTTATCTGACCAATAAAGAAAAAAGTGTATGTGTGCAAGACACACACGGTAGAAGTGAAACTTATAAAAATTTAAAAATAAAAATAATCGCAAAGGCACCACTGCGCAGTCCAATGGAGGATGGAGCAGCCTCACCCTGGGGAAACCGCCTGCATGATCACGGTATCCCTACGCCGTCGAAATACGAGTACGTCTATCAACAGTGTAACATCTCGTCACCGCGATTTAGGAATTGTTGAATTTACGTGCAGCGACATAATATGTTGATAACAAACTAAATAGAAATAAAAGTATCTAAGGGCGCTCCGAGAGCCACGACAGCGTGCACGGACGGCAAAAACACACTGAACTAGTCTGGGACGCGAGACCGTGTGGAGTGCTTCGTGATTTATCGGCGCCGCTCGGAGCCGCTTCGGCAAGCCAATCGCGGCACACTTATTTTTTCGTTTCGTTTCATTTCGTTTCATCGAGTCTGAAATCACACACAACGATTCTAAAGAAGTTTCACTTCAAAAATTACATTTATTTTTTCATTACACAAGAATGTAGTATAAAAAAGGTATACCTTTATATTCACGTTTGACAGTTAGGTTTGAATCAAAATAAAACTACGCTATTTTCAACTTAAGCACTCTGATATGAACTGAGAAGAATGCAATCTCTAAATTGTTATGCATTCCCAGACTTGGATGTCGGCTTCGTCCGAATAGAAATAGTAAATTTCACAAATACGCTTGGCACACGCCTATTCTCATTTACTTAGATGACGTTAATGTAAATAAATCCAGACAGAGTTGCCAGACTAAATGACATTTAATTTGCCTTTATGTAGATTGTAGGAACTAATGTGAATTGTATCTGAAATGAAATTCTGATTTATGCTTGCGATATTTAACGATGTGTAATTTTTTTTTTATATAAATCCAACGAAAAAATGTTCTAGTTTTTCATTTACAATTTGTCAGTGAAGAGAAAGCCGTGTTTTTTTTTAATCCGCACACTTATGGTCACCATATGCGAATATAAAAATGCTGTTATAGCTTCATCTTGCATTTATTACTGTTGGTGGTACGGCGTCTTTTGAGCTCTCACGGGTAAGGACCTTCCTTGCTTATTTTTGCCGTGAAGCAGTAATGCGTTTCGGTTTGAAGGGTGAAGCAGTCGTTTTACAGAAAAACTGAAACTTAAAACTCATGTCTCAAGGCAGCATTTACTATAGCCTCCCGGAACCAGCCGTGAGTTCGTCCACTCAACAAATTTTTTTTTTTTTTTTACTACCTATTCTGAGCTACCTATCCTGACGCCTTGAGAGGCTATTTCAGCGTTGCCCTAACATTTAGGTGAGCTCTCGGGGCTCAAACCGGAGGTATTGCTAACACTGGCCCTAACAAGAGCAATGCTTCGCAGAATATACCATCGGATCGGAAATGCGACCCACTCAGAAGATCCGGCGAGAAACTCAGTGGGCTGTTTCTATGGGTTTACACGCATCTTAGCAATAGATACACACTTATATCTATATATTATTTTCATTTTATTATTTCCGAAGTTTCGACATTTCGTGGTCACAGTTGACTAAATTTTTTTTCTTGAACATTTTATCAAGTGCTATCAAGAACCGCAATGTATTTTTTTATAAGAAATATTTCTTGATATATTTTTTTCCTTGTAACAGAAATAACGCACTATTTTGAGATCAGGTATCAATAAGCGCCTATCATCATCTTTTTAGACATTTTTTTTGGAGTTTACTCCTTTAGAATCGATTTACATATATAGGCCCGGGGTATGAAAATTATGGGGACCAAAATCGTACTAGCATGTCACACGAAATGCGTTATGCGCATGTCACACGAAATGCGCGCCGGGCTGCTGCGCCGGCAGTCCGCCACAAAGCCTCGTACTGATCGCGCGTTTCTCTCATTATTGTATTTTCATATTATATTTGTTAGTCGTTTGTTTTGTGTCTCGTTAATTTGTTAATAATCTGTAGTGTATCGTGTTGTCGTAATATAGAACTATTTCTCGTATTGTTTCGTTTAATTTTTTATATCCAGTAAACTCCAGTCGTGCGTCGGAGCGGACACACACACTTTTTTTCGTTATTGTGTTTTTGACCAATCTTATAAAATGTTTTGCACCAATGCCTACAGCATGTTGAGCTACTGAGAATTTGTGATCCCTGTTGTTCTTTACATCGTAATCTGCATAAATAATAAACGCAAAATTGAACCATAAAAGTTCTTAAGTAATGTAAATTATATACCAAATTACACTCTCTATAAATATTTGACTGTTGAGTACTTTCTTAACGAGTCGCTAAAACTGAAAAAGTACCTCAAAATATATCATTATATATATCATGTTATCACGATAACATTAGATAGGTAATGTACACAATGTTATTTTTAGGTTGACTTTCCTGTATCTTTACTTTATTTGCGCTAAAGCGAGTTGATATTTCATTCATCGACTTTTATCTTATCAAGCGTATTAAAAGGCCCACACACAGCAGCTCGACTAATTGGATGACTAACTGTAGAGATACAAAGGCACATTTCAGTCCAATATCTTGATAAAAACAATCACTTTATGTTTATCTTCGAGTATTAACACATTCCTCTTATTGCATATAAATTATTATTGTTTTGCTCAAAATTGTGTTATTGCTGTTTCAATCTAATAATGAATGAAACGTTATTTAATGACTAAGGAATTATTTGTTTTAATATAGAAAATACGGAAATTTTACTGTCATAAAATACAAGCGAGCAAATCATCAAACAAGTATAATTACAGTGTCTATGAAATATACAAATGGTTGTACCTATTGCAGACTTTCATTAAACGTTGTCTTGACATTGAATTTATGAAAATCCAGAACTTTGCGTGTTCGTAGCTAAGCCTATTATGTGTTCGCTTTTGTATAATGCACTTAAGTAAATTTATTTACTGCACTAACTTCAAACTTAAAACCCATTTCATCAACTTTCAGTCGGTTATCCTACATTCAGAGTTCTTATTAAGAATAAATATATAAATTATTTTACTTTTTATGCCGTTATGTAATTAAATCACATAAAATGAAAACGCAAATACCTGATTGTTTGTTTTGCTCGTTTCCTATTTGCGTGACAAACTTTTTATCAGCGTCGTTTTAATAATCGCATATTATGCACCTAATTCATATACATGCGATATTATTCCATTCGGTTCGCGCATTACGTAGACATGAACCTAGCAAATATAATATCTACAAACCTACATCTATATATACTAGTGGTCCCGTAGTAGTCGAAATTCGACTTTAATCAATAGAAATTTTATGTTTAAACATTATTATGGTTCTATTGTCAAATACTATAATATTATATTTATATAATATAATCACAGATTTCGCCAAAACTACACTATACATAAATAATAATAAAGACAAACAATATTCATATATTCTTAATTTGACCACAGACTTAAAACACTAATAAAAGTTTGACAATTGACAATAAACAAACAGTATATTCATATATATGTGTTGTGTCAAATACATAGTAGTGTGTGTAATATTTTCTTTATTGATTTAATTTATCTTTTACGCATTATTTTAAAAAAATATTAGCATTGTGCAGATCTTCTCTATATTCTCTATAAGTGTGGAAAATTTCATACTCTCCGTCCGCGCAATTTTCGTAAAAAGGGATACAAAGTTTTTGCTTCACGTATTAATATATAACTATAGATATACAAGCGGCCCGCTTCGGCTCCAATCGGGTCTTTAACAAAAATTTCAACGATATTTGACGTACTTATTGCGGCATAACTATAATTATATAATATAACATGCTGTCGCGACACTTTTTGTAAATAATAATGTGCTCTACAAAGTCGTAGTACATTATTTTATTCTATCATCAATAATTTTCGCAGGGCACGCGATGTAAATAATATTTTAGGTATTCAAATTCAAATTCAAAATCATTTATTTCAACTTAGATGTCAGTATGACACACTTGTTGAATGTCAAAATACAAATAACAATGTTAACTCTACCACCGGTTCCAAAAAAAGCCACAGTCCTGAGAAGAACCGGCGAAACAAACTCAGCGGGCTTTTTTTTTGTTTTTTGTTTTTTCTCAAATATTTTCTTTTTTTAAATAAATAAAAATATTTACAATAAAAGAAAAAACAAGTCAAAAAAATACAATTAAAAAATAATAATAATGAAAAATGAAAAGGCCAGGAGCGAGCGCCTCATTCCCACGTAGTGTCATCTAGTAAATAATCCTTAACTTTATAATATGCCTTGTTGCACAAACGTTCCTTAACAGTTTTCTTAAATCTATGAACAGGTAGTAATTGAACGTTTAGTGGGATCTTGTTGAAAAGCTGTATACCCAGGCCCCTAAAAGAGTTGCTTATTTTCTTAATTCAAGCCACCGGCAACGCAAGCCTATGTTTGTTCCTAGTGTTCACATTGTGCAAATCGCAGACTCTGGGGAATTCTTCAATGTTTTTACGCACGTACAATAAATTTTCAAAAATGTATTGGGACGCTAAAGTTAGAATTTTGATTTCCTTAAACTTATCCCTCAAGGATTCCCTCGGGTGCATATTATAAATAGCACGAATAGAATTTTTTTTAAGCCTTAGGTTACATTATTGGAGTTTTAATAAGGATCCCTATTTGTTTTTCAAAAAAGATTTTAGCCTATGTCACCGGGAATAGTGTAGCTTTCAAACAGTGAAAGATTTTTTCAAATTGGTTCAGTAGTTTTAGAGCCTATTCAATACAAACAAACAAACAAATCTTTCCTCTTTATAATACGTATATAGTACCTATATACTTATAGATATATTTCTACTGTGCGTGTGTTTGTCACTGAGCTCCTCCTAAACGGCTGGACCGATTTTAATGAAATTTTCTGTGTACCTTCAAGTCGATTCGAGAATGGTTTAAATTTACAAATCAGCCCGGCAGATGGCGCTGCTGTCGGTATCTAGGTAATAAATAGAGAGATTATCTCTAGGATTAATGATTAAGGAGAAATTATCTCTAGGAAACAAATAATGTTTCCTAGAGATAATTTGTATGGCAAAACCACCTTTGCCGGGCCAGCTAGTAATATTTTAAATTTAAATTAACTACATACCCGAAAATTTTACCGCCACTTCATATTCATGCGACATTTAAAATCCACATCACAGCTTCCAATTCCGTAATGTATCCCGAGGCAATTCACACACTTACCGGCAAAGTAGTCTTCTGTGTCAGAACTCTCAGATAATGGAATGATCAGAGAAAACAAACGCAACGTTGTAGCTATACATGCAACGGCCCCGGGCAAACTGACAATGTTGAAATTCTTTTGTCCTCTCACACTATTTTAAAGAACGGATACCTATTGAATTAAGGCAACGAGAAAATTTACCGAACATCGCGTGTCTTTGTTTAAGAAAATGTGAACTACAATTCGTTTAGTTCATGATGCATCGAAAAATATTAAGTACGTGTTCTAAATGCTGGGACCATTGAAACAAAAATTATGCAAATTTTCCAAAATACTGTAACTGAAAATTACGTCCTAGATGAATTCGTCAGATATATTTCATGAAAAAAAAAACTTTCAAACAAACCTGTATTCAACGACCTCAATCTAAAATTTGCTCTTGTATTGTGGGTACTGAAATCTCCCAGAACGCTGTTTGTTTCTTGGTACATTGGAGCTATTTACCCACAATCAGTAAGCTTGACAATACGCCTACAACTAGTATTTGCGTGTATGATTTTTATTACACGATATTATCCCTTCATTGTTAAATTAGTAGTCGTTCGCGGTATCGTGATAAGTCCTATTTCTGTAGAAAACTCGGTACGTGAACTGGGAGATTTAAATATCAGCACAGTCGTTTCGCTTCATTTTTACACGCTTTATATTAGCTTCACTTGTATGTATGTTTGTGTGTTTGTAACTGACTCTTTTAGACCCGATTTTGACCCACTTTAAACGGCCAGATTTCATTCAAACTTTGTAGATTTATCGAGGACCGATGACAATACACTAATTTGATAAGATTATTCCATTATTCAATATGAAAAATAAGATTTTTGCCAATTTATATAATTTTTATCTATAGTCGATAAGGAGGAATTGATGTTAAAGTACGTAATAGTTTTAAAAATACGCTTTTATAGAAAATTTAACTAAAAAATGAAAAATAAATAGTCGTATAAAAAACTAAAAAATACGCTTTATATAAAATTCAACTAAAATATAGAAAATAAATTTTAGAATAAAATATATTTTACACTATTTTCAATTTAAATTTATTAAAATTTTCTATTTTTTAGTTGAATTTTACTTATACCTATATATATAAAAATGAATTGCTGTTCGTTAGTCTCGCTAAAACTCGAGAACGGCTGAAACGATTTGGCTAATTTTGATCTTTAATTATTCGTCGAAGTCCAGAGAAGGTTTAAAAGGTAGATAAATATGAAAATGCTCGGAATTAAATAAAAATAACAATTTTGTTTTTCCTTTGATGTGTCCCCCGTCGGACAGATTCCTTTTGTTTGTTTTATGTTTATTTTATACAAAAGTTTAGGTCTTTTATTTATCGATTGAGGCACTACGAAGTCTGGCGGGTCAGCTAGTAATTTATAAAAATAATTATACCCAAAATTAAATTAGATTTGTCCTGACTTGTTAGCTTATTTTGTGTGTATAATATGTCATTTTGTAGATTTAATTTTAATTATAGCTTGATTTTTTTCCCCCAAATTTTATTCCATAGCTTATTTTAAATTTTCCATTTTTCATGAATCCATTTTATTTGTTATTTATTTCTCTATGATCCGCAACCGAAATAAATTTATTTTATTTTATACATTTTTTTTGTTGCCCTTGTAGACAGACGAGCATACGGCCCCCTGATGGTGAGTGGTTACCGTCGCCCATGGACTTCAGCAATGCCAGGGGCAGAGCCAAGCCGCTGCCTACCGTTAAGTACTCTCCACAAGCTTATTTAAAGAAGGATAATAATATGTTATAGCGCTCGGGAAACACCGTGGAGGGGAGCTCATTCCAAAGCCAGATGGTACGTGGCAAAAAAAATCTCTGGAAGCGCACTGTGGATGAACGCAGTGGTTCCAGATAATCTGGATGAAATCTACTCCGGTGGCGGGCGGTGCGATGGTAAAAACGAGATGATGGTATCATCTTAAACAATTCCTCGGAGCACTCCCCATGGAACATACGGTACAAAATACAGAGGGAACTGAAGTTGCTCCGCAGACCATGCGGTTCCAAACGGTATTTTGAACAATAAAAATATTATTTCAAAACTGTTGGTATAACGTAACGGTATATAAAATTTATTTTGAGATTTTTCTAAAATAATATAATATTTAAATATTGAAAATATTTATGTTTCCAATGTTATTTGGTTTCATTAAAAGAAAAAATTTAATATGTTTTTTTGTTATTATTATATTATGCGCAACATAATTTATTCTGATGCTACTAAAATGCTATAAAAACTGTGACGTAACACGTAACGTGGAATGTTTGCCTTCTATAAACGCTCATAACAATGTATTAAAATGACATCACAACAACAACACTCAAAAGAAATCTTTTATGCACACAAATTACGTAAGCGTCTCGAGAGCACTTGAATTTTAATAACGACACAAAAGAAAACATACGTGGAACTTGACTGTAATGATAAGGAGGCTCTTTTAACGTTACTTGCAACTGTGCACACGCTTGCAACTGGTTTAAGGAGACTTAAAATCTGAATAAATATTCGGCCACCTGTGCTCGACGTTTAAGTGCCCATTACGCGGAGAAATGCTTTCTAATGTTTGCTATTGTTGATGTATATTTGAAAACAGATGATTTTCCGGTGGCCTAGGAATTGAGTCGGTAACAATCGGCTTCGATAATTCTGAGTCTTTTTTTTAAACTTAATTTTAAATTGAACTACAATGAGTTTAACTTAATATTTTTCAAGCCATTTGATGCGAAGGACGATGCTGATATTAATTGGGAACAGCACACGATCTTTCGGCCTCAATTTAGGATTCTCAGTGTTATGGGTACCAAAGACTATTAATATATATGTACGTTTAAATATATAGATTAAATATATTGGCCTCAATATAAAGGGCGAATACATCACACACATTTTGTGGTCGTAGTGGCCTAACGGATAAGATGTCCGGTGCATTCGTGTTGAAGCGATGCACCGGTGTTCGAATCCCGCAGGCGGGTACCAATTTTTCTAATGAAATACGTACTCAACAAATGTTCACGACTGACTTCCACGGTGAAGGAATAACATCGTGTAATAAAAATGAAACCCGCAAAATTATAATTTGCGTAATTACTGGTGGTAGGACCTCTTGTGAGTCCGCACGGGTAGGTACCACCGCCCCGCCTATTTCTGCCGTGAAGCAGTAATGCGTTTCGGTTTGAAGGGTGGGGCAGCCGTTGTGACTATATGAGACCTTAGAACTATATCTCAAGGTGTGTGGCGCATTTACGTTGTAGATGTCTATGGGCTCCAGTAACCACTTAACATCAGGTGGGCTGTGAGCTCGTCCACACAGCAAAGCAATAAAAAAAAAAAAAAAAAAACCTTCGTTTTGCTAATGGTATAGTGGTCATGGCTGAGTCATTGGAAGGCTTGGGGCAGATGCTCGGTGGCCTCAATAGAGTTTCCCAACGAGTGGGCCTTAAAATGAATATGGATAAAACGAAAATCATGATCAATGTCCGTGTTCTTTAAGCCCATCCCAGAAGTCCAACTTCGAGAGAGAGATCAGTAGGCGGATCCAATTCGGCTGGGTAGCGTTCGGTAAATTAAAAAATATGTTCTCGTCCAAAATCCCTCAGTACCTGAAGACAAAGGTATACAACCAATGCTTTGAGAGTTGGAGTTTGAAGAGGGCTATGCTTGGTATTTCTCTACGAGACGGAATCAGAAATGAGGAGATCCGTAGAAGAACCAAAGTTGCTAACATAGCCCGTAGGATTAGCACGCTGAAGTGGCAGTGGGCAGGCCACATAGCGCGAAGATGTGACGGCCGATGGGGCAGAAGGATTCTCGAGTGGAGACCACGTACTGGCAAGCGCAGTGTGGAACGGCCACCTACGAGATGGACGACTGACGACCTGGTAAGAACCGCTGGATTCGCATTCAAAAGTTATTATCTAACAAAGTAATAAGTGAGGTCTTAATTTTGACTAAACGTGCCATTAGTGAACACATGTGAAATTATTTAAAGAAAAAGATAAATAATTACCCACTGAACTACTTTTTGGTGATTTGGATACCGACCGAGCGAAAAATGCTTCAATTACTGAATAGTTGTTTACACGAGAGAGCTATTAAAATTTTCACGTATGCAAATATTACTAATGTTTAAAGTATCGTTTCTGTTCAGTTTACATATTCGATTTTGGATCAAATGAATTTTGGAAAGCTGTTACGTAATAAAAAAAAAATTAAAATGTCAGAAACCATCATTACGCTAGAAGGACATTTAAATAGGTCCATAAGTAACTCAGGCTTCGAATTCGGGATCACAAAGTCGATTCATTATTCTTACAAAGATTTATGATCGCCGGAGACTCCATTAATACAAATTTCGCAAAACGCTAATGCCTAATATCCATATCTTTTCAGAGCGGAATGAAAGGGAATCTGCGGTATCCATTTCGCGACAGTTTCCCTTTACGAATTCAATGGGTAATTTGAAAAGGCTTAATTTGTAAGTCTTCGAGTAAATTCTCAATACATTAGTGGTTTGTATGGGGGTGTTGAACTTTGCTTCGTTTTGTCGATGGCAGAGGTGTTGACGTTTTCTCGTAAATATAGGAAATAGAAAAATCTATTACCTTTTATTCCCTACCTATTTGCCAGGATTATTCTAGCTTTGCGCGATAATAGAGCTCTATTATCTAATTAAATTAATAATTAAATAAAATTATAATTTGCGTAATTACTGGCGGGCCTCTTGTGAGACCGCACGCGTGGGGCAGCTGTTTTAACTACACTGAGACCTTAGAACTCATATCTCAAGGTTGGTGGCGCCATTTACGTTGTGAACGTCTATGGGCTCTGGTAA
The DNA here is from genome assembly GCF_030267445.1 of Bombyx mandarina. Taxonomy (NCBI): domain Eukaryota; kingdom Metazoa; phylum Arthropoda; class Insecta; order Lepidoptera; family Bombycidae; genus Bombyx; species Bombyx mandarina. The sequence continues at coordinate 13,192,361 of NC_143220.1, read as the reverse complement.
CCACTTAATACCAGGTGGGCTGTAAGCTCGTCCACCTATCTTGAGATATGAGTTCTAACTCTCTAAGTTTTACAGTACAACGGCTGCCCCACCCTTCAAATTTACATTACAAGCATTACTGCTTCAGAAATAGGCAGGGTGGTGATACCTACCGTGTGAACTCACAGGACGTCCTACCACCATTAAAAAAATTAAAATAGATTTGCAAAATGCGATACTAAACATAATTCGGTAGCCTTTTAAAAACATATTACATATTACATCAGCGGTATCTCAATAGTGTCTCAGGAGAATTTTGGCTTTATACATAACTGTACATCCAAGTTACGTAAGCCTACAAATTACGGTTATCCGGTTTCAACTTTTCCACATTTACTGAACCAAGTACAAAGATACGTGGTGTATTTTAATAGATGTTTTAATATATTAGCGGTAAGACCTCTTGTGAGTCCGCACGGGTAGGTATCACCACCCTGCCTATTTCTGCAGTGAAGCAGTAATACGTTTCGGTTTAAAGGGTAGAGCAGCCGTTGCAACTGTACTGAGACCTTAGAACTCATATCACAAGGTGGGTGGTGGCATTTACGTTCGTACGTACAAACAAACAGTAAGTACATTCTCTTTTTGTCATCGGAATTTGTTTAAATTACAATAATAACTAAAATTAGAATTTAATTGAATTAAAACGATTTCTTTGTTTACTGTTTAGATTGATACAATGTTTACTTTGTTACGAGGCCTGAACAACGAACAAAATGCAACATTCATGTACTAGGCTGCACTAAAAGTATCGGGAATGGAATATTTCCACTGTTCCTGTCATATTAAAATCTTTTTAATTGAAAACTCCTTGGTTTTAAAAATCGAATACCATTTATTTATTTAAAAAAAGATTCTCGGTCTTGTCACGAGGTTTTGTCAAACTTGTTTAGTCGTTGAGAAAATGGAATTGACTCGAGAAAATTCAAGAGCGATGATTTATTATGACTTTCGAAGTGGTTTAACACAAAAACAGTGTGCTGACCGGATGATTTCTGCATTTAGTGATCAAGCCCCATCCAAAACCACAATTTATCGCTGGTTTGCTGAGTTTCAACGTGGACGTGTCAAGCTCAGTGATGATCCCCGTCAAGGTCGTCCAAAAACTGCAGTCACCCAAGAAAACGTGAATGCTGTGCGTAAGCTGATTGAGGAAGATCGACATGTGACATACCGCGAAATTCAGGCAACTTTAGACATTGGCATGAGTCAAATACAAATAATCTTGCATGAACAATTAGGTGTAAAAAAGTTGTTTTCCCGATGGATACCGCATTCGCTGTGTGAAGAGCAAAAAGCGGCTCGCGTTACTTGGTGCGTCAGAACTCTCGAAAGATTCCACGCAGGATCCTCAAATGCTGTATACAACATTGTATTAGGTGACGAATCCTGGATATACGCGTACGAACCCGAAACAAAAAACCAGTCACGAGTTTGGGTGTTCGAAAATGAGTTAAAGCTAACAAAAATTGTTCGTTCACGGAGTGTTGCAAAAAAAATGGTGGCCACGTTTGTCTCCAAAACCGGCCATGTTGCGACTATTCCTCTTGAGGGACAAAGAACGGTTAATGCAGAATGGTATGCTAGCATTTGTTTGCCACAGGTCGTTTCTGAACTCCGTAAAGAGAACTGCAACCGCCGCATCATCCTCCATCACGACAATGCGAGTTCTCACACCGCGCACAGAACAAAAGAGTTTTTAGAGCAAGAAAACATAGAATTATTAGACCATCCGCCGTACAGCCCCGACCTAAGCCCTAATGATTTCTATACTTTCCCTAAAATAAAGAATAAATTGCGTGGACAGAGATTTTCATCACCTGAAGAAGCTGTGGACGCCTACAAAACGGCCATTTTGGAGACCCCAACTTCCGAATGGAATGGTTGCTTCAATGATTGGTTCCATCGTATGGAAAAATGTGTCAAATTTCGCGGAGAATACTTCGAAAAGCAATAAATACATTTTTAAACAGTAATGTTGTGTCACTTCGTTAATTCCCGAAATTTTCAGTGCCGCCCTCGTAACTTATCCGTCTCCTAAATTATTGGAGTCGGTTTAAATTTCATAAATAGAGTATTTATGAAATTTAATGTGAAGCATAAAAACAAAAAAAAACAAAAAATCACTAGCTACAGTTCCTTTTATCGTCCTCCAGTTGGTGAGAACGTAAATAAAGGATAAGTGTAAAGTGGCACAAAAAGCCTCTTTCATTACTCCCAAGCGAAATCTGTTTTTTTCTCACAAACGACAAAACTTTACCGAGCCTCCTATAAATCACTTTAATTTATAGAGACGAACGCTTTTGGAAATTTGAAGTTGAAATACGAGATCTCGGCAACGAGTGCCTAAAGCTGCTCCGGCTCATTTTCGACAATTACGCAAATTTGTTAACCCTAATCGTTGTAATGGCGAAACATAAAAATAAATACTTGTTTAGGTACTCGATTTAGTGTTTTTTTTTATTGCTTAGTTGGATGGACGAGCTCACAGCCTACGTGGTGTTAAGTGGTTACTGGAGCCCATAGACATCCACAACGTAAATGCGCCACCCACCTCGAGATATAAGTGGTAAAGTCTCAAGTATAGTTACAACGGCTGCCCCACCCTTCAAACTGAAACGCATTACTGCTTCACGGCAGAAATAGGCAGGGTGGTGGTACCCACCCGCGCGGACTCATAAGAGGTCCTACCACCAGTGTTTGGTTGTCAAGTGATTAAGTGAGGTGTCAAGATTCTATAAGTTAAGGAAATGCTATTGCCTGAACTGAAAACATCCACTGTTTTTTTTATTTGAATTAGTTTTAAAGTAGCACTTATTGGTGAATTTTCCATCACGCCCCACTCTTGTTGCCTTAAAATATTACATGCTGCATCACATTTCAACCAATTCCGATGTTTTTTTTACCCTAAAAACTTTATTTACCACAAATACCTAAACAATAGTCCATTAATTTTTTACAACATGCATGTCGCTTCTTAAATGCACTCTGGGTTTATTTCTATTTGAAAAAAATATACAACAACATCACACCTTCTTCATATATACAAACTTGAATCAGTAATTCGAGTCCGCAGAAGCGGCCGGTTAGCAGCAATTTCCGGTTGGAAAATTATATATTCAATAAACCGTAAATTAGTTTTTATAATCACACTAGCTGACCCGACAGACTTCGTAGTGCCTTAATCGATAAATAAAAGACACAAACAAAAGGAATCCGTCTGACGGGGGGACATCAAAGGGAAAACAAAATTGTTATTTTTATTTAACTCCGAGCATTTTCATATTTGTCTACCTTTTAAACCTTTTCTGGACTTCCACAAATAATTCAAGACCAAAATTAGCCAAATCGGTTCAGCCATTCTCGAGTTTTAGCGAGACTAACGAACAGCAATAAATTTTTATATATAGAGAAGATAGATAAATTTGCCTTGAACTATACACCAAAAGGCCAGACCATCCAAAATGATGTAAAAAGAGGCAAAATGTAATGTAAAATACGTTAAACTTAACGCGATTGCTAAAAAATTATATTTAATCAAACAATCTACCATTCCGCCAAAAGAGCTCGCAAATCCAAACCAAATTCATGATTAACTTGTACACATTGTTTAACATTCTTGATTCTTTTCAATCGAACTTTTATGTTACGAAACTCAAACATCTCAATTGAGAAACTCAAACAAATTCCGGGGAGCACTTTAAGAATCGCTCTGACCTCAAAACAACAAACTTTAATTATTTCCCGATCTCGTTACTTTAAAACTTAAAAGTTTTCCAACTTTTCCGACGTATTTTTTTCTTGAAGTTATTAGCAATCGCGAATTTTATTGAAACAGCTTTTTTTTTTGTACGACATCGCTAAAAATAAATGTCGCAGTATGCTTTAAAGATTTTTGTAAATATTTCAATGATTAATTTAATTATTAATCACTGATTAAGTGTTCATAGATTTTTTAAGTAATTTTACATAATTGAAATAATTCCTTCTTAAACGACACGAAAACATGAAAGCCTTCTTAATGTTTAAACATACTTTGAAACGTAATTAACTCTATAAGAGGTTCACTACGGCTTTGTTTAATTTTCCTTAATAACCACATCTAGCTACAAATATTTAGTGGCGCTAAATTTAGTTGAAGACAATGATGACTGACTAGTGCGAAGCAAAAATCTTTTACCACATCTCAGCCAGACGGTATCACTAACACTTTTAGCTACTAAAAGCAAGTTTTAGTGATATAAAAAGAACTGGAAGTAGTAAATATTATTAATACAAAATGTTAACTAAGTAAACAAAAATGAAAATAATTATAGTGTATTCTAAATCTAAATCTTGAGTTATTAGTGATGATTCTAATCCAATTTAAATTTCTACAATTTGTGGACATCCAGTAGAATTTTCCTGAGGAATTATCCCGCGTATATATGTTTCGTGTCTTTACGTATCAATGGAACTACAAACTCACTTGTAGTTTAAGGACCAGGGAGTTAAGAAAGCAACTGATCATCCCGGAAAAATGCGATAAGATTCATTCCTTCTGAAGAAAAAAAGCACCTTGACTTAATTGATAATAGTTGGCACGAATAATTCGAAATTAACGCGATTCATTGGATACCTTTTTTTATTGCTTAGACCGGTGGACGAGCTCACAGCCCACCTGATGTTAAGTGGTTACTGGAGCCCATAGACATATACAATGTAAATGTGCCACCCACCTTGAGATATAAGTTCTAAGGTCTCAAGTATAGTTACAACGGCTGCCCCACCCTTCAAACCGAAACGCATTAGAGCTTCACGTCAGAAATAGGCAGGGTGGTGGTATCTACCCGTGCGGACTCACAGGAGGTCCTAGCACCAGAGAAAAAACCTCAAATTCCTCGTCCTCTTTAGTCATGGTTGCCGTTCTCAAACCATCGGATGTTTCAATTAAACTTTTTGTCTCGACCGTCCGCTGCGATGCCCTGCGGCTTTTACCCACAGCCAATGTGTCACAGCGTTTTTGTACATGAATTTTACTGACATAACAGTTACGATCTTAATGAATTCGGCTTTTTGTAATCATTTAAACTGATAACATTGAAAATAATAAGTAGGTAATTGTTAAAAACAAAACAGAGTAACTAAATACAATTAGAACACAAACTGATTAAGATTTTTTCAGATAGATCATTAATCAACCCAGGTACAAAATTAATGCGGTTTAAAAAAATCTTTAACTTTTTCTCTAAACTAAAATTTAATTAAAATCAAACTAGTTTTTTTTCGGTTTTCACGAATCGTGGCCGTATTTAAAAGTACTTTTACGTATTAATATTACGTTTCCTATTTTAATCTATATATATAAAAATGAATTGCTGTTCGTTAGTCTCGCTAAAACCCGAGAACGGTTGGGCCGCTAATTTTGGTCTTGAATTGGTGGTCTTGAAGGTTTAAAAGGTAGATAAATATGAAAATTCTCGGAATTAAATAAAAATAACAATTTTGTTTTTCCTTCGTCTGTTTTAAGTTTATTTTATACAAAAGTTTAGGTATTTTATTTATCAGTTGAGGCACTACGAAGTCTGCCGAGTTAGCTAGTTCGTAATAAAATTCCTTTTTTTTTTTTTTTTATTGCTCTTGTAGGCAGACGAGCATACGGCCCACCTGATGGTGAGTGGTTACCGTTGCCCATGGACTTCAGCAATGCCAGGGGCAGAACCAAGCCGCTGCCTACCTTTTTTTTATTTTGCTGCGTTCGAAATGTTGCAATTGAAATTAATACAGTAAACGCAAGAAAAAAAACATTTACGGCTTACTCGCATTTTAGTGGTTGAATAATAAAATCAATCTACGTGGAACTATAAATAAAAAATACAGGCAACCAAAAAAGAAATGAAGATAGATTAAAATACGTTAAAATAATTAACGCTTCAACTAATTCGCTTAATACCTGGAATATCACAAGCGGAATCACTTGATAATTGAGATCTGTGCCTTATTAAGTTCGTTAAGCACAGCTATAAAATCGGTTTAACATCGTTAAAACTACCGAGTCGTAGAAGGAGCTCTACGGCTACGACGTAGAGCCTTCGTAGACGCTGAAAAAACTGAAGTGTAAAAGATGTGATCGAACGAATCCCGGAACATTATTAAGAGTTTTTTTTATTGCTTAGATGGGTGGACGAGCTCACAGCTCACCTGGTTTTAAGTGGTTACTGGAGCACATAGACATCTACAACGTAAATGCCGCCACCCACCTTGAGACATGAGTTCTAAGATCTCAGTATAGTTACAACGGCTGCCCCACTCTTCAAACCGAAACGCATTACTGTTTCACGGCAGAAATAGGCGGGATAGTGAAAACTACCCATCCGGAATCATTAGAGGTCCTACCACTAGTAGTGTAAAAGATTTGATCGAACGAATCCCGGAACATTATTAAGTATATCAATGATAACACTTGGCACTAATTTATAGCGTCCTGAATTGCTCAGAGTTTCGTGATACAGGTGTAACAGGAGCGTATGTGTTCGAAACGCCCGCGATGTATGCGGAGTAATGAAGTTAATTAATTCTTGGAGTAATGTTTAGTTAGTAAAACATACTAACTAATGTACAGGTTTACCGCTTGCTCGTTATGTATGTTAACTTACGAACGTGAATTTGCTGTGCGGTAATGAATATTAAATAACACCCTTTTGTATTTAATACGTTTAAACCTGTATAATCGCTTTTAGCAGTTAAGATTTCGAATATTTATATGGTGTGCTATGCTTTGATTTTATATACTTATATATAACGGCCGTCTGGTGTAGTGGTAAGTGACATGGTCACTACACGAGGGGTCGCGGGTTCGAATCCCGCCAAGTGAAGATATTTGTATGATAAATATAAAAATGTCTTTTCCAGGGTTATGGATGTATATTAAATATATGTATGTGTATAATAAAAATATTGCATTTATTTCCGTTATTTGGTACCCCTGTAACACAAGTTCTTTACGAACTCACCACGGGACCAGTTAACGTGGCGTGATTGTTAGTAAATATTTATTTATTTATTATTTATTTATTATTTACTTGTATTGGTAGCTTAATACGATAATAATAACCTATAACCACGAGCTGTATGATATTTACAAGGATGCTAATATCAGAAAAACTATAAAAAATTGACGCCTACGATGGGCAGGACATGTAGTTTGTAATGGAGGAGACCAGAATGCCAAGACAACTACTCTATGGGAAACCATAGGGCCGCAGAAGTCGTGGCAGACCCAAACTCCGATGGTTAGATGGCGTAGAACATGACCTCAAAGTCATCGGTGTCAGGAACTGGAAGGAGAAAGCCCTGAGCAGAGACGTCTGGAAAGTCATACTGGACCAGGCTAAGGCCCACCCTGTAAAGCCTAAGATGATGATGATGATTAGTAACTTAATACATATTATGTGAGTTTAATATGATCTAGTATTTTAATAAGCGTTCTCAGTTCGATTACTAAACTATTTTAACGATACAAGAAGATCAAGGTTCAATTTTGGTGTATGCTTTGCTGTATAGTTTATAATGAATTTATAGTAGGTGTACTGTATAATGAGCTCACTTGAACTTGATTGGAAAACTTGGATTTACTTTTTTTTTTTTTTTTCCTACCTAAGCTGATAGCCTTAGGGCCTATTTCAGCGTAACCCTAACGTTTGTAGGTGAGCTCACGGGGCTCAAACCTGATGACGCTGCTAACACGAACCCTAGCAAGAGCCGTGCTTCGCAGAATCTACCACCGGATCGGAAACGCGACCCACTGAGAAGATCCGGCGAGAAACTCAGTGGGCTGAGTCTGGGAGTTAATTTACTCGTCGAGCCCTTCGTCGCAAGCGACGGGTTCGACGAGAACGGTGACCGGTGCTTGAAGTACCTAGAAGCACCGTTAGTGGATCGGGAGGATCCGAGATGACGTGTTTTGGGCGACGTCGACTGCTTTCCATTCTGTCCGCAGGATCGGGAATGTAGTTACCGGCGGCCACGATGAGAGGGTTCTCGTGTCGTGCCGCTTTATCGAAGTGGCGCATCGACGCCGACTGAAGATACTTACTGATGGACTCTAAGTCCAGGTCGTCATGGAGGTCGCCGTTCCTGACGAACCACGGGGCTCCGACGGCTATCCTGCAAAAACGGGATTGAATAATTTGACATTTTACTTCGCCTACATATCATCGGGTAGAGACGTCCTAGAATGAAGGCGGCACGGTCGCGTACCGTCTTGATGTGAGGGCGGAATGTCATCCTTCTGTCGAGGGTGACGCCTAAATATTTGACCTTCGGGGCCCACGGTATGGGCTGGTCGAACATCGTGATTGGGCGAATGGTGGAGGCGGAGGTGTCGACGCGCCTAGACGGGAGAGGGATGCTCGAAGTGATGTTCGGAGGGCGATCCCTTCTGAAGAGCACCGCTGTGCTTTTCGTGGGGTTGATGTCGATGCGCCACTTCAGGAACCACTGTCCCATGGTAGTAGCTGCGGTCTGAAGTCGTCGATGAAGCAACGCCTTCTTCCTACACGAGTAGTAGATGGCGGTGTCATCGGCGAAGAGCGCCAGATGGGACTCCGGAGACCGGGGTATATCATTGATATACAAACTAAATAGTAACGGGGAGAGGGCGGAGCCTTGCGGGACTCCGGCTGTAACGTGTTGGATTTACAAGATACACAACGATGAACATCACTGGCTACTTGGAACTTTAGACCGGAAATTAGTACAGGCTCCTTTCAAAAACAGGAGAAAGCACTATACTTCCTTACAACATTTATTACACTTTTCTATATTTATCTTTGTCCACGAAAAAAGCAACACTCTTAAACTTTACTAGTTTGATCACCTTGTGATTTCATCTGTTTTAATTTCTATCTTTTGAATTAAACATTTTTTATTTCTATTGTCCCATACACCTTTATTTGATATTTAATCAATTTGCTCGTGACGAAGCGAGTTACAGCACCACGTTGTGTCAAAACTCCAAAGAACACTAAGGCACAACTGTGTCCAAAATGGATCTATTGATAAATTATTTATCATATAATTTAGAGAAATAAATATTGAAATTTTGTTACTGAGGAATTCGTTTTATATAAAACTTGTTTCAAACGCATTTTCTAAAAGAGCTTTTTAAAATCTCTACGTCTTTCTTTAGGGTGCAACAAATTACATTACGTAGAAACAACGGATCGTGAAGAGAATGTTCCGAAGCGATGAGGGTCCTAATGCGATGTACGAACCAACGTAAGCCGCTTGATGAACACGGAATAAGGTCTTAGCGAAAGTGACGCGCATCCCAATTCTCTAACAAAAAACCTAATGTACTGAAAACTACTGTAAATAAGTTACACTAATTGTTAAATAATTTCATTCACAATTTTAGTGTTAATAGATCGAAGTTTTTTTTATTTATTGCATTAATGGGTGGACTAGCTCATAGCCCACCTGGTGTTAAGTGGTTACTGGAGCCCATGGACATCTACAACGTAAATGCGCCACCCATCTTGAGATATAAGTTCTAATATCTCAGTATAGTTACAACGGCTGCCCCACACTTCAAACCGAAACGCATTACTGCTTCACGGCAGAAATAGGCAGGGTGGTGGTACCTACCCGCGCGGACTCACAAGAGGTGTAAACCAGTAACCAGTAAAACACCAGTAAAATAAGTAAATAAGCTACCAGTAAAATAAGTGCAAATAAGTTACACTAACTTTTGAATAATTTCATTCACAATTTTAGTGTTAGTATATCGAAGTTTATGCATATATTTTTATGTTAATTCTATAAACATATTTTATACACAAATAAGAAGTAATTTTACAGTGCAGTTCACAAAAGAACATTTACTGAAAATTCAAAAGGAGTTCAAATAATTCTGTTGATAACTGCTAACTAAAGGGTTTTCTATAATAAATGGCATATAAAAAAAACCTAAGTTGGAACATTTGAGGATATCGAACCTATTTTTAATCAAATAGTGTATAATATCAACTAGAAAGATAGCCACTAAGTATGATAATTATGTAAACCGTTACCTTTATCAAACTCAAATGAGGAAACTGGGTTAAGGTTTATCCTGGTATTACTTAGTGTAACATATTTTATAAACATTGTAACAAAAACGTTGCTGCCACCCTTGAGACTTGAGGAAGATGTTTCCATATCAATTATGGAACAGACGTACCAACATTAGTCGCGCAGTTCATGGCTTAGAATTGAACAGACCCCTGTCTTGCTGTATGTGTCGTAAAAGGCGAACAAGGGAATTCTTCTGGCTACCATTTCAGGCCAACGACAGTTCGACGATTCCCAGGGAGGTTTCCCGTCAGACAAATGACCGGTCGTGAAACTCATACAAATTCTTATGTAACAAGATATGATAGTAATGAAGAAAAAGGACATGCTGTACCGACCCTACTTGAAGTAGAATAAGAGTAAGAAGAAGAAGAAAGACATCAGGCTATTTTAAAAGATATCCACAACTGTTTCGTAGTATACAGTGGCAGAATGGTTGCACATACTCATGTTGGTTTGCGATACTCTCGTAATAGTATATATTTCACTTAATATATAGGTATAAGATACTAGGAGCCCGCTCCGGCTCCGCTCAGGTCTTTAACAAAAATTTCGTTGTTTATTTTTTTTAAATAAAAGAACACTTATTGCGGCATAACTATAATAGACATAATATGCTGTCGCGACACTTTTTGTAAATAATAATGTGTTCTACAAATTCGTTGTATATAATTTTATTCTATCATCAATACTTTTCGCAGGACACGTGATGTAAATAATTTTTTAGGTAATTTCTTTACACCATGGGTTACATTATTGGAGTTTTAGTAAGGATCCCTAATTTTTAAAAAAAAAGATGATAGCCTATGTCACTCGGGAATAGTGTAGCTTCAAAATAGCGAAAGAATTTTTCCAATCGGTTCATTAGTATCGGAGCCTATTCAATACAAACAAACTAATAAATCTTTCCTCTTTATAATATTATATTATATTGTTAGTATTAGTATAGATGTGCCTTAGTACAAGTAACGCTAGTTATAAACACATAAAACCGACCTCTAAAACAACAAACTCACAACTTATGCCATTTCCCCGGTTTTAGCTCAGGGGTGATTTAAGACGCTGCAAGCTCCTTAATGAAATGAAGACGCGGCCAATTTTGATGTTGTTTTCGTTGCACCCGACGCATTTACGAGTGGTTTGTTAATTTGAGTGTTTCTGGCGATGTAAGCGAGTAATTTCGTGTTTCTCGGGAAGGGGAAATTCGTTGTGAATCATTTATCATATTCTTAAGTATGAATGATGTTTTTGCTTGTACTTGTGTTTCGTGCAAGACGTTTGAAGGTTATTATTATTATTATTAAGACATACATCTTTCTTGTACAAGCATACATAATTTGTGAATCTACTAGGTTGTAAACATACTAATTCCATGGCCTTTTGTGTTTTCCTAATGAACACTCAATGAAAAACATAGTTGCGTAAAGTCTCGTCTTTCAAATATTAGGGAAACTAAAATTCAAAGAGAATACGTTATAATCTCGCTGTAGCTATATTATTATTTTTCAAGTACATCAATATTATATTTTCAGTACTTCAAAGCCAAAATTTACTTTAAGATACATTATTATAATAGGAAATTTCGTAAGGTTACTGCTTTTGCGAAGAATGTAACCCATATATCCCAATCAATAGCAGCTCAAGGATGTTGGTGTCGAATGGCCATTAAGATTTGTGACCTTACCTTTAGTTCCGGCCAACATAAAGAGAGAATCTTCTTTAGAGGACAGATTGTGTATCTGATATTAAGGACCGTAGAGCTTCTTACTGGTGGTAGGGCGTACTGGTGCGCAATAGCCCGCTTGGGGGGTATCACCACCCTGCCTATTTTTGCTATTAGAACTCGTGTCTCAAGATGGAAGGTAGTTTTAACATGGTAGATATCTTTGGGTACCTTTGACCACTTAACACCAGGTGGGAGGCGAGTTAAGCCATCTATTTTAGTAATAAAAAACAAAACAAAAAATGTCCATAGTTGCATTGACCGGTTTCTGCTGACGTAATCCTCATACTTATCTTCTTATTAAGCCCCTAAAGAAATATTAATGTGCAATTGTATGATTGCGTAATCTTATTGAGACATAATCATCTTTTAAATTACCACGCAAAACTGCCTTCAAATAATTGAAGTTTCTAACAACGTTCCCAATATTCGATCTTGCAAGCGTGCGAAATGCCATCCAAATGAACTCGCATCAATCACATCTCTCGTAAGCACTGTTTTAATGAGATTATTTCCTAATACCGGAGGACAATTTCCCGGATAACCGTATTACGGAGGTGGGTGTTGGAGCGAAATTTCGCTATAGATTTTCTTAGTACGTTTAGTTAAGTTGGGGGTTCTGTTATTTTGATAATTTAGATGTGCGTTATTTTTTATTTTATTATTTATTTTAGTTTGTTTTATAGTTAGATGACCTATTGTGTGTTTTGTCAGCAGCTCGACTGTGTCACGTAAGATTGTTGACAGGTATATATCACGGTGACTACTTACAAGATGATTTATATTATTATGCAGTTTTGCCTACGTTAATAAAAAAAAATCGTATTTCGTTATAATTAAAAGAAAATCCCATTCATGAATTTTATCGCATAAGAACAGTTTTGTTTTCAATAACCCAAGCACTTCTAATGTTCATCATTGATGGCGATTACTCACCATCAAATGAGCCGCATGCTCTGCTACCTACGAAGTCAATAAAACAATACGTAATCTTCACACTACTATCAAACACTATTTGAATACAAAACAAAGAAATTGATCGGAGCTATGAAAACATCAGTCACACCGGCAAACAGCGAACCCTTTCAGCAATATTAAATAGCAGAAAACCGCAAGTTGCCACTCAACGATATTGGTTTGCGAAAAAAGAAACCAAGAAAGTTCACCCGAACTCACTATTTTTATTTGCCCCGTATTAAGCAATGACGCGTTTACAAGTTCGCCTAGTTAAGTATTAAATTGTCGGAACTTTAATTATTACAAAGAATATATAATTCAGACTTTACTGGTGGTAGGTCCTCTTGTGAGTCCGCGCGGGTAGGTACCACCACCCTGCCTATTTCTGCCGTGAAGCAGTAATGCGTTTCGGTTTGAAGGGTGGGGCAGCCGTTGTAACTATACTAAGACCTCAGAACTTATATCTCGAGGTGGGTGGCGCATTTACGTCGTAGATGTCTATGGGCTCCACTTGACTCCAGGTGGGCTGTAAGCTCGTCCACCCATCTAAGCTAGAAAAAAAAGACCAGCTCTAATCGACCAGGCTCCTAAGATATCATCACCCCTCATCTCTCCTCATAGGTGTAATTCAAAACCAAATGGACATCAACTTTTTCTGAGTATTTATTATACCAGCGTTTTGAGTTCCTCAATCCGCATTTTCTGGTGGTACTATAAAAGAAGCTATACAATAAAATTGAGACTTCAACTTCAAGGTAGCAGGACTCACATTGCGATGTAAGCAAATTATAATAAAAATCTGTAGATCAGACGAAAATATTGTTTTACATTTTATTAGAGCAAAAAAGTTGGCCCTTTTTTTGAAAGATTCAAGACAACTTTCCTATTAAGCTGTTATAATTACGAGCATTTTGATTAGGAAGTCACAGCTTCATAATTTTAATGTTAAGTGGTTTTTGTTGTTTTGGATGTTCCGCTTTGCATATTTTTATTTTTTATTTTTATTGCGTAGGTCGGTGGACAAGCTCACGACCCGCCTGATATTAAGTGGTTACCGGAGCCCATAGACACCTATGACGTAAATGCCGCCAATTACCTCAAGACATAAATTGTAAGTCTTCGTTTTAGCAGTACAACGGCTGCCCTACCCTTCAAACCGAAACGCGTTACTGCTTCTAGGTAGAAATAAGCAGGGTGATGGTACCTACCCGTGCGGACTCACAAGAGGTCTTACCACCAGTAATTACGCAAATTATAATTTTGTGGGTTTGATTTTTACTACACGATGTTATTCGTTCACTGTTGAAGTCAATCGTGAATAATTGCTAAGTACGTATTTCATTAGAAAAATTGGTAATTGCCTGCGGGATTCGAACACTAATGCATCGCTTGATACGATTGCACCGGGCTTCTTATCCTTTAGGCAATGACGACTTCAAACGAAGCCATGCTGTCGAATAACACTATTATTTCATAATTTATATTTTGTAATACTTTGAAATTACTCGAATATAATATTTTGTATATATAATAGGCTATATCGAATACACCTTATACGATTAGGGCAAAAAGTACGCAATGAAGTGTATTTTTTTAATTCACGCAATGGAACACAATTAAAAGTCAAACGATGTGACGCCGAGCAATGATGTCGCGATGTTTGCGCGCGCAGGCTACTGTAGTCCTTCGGCAGTCTTTGCCGAAGTAGCAGTTTCACGATAACCAACTATTTATACTTATATCCTAGATAATGTATTGTCGCTTTGGTTAAAATAATTTTCAAAGTTATGATAATTTACTCAGCGTTACTACATTACATGGCCACAGATGACTAAATCGTCACGAAAAAAAAACACAACATAATTGTCTTAATTACTTTGTTATGGTATTGACTAAAATTCAGTACAAAAGCCTATAAACCAGAAGAGCAGCAAACAAAAATGACCTCGCTTATTGCCCAACGAAACCTTAAGAATCCTTCAATCCACTAAATTCACTTTTACGATATTACCTTTATAAACAAAATTAATTTCAAGGCTTTACTTTGCCCAGAAACGACCCAATTTATATTTATAATTCGGTAATATAGCCCAGAATGCTATTAACATAAACCTACCCGTTGTAAGACGCAATCGGTAATATGATAAACGTTCGTACCCGACCCTCGGTTTGATTCTGTTTCCCCTAAAAAATTGAATTAATTTGTGGGCAACAATCGATAGGTGCATTAATGACTTGTGAAATTTGAGCAGTTTTGGCATTCATTAGATTGTATACGCATTACGATAAAAAAGAATATTTAAACAATAAAACAAAACTGCAGATTTATCGTGGGCTTTTAGTTTGACCTGACTTAAAGTTGATTAACATTATATTAACGCTTTGAACTGAAAATGTGTTTCTTTACTGTTTCAGCAGAATTGTGTTTGAACAAACAATAAGATAACGCAAAATTGTTTTTGTTATTAATTGTTTTCATTATCATTCTCATTCTCACCTTCTCATTATTTTTAAATGTCGGTAAAAAAATAAAGGTCTCCTCGTTTATGCAGTGGTGAATCTCCATAACCACTGTAACACGAAAAATGGCCTCGGTACCCGGTCGGAATTTGCAGCTTTGTTGAATATGTTTGGAATTTGAAGTCTACATGAACTTGTTCTTATCTCGTAGGTATATGTTTTTTCTAATTATTCTACAGGTGAGGGGCTTAGATCAGGAATCAATGTATTTATGTATTGTTTCACACTTATCAGCCCATAATAAGCATTTCAACCTGCAACAAAAACTATGATCTAAGATACCGAAAAGACGTCAAATAAAAAACAAATAAAAAAAACATAGCACATTTGAACAACAACATCTCATGACCAATTTGTCTCTTAATGCTATGTTAAAATCTAATATTTACGCCAGAATAAAGATAAAAATATACCTTGACATAAACGAAAAAACAGTATTCATTCATTTAAACGAACACTATTCACAAATTCGAAGTGTAAAAGAACACCGCGATGTTGTAATTAATGGCAATACAATAATTAGGAGTATCTGAATTTAATTTCAAGATCTACCATCTTCAAACAAAATTACTTAAACTTAAACTTACTTACTTAGCAGTAATGCGTTTCGGTTTGAAGGGTGGGGCAGCCGTTGTAACTATACTTGAGACCTTAGAACTTATATCTCAAAATGGATGGCGCGTTTACGTCGTAGATGTCTATGGGCTCCAGTAACCACTTAACACCAGGTGGGCTGTGAGCTCGTCCAACCATCTAACAATAAAAAAATAACATGCACTTGCTTAAAATGCACAAAGGTCAAACCAATATAAAAATAAACCACAAACCCGACCTATTATGATAATTCCTATTCCCGTTATTCAGATATACTTGCACTATCTTTCTCATTTAAATCATCCATAGAACTACAACGTTTAAGATGCCCATAAAATTATGTTACTCATACATAAAATAAACATCGTAGGAATATGTATGTACATCTAATCTAAAACCGAGATCTACGATTGCGTCATGAGAACAGGATATGCCCCCAGAGTCGTTCTGTCCTTTACAATGCGCACCGCAGTCCTTATCTACGGACACGTGTCGCGATATGAGACAAATCCATCACCCCATGTTGCAAACTCTTTGATGTAACTTTTAGGGATCGATAAAATCTACAATGAATCGGAGCTGTTGGGAATGTTTGCTGTATACCATTAAAATAGTTTCGGTATTTCATTATTTAAAATAATAAATTTTAACTATTAAGATAATGATTTATTTACTATTAGGCACTCATAGGAACTGCTAAGTATCACGATTATGTGTCCTTGAGTTTGCAGTTGCATTTGAATATATTTTTAGGCAGCGGCTTGGCTCTGCACCTGGCATTGCTGACGTTCATGAGCGACGGTAACCACTTTCCATCAGGAGGGCCGTATGCTTGTCTGCCTACAAAGGCAATAAAAAAAAATATATCGACTATGCTATGCTTTATATCGATACCTCAAGCACCGGTCACCGTCTTCGCCGAACCTGTCGCTTGCGACGAAGGGCTCGACGAGCAAATTAACCAACAGACACAGCCCACTGAGTTTCTCAGGGGGATCAGCCGGATCTTCTCAGGGGGTCGCGTTTCCGATCCGGTGGTAGATTCTGCGAAGCACTGCTCTTGCTAGGGGCAGTGTTAGCAACACGCCGGTCTGAACCCCGTGAGCTCACCTACACGTCAAGGCGAAGCCGAAATAGCCTCTCAAGGTTATATCAGCATAGGTAGGGAGAAAAAAAGCATAGGGCGTGTTATATACGGGCACGGATACTTTTGGTATGAATTGATTACTGCTGGTCTGTACCGACCACTTACCAGCTTCACTAGATTAGGAGCGCGAGCGCCACCAAAAGAGACCTAATAGCTGAAGAACAGCTGCTTCGCGAATCTACTACCGGAACGGAATCACGACACACTGAGTACAAAAAACGAGAAACTTAGCGGGCTGATGGGTTAGGTTTCACGTTGAACTCATCAACAAGTTCAATGAGTTCGTTTACCAGAGTGCCTATGCGTGTTCCTAATGTTAGAGCTCTAGACACCTAATAAACGTATTTAGTGAATAGGGGGAATCTGTAACAAATTGAATGGACAAAATTAATATTTTCAATAAATTAAGACAATTTTTTATTTCACTTTTCTATATCAATATCTGGGACTACTTTTATATTTTCTCTCTCTCTCTCTCCTAATCTATCTGCGCCTAATGTTGGACAATTCTCTTCCCTATTATCTCTGGCTAAACATTCTGAGCAGCAGATAAATGTCCACGCCGTAATGTTTTTATTTGATTCGATGAGGGTGGAAACAGTAGGGTCATGTCACATTGAACGTCTCATGTCTATTAGGGTACATGAATGCCAATATTTATCGTAATTGACACCAGAACGGACTTGTGCGGATATCGTCGAAGGACATTTTTATTTCATTGGAAACGACTGTAGTTGCAGTGATTTAAAAGTAATTCAATTTAATGCAGACAATACATTAAATTGAAGCACAGTATTAAAAATTGACTGTTGTCAATATGAACCATCCATATGCACAATTATATTGTATGTTTTAAAAAATATGAAAATATGATGCCAAATTTTATTTAAAAGTTCCTAGAATAATTAAATCTATATCAAAATACTTAATTCAATCAGATAAAGCTTCAATGAGCATGATAGGCTTTTCTTAACATCAATTTATTAAACGTCTACTAATTTACGCTTTACGAAGTACTTTACGAAGAACAATATGAACGATATCAATCGTTTCTTCCGTCTATTCTAAAATATTTCCTATATCAAAGTAATTAACGTTCAATATTTGACTACAGGTCAATGATTAACTCATTCGACAATGCTTAAAAATCTTTGATGTAAAATCCACATTCGTCACAAACTAAGATATTTCACCGCAAATACTACTAAATGAAATAGCTTAAGATACAAACGTTCGTCGCCTCCAAGCGAGTCTTGACGGCGTCGGTGCTGTAGACTACTAATGAGAGACTCTGGACAAGACTTAAATCTTCATCGTTTACTTTATTACGAACGTCTTTAGAAAAATTGTATGCTATATTGCTTTACTGTATGTCATTTTTATTGTCCGAGTAGTTTGTGACCTTGATGACTGACTCGGTGGTACAGTAGTTAGCGTCCCTGGCTGTTGCGCCGAGGGTCGTAGGTTCCATTCCCACATCGGGTAGATCGGTATGTATGTAAGGAGAATGTACGAATTTGTCTATCTTAAAACAACTGCAGATCAAGACAAGACTGCCCACACTGCCTTCGCCAAACACTCGAGTCATATTGCTCGGAAAACACCTGATAGCTTAGAGAGACTATTCGTGACAGGAAAGATCGAGGGAAAGAGACCGCGCGGACGCAGTCTAACAAGGTGGTTCGATCATATCCGCACCACACTAGAAATCCCATTCCACGAAGCCCTTCCCGCGGCCAATGATCGGAAGCGCTATAGGGACAATACAAAAAGTAAAATCCTGTTGAAACATGGTGGTCACGACCCTCAGCAGGGAGGAAACGACGGGGGGAGGAGGAAGTATGTATATCAGTCTCTGATAACCATAACACAGGGAAACCTAATTCGAGGCCAGATAGCCGTGCGTGATTAGTTCCCAATTATTAATTATTATTAATGCATTTATTTACTAGATAAATTAAGTTTAAGTACTATAAATTAAGACGACAAGCCACACACGATCATTTGGGCCATAACTAAAATTCTCTATATGGGAACCCCAGACTGGTACATAATTATAGAACGTTTAAATATCTACATATATAGATATTGAGACACTGAGTGAACAAACATGTTCATCACAAGACGAAATAAGCGATGTAATCACGGATTTGTAATACGTATTTCAATGTTTTAAACTATACTTTATACTAATTTTAATGGAACCCCATACAGAAGTCAGTAAATAAGGTAACAAAGATACGTTCTTTGCTAAATAGTTTCCTATTGAAACAAAACGCTAACATACAATTTACAATAAGTAAAGCCACTGTCTAGCGTTTGAATTGAGTAAATGTTCCCAACCGCAGTCCGAGTGGGGTAACTGAGCGCTCCAACGTGAGTGGACTCTTAGAATTTAGAGAAGAGAAAACAGTTCGGCTTCGGTTTCATGATTTCACTGCTACTTATACTTCATACTAGTTTTATGAAGTATGAGAAAATTACACGTAGTAACAACACACCGCTTTTGTTTATCAACATTAACGATTTCACTTTTTTGTTTGGATTTAGCGCAACCTCAATTCGTTAAACGTCAAGCCAGCCCTCACGTGTTGTTTATCTAACCAAAACCATTGTTTGTTTTTTTAATAGCCCTTGTAGGCGCGCATACGGCTCACCTAATGGTGAGTGGTTACCATCCCTCATGGACGTCAGCAATGCCAGGGGCAGTGCGTACTCTCCACAAGCCTCGTTTGAAGACGGACATGTCACAGCTCATTCGAAAGCCGGATCATACGTGGAATCATTATTATCATCAACATTAAGTCGGTCGTCACACTTTTGTGTATACAGAAACACCAATAGTGTTTTCTTAAATTTTCGTGAATTGTATCCATATTTCAAACATTCTTTAAAACTATTAAATTTATTTAAAACTTTTACGGCTTAATTTTGCGTTTTTTTTTTTAAATTGCAAATGCAATTAATCCGATGCATTCTCAGTTTTTACGGTCCAAGACGAAACGCCGAATATAAAGTAATTAATGACAGTAATAAACGTAATAAGCGCGAAAATTTTGTTTAAATACTCTAATAGTGTTTTAGTTTAATTCTGAAACGTGACATGCCAAAAAAGAGCAAATTTAACTCATAAAATAGTTTTTTTTTCTAGCAATATATATAAACGAATTGCTGTTCGTTAGTCTCGCTAAAACTGAAAAGAACAGCTGGACAGATTTGGCTAACTTTAGTCTTGAATTGTTTGTGGAAGTCCAGAGAAGGTTTAAAAGATAGATAAATATGAAAATGCTCGGAATTAAATAAAAAATAACTAATTTTGTTTTTCCTTTGATCTGTCCTCCGTCGGACGGATTCCTTTTGTGTATTTTATGTTTATTTTATACAAAAGTTTACGTCTTTTATTTATGGATTGAGGCACTACGAATTCTGCCGGGTCAGCTAGTTTTATATAAAAATTAACACAATTTTGCGCATTAAACTAAACGAAAATTTCACAATTAAGAGAGATCGAATTAAGTTGAATGATAATTATTAACATATCAGAGGATGCTAGTGCGCACGCTACGGACCTCAAAGCAGGTGATTGACACACAACTGTTTTCCATTAACAACACGAACCAGCGTTTGTCATACGTAATTTGCCCCAAGCGATATCCGACAGGCTTTTGTGTAAAGTCTCTCGAAATAGTAAATATTGACGTTGTTTAAACGCGCCATTTTAACGTAATTAATATTCAATTAGATACGACGGCTTTAATGCGTTTCATCATTGAAATAAAATGGTGAAGTGAGTGATTTCAAAAGCAACTTTGTTTCATAAATTCCAGAATTATAATGTAAATTGGAAATTTGACAAATTAGTATTGTTTTTTTTTTTTTTTTTTTTGCATGGATGTTTTTATTTATTTATTTGGTCTAGTCTCTTCAGTTCTAAGTTTTAATGCATCTTAGTTATTACAAGTTTTAAGATCACGTACGTAAACACTTTGTATCACCGTGTTGTGTCTAGTTCTGATCTAATGTTACACTCTGAAACCTGTAGAATGACAGTTCTCTACTCTCTCTCAGAGTGTATATTACACTCTGAAACCTGTAGAGTGACAGTTGTGTTCTACGTAAACTTTGCATCGCAACTTTACCCAGTAATAAAACCTCACGCCATGGGAATGTAGTCGACCCCTAATAATATATATCACGTAAGGATTTGCTTTCGATTCTCTAGATTTGGCCATAAGAAGTAAATGTCTCATCTACATACCGAAGTATTAAAACTGTATCTCAATTTTAATCTTATTTACCAAACATAAATAAACACCCCGCGATTGGAGCGTATCTTTTTTTGTTTCTCTCAATTAAGATGCAATACTACGCAGCAGTCGCTAAAAATTCAAAAGGCTTTCAAGGAATTGGCTTCCTTCCAACAATATGAACCTTAAGGTTACTAAAGACGAGAAAATAGCTAAAAGGTTTTTTATGAATACGGCAGACGAGTTTGGAACAATTGCTCTAGTATTTTGTGACTAAAGTGTATTTGATATATAGCCAAGGGTTTTCCGTTTTAGCTTTCGATACCTACATTTTGTGGTTAGAATTTCAGACTACGTTTTGTTATGTAAGGATTCGGGTTTTTTATGATTTTAAGGTTAAAAAACCAATGAGCGCCTTAAAATTGCGTTTTGTTGTACTGTTGCTACATAGTTGAAACAATTTGCTGAGATAACAAAACGTAAGCATTCTTTGATCTAGGTTTTTAAAGTAACAACAACATTTAATTTCATTTTATTATTTTAACTACCTACCAGTAACTTTAATCGCGATGTGGTTTTGTCAAATAGTCTTCTATGATTAGTAATTATAAACTTCAGGGGAAAAATGTTAACCAAAAAAATCAATATCCACCTGTATTTAGAATACAAGGGCCACTTTTCACATGTCATCGTTCCCTTCGATAACGGCCCTTCTCATATCCAATGGATCGGAAAAGCTGCCAGATAGTACTTTTCTGCTTTCTGACTCATCTTTTATTGAAAATACGAACTGACGTATTTAATATATTTCAGTAGAATGGCAATAAATATGTTATAAATATCAACAAAACTTAAATTGTTTTTTACAGTAATTTTATCTATATATTAATACGTAAAGCAAAAACTTTGTATCCTTTTTTACGAAAATTGCGCGGGCGGAGGAGTATGAAATTTTTCACACTTATAGAGAATATAGAGAAGAAGTGCACAATGCTAATATTTTTTTTAAAATAATGCATAAAAGATACATTAAATCATTAAAGAAAACAGTACACACACTACATACCATGTTTTTGACGCACACACGCATGCATACTATTTATTGTCAAACTTTTGTTCTTGGCGTCTGTGGTCAAATTGAGAATAGATTAAATATTGTTTGTATTTATTAATATTTTTTTATAGTGTAGTCTTGGCGAAATTTGTGATTATAGAAGTATAAAATACAATCATAATAGTGTACAAACTTACAATTCCAATTGATTTTAGTCGAATTTCGACTACTGCGGGACTTTTAGTACATCTAAAAGAACAAACAGCTAATATAAATATATTATGGTTCAACTAAACAATCAAAGTAATAAATTATTCAACATTTTGAAATGAGCGGATCACCTATTAAGACTTACTGGTTAATTCACCGAACCTCCCCGGAGGTAGCAGTAAATCTGCGGGACCCATCGATTGCCAATAATGCCAGTAATTACTGCCCTGCCGTTTGCTGTTAATCTTACTTAAGCTTATGCCTTCGCCTGTGCAAAGTTTAGTTGAAAAATATTACGTTCGGCAAAGCAATGATCGGTGAATTTAAATGTTTTTAAATGTTAACGAGGTTTCGTGAAATGGCTTGTTAGTGTAAGGTTGAATTAGAAAACGAGTTCTATTTTTTTAAAAGCTCATCTTGAAAATGAAGCTATTTGCGAGTGGTAGAGATGTTTTCGTTTGAGCGATCACCCCGAAAAAGCGATAAAACACACAAACGGTAGAGTTTCAGAATTTTGTTAAATAAATAAACAAAATAAAACAACCCAAACAAACCGTTGTGTTTCTGAACGAGAAACGAAAAACTAGTAAATCTTTATTATGTTTTCCTCAAAACGTAGCAGACGTTTCGCATTACCTGACTCGTTGTATGCATAATATCATGTCTACACTGCGGAACTTTGTGGAGCCGTTTATTGGTTCATCCGAGAAACTTGTACAGAATACTCGCTAATAATTTTTTACACTCACACTCACAAAACTCCGACAACATGGTTATTAATACTGAGATAGCTGAATCTTAATAATTTTTTGAGTACCGTTTTGTAGCATTCGAAAAATAATAAGAATTCAAAGAAACTAAAAATATTCGCTTCGAATTTCTTCGAGACTGACTGCCTTCGCTGACTGAAAATTTGCTAATATAAATCAAATCGACCAAAATTATGTTTTGCATAATTAGTAGTGGTAGGGCATCTTGTGATCCCATACGTGTAGGTACCACCGCTCTACCGATTTCTGTCGTGAAGCAGTAATGAGTTTCAGCTTGAAAAGTAGGGCATCCGTTGTGCTATAAAACTGAAACTTAGAACTCAAGTGTTTCGATAGTTGATGTCTATGGACTCCGGTAAATCTTTAACACCAAATGAGCCTTGAGCTTGTTCATCTATCGAAGCAATAAAATAAGTTAAAACTTCGAGGTCTATTGTAACTATCCGCCATTCAAACGAGCAACTGCTTCACACTAAATAAATAAAATAAACGACAAGATAAGTATCTACTGCACATTACACCCTACCAATAATACATTGATCTTTACACTATTTAATACTTGGAACTACATTTTTTTTTTTTTTTTGGTCAGGATGAAATCGCCGGACTTCCGCCCTCCACCGGGGACGGCGGGCGGCGCATGTCGGAGTCGAACCGACTAAAACCTCCTGTCGCTCAACAACCAACGTCCAAACCTCACATGAGACAGAACTCATGACAAGGCAAAGGGGGGAAAGCGAAGTGTTTAGTGCGGAGCACATCTCTCCCATCACCCTCCCCCTCGGGACGCCGGACTGGCGGTCGTCGGCGCCACGACCACTAGCCCTCTCGGTACTTGGAACTACATGGCACTTGTTTAATTCAAGTGTCTCTTTATTGAAATATTCAGCGATCATCTATCGGCCATCCAATGGAAACTTTTTATTTTTTTATTGCTTAGATAGATGGACGAGCTTACAGCCCACCTGGTGTTAAGTGGTTACTGAAGCCCATAGACATCTAGAACGTAAATCGAGATATAAGTTCTAAGGTATCTCGAACGTAAATCGAGATATAAGTTCTAAGGTATCTCGAACGTAAATCGAGATATAGGTTCAGTATAGATACAACGGCTACCCCACCCTTCGAACCGAAACGCATTACTGCTTTACGGCGGAAATAGGCGGGGTGGTGGTACCTACCCGTGCGGGCTCCCAAGAGGTCCTGTCACCAGTGAAGAGCTCCTAAGATTCCACAAAGGCATGTGTAGCTTTTCGAAACTTAAGAACGGTAGGTAATAAATACCCTCTCAAAACCTGTGACCTTTTAACTCAAAATCACGGTTTCTGAGCTCGAACATGCTCTGAATAATATCTATTTGTGTTACGTTGTTCAATCATTAAACGAAATTTTCGATTAATTATCCCACTTCGTTCTATAGTGAGTCGAATAGCAAACGTATTCATCCTTCAGGTTTCGCGTGTAGCCAATTTATATTCAGAACCACACTGAAGTCTATCGATTTAAAACGTATCCCATATAAATCAACGCCGCTCTGCGGAACTGAATATTTATCATGATAGAATCGACCCTTAAATACATTTTAAATCGTCCACGTTCATTCTGATAATCTATGCCATTAAAAATATTTGTTACACAGGTAACCCGCTTAATTCTGATAACGAGGACTATTTCACTTATATATACTGCAACAGATTCAGTAGTGCCTACCTCAATAAGCTGTTAACGGAGCCCATAAATAGCTACAGCATGCTTTCAAAGTAATATAGGATAGATCACAGTTAAATCTATGTCTACCTATATATATAAAAATGAATTTCTGTTCGTTAGTGTCGCTAAAACTCGAGAACGGCTGGACCGATTTGGCTAATTTTGGTCTTGAATTATTCGTGGACGTCCAGGGAAGGTTTAAAAGGTAGATAAATATGAAAATGCTCGGAATTAAATAAAAATAACAATTTTGTTTTTCCTTTGATGTGTACCCTGTCGGATATATTGTTTGCTTTAAGTTTATTTTTTACAAAAGTTAGGTATTTATCAATAGCGGCCCGCTCCGGCTCCGCTCGGGTCTTTAACAAAAATTTCAACGATAAGTCGTAGTGCTTTATTTTTTCTATCATCAATAGTTTTCGCAGGGCACGCGACGTAAAGAATATTTTGTGTAATTTCTTTACACCTTGGGTTACATTTTTGGAAGTTTTAGTAAGGATCCCTAATTTTTTTCAAATAGCCTATGTCACTCGGGAATAGTGTAGCTTCCAAACAGTGAAAGAATTTTTGAAATCGGCTCAGTAGTTTCGGAGCCTAATCAATACAAACAAACAAACAAATCTTTCCTCTTTATAATATTATATATTAGTATAGATTGAAGCACTACGAAGACTACGGGGTCAACTAGTTTTAAATAATTATTAAATCCTCAAAATTTTCATGAATCCGATGCGTTCGCCATAATCTGACTGGCTATTCATTAGTGGATATTAGTATGTACAGTTCAATTGCTGTCTTCCTTCCAAATTCGTTTGCCTCTAATTTGGAATTTGCTGACTATGGAGTATTAATAAAACCGCGCAAAAGTGCCAAAGTTTAACATTGCACTCTGAAAGATAAAGATGGCGGTATTGATGTTAGGACTTTCAAGTTAAGATTGGCGGCGGGATTTCGATGTCCATGACACCGAGCATTAATCGAAACGTGATCTAACTTGGCATTCTGTTGCAATAGAAAATCACGAACGTCCTACACACTGAAATGATAAGGTGATAAAAATTTATAAATTTTACAAATTCACTAGTTCGTAACTATTTTTTTTCAGATTTCACTAAATTAATTCCATTGCAATACATGGTACCAAACAATAAAAATAAAATAAAAACAGTGAGTACAAAAAGCAGTCATAGCCCTAACTTAGCGGAATATGGTTAAAATCCTAAATTAGTAGAGACTTTTGTGGTCGTCGTGGCCTAACGGATAAGATGTCCGGTGCATTCGTGTTGAAGCGATGCACCGGTGTTCGAATCCCGCAGGCGGGTACCAATTTTTCTAATGAAATACGTACTCAACAAATGTTCACGATTGACTTCCACGATGAAGGAATAACATCGTGTAATAAAAATCATACCCGCAAAATTATAATTTGCGTAAATACTGGTGGTAGGACCTCTTGTGAGTCCGCGCGGGTGGGTACCACCACCCTGCCTATTTCTGCCGTGAAGCAGTAATGCGTTTCGGTTTGAAGGGTGGGGCAGCCGTTGTAACTATACTTGAGACCTTAGAACTTATATCTCAAGGTGGGTGGCGCATTTACGTTGTGGATGTCTATGGGCTCCAGTAACCACTTAACACCAGGTGGGCTGTGAGCTCGTCCACCAATCTAAACAATAAAAAAAAAAAAAAAAAAAAAAAAAAAAAAAAAAAAAAAAAAAAAAAAAAAAAAAAAAAAAAAAAAAAAAAAAAAGACGTCATATCTCAAAATTTGTTTTTTGCTCGTTGCGTTCGGTTCTCCGGTAGGGACTAATAGGAATGATTTCTTAACATCTTATCAGACGTATAAACTGGATAACTTAAAAAACCTATTTCAGAAAGTATCTCCATTTAGGACGGAACGGTTTTCATAGAATCCATTACAGCAATTAAACTAACGAGCAATGGCCGGTCCAGTAGCTATCGGGCCATTCGAAAAGCACCCATTCATCTGTGCTGTGCGTTCAACTTTCAGTACGGCTTTTCTAGTTTCAATGGAATTCGCCGTAAGTACTTATCTTCGCCGTACCATTGAGTGCTTTTCAATAAATCAGAACAAGCCATAAGCGGTTTTTGAATTTCGTTTTGAATTCATAATTAAAATAGCAACGGCTCTTGGGTCAACTGCAATATATCGGGTAGGTACCACTCTGCCTATTTCTGCCGTGAAGCAGTAATGCGTTTCGGTTTGAAGAGTGGCGCAGGCGTTGTAACTACACTGAGACCTTAGAACTGATATCTCAGGGTGGGTGGCGCATTTACGTTGTAGATGTCTATGGGCTCCAGTAACCACTTAACACTAAGTGGGCTGTGTGCTCGTTCACCCATCTAAGCAACAAAAAATAAATAAATAAAGCACTGGACGCGTAAACCAGCGTACAAAAGACGCGAATGTAAGTATACTACCAACATTTCAAATCGGCAAAAATAGGCAAGCTAGTTGTAACTGTCGTCCTCACAATCCACCTATCCACTACTCATTAACTACACGACACAATAAAATCATTAGTCCGATATCCGTATTCAATACCAAATCCACTGTTATCTTTCCAATTATGTAGTACACGTGAAATCCCGTCCAATCACGACAAAACACACGGCATTCAAATGAGCCGCGGACCGCAGTAACGATTTTGGGTTGTGTCGTACAAAACTCACGTCAGATTAATATAATCGTTCGGTCAGACGGACTCGCATTGATGACACGTGCTGCATACTAAGCTAACAAACTCATGTGTACTTTCCGGTCTCTTGTTAAAATCAAACATTAAAATATTGACAGCAACATCAAACCTTATGATAATGTAAAATTTGTAAAAATAAAAAATAATAATTAGTTAATTAAAAGGATAAGAGTATTTATACAAACTGTAGTTTTTTTTTTTTAAACTGACCAACAATACCACTGTCTACCGCTAAACTTGCACTTTGCTTAAAGATTCTTTTGAAACTTCATTCAAAGGTAGCCTATTTGATTAGCGTTGTACCGCTATCTCTATTTTATATTAATATGTAAGTCTAATCGCTTCTAAGACTGCCCGGTCTAATTTTGTTGCTAAGCCATCGTACATTCCAACTTCAACTATAAGATGGGCGTCATTTCAATTGGCTAATTTAACATCTCAATTTGGGCATGTTTTGAAGCCTTGACCACAAATAAGCTGTGAAACCGTCCGATATGTAAATAAAAAAGCGATAGCATTTTCCAAATATTAAGAAACAAAAAAATCGAGAGCAAAGTAAAAGAGGAATAAATAGGCACTCGAGAGACTACTACGCGATCAAGGTGTGTACTGAAAAGACCGCTCTAAATACGGATGCATCCCTATTGTTCGCATGTCTTTGGAGCATTATCCAAGACAACCTCTTGGGGAATGACCTACTTCGGATCCATATCCCTAAGTGCTACGCATCTAGGTTATTGTGCTATAACAGTATTGAAATAGATAAGCTGACATACGATATCGAATATCGTTGGCTTTTACCGCAGATTGCGTAAATGGAAATCTGCTTTCATTCGAATAGAAAAAAAAGGTGCCAAAACGTTCTCCTTTCATGCTAAACATATAATTTTGTTGGTGATTGATTCTCAGCGCGTATTAAATATTCATTATTATAATCATACAAGAATATAATAATTATCAACAAAAAAACCAATAGAATATTACAAACTACCCTACGGCCTGTGTGAATTTTGCTGTATATCATGATTACTAGAATGTACTTGTTATTTTGTTTTTTTTTTTATAGCCTTCTCGATACTAATACTCTTTATCGCCAGTAAAATGATTCAACAAAAATATAGATTGTGACTATATAAATTAAGCAACATGTCAATTCGAAAAATTGACTTTTTTAATACGTATAAATATTACAAATTGAAACCAAGCGAGAATTCCATGTACTACACTAAAACTTTTTTTTTGTCCTTGTAGGCAGACGAGCATACGGCCCACCTGATGGTGAGTGGTTACCGTCACCCATGGACTTCAGCAATGCCAGGGGCAGGGCCAAGCCGCTGCCTACCGCTTAATACTCTCCACAAGCCTCTTTTGAAGGACATGTCATAGCGCTCGGGAAACACCGTGGAGGGGAGCTCATTCCATAGCCGGATGGTACGTGGCAAAAAAGACCTCTGGAAACGCACTGTCGATGAACGCAGCGGTTCCAGATAATATGGATGAACTCTGCTCCGATGTCGGGAGGCGCGATAAATAATTTTATACTAGTTCATTAATGGTAGTGGTAACGCAATTTTTATCTATTTATTACACTTCATGTAATATTTATTTTTGCGATCTAGGTAATAACCTAAGACTTTTCTACCTGTCAACCAAAGGTAGTGCAGAACTAGTATTATATTAGTTAAGACCTGAATATTCCCAAATATAACTGAGCCAATACAGAAGTTGCTAATTCTTTACGTTCAGCGAACAAATCTTCCTATCAAAGCAAAATCTCAGCTAAGGTTATAAAACCCAATTTAGTACATGACTTTGGCAAGCCTTATCTCCGCTTTTAAATGCTTACCGCCAAGCGATACCCTATTACACGGCAAATCCCATGATAGTTGAGACTAGTTGCATTGTCAACTTTCATTATAAACGAGAAACACTTTACCGTCTCCCGTGTGCAGTGACGCTGAAATTTAGACTCTATGCTATCGACTCAAGGTACAGTAAGCATTTCTAAAGACATTTTCGCTGTGTTTGTATTTACAGTGTTCTAATGCTGTCGCGTGGCGCAGACGCAGCTACGCTTAATCTCCGTCCCTTGCCTTTGATGTGAACGAGCCCCATGTTTGTCTAAACGCACCCGTTTAATTACAGGCTCATTAATTTTGGATTATTAACCGGGAGTTCTGCAGACCTCGTGCCTGTTTAGTTGATGAAGTTGTCGATCGGAAACGCGAAAGAACCTAACCAAAAAATAAATTATCAATCCCATTTACTGTAGTAGTTGACATTAAATTCAATGTTTACATTTGAGATATTATGTATTTACATCGTTTCTTATATGGGTTGTGAGTGGACAATTTCTAAGATATAATATTCAAGCACTTAGCCTTAGGTTCTAGACTCACGAAATCCTCCACATTCCTATGCTAAGCGTATCCACTTTCGGCTACCGCAATCATTTTCTTCCTCTTTATGTAGTACAATTTCCAATTTAAGACGATTCAGGTTTTTATTTCAAAGGTAATGAACGTTACCTGGTAATTTATTCATTACTTATCACATATTACATGACTACAAATCGGCAACCAAATTCTAATTAATGGCATGACAAAAAAACGTTTTCTATTTAGCTTTTAGTGTATTGAATTCGTTTTCGGAAGTTTCATTTTTTTATTTAAAAAAAAACAGTTGAAAGTCTATTAGTCCAAAACCAATGCATAAAAGCAACACGTACGTAAGTAATGCATATATTCTAATTTCTTGTCCGTTTCCTGCCAAACATTGACTCACACAGAATCATCTATGTAAAACCGTAACCAGCCGGTGTAATTATATCAAATTAGTTCCTGTGAGTTACTAAACAATGCTAATTTCGTAACATCTGCGCCTGCTCTGTATGCAGAAGGCTGGCGAACAATTACAGGGATTATTTCGTCGGAAGTCGCGTCGGGTGCCCATTAAATTGGCGTTGGGAGCCTCCTTCCGCTTTTTGTTAAAGCAGGTGTGATTTCGCACTCTCACTACAATACAAAAAAACGTATTAGAGATTTTCAAAATGTATTTACTACGTTAAATAAGAAACGATAGTTTTGTTTCGAGAAATCTTAGTAAACATTGATACAGAAACACAGTGTATATTTGGTTTGTAAAATTTTGGAAAAGTCGTTGTTCTGTAAGTCGCTGATCGTGATCACTAAAAATCTGCATCAAAAGTCGTAAATTCATTAAAATGTCGGAATATGTAAAAACTTTAACCCCTTTTTCTTAATTCGTTTTTTATTAATACGATGTCCGATTTTTTTATTATTATTTCAAATCCAGTTTGATTAATTTTAATAACCTATTTTAAATACTACCTTAAACTTTCTGGAAATAGCCACGACGTCATTAATAGAACTGAATTAAATTTGATTCTATCTTACAAAGATTAAGACAGAAAGATACATTTACAACGTATTAGCAAATACAATCCAACAATCCACTTGTTGCAAGATCGCTCATAAATACAAGTGAATTGTCACTGAACAGCCCTAATCAATCAAGAGTAATTATGTAGAGCACAATGACCACAATTTGTACAAAATTACCCAACATTAAGAAAGTCGTATTAATCACAATGAATCAAAATGTCTTAGAAGTTAGGCCGTGGCGGAGACGGGAGAAAACCTTCCAAAAATGTTTCTATAAAGATTACTTCACATTTGTTCGCACCAATATAAATAAATATGTGAATGCGATGGATCGATAGATTATTGTAATAAAAAAAATTTCTACAGATTGTCAATGGAAAATATAAGTTATTTTTTTCTATTTTATGTTGAAGAAATAATACCTCATAAAATAAGAAATATTTATAATGTTAATTTTGTTTTAGTCTACAATAAATTACTCTATTTCGTGTGGCATTGTTTTGAAATAGTTAAACGAAATAAACGGATTTAAATCAAAATTTACGAATCGATTATAGATCCGATAACACTAGTTTGCGAATCAGGCGTACTTTTGCTAGACAAGCCACTACTGAACCCATATTAGATCAAATCCTCAAATAACTTATTATATTACCACACAATCTATATGTATCTTTATATATAAAAATGAATTGCTGTTCGTTAGTCTCGCTAAAACTCGAGAACGGCTAAACCGATTTGGCTAATTTTGGTCTTGAATTATTTGTGGCAGTCCAGAGAAGGTTTAAAAGGTAAATAAATATGAAAATGCCTGGAATTAAATACAAATGACAATTTTGTTTTTTCTTTGATGTGTCCCCTGTCGGACGGATTCCTTTTGTTTGTTTTAAGTTTATTTTATACAAAAGTTTAGGTATTTTATTTATCAATTGAGGCACTACGAAGTCTGCCGGGTCAGCTAGTGGACTATAAAAAACTTGCATAAGAGATTATATCAACTCCACCTAGTTGAACAACGGCAAGAAGAAGAAAGACATTGAATGAACCGTACCACTACAACGAAAGAAAACAAGAACTAAATTTAAAAAAAGAAAGGACACGATGTAAATATTTTTCTGTCATTGTAGACGAAACCGTAGCGAGCTTTATCTCGTGAAAGCAGGTGACAAAGTAAGAAAATAAAGTTGGCACCGGACTCGGACATCGGCCGACATTATTCATGTTTATCGCGACTGCCGCTTTTCTAGCTCCGTAATTACGAGATTTCGGTTGTGTTCACTAAAAAAATGCTGAAATAAATGCGAAAAAATTTAATTTCGCAAAAACTCTAATGAAAAGGTGTTTTTTTTTTGTAGTGAAGCGTTTGTTTGTATAACGTTTGCGGTAGGCGCGTAAGCCGAACAGCTCTTATTGCAATTTTCTGCTGCTTGATATTGTGAGAAAAAGGAATATATGTGAGGGTATTATAACCTTGAACTGCTTAGGACCTCCTGTGAGTTAGTAATACATTTCAGTTTGAAGGGTGGGGCAGCCGTTGTAACTATACTGAGAGACCTTAGAACTTATATCTCAAGGTGGGGGGCGCATTTACGTTGTAGATGTCTATGGGCTTAAGTAACCACTTAACACCAGGTGGGCTTTGAGCTCGTTCAACTATCTAAGCAATAAATAAACAAAACCTAATGCTTAGATAGATGAACGAGCCCACGGCCCATCTGTGGTAAAGCAGTCCGCTCACCTTGAGAAATGTGATTATTGTACACGTCTGTTTCACACTTAAAGCTCGGAAGCGTGACTGCTTCATGAGAGAAATTGATAGGATGCTGGTACCAACCCGTGCGGGCTTATATATACCCTCTCTCATAAGTAAATCCGCTTGGCGATAACAGTATCCTGGTATAATACTCTGAAAACTCTGTTACCCATTCCCCGCAAATTCCTTAGTCACAGTTAATGTATGCTTTTGGAATAAGCTTGCATTGCTTAATAGTACTTAAAAGTCAACAAAATATTTGATGGATACCACAAAATAGGACTATTTAAAAAAAATGCATTTTTAATTATTAATGAACGAATCAAAATATAAGCTCGCCAAGTTTGTTTCGCTGGTTCGGCTAAAGTCTATATTATTTGGAACCACTGGTAGGTACAGTAACAATTAATATCTCAATATTCAACAAGTGTTTCTATGACGAGATCTAGTTAAAATTATTCCATTAATGTGTTAACGATTGAGTTTTATCTGTGCCAATACAAAAAAATATATACTTAAAGTTGCTTTAAAATTTATAGTAATATACAATAATATAGTACTATTTGTTTCGCCTAATTTCGCATTCCAATATTAACGAGAGGTAAATCGTTATATGGACGCTTACTTAATTTCTTAAGTTGGCTATTTCATTATTCAGTATATCTAAACGCTCCAATAGCAACAGAAAATTAGGTTAGATAGTCGGTCCATTGAGAACTATTTAAAAATATATATTAAATAAGCAATGCCATTGTAAATTCTATTAGCGTAATGACAAAACTAAGGCCTGAACTGATTAAAACAAAAACAAAACAGTGTACAACTGAAAACAAAACACGTGCGACAAAATTAGAATATTAATGTGTCTGTATCGGTCCTAGAGTGGACTACACAGAGATATAAACTGTAATAAGCTGGAATTGACATACAAATACTTTAATATTTTTATTTTTTTATTTTTTTTTATATTAAATTTGTATATTGAATGGGTTGACGGTCACCTGGGGTTAACGGAATCTAGAAACACAACATAAATACCACACACATTGAAATGTGAATTCAAAGTTCAAAGTCGTATTTGTAATAACGTAAGTAAGTTGGATTATCTATATGTATTAGTGTTGAGCGGCTATCCCTCCCTTCAAACTGGAATGCAAGACTGCTTCGCAGCGGAAATAAGCTACGTTGCTGTACCAACCAGTTCGGGGTTTCAATACGCCCTACAACCAGTAAGCTACTCCATATCACTTATTTTTATCAGCCATAATGGTTTAAAGTATGAAGGACATAATAAGCATTACACATCTTATCCAGACCTAGACGACAGCAATATATGAACCTTGCTTATGATAAATAATAATATGCCTATAAAAAATGATTATTCGAACGATTTCTCTATCCTTATCCTGTCCTTATTTACGATCGCCTATGCCATTTATTAATGCCAATGCAATCTTCTATTAATGTTTAATACGTAGACAAGCCATTGTACCAATATAGTTGTGTCTCCAATTTTATGTTCCAAAGTAAACAACAGGATTTACGGTGTAATTAGTATCTATGACTGCAGTAACTAGTTCAAGATCAAGTCTAGATCAACAAACCGTTTGTTCCTCTCCTTCCTTCCTCTGCCCGTCATAGTTTTTTTTTCATAGTAAACGTATTTAAATTTTTTCTCTGTCGTGTTCAATAATATTCGTGTCTGTTCTAGTGCATTAGAACGTATATAGTTCATTGTGAAACCCTGCTAATTCCGAATGATCCCGGTGTACGTGTGGTAGTGCAGACTAAATAACCCCGGGATGGGACGTAGCCTCCCAAGGATTATACAACTTTGTTTTTGTGCACATTGAATTAATTATGTTCGCGATCGAATCGGGGCGATTAATTATTTAATGGTTTTTCGAAATGCTTCAAAATAGGCGTATCTTGTTTTCAATCTGCTTATTTTTGTTTTTATTTTGAATATCATCGATTTTACTGTATGAGCGAATCAAATGGTTTCCAGACTTGAAATTTTGAAGGAAAACAAAATCATATAACTAATACTTATAGTACAATAAAAGTTGCGGCTCAAATTCTCACCGCTCGCTTGTACAAATGTGGTTTTATTTGTTCCCCCTCAAAGAT
Source organism: Bombyx mandarina (assembly GCF_030267445.1). Classification (NCBI taxonomy): domain Eukaryota; kingdom Metazoa; phylum Arthropoda; class Insecta; order Lepidoptera; family Bombycidae; genus Bombyx; species Bombyx mandarina. The sequence goes on along the minus strand of NC_143220.1, from coordinate 13,157,294 downwards.
GGGAGCGGTCTCGTCATTTAGGCGAATTTGATCTATGTCTAAACACAAACCACTTACACTAGGTAGTATGAATATAAATCTATTTAAAATAATGATAATCATAGAAAAATATGTAGGAAATTTTACCAACAAAACACTTTTGAATTTTCTTTAATCAATCTTCATTTCAGTGACGAAAGAAAAGAAAAAAACGGACATATCTGTAAGAAATCTAATTTGTACACCACAAAAGCATCCCTTGCAGATTAACAGTCACAGGCACTTGGGGTAGTATAATGTAATTATGTACAATCGATGCTTCTTCCCTCCAGGCAGGGGAGGCTTCACGCTGCGATGTTTATACGAACGTTTTTTCTAATCATGCAAATATAGAACGCAATTTCCACGTGTCCTTTTAATATGAACGTTAGATTTTTATAGATCTACAATAAATTTCGCCATATGTCGAAAAACTTTAACTCAAAATAATTAAGATATGTCTAATATGTAGATAGGATAGGTTTTTCATTTTCATCACAACGTCCTTTATCAAAGACAGCATTTAAATTATATAATTATATTATAATTATGCTCTTTCTTGCCCTTCAACTGCTTTTTTACTGGAGCCCATGGACACCTACAACGTAAATGCGCCACCCACCTTGAGATATAAGTTCTAAGGTCTCAGTATAGTTACAACGGCTGCCCCGCCCTTCAAACCGAAACGCATTACTGCTTCACGGCAGAAATAGGCAGGGTGGTGGTACTTATCGTAATAAAAATGAAACTAGCAAAATTATAATTTGCGTAATTATTGGTGGTAGGACCTCTTGTGAGTCCGCACGGGTAGGTACCACCACCTCGCCTATTTCTGCCGTGAAGTAGCAATGCGTTTCAGTTTGAAGAGTGGGGTAGCTGTTGTAACTATACTGAGACCTTAGAACTTATATCTCAAGGTGGGTGGCGCATTTACTTTGTAAATGTCAATGGGCTCCGGTGACCACTTAGCACCAGGTGGGCTGTGAGCTCGTCCACCCAACTCAGAAAAAAAATGACTGGAAAAGTAGAATAAAACAAATTCCAATTTTAATAATTTGGCATCATCGTCCTTAAGCCATATCTACATAACCAACAATATAACTGAAACGTCATAAAAAGTAAAATGCTTTCAGCGGTCACAGTTCCATAAATATGACGGTAGGTAGCGAATAACATCATTTATCATTCTGAAGCTCAAAGGATTTAAGGGTCTATTCCATTCACGGCGGAACCAAATCTTCTTGCGCCTCTGGTGTTTGGTTCCCTTCGACATTGTGCCATCTCGAGATGACGAATGTTGGCCTGTCTGAATTGATGTCACCATGCAGTACGAGAGAGAAGGTATAAACATCTTGATTTGACTTATCCATCACTCGGCTGTTTTTTGGGATCCGGTAGTCCCTACGTGAGCTCCCATTGCTTTGAATGTATACTTTATGTTTATGTAAATGTTTTGCAAACATATCTACGTACACTTATTAAGGCATATAATGTTTAGATGTATATGCAATGATGCAATGTTAGTCATTATCATAATCATTCAACATTTAACGATTTAGTAAATTAAGTGGCTAATTTTATATCAAGCAAATTGGCTAAAATTAGACGCGTGGCGGTAAACTATAAGAGCTCACCTGCAGATTTACCTACAAGATACACTGATCTATATAGTTTTGTAACAAAAAAGATGCTTACTATTTTTTTATTAAGAAATCTGACACATTTTGATAAAAAACAGAAATTAATTTAATGAAATTATAAAAGTAGCTATTCGTATTTGAAGCATTTTAATTTTATTTCTATTATCCTTATCCTAAACATAACTAGACAAAAGTTTTCATGTTACATGCAAAAAGTAGGTACTTTACTATTGAATCAACTAATATTTGATGCCTACAACATTTATAACGCAAATTAAAAAATTTTGGTCGATTTTTTACTCGTTTCGGTAGCCTCGATAGTATTTCATTGTTTAGCTTTAACTTCAAACATTTGATGATACATATTATAACATTCGCATAATGAGAAACCGGAGAATACTTAAAATCTACCGTGTTAAATCTACTACGAATATCACATACACTTTTAAGCAACCCTTAAGTACAACTTCATTTTAAAATGACATTAAGAAATTTAATGAAGCAATAAAAGATAACATCATCAATATCCTGCTTTTCTCCCAGTCATCTGGGGTCTATGCAACGTGTTTTCTTCTACCATACCTACTCTTCTATCATATACCATTTCTTCGCACACTCCCCTCTTACCCATATCGTCTTTCACGCAACCCATACATTTCTTCTTAAGTCTACCTCTTCCTCTATATCCTTCCATATTCATAGTTAACATTATCTTACCAACCTCATTTTCATTTCGCCTCATCACATGTCCATATCATCCCAAAAGCGCACTTCACAGCTTCTCTATCACAGCTGCCACTTTGAAACTTCCTCTAACGTATATTCGTATGAAACAATCTTACTATTACCGAAAACATTGATCAGCTATCGAATCGAAGGGCAAGGTGGGAAAAAGCTGAATCATTTCCCCTTTCCGATCCTTGAGAGGTCACCGACCTTGACATTTCTCTGCGTTAACGAAACTTCCCTGTCTGCAAACATTGTGTTGTTTAATCAGCCGCGTTTTATTGTTGCTAAATACGTACATACCTCTTTGTATCCCGACCAGACGTCTACATGCGCAAATAAAAGGGATCCAGCCGAATTTACGGCATTGGAACGTTTTCGAATATACGGATTCTCCTTTTTAATCCTTTATCTACGGCCGTCGGCTGGAGTAAATAATTTCGAGCCGGACACGACGTCGGATTAATTTGAACTCGGTACTAAATGGCGGACCACCAGGGAAAGTTGCCGCTAGTTTCACAGACCTAAGTACGTTAGAATTATAATACTTAACATTCGCGTGTTGACTGGATTATTTTGTTGTTTCATATAATACTAAGAATGAATATAGCTAGTAGATAGTAGTATGGTATAAGCCCCCCTAAAGACAGGTACCGTACCCGTAGCTGCCGTAAGCCTGCGGCAAGTAGGTAAACCGTTGTGGTATACAAGATAATGATGGAATATTGATTTTTCTACCTAAAAATTGGAGCAATGTGGTATGAATAAGAAAATGTGTTTTAAATTAATGTATTTATATGCGTATTCATATCCACCCACCTATTATTTTTTACAAGTATTTTTTTTGCGGGAACCGATAAAACTATTGTTTTTTTTATAACATTGTCTATTTATGAAGAACCTAAACAAAACTAAACGATTTACTATCGAATAAAGAGGGAATAACAAAGGAGAAGGTATTCGAATAACACTGTCACGTCCTGAGATAGCTTTAAGGGATTTGCCTGTAAACCAACGTAGGTGCCGAAATTTATCTAAACTTACATTATAGGTATAAATATATGTATGTTATTATATTTGCTGTTAAATTTATTGCTGTTTTTTAAATCAATGGGTTATGGGAGCGACGACCTGAATGGCAACATTTATGGATAAGAAACGGGTGGGTGCTTCGATTTATTGGGTATCGTATATTCTAACTGACTTCTGACAAAGCGATTGCTAGTACTTAACAATAAAATACATTCAAATATTAATTATAGAATATGAAATACAAAATAAATACAAACAAATAATTTAAAATATTTTTTTGGAATTTTCTTTAATTTATGTACGAAAAGTAGAATCAAAATGACAAAACAACCTTAGGGCGTTAAAACTGTTACCGTCACGTACCGCCCAGTGAGGCTTTACCGGGGTAAATGAGACAGGCCCAGGTCGCGTGATTTATAGGTAGTACGCTCGCACGCTGACGGAATCGTAGCAATTCAAACGTGAGCGTAAATCTTTTTATTCATGACGATAGTGTAGTAGGAAGGTTCAGTGAACCTTCAATGCGAAAACAAAAAAACCATAGAAAGGTATTTGTATTATTTCATTTGTGAAAATGAAATAATTCAAATTGAATTGAATGTGAATTCAATTCACAATTAATTATTTATTACCTTTAAATTATTATTTTTTTTTATAAATTTGAAATTCTGTTTTTATTTCGATTCGTTTAACTTCCTTTTTATTTTTGGTAATTGACATCAAAGCTAATACAAAATCATGAATTTTAATTATCATCTGGATTTTTTCCATGTCTCTTAGCATTGAAGTTTTTTTTTTTTTTTTATTGCTTATATGGGTGGACGAGCTCACAGCCCACCTGGTGTTAAGTGGTTACTGGAGCCCATAGACATCTACAATGTAAATGCGCCACCCACCTTGAGATATAAGTTCTAAGGTCTCAGTATAGTTACAACGGCTACCCCACCCTTCAAACCGAAACGCATTACTGCTTCACGGCAGAAATAGGCGGGGTGGTGGTACCTACCCGTGCGGACTCACAAGAGGTCCTACCACCAGCGATAAGTCAATTGCATTCAAGAGCATTCGTAAACAGTCTACAAATACTTAAAATACCTAACATTAATTAGATTTTAGGGCACGTGGAAACTTAGTGAACCGGATCCGAACTTGTGACGTGCTCTTGATGTGATGCTGATTAGTTTGTTTCAAGGATTCAATTTGATATGATATGAATAGTAATGTTTGTATTGGCAATAAGTAAAGCATCACTTAACAGTCCAATTAGAAACTGGTAAAATACTAATTGTTAATTAGAACAGTCAAATCTAGTCAATTTACATCGATGTTCCCGTTCTGGTCCCGTTTGTTTGTACATGACAATACACTCTGTTAAACTGTTTGCAGACTGTCAAACAATGAATTTGTACAAGCAATTCTCAAACCACTTAATATATTTCGTTCTTAATTTTATTACATAGTCGAAATGAATTCTTAATTAGCACGCTTAAAATGCTTATAATGTATTAATGACGTGATGAAATTGACATATTTGTTTGCCATGCCTCACTTAAAATAAATTTAAGTTCCGTGATCCACACCCAGCTGTAGACCAACCACATTTATTTTGATTTCTATTGAACATTAATTTCCCTCTTTTTATTTTTTATTTTTATTGTTTTTTTTTTGTATATACAGTTTTTTGTTTTTTTTTGTTTTCTTTGTCTTAATTTAATATTAGTTAACGATATTTTTATCTTAAGCACAAACGCTCTTAAGCAAGATGTGTTCACACCCAAAAGGGTGATTTCTATAATGTATTATTTTATGTAAATAAGTTCAATGTTTATGTGTGCAGATTTTATACATTTGTGAGAAACTATTAAAAATATAATTTAAAAAAAATTTATAATAATAATAATAATAAATGATAATACGAAATTAATAGCGTGTCGCGGAAAATATAGCATATCTCTTAGACAACGGCATTTATCTTGTTCAAAACGACTTTTATTGAAAACTAATTTTATACCACAATGTAAATAAATCAAATCACTAACACGTTATATAAGAGACACAGTTTTACTGTAGGCAGTTATAAAAATATGATGTCATCGAGTGTTGAATTTCCGAATACATAAACTTGAAACACATTATTACTGATACTCGTGTTACTTATAATATAGTATTATATTGGATTAACTTGTTCAACATTCATTTAAAAAACTGATCAGATTGAACTCCCAATTTATATCTATTAATCCGATCCCAGAACTGCAATGACAAAATAAATTCTAAGCCTTTATATTAAACGGCTCGCCTTAATTTCATTTAATTTTATCTACGACTAGCGACCCGCCCTCGCTTCGCTTCGGAAACATTAAAACACACATGAAACCAAAAAAAAAAAAAAAAAGTAGCCTATGTTCATCAGAGACAATGTCGGCTTCTAATGGAAAAAGAATTTTTCAAATCGGTCCAGTAGTTTCGGAGCCTATTCGAAACAAACAAACAAACAAATCTTTCCTCTTTATAATATTATTACTAGCGACCCGCCCTCGCTTCGCTTCGGAAACATTAAAACACTCATGAAACCAAAAATAAATAAATAAATAAAAAAAGTAGCCTATGTTCATCAGGGACAATGTCGGCTTCTAATGGTAAAATAATTTTTCAAATCGGTCCAGTAGTTTCGGAGCCTATTCGAAACAAACAAACAAACAAATCTTTCCTCTTTATAATATTAGTATAGATTAGTATAGACAAACAAACACCTTCAGGAACAAATCCTTTTATATAACAAGTCCTCTCTGAGACTACACATTCATACTCATAACACTGAAGGCAGATCGTAAGCGGTGTTTATGTCTAAATCGACAAAAAATCCAGGCGCAAGTGTCTACATCCCCTTATTTAGGGGTCCCTTAAGTTCCCGCGGCACCTGCTGCCCGTAAGACGAACTTTCATCTAGTAAATTTCAAACGTTCCTTTTTGTTTTTATTACAACTTTATTTTTTTACAAATGAGACCAGAACACAAAAATTTATGATTTTTTTTACGATTCTTTATCTTTGTTTACGTTTATTTGTTCAACGCAAGCGACTCGATTTGCAGAAGAATGCCTCACTGAATACAAAATCTTATATAAAATCAGATCCATGATGAGATGAAGGTCCAAGGACAGTCAGTCATCAATGAGATGCATCGAGTCTTCTACGGCAGCTTCAGTTCACAGATTGATGGAAAATGGAAGCAGATGGTAAGATGTCATCAAACAGACTTTGTCAGCCTTTAAGAATTATTCATGATAAGCATGGCATCAAAGAATACTTTACAAGAAGAGTAACATTTAAAAGATAATTCTCTATCGGAGTCACTAGATACGGAAGGTTAAAATAATTTTATTCACATTTCAAACGAAAAACACATTTCTAGTGGTGCCATGCGAAATTATAACATCGTGGAGTCTTCAAGTCATCGTCGAATGTAAATTTAATATTTCCTGTGATAATTAAATATCCCTAATAAAATTTAAAAGGTGAGGAGAATTATACAATTTTAATCATTAAGTCATCCAAATACACAATCAGTAATAAAATAAAGCTGTACAAAGTAAATTAAAAAATAAAACTAAAGTTAAACATAAAAGTAGATGGAGTATTATTATTTGTAAAGAAATTATATGGAACGAAAATACAATTAATATAGTTAAAATTTGGAAATTACCCCTACTCTGTATTTGTCGGTTTGTTAAGCACGTGTTTATATATTAATACGAGAAGCAAAAACTTTGTATCCCTTTTTACGAAAATTGCGCGGACGGAGGAGTATGAAAATTTCCACACTTATAGAGAATACAGAGAAGAAGTTCACAATGCTAATACTTTCTTAAAATAATGCATAAAAGATACATTAAATCAATAAAGAAGACATTACACACACTACCATGTATTTGACACACACAAGCATGCATACTATTTGTTTATTGTCTAACTTTTCTTTGCAGTCTGTCAGTTATAGTCTGTTAAATTGAGAATAGATTAAATATTATTTTCTCTTTATTAATGTTTGTCTAAAGTGTAGTTTTGACAAAATCTGTGGTTAAATAAGTATAATAGTCCTTGACAATAGAATTATAATAGTGTACAAACTTATAATTTCCATTACTTATAGTCGAACTTCGACTACCAGGGGACCACAAGTAGTTCTAGAAGTGCTACCTATACTAAGTATGAGAACAGATTATATGTACATAAATCGAATAAACCTAAGCAGTAACAAATACCACCACATCAAAATTTCGTACGTAAACGTTGTGAGAGTAAAACGTAAGCACGGCCGAGTGCAATTTCCCCTACCCTCCGCTACGTGATGATGTGGCAGTCTGTGATATTTCAAAACGCGAAAAATTACTTTGCATTTTAACTTACGCTCTTTCATGCGGTTTTGGCTCTTGTACAAAAGTTATCCAAACAATGTTTGAATTGTTTTGTTTTTATTACCGCTTGTATCTGTTTTAAGTTAACATTTTTAGGCGAAGGAATTGCGGTACGACGGAAAAAAAATTATCCTTTTTTTATATGAAGTCGTCTGCATAAAATGCTCTATTTTGTATAAATTTTGAGACTAGTATAAATTTTCAAATCTTAATACCGAAACCTAAACAGAAGATCTAAGGATTATGTGAATATTATATGTGGAGCAGAGAAACTCTTTCTACCTTGTAGTAGGTCGCAGTTTCAATTGTATTGTATTAGGATAATGAAAATACTACTACAAACCAGAATGCATTATTGCAAAACATTAACATTTTCTCTTCTGTTTGTCGATCGATCCTTTTTTGTTTGCATTCAGATAAGCTTTAACAACCAAACCAGTTTGAGTACTTTCATTTTAAATATGACGATAACAAATTAAAGAGAAAATAATGTGTAAAATGAAACTAAATCTTAAAGTATCAGTAATTATGGTTGAATTTTAATTATAAGTGAACACTATTATTGTTGATAAATAGCCGTACAGATGACTAGTAGCGAATAATTAGTTCATAAAAAAAATTGCTTTTTATATTCGCCCAAAATTCAAAATTTAGCGACATTTACTAAAAATAAAGCAATCAAAACAAAAGAAATGAATTTTAACAAGCAATTAAATTTAAATATCCTGAAGCCCGAAAGCGTTTATCAATATACCGATTAGGAATAATTAATTAACGTTTTCAATTTACAGCCTGCACCTAAATCACATCATGTCACCTATTTATTCGACCATTTCAATAAGACCTCTAACGATATACCCAGCAGTTCAATAAGCTCTGTTTTCAATTAGTAAGTGCAGAGAGTAGCGGTCTCGTCGTGCTGGTCGTTTTCGAAATCATATTAATAACATTAATTAGTTTTCGATAACGCTTCCTACGAATTTCTCCAAAATTAAATAGGTATGTAAATTACCATAGTGAACATGGAAAATTGGCTATAAAAGATTTGCTAGTACGAAATCATTATTCTCACTTAACTTTAAATCTCAAATCAGATCTTTCTCACTCATCGATTTGTATTATGATGAATATTTTTGAATCATTATTGTTTATTTATTAAAAAAGTAATGAAGACTAATGAGTGGCAAGTTCCGGATTTTTCAAATTCCACCTACGAAACAAGCTTGAAAGCAAAATTACCCCAAGGCCCTCGATTCAGCACTCCATCAATTGCACTGACAAGCACTAACAACCCGTAGGGACTTTGATATTCGTCAACAACAATTATGTTTTGTTTTTCTTTTTTCACTGCGCATAGTAGTATAAGAAAAATATTAGAATCCAATAAAAAAATAATAAATAAATAAATAAATAAAATAAAAAAGCTCTTTATTCCATACATTGCATTTTTATACATATTTTTTTAAGATATTCATGTTATTATTTAAATTAATATATGCATGGACCTCTCTCAGGTGAAGGCCTGCTCCAACGATTTCCATTTTGTTTTGTCTCTGGCGACCTAAATCCAATAACAGAATAAACTATACATACTAGGCCAATTTGGGTCTGGGCTTCAAAAATTACAAGTCTCCCGAAACATAATGTAATTGGAATTCAAGAATAGTCGCTGTTCCTCTGTCTGTTTGTATATCACATCGATTGTCACCCGAAATATATAGATGTAGACAATGGCAGGTACATTGCATCGTCAAACACACGTGATATTAATTAGGTATGGATTTTCGCAATGAAAAAAGTGGAGATAGAAAGATTAAAGACACAAAATGGATAACATAAAATTTTCTAAATGAGTTTTTAATCTACTTTTAATAGATAGTGGACACGAGAAATTCTGAAAGACCTTTCTAGTTGTCTCTATAAGATTATCATTTGTGTGAGATTTTATATTTACTTAAATCCATGCAGGATTCGATATGATGCATTAAGTGCGTTACATATTGTTCAGAGGTAATTATCTGAAAGTAACCTTATTTTTATATAAGTATTGCTATTGATAACTATTGCGATTACTTTGAGTGACAACTATAAAGCCAATTTAGTGTGTAAAAACAAATTTTATTTGCATTTGTATTATTTCTATTCCGAAAAAGATGTAAGCAAATAAATCGGTTTTTTTTTTATATTGTCACATTACATTTGAAACGTCAACGTATTCTTGATCTTAGAATTAAGTATATGTACGACATAAAACTAATTATAACATAACATATTATTATAACATTTTAAAATTAGCGATGCATTAATTTTCAGTACTTTAGAAAATAAAGTATATCTAATAAGGGTCCTAAATAAGGATTTTTAAGTGTGATAACTATGTAGATCCCAAATAAAAGGATAGTTACAAGGTCTTCGTCGGAAAAATAAAATGTCTGCAAACTGCCAATAAAAATGTAATTATCCAGCGCGATTGTCCAACTACTATGAAAATAAACTCAAGTTACACAATGAAACCGCAACTCTTTCGAAAGTTTGTAGACGCTTTGTTAGTTGAAGAAATATGCAAACAAAAAACTTTATATTTGAATTTTTAATGATTCCGCTCGTGCATTCGTTTATTTGCAAATTTATATGATTCGAGATTGTATACTTAGTTATGGATCTTCAATATTTGCAGAGTTGACCAGGGGGACCGACCTTGATAGATTGTGACGGTTTTTTGGTCATCCGTACGTAGTGGTCATATTCCGACTCATTGGTACCTACCTCCATAAAACTAAGGTGTATAGTACAAATGGTTGAAAGAACTGTAATTAAGTACCGTGTCAAATATGACAACACAATCTATTAGTCTTTAGCGGTGCATGATCACGTTTCTTTGTTGGCACTAAAATAACGAGAAGTCATGATAGGAAGTCACTATAGTTGCTTATTGAAACAGAAGAACGACTCTAAGAAAACATGTCTAATCTAAACCTCCAGTATAAGTTGTTCGGACAGAAATAATTGCTATTCCAAAAACTCAACCAACAGACATTTTAGCTGCTGCTCAGTGCTATCTTGACCTAGGCTACGGCGGTTAGGTGCCGAAATATGTTTAACCCTTTTAGCGCTGAACTTATTTTTACATATTTTGCAGAAACTGCTAAAGAATTTTATTAACAAAGCACCTTATAAAAATAATAAACCAAAAAAAAATGCCAAATTCACAGCAAAATCATTTTAATGATCAATTATAAATGCTATTAACTTATTAAAAAACGTTATACATGCGCACGCTAAAAAAAAGTCCGTACATCTCGAGACCTAATACTTATAATTAAACTACGAAATAGTCGGTATTCCGACGCTCCGCACTTTATACTTAAGCAGGAATAGAGAGTCGATCTATGGACGGTTCCCACTCAATAGGTTAAGCGGGTAAACCCGCGGGAACACTGTTCGCAAAATACGAAGTGAATAAATGTAAATGAGAGATTTATCGTAAATTGCTTTTATCGTGTATACGAAACACATAAGGTGTAGACATAGTCTTATCGGTCACTACCCTACAACTGAACTAAGCTGTAAATATGTTTTCCACAGCTGAACAGTCCAGTTGTTTTGAAAGGTCTGTAGTGGATATTGCACTAAAAAATGTTTCATTTCTTTAACTCGATCACATACATACATACAGGGACCGTTCGCTATATACGTTTTTAAAACAACAAAATAAAAGGGTCTGTCTGTCCGGGAGATTCCACGCTGAACGCGGTCTGCATTTAAGCATAATGTATGCACGACTTTGTCCGGGTTTGTCAGATACTAATTTGTGCCAGGAACACGACGAGGTTTGAATACAAAAACATTACAGCTCATGAAGATTTTTATTAATCGGATAGAAAGATCGTTATTAGGAAAAAGATATGTAAATGTAGTTAAACTATTTGAACAATAGCGTGTAGTAGTAGTGTAATTTATTTGGACATTTCTCAAGGCGTAGTCTCCCGGCAGAAATTGGGAGAAGAGGAGGACCCCTGTCTTCTTCTTCTCCCTGTTCTTCTCTGGAGGCGCCGGAGTCCGACATAACCCGGTCTCTTACCCCCCTCGACCGGGTATCCGTAAATGGATTCCCCTCAGCGTTAAAAAAAAAAGGTCAATATAAAGTGGTATTTGAGCGAGTTTTTTGTTGTTGAAACCAGACGAGCGTATGGTCTACCTTTTTTTTTTTGCTTAGATGTTTGGATGAGCTCACAGCCCACCTGGTGTTAAGTGGTTACTGGAGCCCATAGACATCTACAACGTAAATGCGCCACACACCTTGAGATATAGTTCTAAGGTCTCAGTATTGTCACAGCGGCTGCCTCACCCTTCAAACCGAAACGCATTACTGCTTCACGGCGGAAATAGGCGGGACGGTGGTACCTACCCGTGCGGACTCACAAGAGTGTCCTACCACCAGTGACGTCAAAAACTCAGGGTCGGTCAGGGTCAGGTCGTGTGCGCGTCTGCCATTGCGGCATAACAAGGCTAAAGACACAGCCAAACAGTTACTTATTGTCGTTTCAAATCGAACGCATAGCCCCTTCGCAGTAAAAATACGAAAATTCATCATGTTCGCGTGAGCAGCTCTCAGTAACCTTAAACAGTTGTACTGAAAGCCTGTATCTTACTGTCAAACGAATTTTCCGAAACGTCAATTCACGTTCGACGTATGTCTATAGAGGTTGCCAACACGCTTTTTTCTCAGTTTACAAATAAAATGTATGCATCGAACGAAACATATCTTGGATTCAATTGTAATTTTTGCTGTTTTTTTTTAGAGAGTGAATAAACGCAATTGTTTTTTCAAGATATGTAGCTTTTTTTAGTCGCAGTTAGCTTTTTTAAGTTATGTGCCTTTTTTTCCTCTTAATTTCTTTGTAAATCAAAGTATGCTATCAAATTTGCACATTAATGTATGATTAATATGTTTTACTGCTATTCTGTAAGTACTATGTATATACTTACTTTTTGAAATGATTTTTGCGGTGACTTTACAATAAATCTGTGTAAAAAAAACTTAATTATATGAAAATTTTATTTTTTAAAGTTCAATTTTCAATAATATACACAAAGTTCATTTTTTATTACTACAGAAGATATTACAAAAAAAAACTATTTTCTATTGTTAACAAAAACATTAAAATGCACTCCTAGTTAAACAAGAGTAATTAGTACTGACACTAATTTTCAACTGAAACCATCTAGAATTACAACAATAATTACGCAACTAATTGAAGGAATCCAAATAGTTCGAAACTAAAGGGTTTTTGCTTACAAATTGGTATGTAATAAAATAATTAAAGTAGCAATTAAATAATAATATTTACACGTAATTCAATGGAAGCAAAATAGAATTAAGTATAAAATTGTGTACAAATCTTAATATTGTTGCAAATATTTGCGGCAATTTAAATTTAGTTACATTTTTTATATGTAATGAGCTTTTTTTATTAATAGTAACTTCATGGCATATTATGCATATTTATTTTACTTTAAAAAGAACACCTAAACTCCTCCTTCTTACGTCGTTCTCCTCTTTACTGAGGATTGCGACTTCCTCGCTGCATCAATCTCTCTTGTACGAATGTTCTCCATCCGCTGTGATAGTCCTCGTGGAGGACATCGTGGAGCTTAATGTCCAGACAAGACCGAATTTGGTCCGACCATCTCGTGGGCTGCGTCCTGCTAAACTATCTAACTACTTAAACTGCTAAACTACCATAAACAATAAATACCGTTATCAGTAGATCGAAGTTTCAAATTCATAGTGTCTGTGAACGTCCCGCACATGACCAGTTACTGAGTAAATAAATGGATCGGCTCGATATTTCCCGAAAATATGGTTTTGAGACGTAATTATTAATAAACTACTAAACACACTGGTGGTAGGACCTCTTGTGAGTCCGCGCGGGTAGGTACCACCACCCTGCCTATTTCTGCAGTGAAGCAGTAATGCGTTTCGGTTTGAAGGGTGTGGCAACCGTTGTAACTATACTTAAGACTTTAGAACTGATATCTCAAGGTGGGTGGCGCATTTACGTCGTAGATTTCTATGAACTCCAGTAGCCACTTAACACCAGGTGGGCTGTGAGCTCATCCAACCATCTAAACAATCTATATATATAAAAATGAATTACTGTTCGTTAGTCTCGCTAAAACTCTAGAACGGCTGGACCGATTTGGCTAATTTTCGTCTTGAATTATTTGTGGAAGTCCAGAGAAGGTTTAAAAGGTAGATAAATTTGAAAATCTTTCTTTTATTTGTCAATTGAGGCACTACGAAGTCTGCCGGGTCAGCTAATAAAAAAATAAAAACATAGACGCGTGCCAAACACCTTTAGTAATAAGTTAGAACTGAATTCGTTTAAATCAATGTAGACAGAAGCAGAGGGCATTATAATACCTAAATTCGTGCTTACACTCTCATTGTGTTTTCTGAGCACTATATGCCCAACCTTTTATGAATTTTCAAGAGAGTTCAACATTAAAAAACGACGGTAACCATTTACCTTGACTTTCCGTCCGCGGTCCATAAAACATCTAGTTCGTTCTTCAAGCAAACACGAACTTCTCTTTAAGTTATCCTAAAACACGGATGGACTTTTAGAAAACGAATTTCGAAGCGCGCATTACTTAAAATCTTTAGACCTTTTTCGTCGTTTTAAATTATGACAGGTGAAATCCGTCGTGAAAAACGGGTACGGCTTTTCTCGACGTAGCCGCGAATCCCACGGGCCTTTTCCCTTCCATCGGGCGCTTATAGCGAGAAAGCTTGTTGTTAGTGATTATGTACGTATGAATAGATTAAAACAAAGGATTTCATTCAGTACTTATTATATAAATATACTTTATGATTTGTTTGTGAACGTTTTTTTTTGTTTCGTTTAGAAAATCACCGGCTTATTTTAATGACAATAATTTTTCATTCAATTCAATGATATTATAAAAATAAAGTTTTATAACAGAAAATTAATGTAATTCGTAATGTTACGGTGCTTATGAGAACGGGGCTATCTTGAAATACGTAAAAAAAAATTTTTTGCGAAAATATCATCTTATCGAATAATATAAAATTATAATATTAATAAAATACAATATTAATATAAAATTTGTATAAATAAATACATATATTACAGGTATAATAATGGTTAAGTTAACGGATATTTCTACACTGGAAAGTAACTACGCACGATAAACCTGAAAGATTTGGAAGCAGTGCATCACATACTTTACGAATGTGCCAGTTGGTAAGGAATAGCAGACGAGAAGGAACATCTTGGGCAATGATTACCCAGACCGAGTCTATAGTCCAAGTCTTGGCTCCAAACACTATACTGAGATTTAGGTGATTGGTATTCCAAAATGAGTAGGGGACAAGGGAGTGACACAATAGTCCCGCAGATTCAATATGACCTATACCCAAATAAAACCTCATCAAACTCACTAAAATCGAAAATCTGATATCAAGTTGATACTAGAGCTCGTAGATGACAACGTAATTCCCCAATCCATCTTGGAAAGCGAGTTGAGAAACACAAACTTAACAATGATAAGTCCTATCCTTGAAACTATATCGCAACAGAGATAGGTAAGATCACATATAAATAAAATATTGCCTCTTGTCCACGTTAATCAGGTTCCTATTACTCCCACTCATTTCCAACAGTTATTTATGAATGAAAGTAGTTAGGTACCTGTCCACTAACAAGCAGTTACAATATGCTGTTTCTGAATACTAGAGCTTAATAAACTAGTAAACGAAGCACTAAACGTGATAGGATTATTTTCCTAAGCCTGCTTACAAAGAACCTTATTTTTTTCGTCGCCAGTTGTGTCAACACAAAATCATTGGCAAGAATATCTCAAACCTTTATTACTGTGTTAAATTTTATTAGATTATTGTTTTTTTTTAACAATAAACTGTACAGAAGAATAGTGTAGTATTATCTCCAGTATTTCTGAAGGCCAGGGAGGCGGTGAATACACCGAATAAGCCGCAGGGCAAGAAATACAAAGATAACAAGTCAAAGGAGCGCTTTATAGGGAGAGAAATAGAAAGAAAAGTTGTTTTGTCACAACAATAGAGTACTTAAATCAATGAAAAGCTATAATAGTTGAGTGGTAAATATATTTTGCTAACAGTAATTTAAATGCTGTAGCTTTTATAAGACTTTTAATTTGTTCGTTAAGTTGTTTGCGGTATACGTGAATTCCGTCGCTCATCTCATAAACAAGGTAAACATCTCACTTAAGCCAGAATAATTACTATAAAATCAAATAAAAATCCTTTATTGAGGATAATTCAAAAACTATTGATCAGATCTTGATAAAATTGAACTGAGACTATATGAGAAGCATCAGCCTTCAAATAGGCAATAAGAAATATCAAAATCAGTTCAATTATTTAAAAAAATCACATAACACATAAAAATCAGTCGAATTGGTAAGCTCCTCCTTTTTTGAAGTCGATTAAAAAGTAGCTCCAAATAATTCTACGACTTGTGGAAACTGAAGAAGATACTATCTCAATACTTTGTTTTTTCCATAACAAAAAAAACTGCAATCGAATCGATTTCACTTCGAAGGATCATCTAGGAGAAATAGAAGGTGAAATAATAAATGGTATTTGACTTAACACGATATCATACGAAAGCGACTTTATCTGTCTATAAAATCAGCCTGAGCCGAGTTCTCGAATTCGAGTAGTAACGATAACAATATCAGCAAAACACGAAAGACAAATAGCGGCACGCCAAAATGAAATAATGCTAAATAAGCAATATGTAAAGTGTTGGTTAAGGAATGGGGAACCGATCGGCTGCGGTCCATAGAGGTGACGACCAGCGAGCCATTTGAATATAAAGATAACGACGGGTAACTAGCGTATTCATAATAATAATAAAATATTCTATAGAAAAATAGTCATAGTAGGAAAGAGCACAAAATGTCAAAGCTTCCAATTAAATTAGTCAAAGTTTGGATTTGCCGAGATGATGGAAAGATGGAAACTAAAGGACAAAAGTTATGAAAATTTATAGTTACGCGCTAGGGTTCGGGATAAATAAAAATTCTACCGAAGTACAAGTTAACACTGTATTAGCGCTTAGAACACTTAAAACACTCAACAAACACTTTAAAATTATCAATTAACTTCTTCCGTGATCCGTTCGCTGTTTCTCTTCGAGTAGTTCCGATTACTGACTGACTGCGTGCCATCACTGCAACGCTTTTATAATCGATACCACATCCCTAGAATTATGGAGAATATTCCACACAACTCGATTATCTTGTTTCCGCTATCTGACAATTGATGGCGTTGTACTTCTCAAGCGTTCTAGACGCTACTAGATCCTTCGATATTCGTTGGACTATTCGGCGATAGATAGCGTTACTCTTACCGGCGTAACATTATTAGTAAAATATGGTGAAACAACGTTAACTATTAAAGGAATTATGAAAAGGTCGTAGTTGTATTGCAAGCCAGCAACTCTTCTAGTTCTAATATTTTCTGATGTAGAACGATAAATCGCTTCTCACGGTCAAAAGTTCAAGTTATAATATTTTTATATGTGAAACAACTATTATAACTAAAACATTTCTAAAAAATTTCAATGATTACTTTGTTAACAATTTTTTTAAATTGTCATTCCGTATTCATGCACTAAATAATTTAAACTTTTACGTTCACGGTATCCATAATTTAAATTTATCTTTATTATTATAAAACAACCTAAATTTTCAATGTAAATAAAACGCAGTCGTCCTCCCGTGACTTTGGTCCGCACACAAAAGGTTAGGTTAAGGGTAAAGGAGCAAACAGCTTCAGGGTAAGTAAATACGCTGACGAAGACACCGGTACACCTCACAGCTGAGAGAATTTGCCGTTTTTATCTGTCACCGCCAGTCGAAGGGACAAACGTTTTAGTGAGCCCGTTTTCATAACGTTTACACAGCGAATATATGGGTTAACTTAAGATTTAGTTTACCTTACATTGGAACTCTACAATGTATTAAAAGTTTCAAAAAATCCTTCAAATCAGTGGGGCTATAATTTTTATTTATTAAGTAATGGTTTTTATGAAAGCAACTTCTACTGTGTATGGATAATAGGTCGCTTAAGATAATTGCTATTCGTAAATAAACAGGCGCTTCGATTGTCTACGTTGCGTCTGTGTTGGAGTTAATTACTTTCGTATGTTATTGGGCATTATTTTAAGTTTTATCGAATTATTTTGTGTACTTTAATTAAAGTGCAAATTAGTTGATACTACCAATCGTCTAGTTTCTGCCACCAAGCAATTATCAATTCCGTCCGTGAGCTACGTTTAACAATGCTCTTAGTGCGAGTTTTTTAACGTTCTCGATAGCGTAAAAGTTAGCCCAATTTTGTATGCAGTTGGAACAGCGCCCTTAGCAGCAAACGTAGGCAAACGATCCCATTCCATACAAATATCGAATCAATTCCATACAAATATCGAATATATCGAAGTCGTCGTGGCCTAAAGGATAAAACGTCCGATGCATTCGTATGTAGCGATGCACCGGTGTTCGAATCCCGCAGGCGGGTACCAATTTTTCTAATGAAATGCGTACTCAACAAATGTTCACGATTGTCTTCCACGGTGAAGGAATAACATCGTGTAATAAAAATCAAACCCGCAAAATTATAATTTGCGTAATCACTGGTGGTGACCTACCACCGCCTATTTCCACCGTGAAGCAGTAATGCGTTTCGGTTCGAAGGGTGGGGTAGCCGTTGTAGCTATACTGAGACCTCAGAACTTATATCTCAAGGTGGGTGGCGCGTTTACGCTGTAGATGTCTATGGGCTCCAGTAACCACTTAACATCAGGTGGGATGTGAACTCGTCCATCCATTACGCTACCGAGAACGTTAAAAAACTCGCACTAAGCACACTGGTTCATTGCGTCGCCTCTTTTACTAATAAAGTAAGTAATTCTCATGATGAATAGCCCAAACAAGTTATGATAGCATAAAAATTATTTATGCGGCTTTGTCCTTAATACAGTGAATTCAAAGTTAGAGAAGTCGAACAAACGGTCTACCCGAAATCGTCCGCGACCGAGCGTCCGAAATGTCAAATGTCGTGAAAAAGAATTTTCATTAGAGAGTGCAGGGTCACCACACAACCCGTGTCATCCCGCGTCACAGACTGCATATCGTCGAATCCCTGAGCCACCCCCCCTCCCCCGTTCCTGTAGAGTTACCAAACTTTTATTTTAAAATCGTATACCAACATTATGATTGGCATAGGTACGAGTAGTTGTATAGTAGTGAATACATCACTTCAAAATCATCAGTCCTAAGTTTACCTTTTATATTTTGACTAGGAAAACGAGAAGTAAAACAATGTCTTTACAGCGTTTGAACAAAAATTAATTACCGATTTGTTTAAGGCACTTTCATTTGTCTTGTTACGATTTTTAAACAGGAAAATTACATAGTAAACTTTCGAATTTTTTACTACTAATTATTTTTTAATTAAATGAAGCCTCTATTCAAAGATAGATCTCGAGATAGTAGTGGTTCTTGCGTGCAAGGAAAAGGAAATCTCAACAAATAGATTTAAGAAATTAGACGGCAGTTTGTACAATTTTCTAACATCGATGACTTAGGTAGGTACATCAAGTGTTGTGGTTCGTGAATATGAAAACGCTAAAGTTGTACCGACAGAAAAAAAAAAAGTTTGCAATTGTTATTTTTATACTTTAAACGATATTGTTCAAATTATTTTAAAAAAGTTTTTTTTTTTGCATAGATGGATAGACAAGCTCACAGCCCGCCTGATTTTAAGTGGTTACTGGAGCCCATAGACATCTACAACGTAAATGCGACATCCACCTCGAGATATAAGTTCTAAGGTCTTAGTATAGTTACAACGGCTGCCCCACCCTTCGAACCGAAACGCATTACTGCTTCACGGCGGCTGCAACTTACTATTATAAATAATTAATTAACGATTAAACGCATAACATGTTTTATCATTTAGGCCTTACGCCGTTTTTGCATTCGAAATAATTATGAGAAAATTGCAAATTATTGTATAAAACAATAACGCACATTGAAGTCAACCTGGTCGATTTATTGTTTATGGATCTGACTGCAGTGCGCGGATCCCGGTTCGCATTACGTTCGGAAATATTCTATAATTATTGAAATTTAGCATAACAGGGAGCACTTAATGTTGTATTGTAAATATATTTTAGTGGCTTGCATATCACAGAAGAAGATCCAGATAGGGCCCATTCCGCATGGCAAATTAAGAATCATACTAGGAAAATAGAGGCTATGAAGACCCAAATCACCTAACCCATTGAGATCAAACTCTTGAATGTAACTAATACGTCAATCCCATAATTGGCTACAGATCTACAGAAAAAAAAGGCCGCTGAGTTTGTTTCGCCGGTTCTTCTCAGGACTGTGGCTTTTTTTGGAACCGGTGGTAGAGTTAACATTGTTATTTATATTTTGACATTCAACAATGTGTTATACTGACATCTAAGTTGAAATAAATGATTTTGAATTTGAATTTGAATTTGAATCGAGTTATGAATGCAAAGCCTAGTACAATAGTATTTAGTATTTGAAAACGGGTAGCGAAATCCAAGTTTGGCGCGAACGTAGTGTTGCGCTTTGTATGCTTAGTGCGTGTTTTTTAACTTTCTCGATAGCATAAAAGTTAACTCAAATTGGTATGGAGTTGGAACGTTTGCCTACATGTGCCGCTAGAGGCACTGAAAACGTTAAAAAACTGTCACTAAAAACAATGGTTTGAAAGGTGAGACAGTCGTTAGAGTTTAAATGGGCGCAAACCGCCATTATTGACAATAATTAACATGATTTATAGTTTAATGTTGAAGGAAACAGAAGAGAAACAGTTCAGTTAATACTAAGTTATTATTTATTTGTTAATTTTACCATATTTAATATTTAGTAGGCACTGTTTTTTGTATTATTCACCCAATGTTAATGTTTCATAGAATTGTATTGTATTTTCGTTGTAATAGATCTTACGTGTGAAAACCCTGGCGTATCACCGTCATATAAAATTTAAACTTGGATAGTCTTAGATAGTCCTCATGTCTAAAGATCGCCACAATTACATTAAGATGACTATAGGCAGAAGTTTTGCCATGTACCATGAGTATAACAATACAAAAGTAGTACGAGAACAAATAGTCAAGACTAGTGTTATTAGAACGTCTTCACTCAAGCTCAACTATAAGCAAGGGCGACCATCGAAATAGTCAAGTTTACTGTCACTTCTAATTCATCGCTGGCTGTTTTTTTATGATTGAAGGATTGCTGGTGGCCCGGGAATCTTTCCAGTTTCACCAGGACAGGTGGGCGAGCAAAGGCTCAGCCAGGAGGGGTGGAATTTGCTAACAGCTGCCCGAGCGCCTCCGAAGGAGACCTAACAACTCAAGAGCATCTGCTTCGCGAATGAATCTACTACCGGATCGGAATCGCGACCCGCTGAGAAGATGCGGCAAGAAACTCAGCGGGCTGATGCATGGGTTAGGTTAAACGTCGATCTCTTTGTCGAGTTCGACGAGTACGGTTACCGAGGTCCCTAAGCCTGCTTCTAGTGTTAGACGTTGGCTGTTACAAGCTTTACTTTTGTACGTACAACTTGTTCACCGTTATTACAGTCTGTTGGTTTTATGTTGTATAGTTTATTACAATAATAACTATTTAATGTTTATTAATGTTTTAGGGATCCCAATTTATAGTCATTCATCATTGATTTTTTATCAACCAACGACTAGTAATTGTGTAACGATTCATCTATTGATTTTGAGGATTTATTAGTATGTAGTACAGCTATCTTGTCCTTCGAAATTATTCATACCATGGTCTTACCCCGTGCCATTTTTTTTTCTCTTTTTTTTTCTCGTACCTCTGCTGATAGCCTTGAGAGGCTATATCAGTTTCTCCTTGACGTGTAGGTGAGCACACGGGGCTCAAACCGGATGTGTTGCTAACAACGGCCCTAACAAGAGCAGTGCTTCGCAGAATATACCACCGGATCGGAAACGTGACCCACTGAGAAGATACGGCGAGAAACTCAGTGGGCTGACCCCATACGAGCCATAAAGACTAGGTAGTTATCGGTGCAATTTTAGGCCAAAGACGCATAATAACCTTCACACCACCATACAGGTTCACCACAAAACTGATCCTCCGTAACCCGCATTCAGTGGATTCTCGCGATCTTTATTATTTTTTATAACAGTCAGATAGTTTTATCTTCAAACTGGAATACGATTAATTTCATTTTTGCAAAATAGAATTTTGCGATTTATTAGCTGCTAATTTAATGAACGTTCTCTGAAATCTAATGCTAAATTACAGAAAGCCAAGCCCTCATTACGACTCGATAATGACCGTACGTGCCTAATGCGTATAGACGCCAACATAATTGGATTTGCAAACCAATTAATGTTGAACGCGCTCATTATAATACCAGAACATTGCTCTACAACATATTCTATTCAATACGGCTTCTATTACTAATTGATTAGTTTCTGTGTAAGCCCTCTAACAGAGACCTGTGTAAATAGAATTTTATATTTCTTCTATGCAGCATATAATAATAAGTGTTCTGTCCGACTATTAGAAGACGCGTCTGTAGATGCCACGAATTATTTTAAACTTTCTCGGCAATCATGACGCTTGCAACAGCCCGGGAGCTTATTGAACGTGAAAATCGTAATATTAATACAATACTCATATAAATAAAAAAGTAGTTTTTATATATTGTGTACATGTCAATTAAACCAAAGAACCGTCCACAGATCGTATCCCTGGTTCCTAGAAAATTAAACTCGCCTTAACGAGGAACACCTCAATCGTTATGTCAACGCTTAGCTATTTATGAAGGTTTAAAAAGAGTTTTCGAGGTTGACGTATCTCTGGTATTACTGAAGGGCCTAAGCGATAGTGACCACTGAATATCCAATACATAATTGCCCTCAAGTCATTTATTGTATAAATTGATTGAATATTTCGCTCAATCTACCATAATTTCAACAGCATTGTGCAAAACATATCTACCTATCAAGTGAAGTAAGCAACTATAGCGCGCTTTGTCCCATAACCAATTGATGCAAATACCGGGTAATCAACTGTATAGAGTCATGCACTAATGACTTGCGTTTAGCTGAAAGCCCTGCGTAAACCTATTAAGTAGATGTAGTTGTAATTACACCGGTAGGAATCGCCGCCCATGCTATTAACAAACCTCCAATGCCAACGCTTGATAGGGATTATCATACTAGACATAAAATAAACGTTGTGTGTGTTTATTTTGATTTAACATTTTCGAAATATTGGGTCTTTTTATTTTTATCTTTAACATGCTTTTATTGGATTGCTTTATTTGAATGTAATGGAATCATTGTACCTCATTTTCACAGACCTCAAGATGTCCGATTAACTTGAAAATTTGCACACGCATCAAGGACCAATGAACATACCTATACAATAATTTTATAACTTCACTCCAATATTCTGACCAGTATTAACAGGATTAAAAAAGATGAAATTAATTAAAGTTCAGTTTACTATTTAGGCATGCCTATATATTTTTGAGACTCCATAATATATTAATGATTGCTCGTTGTGTCAATAAATACCTTCTCTCTTGCAACTCCTATTTGCTATGAATGTTATATGAATTTTTTTTATACTTGACAAAAGAATGTGGTTTTCCACTATGATAAAGTAATTTATTAATTCCTTCTCGACCCTAGAAAATTACTTATCCGTACTACTCGTGATTAGTAGACTAATTACTGTCCTTAAAATTTAACAAATCCTACAATTTACCTCCTAGTAGCTCCATCTATGCACCGTTTAATGAAGCTTTGCGATTAGCGTCAAGCGTAAACAACAGTCAAGATCGAGTAATATGTTTAAAACGAAATTAAAAAGCTAATTGAGGAAAATCTGTGAATATTACAAGACAATTAATTATTTGTTTTATTACGCAATTAAATGCAAATTGCTAAATTCTAATCACTAAAAACTAATAAAATATATTAAGTTCGTTTTTCAAATTAAGTCAATTCTGTCACAGATTATGCATGTTTTGTAGAATGAAATACCCACCTTTAGAATGAAAATATTTCACTACCTACGTTCTAAAGCATTCACGTTCTTGTATTCTGTTCTAAATATCTTTTTAAATAGTATTAATAATCATCAAAAGGTTGCAACCTATAATGAGTTTATTTTTCATCTAAACATTTCACTCAAAAATCTTTCAAAACCTTTCTCGGAACATAAAAACCATAGAAAATGGCTTCTATGTAATTAACATTCAAATAGTATTGGACTAATTAAGCGTTTTTTCGGCGGTTAATTTGAGATCCTTCATTAATTTTTATCCAATTAAAACGGAGGTCGTATACTTGAATGTTAAAGGGAATTGTGAATACAAAAAACAGGTAAGTCATTTCTTTGTTACAAAATAACTCTTGTCATTAGAATACACATACACACAAAAAAAGCGTGGTGTGCATGGTATCAGTAGTTATAAATATTTTATGAACAAATATGAGTAGAAGGGTTATTTTGATAATATCCTGAAAAGCACCCCACGCTTTTTTTTACAATAAAATCATTTTTTCTTGCACTATTTTTAATTCAAATTTATTAAAGTTTATTCTCTATTTTTTTGTTGGATTTTCTATAAAAGCGTATTTTGTTAGTTTTTTTAAACTATTATTTATTTTAGTATAGTAAATGGATAAACAAGCTAATGATCAACCTGTGTTAAGTTGTTATGGAAGTTAGTTGAATACCCTTTTAATACATAAGGTCAAACTCTTAGTGTAATGACGGCGATTCAAATCTTCAAATATGGAGGCATAAGGATGCATCAAGGTCTTGTGGCAAAAATATATAAAAAAATGCATACAAGGGTCAAAGTATAAGCGATGAAAATTATAAGTTGTATATACAATAAAACCATTTATAAATGTCTACATATATTTTATACAATAAAACCATTAATTAATAATACTCTAATGAAAAATTCTATGTACTAGTGTCCAACCAACTTACGAAACTCGATCAAAATCACACCTCAAGTTTTCTATTCGATTTATGTATTACGCTTACACATTTGATTTTCTAGTGACATCTTGAAGAAAAAAATGTCATTCCAATATTTATTCACAGGTAATTGAAATTTTCCAATAGCTATTAAACAAAAAAAAATCGCCCAAAAAAACAGAGAAGAAAATGATATTGATCTGTTTTTGTCTATAGTGTAATTCCCAATTAAAAATAAATATATGAACACTAATGCTTACCAATATCTACTAGTCAAAAAAATAAGATAATCGGTTAACGAACACAGAACACTCAGAATGGCATTTGGCGTTTTGAGATTGCCTATTTATGCATAGATTCTTAATTTTACAAAACCATTCACAGGGCAGTCATGAACGTCGTTCCAATATATACTAGAAGAACTAAAGATGCGTGTCCGTCATGCCGTACAGTCTTAGAAGTAAATGTAGAAACAGTGACTGCTATTGAATTTAATCTTATTGTTATTCTATTACTATCCATGTAAGTATTTTAGGCTAGAGGATTCTGGTGCTTCTATAGGCTATCAAACATAACATATTGGAATACGACCCCGTCTTCGTTAAAAAAAAATGTTTTTTAAGCTCGTCCAGCCCACCTGGTGTTAAATGGTTACTGGAGCCCATAGACATCTACAACGTAAATGCGCCACCCACCTTGAGATATGAGTTCTAAGATCTCATCATAGTTACAACGGCTACCTTACCCTTCAAACCGAAACGCATTACTGCTTTACGGCAGAAATAGGCAGGGTGGTGGTACCCACCCGCGCGGACTCACAAGAGGTTCTACCACCAGTAATTACGCAAATTATAATTTTGCGGGTTTGATTTTTATTACACGATGTTATTCCTTCACCGTGGAAGTCAATCGTGAACATTTGTTGAGTACGTATTTCATTAGAAAAATTGGTACCCGCCTGGGATTCGAACACCGGTGCATCGCTTCAACACTAATGCACCGGACGTCTTATCCTCTAGGCCACGACGACGATTTCCCTAATGTATAATAATAATTTTCACATACGGCCAAAGTCACAATTGTACTCTATAACGGCTGTCTCATTCTTTGAATCGTGTGTTCACGTCCGTATTTCCTTAGAAAAATTAATACCTACTCCCAAGATTTGAACACGGCCATAGTCGCATCAAAATAATTATTTTTTCAAATCGGCTTGGGTGACAATTTTTCACGCGGGAGGAAATGTCCAACTTTTCTCCCTTGGTGCACAATGTACTAATATTTTAGGCCATGACGACTTCTAAAGAATTGATTGCGCTTGCCTTCCTTTTTAATTGCCTATCGAATGCTGAATAGAAATTGTATTTTCAGGCTTCTATCATGCTTACAATTACCTATTAGCCTGTCGTCGTGCAAGCACGTTGATCATTACTGCCCAAATTCTAAGGCGTTCTTTATTTCATACAAATATTATTGGATATCACTGAAGAGATGATAGTCGCATCAAACACATCATTACTCTAAGCTGTATTATGAATGTCTTATAAATGAGTCGACTATTATCAAAGGCGGCAATCTGACTTTTGGACAATGATTGGTAAATCAGAAAAACGAATTATTGACTTTGTATTCCTTTGGCAGTCACAAAACTCTTCGGAACGACATCTTAGATAAATAACAGGTTAACTATTAACCTTTATTTAATGCAGGTTTTGAACCGTATTCTTTGAAGGAGACGATTATATTCAAATAAATCTGTATTGACATATCAATAAATTTTTTTTGTCCAAATGTACAGATTGCCGCCTTTGATAATAGACGACTCAAATATAATAAACAAAACATGTGTGTGAAAATGATACGTGACTTATTTGAATCGTACGAAGAAGAAGAATATAAATAATTTAACTAATAAAAATTGATATTTGAATTAGATTTAAATAAAATGTACCTTGTCATTAAATATATAAGTTGATTTTTGTGTGATAATAATTAAAATTTTTGACATTATGCTTGTAAATTCGAATGGATTGTAAAAAAATGTTTTCTATATCAGAACCTAGAATTTTATGATGAATTTTAAATTAAACTAATTGTTCTTTTAATAGAATATGTATTGCTTTGATTTAATTAAAAACCTAAATGTATTTGTTCTTTTCTGTCTTACATAGCTTTGGTAAAATTTTCCAGAACTTTATTTAATTTAATTCTGTTCATTAAATACATTTAAACATAGTATAGTGTTTATCAAATAACAATTTAGTGAGTTGTTGATTCAAAATAAAATAAAAGTCACAATAAATTTTAATGATATTTTTATCTTATCTGTTTGTATATTGACATTAATTTAAAATCGTTTACAAATAAAAATAACTCATACAATATGAATGTAAATAAAATGTTTATTTTAATTATTATATGAAAATAGAAGTCGTGTCTTTTCTCATTATTTAAATAATTCTTGATATATTTTCTTTAGCTATTTTTCACTAATTGAAAATTACTTTTTTCATTTACGAAAGTAACTTAATTAGTGTGTGTGATTTTGTACAATGTCGTATTCCTGTGTTGTCTTATATTTGTAAGGATATAAAATATCACAGAGAAAGTTTCGTTTATAATCAATGTTAGTTTCGAATGTAATACTTGTTTTAATAATCGTTTTAAATTATTGAATAAAAATTTGTTTTATATACAATCAATCATGTTTTTATTCACGAACACTGATTCACTGAAATTACAATCACATTAAAATGTTTTTGAATCATATTTATCAAACATTTTTATCGAATAAATGTTCCCTTTGTCTACGTGATAGCGAAGGGTTATCGGTGTATAAGATCTATGAAATTCTAATCGTACTTATCTTAAAATAAGACTTCAATTTGTTGCTCTGTAAAAACTAAAGGCAATAAAGTCTATTTTATTGTAAAGGACAATGCCCATTTTCTATGGACGTTTGGGCCCCTAAAAAAAGTTGTCGGGTGATGATGATTTTAACTTAATTTGATAGACAAATAAATATCGTTTCATATTCAGAAAACGATTTTTATATTCTCACCCAGGTTTAAGAGAAATCTGTTTTTTCTGCAGCTAAAATTAAGTTGTTAATTGTTTTCTTGGAAATCAATAATCGCTCTCATCATTATTTACAGTATTAAATAAGTTAATTGTGGTTAATGTTGCTAGAAATAAGCCCTTACGTACATTTTATTATTATTATATCCTCATAATAATAATAAAATGAAATGAAATCCGGAAGCCGACAACGATATTGTTGTTGTTGTTTTTAAATTCGCCAACAAGCAGGCAAAGAGCGTAGCCTATACAGCCTAGTCTGTCGTAGTAATATATTTTTTTATGTTAATAAAAAGTCGGTGTGCCCCGTTTTATTGCTTTTTGGGAGTTTTGACGTCAACTCGATGAATAGCACATTGAGTGAGCGTGAATTTCCGCAGACCGTTTATCTTGAAAAAAAAAAAACAGTCACTGCTATGTGAGCCACAGCTTTATTCCAATGCCTCAATAATCCTGAACAACGATTATTGACGTTTAATACACAAAACAACACCCAATTTGTATATTATACATCACAATAAACTATTAAAAAAACATTAAAATATAACTTCAAGTGACGCTTTACTCGGGTTGCTGCCAAAACTCTCTGATCATATATAATCAGAATAGAGTAATGGTAGGCCATCGAGATTTTTACTAATGGAATCATTAATTTCTAAAAATATTAAATAGTTCATGGTTTTAAGTCATAATTATTATTACAATACATAAATATTGAATTGAACAACAATAAACTAAAAGTCTGTGAATTATAACCATTAGCTATTTTTTTTTATTTGTTGTTCAAGTCCCAGACAACTCTTTCGTTTGTCAGCATATAGGTTTACTATAAGGCTGTATGGGCTAACTTGCCCTTTGTCTATTGGCGAATTTAAAAACTACGGCACTCAGTTTTGGAATGTTATCAAATAAGTAATTTATTTTTTTGTAAAACAATGCCAGGGTGAAAGAAATGTTGATACATAAACTAAACAACATGAAAAATAAGGCATAGTTTTTCAAGTACAAATAGTTTTGTCATGAAGTTGGCCCACTTTTGGGCATTGTCCTTTGTTCACAATTCAACATAGAATTTAATTTTATAACATCATATTTCTTCATCTCTATCGCCGCTGTTTTATTGACATTCCCCATTAATTCGAGCTGCTTTTCAAAGAACACAAGCTCGGAACAAAAGTGAACGTTAAAAAAGTCCACTTTCTTTACATATTGTTAGTATGTATTTCCTTAGAAAAACTGTACCAGTCCGCGGATTTTTTAAAGAAATTACCGGAATGTCATTAATGTGCTTACTATATATATAAGCCAAATAGTATTTATAAAGTATATAAGTAATATGTATATCAGTCTGAGGCTCCCATAGGGATTCCTACACAGAATCCTTTAAGAAGTCGTCGTGGCCTAAAGGATAAAACGTTCGGTGCATTTGTATGTAGCGATGCATCGGTGTTCGAATCCTGCAGCCAAGTACCAATTTATCTAATGAAATACGCACTTAACAAATGTTCACGACTTTCACGCTAAAGGAATAACATCGTGTAACAAAAATGTAACCCGCAAAATGATAAACTACGGTAATTACTGGTGGTAGGACGTGTTATGAGTCCGCACGGATAGGTACCACCACCCTGCCTAGTTCTGCCGTGAAGCAGCAATGCGTTTCGGTTTGAAGGGTGGCGTAGCCGTTGTAAAACAGAAAACTAGCTTTGGGCCAGATGAACGTCTATAAATTGTCCAGGATTCTTATTATTTCAATTATAGTAAAAACTTACAAACGCTTCGCAACCCTAAATAACTTTACGTGGCGTACCACCTGAACTTCATTCTGAGGCTCAGACAGCTTCCAATACTGCTCTATTCAATTCAAAGGCAGTATGCATAATATTGCATAATGCTCGAATAGCATCAACTATGGAAATCATTTTAGCAAGTCCAGCATCGACGCGCTAACTCTGCAATGCTGTTAGTTAGGCTGAAAGATCAACTCAATTGACTAAGGCAACTTAGTTATGGGTACCAGAGACTGACAAATATACTCATATACCTTTAAATACGTATATTTATAAATAATAAACACCCAGATGAAGAACAAAACAAACCTGCTCATCACACAATGTTTGCCCGATGTGGGAATGGCACCCACGACCCTCGCCGCAATAGTCATGGTCGATAACTACCGCACCGACGAGTCACTCAAATGCTTTCAAATTCCGTCAATAATTTGTTTTTCGTAACATAACTTTTTTGATACAATAGCTAAGTTAATTCAATAGCTTTTTACTGGTGGTAGGACCTCTTGTGAGTCCGGACGGATAGGTACCACCACCCTGCCTATTTCTGCCGTGAAGCAGTAATGCGTTTCGGTTTGAATGGTGGGGCAGCCGTTGTAACTATACCGAGACCTTATGACTTATATCTCAAGGTGGTTGGCGCATTTACTTTGTAGATGTCTATGGGCTGCAGTAACCACTTAACGCCAGGTGGGCTGTGAGCTCGTCCACACATCTAACCAATAAAAAATAAAAAAAATCATGTAGGTACATATTATGTAATTGTAATAACTGTAAAAAATGCGCTTTGTTTTCTAAACAAAAATAAACTATTTAAATTTAGAATTGAACTTAGTAACTAGTAAATTAGTACTAGAGGTACCTACATAGGTCGTTTCATCTGTTCAAAATGAGGCAATAAAAACCACATGAACGCCACAAGCTCAGCATGAGACAAAGTCGAAGCATCAATTGTAGGTCATTACGTGTGTCCTTGGAACGCATGAGTGCTCCTGCGGTAATAAGCAGGATGGTGACGTAAGCCCAAAACAACAGGGCGCTTCCTGACCGCCACGTCGTCGCCGATCAAGGCTACTAGCTCGCAGCCAGGGAGCCGGCCGATCGATAAAATGAATAAACAACTCTTGATATTCTATTGAATAGGGTCTACCCTGTTTTTGTATAAGCCACGATCGCATACGTTTTGTTTGGTTAATAAGAATTGACTATAAATATGCGCTTCGAGATTAATTAGCCACATAACGCGCGTACACAATTATGACAAATTTTATAAACGTTTTATAGAGTACTTGCCAGCTGTTGAGCACTGCAATTTATGGACATTAAATATATTTGCATTATAGAATAAACATAAGTTTGTATACACATCGGCTTAGGGGTAACAGCTTTTTAAGGGATTCCCGATCCGCCCGATGTTAAACGCTATGCCCAATACATGTACAGTGCGACTCTTGTACAGTAATCGTCAATGATTGACGCAAATTGCCCTGCCCACCTTTTGATTTAATATTTAAAAAGAAACAACCTAACTACTTCTAACCTAACTGACCTTCAAACGATTGTTAAAACACCATAAATATGCTACCAACCCGTGCTGACTTACAAAATGTATCAACACTACAAATAAGGTAAAACGTAAAGTTTAAATTCAAAAAAAGAACCTCATGGCCAGTTTGTGAGTTTTTGTTTGTTGTTGAGCAGAGTGAGTTTTTTTTTTTAAATATAATGTTATAGGTTACCAAAACGTACTACCAGCACTATTTAAACACAGATAAGCTAAAAAGTAAGATATAGATTTAGAAAAGGAATTGCATTGCGAATTATGATCACTTCTTTCTTTTTAGGAATTCAATACGCCGTAAACTCTTCTCTGCCTTCGTTTGTAATCAATATAACACCAACGACACAGTGGTATACTCGTTTAAAAAATTAATAATACGCATAAAAAAATAATAAAATTCTCGCAGACGTCGAAACAAGTTTAGGCTTTTTTGCACCGGTTTTTATTTTGTTCTTTGTGTGGTTTTTTGTTACAGAACCAGTTCTAAGTCTGAGTCTAGATATTTTTTTTGCAATAAGA
Organism: Bombyx mandarina; assembly: GCF_030267445.1. Classification (NCBI taxonomy): domain Eukaryota; kingdom Metazoa; phylum Arthropoda; class Insecta; order Lepidoptera; family Bombycidae; genus Bombyx; species Bombyx mandarina. The sequence continues at coordinate 13,125,407 of NC_143220.1, read as the reverse complement.
TTGATTGCGTTAGAAACAGGCTATGGTCACCTCTGGAAAACTTTGCACGAGAGCAAAATTTTGAGCCAAATTCATCAAACAGTAGTATTTCTGATAAGAGGTTCCAAGTCTTTTGGGGTATTTGAAACAGAATTCTGTTGGATTTGATAAATATCGTTTTATTTATATACTTTATTGTTTTAATATTCAATTAAATTAGTTATTATCTTTGTCATTTATCATATTATCATATCTAGAACTAGATGCGATAATAACTTTATATTTTCCTCTGTGGGAATTACCGTTGATTTTTTTGTAATATTTTTGGAAATGAGTTTTTTTTTTACTTATGCAAGCAGACGAGGTTAAGGCTTCTCTCCTTCACTGTCGTTCATGGATATAAGCAAGGGACATAGCCAAACCACTGTCTATTGCTAGAATACTCCTCAGTGTGAAATAGATTATGTCAATCAGGTAAGAAGTGATCACGATAACGGACTCATGACTCTAGCAAATTTTTGGTAAGGAACTTGATGTAAAGTGTCATCGAAGGACAGAGGAAACACCTAGTAACAGAGCGATTGGCTTAGTAAATAGGCTGTACGTATTTGTGTCTGAAATCATCATTCTCCTGCCGTTCTCCCAGTCACCTGGGGTTGGCGCAACATGTTTTCTCCTTCCATACTCTTCTATCATATACCATTTCTTCGCTCACTCCCCTCTTACACAAATCATCATTCACGCAATCCCTCCATTTCTTCTTAGGTCTACCTCTTCCTCTATATCCTTCCACATTCATAGTTAACACTCTCTTACCAACATAATTTTCATTTCGTCTCATCACGTGTCCATACCATTCTAAACATATTGTAACGTATTTTTTTGTTTGAAATGTGAATAATAATTAAAAGAAAATAATAGAACGCCAGCTTAAGCCGTATAAGTAGTATCACCATTGCTTCGTAGGACACGTATTTATTTTTTGTTCAATTTACACGTGACCTATAATCGATGATTTGGATTCGTAGTTATCTCCTCCATCCGCCCAAGAAGTTCGTAGGTTTCATTCAGTAACACTGCGGTCCTCTCTGGTCGGCACCACTGACATATGAATAAAAATAACAGCAATATGACAATTTTAAGACGTTCTCTATTATTATCAGTTACTTAAACAGCAATGAAAGAGCAATGGAGAAGAACATGAAACAGCTCCTATCGATTCCGTATCGAGTTCACGTAACAAAATTGGACCTGAATGTAAAGTCCTCACCAATTTCAGTACAATATAAATGAATATTGCTGTAATCAACCGGTCGCGTGATAAAAACTCTAATTAAGAGTCAAGTCGCAATTACCAGGCGTTTGTTTAAAAGTGACATCATTCGTCTCCCAGTTTTAGGCCGAGATCATTCCGTAAATAGATCAGCTTCCGCGCCCTTCGCGGTTCACACCATACGTTCTGGCAATCGTCCAAACAACAAGAAGAATGCTGGTTAAAATAACCGAACACTGATTGCCGCAAACTTATTCCACGTCGAATCGTACCAATCAATAAACAAATATGAATCTCATTATATGATTTGATGTTTCGCATCCCATATTCATTTATAAGCAAAAAATGGCCTGTTTATACGCTTAAGCTCAACAGTACCACACTTTTCCTACGTGATTATATCATTTTCGAATTTCGGTACTTACCACTAACTAACCTTTAAATTTCTAGAAGCATATATCACGTGATGTAAACATAAGAATCGTACTGATTTACTTACTGTAAGATTAAGCATTGTGAATGTATTGGGCAAGGATCGTTTCAAACGTAATATTTAATTCTTAATTATAATTATAGACTAATTTTAAGTTCCTAACATCGTAGTGTAGTCACATAGAGGGCTCCAGACGCCGACGGAGCATTAAATTATTATGCAGAACTTACACGAAGCAGGAAATAAACTTAATATTTTTAAGGATTTGTGAGCCATATTTATCTAGTCATCAATCAATCAGAATGTTTTAATAGTGTATGTGGTGGACTAACCTATTAAGTGGTTACCGGATTCCATTGTCATTATAGCGAAAACCTCTGAGTCATGAGGTCGATGTTTCAATTGTATAACGGTTGTCCCACCTTTCAAGCTGGAATGCATTACTGCTTCGCGGCAGAAATGTACATGTTCATGTTTCTGCCGCGTTTCATGTAGCTGTACTACGAATACTTCTTACCCGTACAGACTCGCAAACAGTCTTACTATTAGAAATTATGAATGTATACTTCTAATTTTTTCGAGTTAGATTTTGACCACATGATATATTTATTATTCATTTATAGGTTCAACCGTGAACAAAAAAGTCGGTACGTACTTTGTTTTAAGCACCGACATAGCCGCGACGATTGATGCGATTTCAGGCGACCTACTCTATAAGACACGACGAACTTTTTCATCGCTTTCGATAACTAATTATTATTTATAACTTTTTTTTTTTTCTTCAGTATGGCGATCAAACTTCATTCGGAAATTTATAATTTTTAATTTACAATATAACTGTTTTCGTTTGAATACACCGTGTATAATAAAAAAAAACAGTAAACCTTACTTTTTTTTTTAAGTAACCAAACTTCGAATTTCGACTTTAAAATATGCAACACCTTGTATATTGATTACTACGTGTTTTGTTAACCAATTTTCTTGTATCTTTGTTTGGGTTTTTAATTATAGCCAACTTCTTCAGAGGTTCGAGACTTTTAAATATAGTTCAGAATTGGACGATATTGTAAAAAGAATACAGAAAGAGAACAAAAAAAAAAGACTTAATCAATAGGCTAAAATGCTTTATGTAAACAAGACTGTAATAAACAACATTTGGATTTTTAGCTCTATGCGTTATAATTTTTTTTAGTACATATCTAAGCTACGTTCATACTTTTTTTTTGTCTAAAACTCATTATTAGACATCGCGGCAGTTTTCTTACAGTGTTTGTTAAATAACAAACAAACAAATCTTTCCTCTTTATAATATTAGTATAGATTACTTTATTCTATCGTCAATAGTTGTCGTAGCGCACGCGATGTAAAGAATATTTTCGGTATTTTTTTTAAACCTTGCGTTACATTATTGGAGTTTTAGCAAGGATCCCTAATTTAAAAAAATATATATATAGCCTGTGTCACTGAGGGATAGTGCAGCTTCCAAACAGTGAAATAATTTTTTAAATCGGTTCACTAGTTTCGGAGCCTATTCAATACAAACAAACAAACAAATCTTTCCTCTTTATAATATTAGTATAGACAATAAGTTAACAACATCATTTACATCATTGAATCAGAATAAATAAAAGTCGCGTTGTGTACTTTTTCAATATTTTATTTTTGTCCGTTAAATTTTACGTGCATGCGAAATTCTGTGCCTAAAACAACATTTCAGCTTCGGTGCCAATCCTGAACCTTGTACAAGGTCCATTTTCGATCAAACAACGTTCTTCTGATTCTAAACAAATTCCGCACATAAAATTTGACAGATCAGAAACTTCGTCACGATTGTAAACATCTTTAGGAATGATCGAAAAGTTACATTACACTTAAGAATTGTAAATAGCATGCCACAAAAATACGTTGTTTTCTTATAAAAATTCACAATAAAAACTTAAAACTTAACTAAACTAAATTCTAAAAATTGAATCTGTTACGGAATTGTGGTTGAATTCGTGAAACAATTCATATTTTAAAACGTTCACCTAAACTACTTTAATATTTGAACGAAAAAAAAAACAATACAATTAATAAAATATAATAAATTTATTCTTGTTTTCTTAGTGAATATCTAAGGAAGGATTGTAAAAATATGTTATAATATATAAAAAATTGTAAAAGTCAGAAAAAATTTGATTACAAGGCTTTAAATTTTGGAAGATTTACTGGAAGAATTTAAAATATCTCGAGTGATTTAAAAATCAAAAATCATAGATAAATGCATGATGTTAAAAAAACCTTTTAGGATTTTCTGAAAATAATCATCTACACTCAGCACCTGACTAGATGACTTGGCTAATGAGGAGGTAAAGCACATTCACCACCGCCAATGCTTTTAGATGAAGCTACAAAATATAATACTCCACAAAGCTATATAAAACATTAAGCCGAACTTAAGATTGATCATGTGAATATGAAATTTAAAAACGAAACTATATAAGTGCAAATCATCGAATGGCATACAGGAATACGCAATACGTTCACATTCATGAAATTATCTTGTATAGGTTCCGATGTAGGCGTTGCAGTTTGGACAGTAATGGTCCGAATTCATGCACGAGTCCATGCAGTATGGCAGACATACGCAAGGCAAGCACCTGAAACAAAAGTCATTTAGATTTAATATAGATTTCATCACTGATAAAGATTTCATCACTGGTGGTAGGAACTCTTGGGAGTCCGCGCGGGTAGGTACCACCACCCCGCCTATTTCCGCCGTGAAGCAGTAATGCGTTTCGGTTCGAAGGGCGGGGTAGCCGTTGTAACTATACTGAGACCTTAGAACTTATATCTCAAGATGGATGGCGCATTTACGTTGTAGATGTCTATGGGCTCCAGTAACCACTTAACATCAGGTGGGCTGTGAGCTCGTCCACACATCTAAGCAAAAAAAAAATTGAAATAAAATTAATTTAACTAGTGGTCCCGCAGTAGTCGAAATTCGACAATAATTAATTGAAATTATAGTTTTTAACATTATTATTGTTCTTTTGTCAAAGACTTTACTTCTATAATCACAAATTTCGCCTAGACTACACGATAGACAAATAACATTAAAGATAAACTATAATAACCTATTCTCAATTTAACACACAGACTAAGCAATAACAAAAATTTGACAGTAAAAAAAGAGTATTTATATGTGTGTGTGTGTGTGGGTCAAATACATGGTAGTATGTGTAATGTTTTTCTTATTGATTTAATGTATTATTAATGTAAATAAAATATTAGCATTCTGCACTCCTTCTCTATATTCTCTATAAGTGTGGGAAATTTCATATTCCTTCGTCCGCGCAATTTTCGTAAAAAGGGGTACAAAGTTTTTGCTTCACGTATTAATATATAATTTGATTAAAATTAATCATCAACAGTTACCAATATAACCATTAGATGGAACGTATCGGTTGTCAAATACAAAAAAAATAGGGAGTCGAATCGATATAATTAGAGAAGCTTAACCGCCATAAAGACAATTCAATTTTAAACGTAAGGCTGTCAATCAACCACATTGTTTAAATTTCAATGCGTTCACTCAAATAATAAGTAAAAAAAACCTACAACGGCCTTCGATGAACAATAGTATTTTTGATCATAGATAATGGCTTATTATTTAGACATGACTTTTATATCAAAAAGAGCTTCACTAGGATACGTGATTAAACTATAATAGCCATGAGAAAAGAATAATTTAAAACTTATAGGACTGGATAACAATGCATTATTAAGCAGTTATATTCTATTCAAGGAAAATGATATATTCTGATCGTGATATAAAAATTAAAGAAATAGTGAATACGATTACTGATGGTAGTACCTCTTGTGAGTCCGCGCGGGTAGGTACCACCACCCTGGCTATTTCTGCCGTGAAGCAGTAATGCTTTTTGGTTTGAAGGGTGGGCAGCCGTTGTAACTATACTTGAGACCTTAGAACTTATATCTCAAGGTAGGTGGCGCATTTACGTCATAGGTGTCTATGGGTTCCAGTAACCACTTAACACCAGGTGGGTTGTGAGCTCGTCCATCCAAGTAAGCAATAAAAAAAATACGAAATGAAAATTTTACTCCTTCTTAATGAAATGAATAAATATTTTGCCGAGCTCAGCGCTGATGTTACCAGAGATTATAGAGATGGAGTCCATCGTCAACCATAATTTATTTAAAAGATAAAATGTCTCAATAATGTTGCGCGGCTAGCCAAAAATATACCCAATAGCTGGAAAGGTAATAGATTCGCATAAAAAAAATACTGGTTCATGTATTATCAGTGCGTTTTAAATTGAAAATGATTTATGTTATGTATGATATAATTCTGGTATCCAGAATAAAACAAGGCAGTGCGCCAACTGCTCGACAAGATTTTTTCAAGTCTTCCAATTCGAATGTTTATTTGAATCATTAATCCAAAAATAAGTGTTTGATATGTAGCTGTGTTTTTTTACTCTACTATTCGTTCTAGAGTACGGGCTTTTGGTTGTAAATTAGAATAAATATGTATATTATGTATAATTATTGAAATAAATACATATAAATCATTCAGTGCCTTTTCTGCGTTGTTTGTCAGCCGTTCACAAACATAACAATAACAAAACAAGAGAAGATTTATCGCATAGTAGGCGAACTTCAGTCATGAGGCTAAAAACTAATGATTTTAAATCACCAAAACGAAACAGCAGGTACAAAACAGAAGGAATATTACATAATTAAAATAGAAAAATAGGACGAAAACGAGCTCTTCCCACGAAATGTTGTAAATAATTGTTTACTTCATCATGTACCGTACAATGTCGTACAAGCATTCCTTCATTAATTTATTATTAATCTCAATATTGCTTTTTTAGAATGCAGGGGTTGCAAGCGTCCCAGACTTTAGTCCCAGAACTTATATCTCAAGGTGGGTGGCGCATTTACGTTGTAGATGTCTATGGGATCCAGTAACCACATAACACCAGGTGGGCTGTGAGCACGTCCACCCATCTAAGCAATAAAAAAATTATGTGTGGTGTCGTGGGACACCGGATAGGAACGAAGTTCCTTATTATAAAAATATTAATTTTAAGTTCTATTCGAGGTATAAAGGAAATAAAACTGGAGGTTTCGCAACATTCGGTAACGTGCGAACTTATTGTGGTACACTTCATTCACGGTTATTTGCATAAGAGTTAGTGTATTGCGCAAACGAACGCTCTGAGATCGTGGTTAATGAATGATAAAAAAATATGTTATTTTTTGTATGTTATTACAAAGTTAAGTTGTACACTATGTGCATTACTAATAAAAATCTTACGTTACGGACGTTTTTCCCGGTTCGGGTACCCTACCGCATCGTCCCATAAAGAACTTCGTTCCAAAAATAAAAATAAATTTGCCTCAGAACGAGTGTGACCGAGAACTTAGCCAATGTCAATTAATCATGTTTCTCTGTAATGAAAACACTTGTAGATTTTCAGTGATGCATTACATTTATGTGATGCATTAAATTTATGTGATGTATTTACTCACATGCACAAACACAGGATCAGTGCGATGATGTGAGTCTTCGTGCTGGCTTTGGTCGTGATTTTGGTCATGACCGACGCGTGGCACGATGGACAGGTTACCTGTGCTGGATCTGGACCGACTGTGACCATCTTGATCTTGAAAAAAAAACGCAGATATTACTAAAATAATCCTGGATTGACCACTTCGTTTCTGATATGTGCGCCTCTTCGGCTTGATAAAAACATTCGATTTCGCTTCGTAATTCTTCTATCGTTTGCTAGCATTTGAATTTCCATATAATATTGGATAAATGAAGAAATATGCAAATATTGTTAAATGAAAATCATTGTAGAAAAAAAAAAATAAAAAAAAAAATCATGGTTTGCTTCGAATTTTGGGATAGGCCATAAATATATTGACGATAAATTCGAATATCTCACTACTAGTCGCATATTTGTTTTAAGTTTTTACATTCTCAGAGTTTTGAATTTTCAAGAACAAGAATAATAAATAAGAATAAGAATAATAAAGCATATTTTACGATCCTTTACGACATTAGGATGCCCTCTATCCAAACAATTTTGTTCCAATGTCTCATACATGTGAGTACAATCAGCTGCTATACTTGAGTAACTATACTTGAGACCTTAGAACTTGTATCTCAAGGTGGGTGGCGCATTTACGTTGTGGATGTGTATGGGCTCCAGTAGCCACTTATCACCAGGTGGGCTGTGAGCTCGTGTACCCATCTAGGCAATAAAAATAAATAAATAAAAGCTGCAAAATTTTATGGAAAGCTTACCTTACTTTCTACCCTTTTATGAACACTTGAATCCAAGCTAGCAAAACTAAACTAGTTGGCGCTGTTTGCTATATTCACTACATATGTACATACTAGATAAAGAGCCAGCGTGAGCTTATTTGCAGTTTTAACTAATAACATTTTCATTTTAAATAATGGCTAAATACCTAACCATGCTATATTTAATATCTTTTAAATAATCAAATTCCTATGATGGATGGTTCTTTGAAATTGTTATTCACCGATTCAGTAAAAAAATCATTAATACGATTTCATTCTGAACTAGCAGCCAGCCTAACCTCACTGAATATGGTCATAATGTTGATACCATATAACTAATATATCTCACAGATGGTGTTGTTTTTAGTATAATAGGTTTTTTACCGCGGCATCCATACACTTTTGCAGCCTCCTGTACGTACCTAATATGATATAGAACAGTTGAACCACATTGCACACTTCGTTACGTTAAGATCTAATCTCACTAAATTCCAAAACGTGCCTTAATCGTTAAATTCCGACTTCCGAAGTTAGAAATAACATAAAATAAACAACGGGCCCCTAACCTTGAAGTTGAGCGGACCGAACCACAGCGTAGTAACAACGCTGTTTACTGTTTAGTGTTCACTGGATTACAAATTTAGAATCCATTATTGAATACGCACACGCACTATTCAGTTTTAAAATCGGTTCTCTTAGCATCACTACATAGTATAAAACAAAGTCGCTTTCTCTGTCCCTATATCTGTCTGTCCCTATGTATGCTTAAATCTTTAAAATTACGCAACGGATTTTGATGTGGTTTTTTTTTAATAGATAAAGTGATTGAAGAGGAACGTTTATATGTATTATAATATCCATTAAATAGTCAAGAAATCAATAATAAATTACAGTTTCCGAAGCGAAGCGAGGGCGGGTCGCTAGTTTCATATAATTTTCTTAGTTTCTCATTGTCTGTTGCTACATAAACTACGACAAAAGTTTCACACTGAAGTCGTCGTGGCGTAAAGACGTTCTACATCTAAATACTTGTAGAAACGCAACTAATATTTATGTTTCTATTAATCGTCCGTACACCTATAGACGCATCAGATGGCTGCGAAAATTCTAGATCGAGAAAGATAAATTCATTATCTTCTCCGTCTATTTATCTGGTTCTGGGACTGTGTTAAAACCAAGCAAAATTTATATACACGGTTCTTTTAACTAAGCGACAGTATGTTATTCTTGCACTACACGCAATGGAGGGTACCTAGATCGTGGCGAATCGGATCATTGCGTGAATCGGATCAAAATAAGAAATCCTTAAATATTTAGACGCGTTGAAATAGAAGTCTTAGAAGTCGTCGTGGCCTAAAGGATAAGAGACGTTCGGTGCATTCGTGTTGAGCGATGCACCGGTGTTCGAATCCCGCAGGCGGGTACCAATTTTTCTAATGAAATATGTACTTAACAAATGTTCAGGATTGACTTCCGCGGCGAAGGGATAGCATCGTGTAATAAAAATGAAACCCACAAAATAATTATTTGCATTTTTCGCTAAGCATAATATAATAATCTATTGTTTATGATAACGAATTTAACTGTAAATTAAATCAGTCGTTCATAATAGGCCCACATAATTTGTTTGTGTTATTTAACTGGCCAGTATTATTACTGAAGCATGTCACGTTTTTTTTTATTCATTCAGTGATGCTTTGTCTCTAATAATCCTATCCTAGTAGTTTTTGAATAGTCGCTGCCGAATGTCGATGCGTAACGCGCTTATGTGGGGCCCGGCTGGGGAAACACAAACATATTAATGAGCTTGCAATTGTAGTGGAACCAATATTAAATTACCTGTAATTAATACACCCGATACAGCTAATTAACATTACCAATAAATTGTCATAATAACTTTCATTTCACGTGAAACGAGAACGTTACGCGCACCTACACTTCTTTGACCTTCTAACATGTATAACACATTAAAGGTGACTCATTATCAACGCAACTAATTACGCCACCTCGTAATCCAAACATAAACACTAACCGCTGTTTAACATCTAACAGTATGTTCATGAAAACTGCCAATTATTACAAAAAAGTTTTAAAGTCATTCAATAATTCGAAGTATGCGAGCGAACCTACGCTATTAAAAATTCCTATCCACGCTTGTGCCCACGCTCAAGCAAGTCAAAAAGAATGTTATGATACTCGTCCTTTAGTGTTTATTACAGCATAACAAATTTTGCAAGTATCGCTTAGTCCCTTTTTTTTCTCCTACCTATGCTGATAGCCTTGAGAGGCTACATCAGCTTCTCTTTGACGTATAGGTGAGCTCACGGGGCTCAAACCGGGTGCGTTGCTAGCACTGGTCCTAGCAAGAGCAGTGCTTCGCAGAATCTACCACCGGATCGGAAACGCGACCCACTGAGTAGATCCGACGAGAAACTCAGTGGGCTGTGTCTATGGGTTAATCGCTCGTCGAGCCCTTCGTCGCAAGCGACGGGTTCGGCGAGGACGTTGACCGGTGCTTATGATACCTAAAAGCACCGTTAATGGATCGGGAGGACGTGCTTAGGGCGACGTGGACTGTTTACCATTCGGTCTACAGGATCGCCACGATCACAGTCGACCGCTCACCAAGAGAATTAAGATCGAAGGCGCGTTGCACAGGGGTGACTGTTAACCTACCCTACGAGCCTGATTTATAACTGCTTCACAGCCGAATGGTTTCTGTGTCCCATCCTGGTTTACGGTAGAATTAACTATGATGGTAGTACATATCTGTGCGATTTACTGGTGGTAGGACGTCTTCTGTGTCCGCACGTGTAGGTTCCACAACCTTGCCTATTTCTGCCGTGAAGCAGTAATGCGTTTCGGTTTGAAGGGCCGGGCAGCCGTTGACTGTAAAAACTGAGACCTTAGAACTCATGTCTCAAGGTAGGTGACGGCATTTACTTTGTAGATGTATATGGTCTCCGGTAAACACTTAACATGAGGTGGGTCGTGAGCTCATCCTTCCAACTAAGCAATAAAAAAATAAAAAGATTTATAATACACCAGTAAATAATGAAATAAAAATCAAATTATACGATACTACAATGGTAGTATTTAATGATAAATTCATCATAGATAGTAATACTTATCATAATATATTATTATAGCTTCAAAGAAAGTAATCACATAATATTATTACAATGACCAAACTACCGTGTGACCTAGAGCGGTGATAAGTGTTTTCGCTGACTGTTTTTTTTTCTAAAAATATAATTATGTACATACAAAATGATAATTAGAAACGAAAATAATAAATAAACTTAATTTCAATGAATAGTACGACTGGAAAACGTATCGACACTCTTGACACCAAAAATTAGGGAGGCGTATGGAACGCATAAACCAGAGCTCTCAAACGGCAAGCCATGGTAGGCCGAGGATTCGTAGACATACGGTATATGTATTAATAATTATAAACGTAATAGTAATATATTTGCCATGTCAATAACCGCAGTGACATAATATTTAATGCGACAAATAAAATAGTTCAAAGTAAATGCGTACGTCCGTGTTTATGAACAATAAAAGAATGGCGTGAGGTAGCCCTTAATTACTTAGTCTTTCCATAAGCATTGTTACAGAAAAAAAAACATCCTTGCATGAAACATTTATTTATTATAGCAGGGATTCATATAATACATAGTTTATATAGTAGTATAGCGATTCCCAACCTGCGGTACGCATACCCCGGAGGGTACGCCAGGTCTGATTGGGGTACATGAAAATTATATTATACTTGCAATGGCGGAAGTAGTGAGCCGCTAAAACGGTTAACTTAATTAAACATTATTATAATGTCTTCGGTCTACAAAATGTAGCATAAAATGAACCTTCTAACTAATGACTTTCGAAGGTCTTAGGTATCAAAATTGGGTGGTAAACTATAGTACATACGTTTATAATATACGGCTTGTCAAAGAGTGAGTAAGAAAGTACTTGTTAAAAGAAATGAGACGCATTTTAGATCAGAGGAGGGGCACTTCGCATTCGACTAATAATACCGAGCGGATGAAGCGTTTGGCTCATTACCTAGTTTTTGTAATGCGATCATAGCAATTTGCTTCTCTTTATCGTCCCATTTCATTTTAATAACACAGAAATAAAAACATCAGCAGGCAAATGAGAAAACAAAACAAAATTAAGACTGTATTTTTATTTTATATTTATGGCGTAGATGAGTGAACGAACTGACATCCCATTTGTTGCTAAGTGATTGCTGAGACCGTAGATGTCATATGGTGTCAATACTCCTACCTACCCGTGCGAGCTTTCACTAGGCCCCCACCAGCAGTAATTACTTAAATTATCATTTTTGTAAATATCTTTTATGATAGCACTGTTATTCATCATCGTAAAGTCGTTCTGTGAACACGAAGCTTTAATTACAAGGAAAGTATAGTACTAGTATAGATTCTGATAGTATACGGACCAAATATGTAATTCTTTAAGCTGTGACTGCCCTTATTTGTTATACGAGAATGACTGATTCCAGATTGAATTGTTTATGGCTAGACTCTGTAGATTTAATACTTGGACATGCAGACTCGTCATATTGGAGTCGTCATTGCCTATAAGATAAGAAATACTAGTAGCATCTGATAAGAAAGCGGATATACAGTTACAATATACTAGAACCTCATGCCTCAAAGTCAATGTTTCAAAGGCATTCAGCTTGTGACGTCTTTGAGCTTCGGAAACGTCTCAACATCAAATAGGCCGAGAGCTCGTCTTTTAGAATAACAGCTACTATTTTTAATTTCTCTAGACGGATAGACGAACGAACTCACAGAATTCATTAACATAACGACGTGTTTGTAGAATCAAAGTCAAAAACAATTTTCATCATTCAGCGGCTTGACTGTACATTAATCCATGAGCGACGACGACAGCTTACCATCAGTTGGGCAGTATGCTCATCTATCTAGAAATGTAAAAAATAAAAATAAAAAAAATCTACCGTATTTTTATTCATTCATTCTTACTGTATATCTAAAGTAACAGACCTATAGAAAATACGATATAGAAAATACAAACTTGAATTTTGATACAAGTTTTTTTTTTTTGTTATACCGTAAACAAAACCACCCACGTATTAAATGTCTGTTTAACAATATTGAATGAAAAACATAAAAAATCTGTTTGTATTATGAGTAGTAGCGGCGCGTACTTAACGATGTATTGAACTGCGTAACAGAACTTCCTGATTTATAAAAAAAAAAAGACCCAACAACAACAAGAGAAAAAATTAATTCGTTTTCGAACGCGCGTAAAGTTCACCGCCCCTTCAATGCCTCCTTCCGTTTATATTTTTAATTAATACGAAATAATTTAATTTGGTTTTGAGAGAGTACCTACTCGTAACGCGAATTTATTAAAAAGGTTCAGTCGGCAATAAAATGTAATTCGGATTATAAGCTTCGATGATACGGGTCACGGTCGTCGTTCGACACAACAAAAACTCCCTCGCAAATTAAGGTCAGACCAACCCAGTTTCGCTAATGGCTGCTTCCCTGTGTCCTTGTATGGTTTTGTGGCGACGCTCAGGCGGCCGCCAATGAAACCATGGCTGAGGGATGTTTGTGTAACGTTTGTTTGTATTAAAGCAATGTACCGAGTTTAACTAACCCATTCTGTGTCACGTGCTACTTCGAAATAATATATTAAAATAGAACGCGTACCGGTATGTGTTAGCACTTAGCGCTTAAATAAATAAAAAAATAGAATAAAAAAAAAGATCCATGAATAAATATTTTACATAGATAGCGGATAATAAGCTCAACAAGGGTGCAAAAGTTTTGTCAAAATATTTTACACATTCGATGATCTAAAAACAATTTGATTTGATGCGTGCCAAAAATTTTGTTAATGACGTGGCTTTAGAGGAACACAATCCGCTCGATGCGAAAAATAAACTGATTTCACAGTTTAGTGTTTAATGTGTAAGAAAATTGGGATTTCGTTTAGATTTTGATGGAATTCAACCTACACATCAAACAGAGCGCAATCATAGAAACAAGGAAAACTTTTTTTTTTCCAACTATGCTGATAGCCTTGACTTTCAGTTTCACCCTAACGTTTGTAGGTGAGCTCACGGGGCTCAAACCGGAGAGTTGCTAACACTGACCCTAGCAAGAGCAGTGCTTCGCAGAATCTACCACCGGATCGGAAACGCGACCCCCTGAGAAGATCCGGCGAGAAACTCAGTGGGCTGCGTCTGTGGGTTAATTCGACGAGGACGGTGACCGGAATAATATGCACGAAATATCAACTGCCTTGTAAAGAAACTTTATCCGGAAATTATTATTTTAATACATATTAACATCACTTAACACGTATTAATAATTTATTTTGCTTATTTTGCGATGATCCTTTTCAAAACTACCAGCATTATTAGAACATGTCAAGACGCTAAGTCTACCACAAATAATCGAATATTTTCTGTAAGAAATATAAGAAACTCGCGTAATTGAAGTAAAAAAAAAAAGTCATTCCACAATAATTAATTATCATTCGCCGTCGTTTCACTTTCACGAAAATTGTTTATTACAACTTTAAATTACGATCACATTACATCCTTTATTGTATTACATTAAACATAGATAGCTTCCTAGAAATACAAATAAAATATGGACACTTACCGATCAAAACTCTCCACTACACAATACGAGAGGCTAAAGATGAATATATTTTTTTTATTTTTTTTTCAAATAACGCTACTACGCATGCGTGTTGTGTGCAGACGACTGACGCCAGTTGAGTCGTTATATCAACTAATTCACGAGTAAACTAGTTGGCCCGCGACCGCTTTCATATTGCAACCACGCCTATATACACCTCAATGGATTAAAGCAGAATCCATTGCGTTACTGACATCATAAACAACGACTTAAATTCGCAAAAAATCGATATCCACTTGTTCTTTTATATGTAAAAGCCAATTTCGAAAGAAAAAACAGTCAGATTTGTGACGGAAATGAACGCAAGCAATCTTAATTATCAATTAATTGACTGCGAATGGTCGGCGATAAACATTTTTTTTCTCTTAGATTAGCTGTATTTATGGTGAAAATTGTAAGAGATTTACCGATTACGTCGCATTTTCATGCAGCAAGCTCAATGAACTTAAATAATTAAAAAATCACATTCATTCAATTATATCGCGGTGACATAATTTGAAAAATGCTTGTAACAGGCATCGACATTTGTATAAAAAAAACTAGATTCACATAACCGATAGATACTAAACTAGTCTTTGTAATTTTGTAAGTCAATTCAACGTCGTCTATATATAATCTAGAACAATGATTCTGAAAGAGTGTGCCGCCGCACTGTTGTTTGTCGGCAAATTATGAAAATATATTTTGTACTGATTATACATATTTCTTTCTTTAGGAGTAAAGTTAAAATTGAAAACAGTACATATGTATAAAAATATGAATATGTTGAAGTATTCAATAATATAATTCGAAAGTAAATAAACATACATAATTTTAACAGGATTAGGCAGTTAAATAAATCTTTAAAAAAATTCAAATAACTATATTTTTCTTTCTTTAAAAATTGTGCGATAAATATATCTAGGTTGATCATCAATTCTTTCTTTTTCTATTGCTTTTTTTTCCCTACCTAAGCTGGTAGCCTTGAGAGACTATTCCAGCGTAACCTTAACTTGTAGGTGAGCTCAAGGGGCTCAAACCTGACGACGTTGCTAACACGAACCCTAGCATGAGCCGTGCTTCGCAGAATCTACCACCGGATCGGAAATGCGACCCACTGAGAAGATCCGGCGAGAAACTCAGTGGGCTGTGTCTGAGGGTTAATTTACTCGTCGAGCCCTTCGTCGCAAGCGACGGGTTCGAAGAGAACGGTGACCGGTGCTTGAAGTACCTAGAAGCACCGTTAGTGGATCGGGGGGATCCGAGATGACGTGGTCGACGTCGACTGCTTTCCATTCTTTCCGCAGGATCGGGAATGTAGTTACCGGCGGCCACGATGAGAGGGTTCTTGTGTCGTGCCGCTTTATCGAAGTGGCGTTTCGACGCCGACTGCAGATACTTACTGATGGACTCTAAGTCCAGGTCGTCATGGAGGTCGACGTTCCTGACGAACCACGGGGCTCCGACGGCTATCCTGCAAAAACGGGATTGAATGATTTGGAATGATTTTTAGTGAGTGCGGGCCGCGTGAGCTAACACTACACTTGCATAGGTCATGACGGGGCGTATGCAAGTTTTGTAGAGTGTTACCTTATTTCTAAGGGACATTTTACTTCGCCTTCATATCATCGGGTAGAGACGTCCTAAAATGAAGGCGGCACGGTCGCGTATACCGTCTTTATAATAATATGGGAGCGGAATGTCATCCTTTTTCTATTGCAAAACCATCCCATATGGATACAATAGCTAACTACTGAGTATTAATTACAATACATCATGGCGATTGTCGGCCATCTTGTCACGTCACCGACCTAGCCTCAAACTAGGAAGGCCGCGAGGGCGTTGGCCCATCCTAACTAATAAAAATAAAACTTTTACCATCCTATTTATTCTTGATAGTAAAATTAATCACAGCCCCCAATTCGATTGATCAATTCGAGAATTATTAAAATCAATACGCTAAAAACAGAATTTTTAAACGTTTTATTGTCACAACATTCCGAGCCGAACTTAATTTTGGTGTCTGATACACGTGACCACAATACCGGGCACGTGTAACGAAAATATGTATGACATCATTCTGTTAAAACTCGCACAAACGTCGAGCTATCCTCTGACTGGTAACACAGCTTAATATTATTTTTTATTACATTACTATCATAATACAAACTATTGTTTTGTCAGTAAATAACTTTAAACTTGAATTGTCATATTTAAATATGACTTTATGTTATTGTTGTTCATTAACATCGGTATCAATGCTTTATCGGTGGACCTCTTGATATATGTATTTTAATGTCAATGTAAGTAATAAATATAGGAGCAATAGTCATACGTAAATAAGAAAAAAAACATAATAAATATTTTGTCTTAAGTGATTGGCGTCGAACTCTTTTTTTTTTTTTTTTTTTTATTGCTTAGTTTTGGTTGACGAGCTCACAGCCCACCTGGTGTTAAGTGGTTACTGGAGCCCATAGACATCTACAACGTAAATGCGCCACCCACCTCGAGATATAAGTTCTAAGATCTCAGTATAGTTACAACGGCTACCCCACCCTTCGAACCGAAACGCATTACTGCTTCACGGCGGAAATAGGTGTGGTGGTGGTACCTACCCGTGCGGACTCCCAAGAGGTCCTACCACCAGTGATTACGCAAATTATAATTTTGCGGGTTTGATTTTTATTACACGATGTTATTCCTTCACCGTGGAAGTCAATCGTGAACATTTGTTGAGTACGTATTTCATTAGAAAAATTGGTACCCGCCTGCGGGATTCGAACACCGGTGCATCGCTACATACGAATGCACCAGACGTCTTATCCTTAAGGCCACAACGACTTCAACGACTTCAATGACAAACGACTCATACAAATATAGACGTGATCATGAATTTATGTATACATGTAAACTCGGAGTACATACTAAACATAATGATTTACGTCACGTCAGTTTTTTAGTGTCTCCTAAAACAAGGAACCTTAAACATAGCCAATCAACAAAAACAAAGGTAATTCGTTAATTAATTATTGATTTACTACTAGGTACTGTTTCGAACAATGACGTAGACGTTTAAGAGCGCAATAATTTCTACAGCAAACCTACTCGAATCAGACATTCCTTAGCTTAAGCTCTTAAGTCCTAGAAACATATTCTGATTAAAATTATTTTTTCGTTAAAAATATACATACGTTTTTATTATTGAACTCATCACAAGGTTTATTTTGGTGATGTTCAACACGAGACTAATCATCCGGAAATTATTAAACAAATGTCTCTTGAAGCATAGTATTTTTTATTTGTGACAAAAAATAAACGAAATGAATAGAATCCGCATGCGAGTGTTGAAACTATTGATGTGGCCAAAAAAGGCAATTTAGATATGTG
The DNA here is from genome assembly GCF_030267445.1 of Bombyx mandarina. Taxonomy (NCBI): domain Eukaryota; kingdom Metazoa; phylum Arthropoda; class Insecta; order Lepidoptera; family Bombycidae; genus Bombyx; species Bombyx mandarina. The sequence goes on along the minus strand of NC_143220.1, from coordinate 13,107,315 downwards.
TGGGTGTGTTCACGTCCCTGAGGGCTTGTAACGGGTCAATCAACACCTAGAATTTGTTAAAATTTGTATTCTCAACAATTTTAAACATAAATTAATTACGGTATAAAGTAAGCGTAGAAGTCTGGAAATGTTTTTTGTGGAGACGTGGACGGTAGTCAGCAAAATATTTAAACAGCGAAGAATAATATCTCAGTCGTCCGTCACTATCTTCTTTTTTTTCTACACGTTATCCCAGTTGGTGGGGTCAGCACAGCGAATTTTTCTCTTCCATTCTCTTCTATCAGCCGTCAGCTCAACACTAACTCCTCTCTAATATCGTCATTCACACAATCCATCCATGTCTTATTAGGTCGACTCTTCCCCCTCTACTTTGCACTACCATTTCCATCCATCTCCTAGTCACATACATCTTCTCCCTACGCATCACATGTCCATTCCACGCTAACTGTCCGTAAACTAACACAAGATCAAACCGTAAATAGTGGTTATAGATATGTATAAATTATGTATTGTTTTGTACAATTTAGATCATCGTTCACATCAAGCTACTGTTATTTACTTCGCACCGTAAATGTCATGATTAATAACTGACAGGAAATTAATATACTCATATAACGTGTTTAAATTTTATCATTCGAAAGCCTTTTAACAGTTTATCAATTGCTTAATTTAATGAGCGTCCATGAATAGAGCTAATTGATGTATGTACGAAAATAGCAATACTGACAGAGTCCCTGTATTTCCTTTTTGTTTTATCTTTAGACTGTTCACGGTCTTCGTCAATATTCAGTATAGTTTTGATTGTATATAAACAAACAACTAAACGCGAAGTTGCTATAGTGGTTAGCTTTGATGTAACAAGTCGACGAACAAACCTGGATGCTATTTAAAAAAATATGTAAATAATAATTGAAAAAAAAAAGGAAAGAATTAACAAATTTTAACAATTAAGAAACTGTTATAGTAACTAGTAAAAATAAACACGCAGCTGTGACCTTCGGAATCTCCAATAATGTACGGTCCAAATTTTTTTAGAATTAATTAAACAAACGATATTCGTACTATTAAGTTTTCAATCCCATATACAAGACACATGTCATCAAGGTTAAAGTCGTATCTTGTTCGTCGTAGATATCATGGAAAATTAATTGTAGAAAAAGGACAAGCAAATCTAGGCTTTGTTACGTTCTGCATTAGATGTATTATTTTAAGCTTTTCATAATCTTCATCTATCTTTATACTCATATCTTTTCTATATTATTTTATATTCATAATACCTACTCTATAGGTTATGCAATACATAGTCCAATTCACCGGATATAGGAATTTAGCTTATGAAAATATAACCATTGTCTTTAATTTGTTTATAAGCGAATATGTGGACGTACATACGTGATAAATATTGTCGTATATCGCCAATGATTTGTTGAAACTGTTAACTGGACACAACACTGCCTCATTATCATCCATGAAACTCATGAAAAACAATAATAAAATAATTGTAAAAAAAAATCTTTACCCTATAGATACAAAACATTATTATTACATTATACATTAGCAATAGATACCTACATAAAAATTATCATTATTACCACAACATTTGATAAACTCTAAAGTTCACGAAGCAAATAAGGAGATACTGTGCGTATGTACCTACGTATGTAATAGAACTTAATAATAATAGAGATATTTATTTATTAAACCAAAGTAAAAAATACATCATATGCATAGGTCATATTTTTGAATTCGCAATCTGAAGCGACCGTGACACAGCGCAGGTCTAAATCTAGTACGACGGCACTGAACATTTCGGGAATTAACGAAGTGACACAACATTACTATTTAAAAATGTATTTATTGCTTTTCGAAGTATTCTCCGCGAAACACATTGACACATTTTTCCATACGATGGAACCAATCATTGAAGCAACCATTCCATTCGGAAGTTGGGGTCTCCAAAATGGCCGTTTTGTAGGCGTCCACAGCTTCTTCAGGTGATGAAAATCTCTGTCCACGGAATTTATTCTTTATTTTAGGGAAAGTATAGAAATCATTAGGGCTTAGGTCGGGGTTGTACGGCGGATGGTCTAATAATTCTATGTTTTCTTGCTCTAAAAACTCTTTTGTTCTGTGCGCGGTGTGAGAACTCGCATTGTCGTTATGGAGGATGATGCGGCGGTTGCAGTTCTTTGTCCCTCAAGAGGAATAGTCGTAACATGGCCGGTTTTGGAGACAAACGTGGCCACCATTTTTTTTGCAACACTCCGTGAACGAACAATTTTTGTTGGCTTTAACTCATTTTCGAACACCCAAACTCGTGACTGATTTTTTGTTTCGGGTTCGTACGCGTATATCCAGGATTCGTCACCTGATACAATGTTGTATACAGCATTTGAGGATCCTGCGTGGAATCTTTCGAGAGTTCTGACACACCAAGTAACGCGAGCCGCTTTTTGCTATAAAATTCAAAGTTTTAATAGAAATCCAATAGTAAAAAATAATAATTTGGAAGTACGAAAAAAAAAACATTAGATGAGCGCGAAAATTATAACGCACACAAATACCTGGCTTAAGCGAACAGCGCTGACACAATGATGTACTAAGTTAATCAAAACAACCAATGTTGGGAGAAGAAGAAGAAGAAGGGGTCGTCGTACCCCCTTTCGGGGGCACGGAACGGGCCTCGGGGCAAACCCCACTACCCGGGCTGAAACTCCCTACCACATAGGGCAGGGGTGAAGTAGATGCGGGGAGGACTTGGGGAAGGTACGCTGTTCGCAGCGTGCACGGCCGCACTACATCGACAAAACATATATACTTATACATAATACGATGGGCTTGGTTCTCTTGGGCGGAGTGATGCTGGCCGGCTGCTGTCCTCTGCTTGGATTTTTTTTTTTTTTTTTTTTTTTCCCTATCTACTAACTATAACTAACTAAAACTAGACTACTATACTAACTATAAACTACTAACTATTTACAATATCTACAAAGCCGGGAACAACAGTCAGCACCGTGGGGCCCGCCACCGGCCCCATGCCGCGGCCCCACCTCTACAAATCAGAGGGAGAGCCGCGGCACTAGTAAGGCGCTCACCCGCTCCGGGCTCCCCAAAAGGGGAAGACCATCGCGGGGAGGGACCGATTTAGACACTCCCCAAACGGGGGAGTGGTCCACCCAACGGGGGTGGGAAATGGGTCCCCATAAGGGGGCACCCCAACGATGTGGGGGGAAATGACGAGTGTGGACAGCTCAGTCCCATGGGGGCACTCATTATGAGCATTCCCATATCACTCCGATTAAGCCGACTATCTTACCATAGCCGGGGGTTCCAGTAGCTCCCTTGGTAGCGCCAGACCATCAGGTGGTCTAGCGTGCAAGGGAGCTAAGTTGTGGAGATGCTCGTGGGGTCCACCGTCAGCCCGCTCGTAAAGATTACGAGCTAGCCTCCGGATGAACTCCTCGAGCGACTCCACATCCAGATCCCGGGCGATTACGGCATTACTGACGTAACGCCCTGCTCCGACTATCGTGCGAAGAGCCAGATTCTGCTGGGCCTGTAACTTCACCCGCGTGACCTGCGGGATGAGGTGATACCAGGCCGCAGCTGCGTACGTGATACGGGAACGGACATACGTCTTATAAATGCCGAGCTTAGTCCTGACCGGCAACCTGGAGGCCAACACCGGCCGGAGGAGGAATCTCGCGTAGCGAGCGGCCGCCAACGCCTTATTGGCGTGGGCGGTCATCCTCAAACTCCGGTCGATATCGACCCCCAAGTACCGGACGCTGGATCTAAACTCGACATTAGCGCCACGGAGACTGAGCTGTCCCGGGACGACTCTTGTGCGGACCGGATCGAAGAGGATAGCCGCGGTCTTCCCCACGTTGACCGCGACCCTCCATCGGTCCAGCCACTGGGGCAGTAAGTCCAATAACCTCTGCATCCTCGAAATGGCCGCAGAGGGGAAGTTGGATGACGCGAAGTAGGCGCTGTCGTCGGCAAACAGCGCCAACTTCACGTCGGCTTCCCACGCTTCGAGGTTGCCCTCGAGCGTGGGAATATCGTTGGTATAGAGAGCGTAGAGGAATGGTGCCAGGACGCTCCCCTGCGGAACTCCGGCCGTGACTGGGCGCACCGACGACTTGGCGCCCTCGACCGCGACGAGGAAGGATCTTCCCTCCAGGTACGACCCCAGCAGTCGCACGTAGGCGTGCTGGAGGTCCGTGTTCTGCAACAGCTTGTGGATCAGTCCCGCATGCCAGACACGGTCGAAGGCCTTCTCGATGTCGAGAAAGACTGCGGCCGTGTACTGGCGCGCGTTGGACCGATCCGCCAAGTGATGCATAACGCGGCCCAATTGCAGCGTTGTCGAGTGACCGCTACGAAACCCGAATTGCTCGGGTCTGAGAAGGATGTGCGGCGACACCCTTCTCAGCAGCAGCCGCTCGAACAACTTGCCCACGTGCGACAGCAGCGTGATCGGACGGTAACTGGAGGGATTTCTCCTGTCCTTGCCGGGTTTGGGCAAGGCGATAACCTTGCCCAATTTCCAAATTCCCGGGAAGTGTCCTGTGGACAGAATGGAGTCGAACAGCCGTGTCATATATGACACGACCGTCTCAGGGAAGTGGAAAAAAGCGAGGGAGGGAATACCGTCCTCGCCCGGCGCCTTGCGCCTCTTCATCCGCTTGATGATGAGGCGCAATTCGCTGGGAGTGATGAGATCACCATCTCCCAAAGGTGGCACCGGGGAGGAGAGTAGGCTTGCTACGCTCTCTTCCACCGATTGGTGGAATGCGGCCTCTGAGGGTGCAGAGTCATTTGGAGCGAACTGCCGCTCCAGCATTTCGGCCAGGATATCGGCGCGGGCCTGAGCCGAGAAGCATCGGTTGCCCCTCTCGTCCACGAGTGGACAAGTCGGGGCAAGCCGATTTGAGAGCTGGCGACAAAGCCGGTGGAGGGATACTGAGGAGGGGTCCTCGCGGGCCTCCTCGATCCTCTCCTGCCAGGCATAGCCCCGGAAGGTGCTAATCTTTGTCGCCAGCTCCGCTTCCAGCTCATAAAGCTCGCGCTTTATCCTGGGACAACGAGTTGTCGCCCAGAGCCTCCTCAAGCCCCTCTTCCGGCGAATAATCGCCTTCAGATGGGCCGGGAGTATACCTCTGGGCCCGCCGCTGGGCACAAGAGTCGTCGCCTGGTCGATCGCTCCCCTGATGGAGTCAACAAGGCGGATTGCCGCATCGTCGACCCCATCAGGGGTGTTGGGGTCCTGAATCACGGGAAGGTCGACTAGTCGTCTCTTAAAGAGCTCCCAGTCGACCTTCGGTCGTAGGGGCGAGGTCGCAACCCGGGTGAGCCCCATTCCCAGTGTCACCAGGACAGGGAGATGTGGGGTACCCAGGTCGTACAGTGCCTCGATCGTTACGGGGCACCGTAGCCCCTTGTGCACACACACATCCAGCACATCGGGCTGATAGCGCGCGGCGGTCGGGATGTGTGTGGGTTCGTCGGGGCCGACCACAGAGTAGTCGCCCCTATCGGCATCTTCTAACAGCCGCCTGCCCACTGCTGAGTTAAGTCGGGAGCCCCACGCGACGTGCTTCGCGTTGAGGTCCCCGACCAGCAGAGCTGGGCGGCTGTCGTGATTCAGGGCCCGTCTTATGTCCTCAGGGTGAAATTCAGGCCCCGGGGGTCTATACGCGGCATAAATCCGCATATCCCCCCCCGAGGTGTGTACCCTCACACCGACCGATCGTGTCGATGTGAAGGACAGCAAATCCAACTGATCATGCACCACGTCCCGCCTGACGAGGGCCGCAGTGCCCCTGAACGGCCGCCCGGCAGGGGTAAGCTCGTCACGTCGGTACATGAAGTAGTTAGGAATCCTGAACGCATCCTGAGGACGTAGCTTGGTCTCGCCCAGGAGCACAACCTCTGGGTTGTACTCCCGGGCGAGAACAAGCAGGTCGTTCTTTCGGGACTTTATCCCGTCGGGGTTCCAATAAATGATGCGCAGCTCCTGGCTAGCCATTGAACTGCGCAATCATTCGGTAGAACCCCGACAGGATAGCCCCGATAGGGCTGGCGCCCGAGGCGATCTCATGTTGGGAGGTGCGGGATGGCAGAGAGGCATAAGACGGTAGTCGCCTGTATTCTATTTCAACGCACCTAAATAGTTAAGGATTACTTATTTTGATCCTTCAATCAACATTACTATTGTTGATCGAAGCTTTGATCCGATTCTTCCAATGATTCGATTCGCTTCAATCTACCCTCCATTGCGTGTAGTGCAAGAAACATATTCATTTATTTATTTTATTATTATTTGCGGTCATAGGTTAACAAAGATGAATAGGTTAATATTAATAAATGTATCAATAGTATCCTGCTAGTAAAGCGTACAAATATTAGGTGTAAGTATAATCTACATAAAAATATTATACTTAAATTATAATTATTTAACTCTATTCTACTTTATCATCTAAATTATCTAATGTTATCGTCTAAATATTCTGACATAGTATAGTAAGCCTTATCTAATAAAAATACTAATGTCGCTTATTTACAAAAAGCGTGATTATAAATTTTGCTTGCTTTTAACACAGTCCAAAAACTAGATAATTAGATGAAGAAGATAATAAAGGACAATGCCCAAAAGTGGGCCAACTCTATGTCTAAACTATTTGTACTTGAAAAACTATGCCTTATTTTTTCACGTTGTTTAGTTTCTGTATCAACATTTCTTTCACCCTGGCATTGTTTTACAGAAAAATAAATTACTTATTTGATAACATCCCAAAACTGAGTGCCATACTTTTTAAATTCGCCAATACGCAAAGGGCTGAGACCATACAGCCTTATAGTAAACCTATATGCTGCCAAACGAAAGAGTTGTCTGTGACTTGAACAACAAATAAAAAAAAATAGATAATGGTTGTAATTCACAGACTTTTTAGTTTATTTTTGTCCAATTCAATATTTATATATTGTATTAATAATTATTACTTAAAACCATGAATTATTTAATATTTTTAGATATTAATGATTCCATTAGTAAAAATCTCAATGGCCTACCATTGCTCTATTCTTATTATATATGATTAGAGAGTTTTGGCAGCAACCCGAGTGAAGTCACTTGAAGTTTTATTTCAATGTTTTTTTAATAGTTTATTGTGATGTATCTATACTTCTATACTAATATTATAAAGAGGAAAGATTCGTTTGTTTGTTTGTTTCGAATAGGCTCCGAAACTACTGGACCGATTTGAAAAATTCTTTTTCCATTAGAAGCCGACATTGTCCCTGATGAACATAGGCTACTTTTTTTATTATTTTTTTTTATTTTTTATTTTTTGGTTTCATGTGTGTTTTAATGTTTCCGAAGCGAAGCGAGGGCGGGTCGCTAGTAATATATAAATTGGGTGTTGTTTTGTGTATTAAACGTCAATAATCGCTGTTCACGATTATTGAGGCATTGGAATAAAACTGTGGCTAACATAGCAGTGACTGTTTTTTTTTCAAGATAAAAGGTCTGCGGAAATTCACGCTCACTCAATGTGCTATTCATCGAGTTGACGTCAAAACTCCCAAAAAGCAATAAAAAGAGAGACACCGGCTCTTTATTGACATTAAAATATAACTACGACAGACTAGGCTGTATAGGCTACGCTCTTTGCCTAATTATTGGCGAATTTAAAAACAACAACAACAATATCGTTGCCGGCTTCCGGATTTTCATTTCATTTTATTATTGTTATGAGGATATAATAATAATAATAAAATGTACGTAAGGGCAACATTAACCACAATTAAGTTATTTAATACTGTAAATAATGATGAGAGCGATTATTGATTTCGCAGAAAACAATTAACACCTTAATTTTAGCTACAGAAAAAAACATATTTTTCTTAAACCTGGGTGAGAATATAAAAATCGTTTTTTGAATATGAAACGATATTTCTTTGTCTATCAAATTAAGTTAAAACCATCATGACACGTCAACTTTTTTTAGGGGCCCAAACGCCCATAGAAAATGGGCATTGTCCTTTATCTTTCTCTATCTAGAATTTTCGCAACCACCTAATGCGTCCATAGATGTACCGACTATTAATCTATATATATAAAAATAAATTGCTGTTCATTAGTCTTGCTAAAACTCGAGAACGGCTGAACCGATTTGGTTAATTTTGGTCTTGAATTATTCGTGGAAGTCCAGAGAAGGTTTAAAAGGTGAAAAAATATGAAAATGCTTGGAATTATATTATTATAAAAACAAACAATTTTGTTTTTCCTTAGATGTGTCCCCTTGATGTGTCTTTTATTTATCGATTGAGGCACTACGAAGTCTGCCGGGTCAGCTAGTAGAAACAAAAATATTAGTTGAGTTTCTACGAGTATTAAAAAAAAAATGTCCATATGTAGTGACCATACGGTCGCATTACTACAAAAATCTGTTTGGATTATATTACTTGCTTGTTATGACGTCATGGAATGTTAATACACAGCAATATAGACACAACTGCTCGACAACTTCATAATATACTGTTAATATAACATTATGGTCAGTACAGATAACACGAATCCAATAATTCATGGAATGAATACAAATTTCTTTTATATAATTTTCAATTTTCTGCGTCAACTCCTTCCTTTGGAATAGGTACCGTTTTCAAAAACGGTATTTTATGCAGAAAAAATAATAATAATCCCCTTAAAACACACTTTTTTTTTATTGCTTAGATGGGTCGACGAGCTCACAGCCCACCTGGTGTTAAGTGGTTACTGGAGCCCATAGACATCCACAACGTAGATGCACCACCCACCTTGAGGTACAAGTTCTAAAGTCTCAGTATAGTTACAACGGCTGCCCCACCCTTCAAACCGAAACGCATTAGTGCTTCACGGCAGAAATAGGCAGGGCGGTGGTACCTATCCGCGCGGACTCACAAGTGGTCCTACCACCAGTAATTACGCAAATTATAATTTTGCGGGTTTGATTTTTATTACACCATGTTATTCCTTCACCGTGGAAGTCAATCGTGAACACGTATTTCAATAGAAAAATTGGTACCCGCCTGCGGGATTCGAACACCGGTGCATCGCTTCAACACGAATGCACCAGACGTCTTATCCTTTAGGCCACGACGAGTTCCACTTTAGGCCAGACCTACGGCATTTAACGATGTTCTAGACGCTTCTTCGATTTTGGCAACAATTGAAAATCACTGACAGTGAATAATTACGTACAATACTGTAGGTGTTAATATCAAAGACAACGAAACATGAAGATGATCGACACTTCTGATCTATGTGAGTTATTATAATAAAACAGACACGAGTGATGCGCTAGTGAAACTTGGTATCTATGTTTCAGCACACAAACATTTACTGCCATAAGACAGACATAAGCCTTTTTTTTATTCCTTATATGGGTGGACGAGCTCAGCTGGTGCTAAGTGGTTACTAGAGCCCATAGACATCTACAACGTAAATGCGCCACTTACCTTGAGATATGTTCTAAGGTCTCAGTATAGTTACAACGGCTGCCCCACCCTTCAAACCGAAACGCATTACTGCTTCACGGCAGAAATAGCCGGGGTGGTGGTATCTACCCGTGCGGACTCACAAGAGGTTCTACCACCAGTAATATCACCCCAAGCCTCCCCCAAGCCTCCCTCAAGCCTCCCTCAAGCCTCGCCACATCGATCGGTCCTGCGCTGCAAGGATCCAACCGAACCCTGCGATCTCAATAGGTCGTTGGTCCACCTAATGGGAGAAGTATCGACGCTACGTCTTCCGGTACGTGGTCACCAGTCGAGACCTTTTCCGCCCCAGCAATGTACACTATCCACCGCCACTTCAACGTCGCAATCCTTTCGGCTATGTCAGCTACCAACAAAACTTGGTAAGGAGAAGGTAACTAAGGATGCTTCTCTTATGGCTGAGTCAATTTAATACAGCAGCAATGGATATAGGTAACTTTGGTCGTTTCCTTATAAAGGGTCTCAAATCGGTGATTGAATAAAATTTAGACATTAGATATAAGTATTAACAACTTAACTTAACAGCCCAATCACGATCGTACGAGTTAATGTTACTACACAACTTTTAGATAGAATAACTTGTGACATAATCTATTCAAATCAAAATATGCAAAGGGACATTAAGACATGTATGCCAGTGCTAATTGCTACATACTTAAAAATATTTTGTCAAGTCGACAAGAAAACAGAAGGTAAGTAAATAAAAATTGTTTATATTTTAATCCTCCTAAATCAAATGTATTATCTTATGTAAGTTCCTAAAAATGCGCTGCAATTAGGGCAATAATGATTAGCGTTGTTGCAAGAATTCATACAGTAGGGAACGCAAACACACGGCCAGCAACTGAAATAAATAAAACAATACTGTAGGTGGCATATAATTCATTCAATAAAACCATCACCTAGTACTATGCGGCTACAGACTACAGGCTACAGACTACAGGCTACAGGCTACAGGCTACAGGCTACAGGCTACAGGCTACAGGCTACAGGCTACAGGCTACAGGCTACAGGCTACAGGCTACATGCTACAGGCTACAGGCTACAGGCTACAGGCTACAGGCTACAGGCTACAGGCTACAGGCTACAGGCTACAGGCTACAGGCTACAGGCTACAGGCTACAGGCTACAGGCTACAGGCTACAGGCTACAGGCTACAGGCTACAGGCTACAGGCTACAGGCTACAGGCTGCAGGCTACATATAGACACATTTTTTTTCGGGGTTTTTTCCTACCTATTCACTGGTAGCTTAAGCGGTTATTCTTTTTTTTATTGCTTAGATGGGTGGACGAGCTCACAGCCCACATGGTGTTAAGTGGTTACTGCAGCCCATAGACATCTACAACGTAAATGCGACACCCACCTTGAGATATAAGTTCTAAGGTCTCAAGTACAGTTACAACGGCTGCCCCACTCTTCAAACCGAAACGCATTACTGCGTGGTGGTACCTACCCGTGCGGACTCACAAGAGGTCCTACCACTAGTAATAAGTAATTCCAGATAAGGGCGGACGGGTAGGTGAGTTCACGGGCTCAACCTGAGAGAATTTGCTAACACTAGCCCTAGCAATAGCACTGCTTCGTAGAACCAACTACCAAATCGGAATCGCAATCCACTGATTAATATAACACAGTAATGACCTCGAAACGTTACACTTCACGCCAAAAATATTTTGCGGTCAATTGGGATCAATTCAACTAATTGTCCGTTTCATAGGATCGGAGCTTCGCTCGTAAACCCATTTTATTAAAATATTAAATTCGTACCTCGTGGCGAAAAACAACAAAATTTATTTTTATTAAGACTTATATCTAATCTGTGTAGGGCTGCCTCATACTTAGCATGAGGCAGCCCTACACAGATTATTATAATTTTTTGTTCTCAATTCACGTTATATTTGAGTCGACTATTATCAAAGCCGGCAATGTGACTTTTGGACAATTATTGGTAAATCAGAAAAACGAATTATTGACTTTGTATTCCATTGGCAGTCACAAAACTCTTCTGAACGACATCTTAGATAAATAACAGGTTAAGTATTAACCTTTATTTAATGCAGGTCTTGAACCGTATTCTTTGAAGGAGACGATTATATTCAAATCAATCTGTATTGACATATCAATAACATTTTTTTGTTCAAATGCACAGATTGCCACCTTTGATAATAGACGACTCATTTAGGCAAAGTTTTAAAATAGCTTACCATTTACACTTGTTTCTAACACAATTTTACTAAAGCGACTTATTATTTTTTGTTTATTTTTTTACCAGTTTAAAGAATCAGTCTAACATCAAGGCTTTCTTCGATTAAGTCGATAGTATTTTTTCTGAATAAAACAAACAAATAAAGTATAGGTAGATACTATTTACACTGGTAGGTACCACCACCCTGCCTATTTCTGCCGTGAAGCAGGAATGTTTTTCGGTTGGAAGGGTGGAGCAGCCGTGGTAACTATACCTCAATAATTTAATGCTCTAATAATTTAAAACTGAAACCTAGAAATCATGTCTCATGATGAGTGTCAAGATTTAAATTGTTGATGGGCTCCGGTTACCACTTAACACCAGGTGGGCCGTGATCTCATCCACCCACTAAACAATAAACAAATGCTCCAGAAAAGTGTGGCAGCCCTATTTCACACACATGAGAGTTCACAACATATCAGTGTCAACTAATTAAAATAATAAACAAATAGATCGTGTTGATCTGGCCGTTAATTCAATTGATAAAATTCATTAAAATTAATGCATTAAATGTATTAAAATTCTACAAAAATTAAATCATTACTTTAACTTAATTTAACCAGACAAACGAAAGACCGACACGACAATACACGTAAAGTATTTGAATGCTAATATACACATACGTAGTGAGAATACCATCGAAATAATGTTATAATTCGTAAAACCGGTTTGGACGTTCATGCGTGCCCCAAGTTACGATCCTCCTGCGCGCCGATACCGGCCCGGCACACATTCCAAACAAGAACAAGGCTTAAGTACAATTTTAAATTGATTCAAAAAATCTCTATTCTAAACGTCGCGGCCTGAAGGATAAGAATCCCGCTGTACTTCTATGAGCGATATGACTTTCTGGTACAGTCGTGTTCAAATCCGACGAGCATTTACCATTTTTAAGCTATTGCATAGCTTCTATCGCAGACCTTGAGCGCGGCGACTGAATCAAGAAATTCCGTAACGAAAATAACCTGACACCCGCACTACACCTACTATGTAGCTCGCGTTCAACACATTCACACGTTGCGCTGGTGTAGTGTTTGTGAATAAGCGCGTGGCGTGACGTCGCACTGCATGAGCATCATGAAAAATCTGCCCATCTCTCTCTCACGCGGTCTAGCTTATGAGTGTGAAGGGGACAGTTAATGTTTTGCTTTTGTTAATGTGTATAAATATAGCGTGGTCTTATTTTTATTATTGTTTTAATATTAAATTATTATTATCTAATTGTAATTGAATAAGTTGATAAAAAATTCTTTGCAATAGCTTTACTGCGGCAGTTCCCGAGTGCCACACGTCTTTTTTATTATTAAATACCTACTTAATTAGCACACGTACGCGATTTATTTCAACGACGAATGAAAAATATCGTGTCATGAGATTTATAGTCTAAAGAATATTATGATTAGTCTAATTACTGATGGTAGGACGTGCTATGCGTCCGCTCGATACATACCACCAGTCTTGACGATTACTGCCCAAAAAATTACTAAATTAGTTCCGGTTTGAATACTTTGAGAGCCGTTAAATTAAGACTAACGAATAATGATAATGCAATGTCAAATGTAGTTGAGACTAAGACAAGACAAGACTAAGACAAGGTAGCGGCGTTCACGTTGTGGTGTCTATATGGGCCATGAGGCTATTGATCTGTCTACTCAAGAAAAAACTAGCACATAATTATATTCAATTATCTCATCAAATTGTGGGTATACTTACAAAAATACGCATAGCAATATCGCAATTATATGAGTCCTTGTGGTCGCTTTACGCTCAATCCTGGTCTGGATGTCGATGTTACATGATGGACAAACCATGGAGACCGGTGTGGGTCCAACATTTGTATGGACGTTCATGTTCTGATTCTGTAAAGTAACAGTTTAACAAACACAGATCGTTTATGTCCATACTATTGGGTTTTCTTGTATATTGTAATAGTCGGATGCCTATTTATAGCATATATGTAATAAAAATAAAACCTAAATAAATTACATATATTGCTTGTCCTCCCTTTGAAGCAGGATTGGATTCATTTATTTACCTCTATTTTAGCAGCGAAACAGAAACGTCGAAGTTTTTTCATTGTAACAATATGGAAAAAAGGGTGCGTGTACTTAGCGATTTAGTGGGCAACTTCATTTCTGTTAATTTTGTGTCACGGTGCGCGCGCATCGTAAAATTTCACTCTCATAAATTTTTCATAACGCGCCTAAAGAAGTATAACTTCAAAAAGTTTTTTTTAAGCCGGAAACCTATAGATCGAATTTAAAATAAGCTATTTTTTTGTCAATTTATTTTGGGATTCTAATCCATTTCGAATTCAATTTTGAAAAGTAAACGTTGCTGGAAGTGAGTCTTTTGGCAACATAGAAAACGCATTAAAACTAACGAATCATAAAGTCAGGGCGTGCCCATCAGCCATTATAAAAACAAAACGCGTGTAAATAGGTACTATAAATGTATATGTTTCATTTTAATAATACTCTACATTGTTATTCATCTGGATAATGTTAAATTCACAGATACATATGTGATAATAAATGTTATTTCGAAAATAAACATACTTTCAAAAAACAATTGAAATTAAAAAGTCTCACAAATAAAGGTAGATGAAAAAAACGGAATGCTTCGGTTACTTCAGCGTCGGAGTACTCCAGATTTTGGTTGTTTTTCTGATTTGATTACTGAGCTTTTAAATCAAATCCATGTTTTACCATTTTTCTTTTTAAATTAAAAACCCTATAAACAAATACCAGCTCTGGCGTCGAATAGATTTAAAATCACACATGGTATCCGATTTTCAATTTTACGTTATTTAAAACCGGTAATCAGATGCTAAACTCAAACACTACAAAAGTCTCATTTTTGATACAACGTTTAATGACAAAACCAAATATCAACATTTCAAAGAACCACTGACGTTGAATATTTATTTTAATAGAGAATTCACGTATATTTCATAACTTACTAGATAGAGCACACTTTGAAATTAAATAAAAATTGCTATCGTAACTTCGATCAGAATGTCACTGGAGAATGCTATATGTTTAAAATACACTGCTTTTGTAATGAAAACAAGTTAAGGCGTGTACATCTAGACGAGTCAATATTTTTTGGTTAAGATTATGAATATTAATGATTTATTGTTCTATTCACCACGCAACATATGGAGTGTAAATATCGAATTGTATTTATCTAGATGTTAGGCATTTCATCCAATGCAGATATGCTTATATGTTTTCAAAGTACATCAACTTAAATGTAAAACTGTATTCAACTGTATTGAACATAAATTTAAATTCACTAAACTGTCAATCCGGAATGAAAAGCGAAGACAATGAAATAAAATATCGTTATCTAGTGATGTGTTAGGGCTTCTGTGACATCTGTCTTTGAGGAAACCGGTATTCTAAACTCATTCATAGATAATGCTGGAATCAATTGATTTAAATTTAAGCAGCAATGGCCAAATCAACCAATTAAAACTGAGTCAATAATTATGGTATTGACATTAACAATACATTACTAACAGAGTGCCAGCTAACAACTAACAAACGCTTCACTTTAACTGGTGGTAGGACCTCTTGGGAGTCCGCACAGGTAGGTACCACCACCCTGCCTATTTCTGCCGTGAAGCAAAAATGCGTTTCGGCTTGAAGGGTGGGGCAGCCGTTGTAACTATACTGAGTTCTTAGAGCTTATCTCAAGATGGGTGGCGCATTTTCGTTGTACATGTCTATGGGCTCTAGTAACTACTTAACTGTGAGCTCATCCACCAATCTAAGTAATAAAAAAAAAGAAAAAGTACTTTATTCTCAAATGAAAACAACTTGGGCTCGTGATTATAGAACAATCAACATTCTACTGTGGTAGGGATCTGGATGTACCTAATTAATTTGCAACCTTCCACACCCTAGTAATTAACCGACTTCAAAACAGGAAGAGATATTTAATTGGACTTTATTTGTCTTTTATGTGTGTTAAGTAGAAACTTTTTTTAAAAACTTAAACTTTTTTAGGTGAACCGATTTTTTTGTTTATTTATTTGTATTTTTTTAATAATTTGAAGACTGGTGTGGCTCATGTAGTTCTTTAGTCAACCTAAATAATGCAGTGATGTTATTTTCATTTTATTTTGTCAAAGTCGATTTTCCTTATTGTTAATATTATGTAGCATAATTCGACGCTTGAAAGGCAAACGTGACTAAGCGACAATGCGTGAAATTTACAGTAGACTAATTTAAAGATGAAATACCTGAAAAAAATTCTATTTTAACGAATCTAGCTGTAGGATTGAAATGATTTTAATAGACCTAGAAATATATTTTTTTGCGCATCGAATATGGTTATTGCCTATCGTTTATGTACAAAGCAGTTATTGTCGCTTAGTCACGTTTGCCTTTCAAGCGTCGAATTATGTTATTGGGTAAAATACTTCTAATTCAGATTTTAAGCTATTCAATTCATTTAAGATCCAGTGTGAAGGAATCCTTAACTAATGCCTCACCGCGATAACTCGATAAACAAATAGATAAAATATTACGTTATCCTTATCGTGAACGGCTCTTCAAATTTTATTCACTGAATGGAGTTTGAAAGAATTTCATTTTAGCACAAAACATAAAGCCGTGTATGATTTTTCACATATCTAGAAACGATAGGTTAGTTGATTGTATGTCCAGAAAACAATAGACTATATGTAGGAAGTTTCGAAGACCAGGGGCATCATAACCTATGACGACGACACTAAATTGAAAACGTGAGATCGTAGACTCAATTTCAGTGAAATGTGTCTCATCTCATCTTTATCTTTCCCATCTTTGGGGACTATAGCGAGGAGTGTGTGAGATCGTAGAATTTCCATTGGTGTGACGAAGCCCACAAATCAGTGTTATGCCACCGATACAACAATTTTCGCGTCCAACGTAGTGAAAAAGTGCAACTTACTGGGTAAACTGGAACGAACTAGCAGAAAAATTGAGCTTCTAATATACAGAGCAAAACACCATAATTATGTTGGACGATTGCAGCTTGCCACTCACTATGCCAAACAAGTGAAATTTTGAAATAATAGAAGATTAATTTCATATGTCTAGGCTCTGTCATAGCTAGTAACGGGCTCTGTGAGAAGCTGTGAGAAGTTTACTGGTGGTAGGACCTTTTGTGAGTCCGCACGGGTAGGTACCAGCACCCTGCCTATTTCTGCCGTGAAGCAGTAATTTCGGTTTGAAGGGCGGACAGCCGTTGTAACTATACTGAGACCTTAGAACTTATAACTCAAGGTGAGTGGCGTATTTACGTTGTAGATGTCTATGGGCTCCAGTAACCACCTAACACTAGGTGGGCTGTGAGCTCGTCCACCCATCTAAGCAATAAATGCAGAAGCAGAAAGCAGAGGCAGAAGTCTAATGGGCTGGTCGAACTAGATACGCTCTACCCACAACACTTCACACAATGCCATCCACGCAGCTACAGATAAACTGAGCTAGCTCAAGATAGTCAACGAGGAAGTCGTTCAGAGAGGCCACGACGCTCAGCATTGAGGATTATCAACTCAAAAAGGAATCTCTAAATAAATCGGAGCAATTGATTATAGTAGAAATAGAATGGTGATATATTTTTCCTACTTACCTACCAGTGGCCTCGGGGGTTTCTGACTTTACCTTAACTGACGGGCGAGCTCACGGGGCTTAGCCAATAAGAATTTGCTAACATCTGCCCTAATAAAAGCAGTGCTTCGCTGAATCTACGACCGGATCGGAATCGCGACCAGCTGAGAAGATCCAGCGACTCCGGACGGTAAGGGCCCCAGTAATCACGCAATGAAATTAAACATACCTAATATATTTTATTGTTTCTTTTTTTTTATTGCTTAGATGGGTGGGCGAGCTCACAGCCCACCTGGTGTTAAGTGGTTACTGGAGCCTATAGACATCTACAACGTAAATGCGCCACCCACCTTGAGATATAAGTTCTAAGGTCTCAGTATAGTTACGACGGCTGCCCCACCCTTCAAACCGAAACGCATTACTGCTTCACGGCAGAAATAAGCAGGGTGGTGGTACCGATCCGTGCGCACTCACAAGAGGTCCTACCACCAGTAATTACTAATTAACCAGTATTGCATAATACTTTTTTGAATTCGAATGAGATATAGATTTTTGAAAAATACTACCTTTCCTATTGAACCACCAGCCCGCATCAGTGTCTACAAGCTATCTATAAACCTCGAGACATTACTGAATTACGGTCTGAAAAGAACGCTGTTGGCAGTAATCATTTAAAACCAAATGACTGCATGTCTGTCGGGCCATTTAATTCTAGAACTCTTTTTTTTTTAAAAACGAACATATTATCAAGTAATACGAAGAGCGAATCCAGCGAAATTGTTATCAGAATATTTCAGGATAATCGCGACGTCTCAGTATTGTCTGTCGAATCCTACGTCCTTGTTTCATCCAACACTATTCATGCCGGTCCAGAGATTAAAGGCTTTGTCAAACAGAACGCGTAATTAGCGCGCGTCAGAGCGCTAAACTAACGCCGCGCTATGCCGCCGAGATGTGTTATACTACTATGGTATAATAGCCGGCAAACTTCTTGAGCATTTGTTGACGTAGTGGGGGTAAGTTTGCGCATGGTACACTCACGTGCAAAAACATTATTTACTCTGCGTCATAATGCAATTAAATTATTAAAATCAACATATGTATTTATTTATATATTTATTAGAACATCAACAAAAAATATAGGTTAATAATTGTAATAATTTAATCTTGGGGTAAAATAGATATTCCTTCTATTAAGTCAAAACTAGAGCTGTTGCCAGGTCTTCGTTCAGTTGAAGCGAAGCTGGTATTTGTAATTTTTTTTCGTTATCATAATCTTGACCATCATCATCATCACTGTTTTCATCACCCGAGTCGCCATCATCGTGATGAGTCGACATAGGGCTCATCGGTGTAGTTTACAACTCGGTCGGTTCGATCTTCTTTTTTGTCTATAATTAATTATTTTTTGAAGATATTCGATTCGTAGTAATCGAATGTAACTTTTTTCAATTACCAGCTTCCGATTATATTCTGTTTTTTTTCCATCTGAAGCCTAGCTCTTTCATAATTCGTAGTAAACTTCATTCCGAGCCATTAAAATGTATATCTTCTTTAAATTTTTCGAAGCCTTTCTACGGTACGGAGTTTCGCTGCTTGTTATGTAGTTATTATGATTACATCTTTTTATTACAGATTGAAGGAAACTATCCATTCCGGTAACTTTCTTCTTCCCTGATCTTTTCTTACCCGGAGTCCCAAACACGGCGAGCAAGCCAGAGCCTTTAGCTTCGTTAATAATGCACCTAACAGTACTCACTGATGTTTTTGTTGCTTCCGAAGTCTGTTTTACTTTTTCCATATCATTCTTCCCCTGTTTTGTAATGAAGCAATATACGTCGTACACAATTTTTCTACCCTTTCTTTTGAATACTACACCAGTTTGTCGCAGCATAGTGTATTTTTTATAAAAAATCAACAAACACTCAACAAATAGCAATGGCAACAAAGTCAACAAGCATTTATAACAAATAACTTAACGATTAATAACGATAGACTTATCACTGAACGCAAGCGTACTTTTGGGAGCAAGCGGAAAGAGGGTGCGGTGCGGGACGCAAGGTTCGACTGATCTACCAATAACGCGTTCGATACGATTTCCCCTGCCGTCGCGCCTCACCCTCACCAAAGTGATCTAAAATTCGGTTCTGCGCAGTCAAGGTCATTTGCTCAAGATGTTTGCCGGTTACTATAACATACCGTCAAACAGAGCCCCAGCGCTATAAGTACGCAGCGCTCTGTCGCGGCGTTAGGACGCTTTGACGTCAGGCGTTGTAATTTTTTACAAATTTTATTTTAGCGTCGGAGTGAATGTGTATTAAAATACTAGATAATACCCGAAAAAATGATATAAATAGTTAGAAAATATCCACGCTTATACAATGCCACATCGGAATCACTCGATTTCTTAATACTTTTAAATGTTCACATTGCTATCAAAAGGCACTAAGATTTGGCGAATGCGTTGCGTCAAGGAGCGTTGGGCTCATCTAGTCAATTTGTGTGACATGAAAAGAGCGCGACGTTAAGTACGCGACGCTAAGTACGCGTTCTGTTTGACGAAGGTTTTAGGTAACATAAATAAAACAATTTTTTTATTCTTTTACATAATGTAATAAAATACATTAACTAAATAAATGTGATCAAGAAATACACGAAAATGCAGCTTACAGGCGTAATATTTAAGTATCTTAAACTACAAAGTATGGTCTAAAAGGTAGGTACATTAAAGTTTGTTCTTTAAAAAATATAACAAAAATTGTTTTCCATCAAAAATAGTGTAGATTTTTTAACATATTTAATTTATTGACAATCAACACTGATAATGTTTTGTTTTGAAAATACCAACATTCAGAATCGTATAGTTGCAGCCAACACTTAGGCAACTAATGACTGAATTTATACATTATACTGTAAATAAAACTCTGTTTTTATATGTATCCTCAAACACATTTAGACCTATTTGTTCTTCAAGGTAAAAAGCGATATCTATTTAGTGCTATGCTCAGTTCATAGCTCAAAATAGAATTAAATAACAGAACTAACATGTTATTTTTACAGTTAATGATCTATTGAACCAACTGAAATATTTAGCGATTGTAGCTTCCAATGTACGCGTTGCAATTCGGACAGTAATGGTTTGCATCTTTGCAGGAGTCCGTGCAGTAAGGGATACAAGCACATGGGCAACAACTGAAAAAAATTAAATACATTCATATTCAAAAGTAAACATAATATTTGCATGTCGTCGTGGTCTATAGGATAAGAGGCCTGGTGCACTCGTATCAAGCGAAGCGACTGTGTGAATGTTCAAATTCCGCAAATACCATTTTTTCTATTGTTTTTACGATGAAGGAATGACATCGTGTAATAAAAATCAGACCCGCAAAAGTTGTAATTTGTTACTAAACAATTGAAATATAGACCTTAAGGCTTCAGTAACAATTTCACATCAAGCGAGCGTGAGCTCGTTCATCAAAAATTTTGCATGCTTGTAAAAGTATTGACGAATTCTCCCTACTTTCTTGATCTTCACCAGGTCGACACTACAATTAAAGTCGAAGTTATCTATACTAATATTATATATAAATCTACACTGGTTTATACGGATGTTCCGTTATAACTACTGAACCATTCATCCGATTGACTTGAAACTTGGTATCCATGTATATGTACTAAATGGATAGGCTAATATTTATATGAGTGTTGGACTCCCTACACCAGTTGCGGGGGCGTTAATGATGAGAATCTTTGTGGGGGTGAGAAATAATAATGTTAATTTTAAATGCCCAGCAAAGCGGACGGGTACAGCTAATTTCCTTGTTTATCTTGTAAACAAGGTAAAGTTGATTATTTTGGAAACAGCAACACAACAAGCAACGATCATTGCGGTCATTTGATGTAAATTTATTAATTTGAATGATTACGTGGCGACAAAACTATGTGAATATTAAAATATAACTTTACGGTTTTTTTTATTTTACTGCATTTACCTGGTGGATCTGGTATTGAGTGGTTACAGGAGCCCGCGGCGTAGATCTGAACCACAAACTGCCACGCTCATTGAGACATGAGGTCGAAGCTCCCATAGTATTGCATAACGTATTGCTCCACGATTCATACTGGAACGCGTGACTGCATCGCGGCAGAAATAGGCAATTGATGGTACCTAATTACTTCACAATGCTATTCCCTACATCGTCGAAGTCGTCCGTGAAGACTGTCAAGTTGTTTTCTTAGAACATTTGATGCTTTCATGCGAGATTTGCGATATAGTCGCATCACTTCATACTTTTTTTTTCCTACCTAACTGGTAGCCTTTAGCGATTATGCCAGCGTAACAGAGCGAGTAGTTGAGAGCTCACGGGGCTCTAACCTGAAAGAATTTGCTAACACCAGCCCTAGCAAGAGCAGTGCTTCGAAGAATCAACCACCGGATCGGAAACGCGACCCACTCAGAAGATCCGGTGAGAAACTCAGTGGGCTAAAGAGCAACAAACAGCCTGAGCTTCATTCTATTACACCGACAAATACTCAAGATCGGAAATCTTGATACTAGTGAAACACGGACCACGATATCAAACGTCAATTTATTGTGTTGATAACTTACCCTATTAGGCAAAGAAGCAAAGCAAACAGGTGGGTTTTAGTCACTGGCACGTGATCAACTCTGGTGACGATTGCCGCACTGCATGAAGGGCAGCTTGTGTTCGTGGGCTCAGGGCCCATTCGCTGTGCCGGGACAACTGTAACGAACTGCTGGGGGGGCGCGGGGGCGACGGAAGGAACGGCCGGGTATAGACCTGGCTGTGTCTGGTTATTGTACGGAGGCGGATTTTGTGGAGGCGGTGCGTAGCCCACGCCAGACAAATCGGTTTTTTCTGAAATATAATAAATACATAGTTTGGTTCGTTAAATTTTGCATTCGTTTCACTAAGGTAAGTTATTTCCTTATTTTTTTTAAAGGCAATTTAATAATAGAATTATTTATAGACAAAATTAAAATATTAAAATAAATATCAAATTAAATTAATTTTAAAATAAAATAATTTTTTTTTTTTAGAAAGCGGCTTTGCTTTGCTCCTGGCGTTGTTGACATCCATGAGCGACGGTAACCACACATACCATCAGACGGGCCGCATGCTCGTCTGCCTACAAGGGCAATAAACAAAATTAGGTTTTTTATTTTATTTTAAGCCGAATGTTTTTCTAAGTATTAAAAGTTTCCCAAATCGCATAAAAATCAATGCTCTCTGGGCTTTTAAATAAATGACCCGCTTAAATAAAGTTTTATAATTTAAATACTAGAATTTTATGAATACTTTTTAAATCTAAACAGAAAAAGGAAATATTATTCGTTTACGACACTATCACGTTACTTTAATTTTATCATTAACATCGCTTCAGCGCTGGATCCGTAACATTATAAGAAAAAACAAATACAGCACTAAACGCGATATGTGATTGTGCCAGTATGGAAAATTGAAAATTGGGAAATTGATATTGAAATCGGGAGCGCGAGCGAAAAGCACATATGAGCTATCCCAACGTGCGAGTGAGAAACAAATAAAACCTTTTACTTCAAACCGAGTTAGTTCGAAAAGGACAGTTTATACTAAATTCAAAATTTCAAAAGTTCTCGTTCAATATACTTTCAAGAATGGCTTGAAGATGGATGGAAGATTTTGTTACAATGAACCTAATGTTTTGATTGTTAGTGTTTAACATCCTTTACATAGATAGACACAGAGCAATGTCCATTGATTTAACTTTGGTACCAAAAAACAATAACGCACGACAGTTCACATTAACAATACATTGCGGAACTTCCGCTTCGCACTACCTATATGGCTCGGTATATAAAACTAAGTACTCGTCTTCGACTGATATATAGCTTACTAATATTTTATTGTCTTGCCGAACCGACTAAAGAAACTTGTGCGGCCACTCCCTGCCGTTGACGAGTGATCAATTTAATTCATATAAAACCTATTAGAAATCAGCCGTCGTTCGAACTTACAAAAGAATCTTCTTTTCATTACTGGGCTAAGACGGGCAATGCATTATCACCCACCTTGAGATATAAAGCCCAAGTGTCAATTGCATAGCATAATAACAGTCCCATTGAAAGCAGAACCCATTACTGCTTCGTGGCAGAAATAGGCAGGGTCATTAGACAATCTACCACCAGTTATAAAGTTGCCTATCTGTGGTCGCGCTACGACCTTGACCTGCGCCGATTGATTGCTTTCAGATAAGCTATTATAGAGATGGTGGTATGAAAATGGTAGTGCAAGGTGGAGGGGGAAGAGGTCGACCGAAGAAGACATGGATAGAATGTGTGAATGACGATATGAGACAGAGAGAGAGAGAGAGAGAGAGAGAGAGAGCGAGAGAGAGAAGTGAGTATTGAGATGACGGCTGATAGAAGAGAATGGAATAGAAAAAAATCCCTGTGCCGAGCCCACCTAGTGGGATAAGGTGGAGTCAAAGAAGAAGCTATTATAGAGATGTGTTAATTGGCCATATAGGTGCACTTTAAGCCCATCTGATGTCAAGTAGAGATGTGTTAATTGGCCATATAGGTGCACTTTAAGCCCATCTGATGTCAAGTGGTGTAACATCAGTAGTTGGACAGCCAGGCCGCCACATTTATAATTATGTCACAGTATCCCAACAATTTTTTTTAACTATCGTAACTACTTTACATCCCGCCCAATTCGTAATATTATTATAGTACGGTACGGTCCATACTTTTAAGACTTTAAAAGTGTGTTTACAATATTTATATATTTATAGATCACGACACTTGGGCTTATTGATATTATAGTATTACAACGTGACATAAAAGATTAATGCAATTGGAACAACATCGTAATTAATCAAAGTGTGCTTATTAAACTGTGACGTCACCGCAGAGTAAAGTTAACCTATAGGTATCGATTTTGATCACGTGACCCATTTTACTACCACAGATCATTGATATTTGATAGATTCTTTTAACTATAAGGTTCTTTCACGATGACTTACTTCGAAACCTTCAAGATCTCATGATTTTCGATAGTAAGAATTCTAATTGAAGAAAACAAATTTTGCGAGAAATCGATTATAGTGGTAGATATCGATTCTAGTTTAATCAATAAGACCAGAGGACACGACAAACTTAATTTGCATATTTTGACAACTTATTCACGGTGACTTTTTTATTGCCCTAGGTGAGTGAACGAGTTCTCGGCCCATATGGTATTAAGTGGGCACACCATATCGTAAATATCGCGGCCCGCCCTCAGATGTGGAATACAGCTCCCCACTCTTCAACTGACCGATTGTTTCACAACAAAACTGGACAGCAAGGCCTTTGGCTAGGCATGGTTTGAGAGGGTCACAATTTACCCAACGACTATTATTCAGATAATACACACCGGATAAGACTAAGAATTCCATACGAACACGTGATGATCGCGTATGTGACCATGATTCTAGTGTAAACTATTTTAAATTTTAACCCCGCCCTATGATAATATCTCGGCAATCGCGAAACTATGTCTTGAGATAATTTAGAAAAACAACTAGCTGACAAGCGCGCCCTTGGAACCGCACAGTGAACTGTTGTTGAATAAATTTGATTATTTATCACAATATTTTACAAGCACGTGTTTACTATAACGACTATTACTACAGCATATTATGACACGCGAAAAAAACATTAATAGATACTCATCTTCATTTAACTTTCAAAAATGACTCATTGTAATGTTTTTTTTACCATGGCACTAACTCGGAGCATTAAATAACAGTGATGATGCCCAATTCACGGAATAACATTTGAACCGTGTCCCTAAAAAAAATTTGCAAGTACTCACGTTCATTATGGGCCATTTCGATTTAGTTTCACGAATCACAAAATGTATTATACCAGAGCTATTTAACGAACTATAAAAATGAATGGCGTCCACGTCCGCCTCGGACGATCCACGGTATCTGAATGTGTAATGTGAACGTCGAACTGTAAACAAAAAAAACATTTCGGCTGACTGAGTCGAATCGTAGGCCTACATAGCTCCTTTTCTTCTAGTAATAAGTACTATTATTATTATTTTATCAAAGTCACTATTCGAGTTTTATTTATTTATTGTACACTAACTGACCCGGCAGACTTCGTAGTGCCTCAGTCGATAAATAAAAGACCTAAACTTTTGTATAAAATAAACTTAAAACAAACAAAAGGAATTTTCATATTTATCTACCTTTTAAACCTTCTCTGGACTTCTACAAATAATTCAAGACCAAAATTAGCCAAATCGGTCTAGCCGTTCTCGAGTTTTAGCAAGATAACGAACAGTAATTCATTTTTATATATATTTTATATAGATAGTCTAGAAATTGTGTTCTAAAATTAAACTGGTATTACAATTTATTTTTATACGTAATTAAAAAAAAATCAAAGATTTATTTATGGCAATCTATAGTAACAGAAGGATATCTTTTTGAATCGTATGCTTTGTGGTATATGATAGTTTATTTTTTATTTTTTATCTTAATTAGTCGAGCGGTTTGGTCGAATACACGAATCTTCTTGACCTTAAATTCAACTCTTACCGATATTATTAAATTTTTGAATAAGTTATCGCGAGCACTTGAACCTGTTATAATGGACCGTTTATATATCATTGAAGAAATTAGGTAAACGAAAAAAAAAAGTCATATGCTTAATAATTAGCTTGTGAAAACTAATTTAGCAGCAAGCGTTATAACGATAACGTTGCTTTATGGTACTGCTAAAGCGCTAGTGTTGGCCCACAATAGTACTACCCTATCTCTTTTGGTGGGTTTCGTAAAAGGGGAAATGTATTCATAGGAAAATGGGCAGTGAATTATGAGTATTATAAGTACGTACTGCGATCGCCAACTGACATTTAATGGTTCTAGAGCCTTTTGTACTTCCGCATGGGAGATACCTATCACCCTGCCTATTTCTGCCTTTTTTCCCTACCTATGCTGATTAGCCTTGAGAGGCTATTTCAGCTTCAACCTAACATGTAGGTGAGCTCACGGGGCTCAAACCGGAAGTGTTGCTAACACTAGCCCTTACAAGAGCAGTGCTTTGCAGAATCTACCACCGGATCGGAAACGCGACCCACTGAAAAAATCCGGCGAGAAACTTAGTGGGCCGTGTCTGTGGGTTAATTCACTCGTCGAGCCCTTCGTCGCAACGGGTTCGACGAGGACGGTGACCGGTGCTTGTGGTACCTAGAAGCACCCTATTTCTGCCGATGAGACTGCCGCTATATATATATAAAACATTTTAAACTTCCACCTCATTTCTTAAGGTGCCCGTTTGTTTACCTATCTACAAAATAAATAAATAGTTAACACATTTTTCTCGTTTGAATTATACTAAGGGGAATTTCGAAGTAATCAAAACAATTTGACATAATTTGATAGGTACTATTGAATGTACAAAACGCATAACAAAATTTTATCAAAAATTAAAACGGACTTCAGCAAAATAAAGTGACAGTATTAATGTATTAGTTGTTAATAAACTATCCATTAGTTAGAAGGATAACTCAAAACGTTCTGATCAGATCTTGAGAAAATTCATAAGGGACCACAAAATAAGCACCATCCTTCAAATAACTAAAAAAAACAAAATCGGCTCATCTACAAGAAAAAAGTTTTTAGGTGATACACATAAAAAACCACAGTCCAATCGGACGTCATCCTTTTTTTTAGTTGACTATTAATTTTTATTAAGTTAATGTTATTATTATTACGTACAAAGTTTTTATTCTCGAATTTTGATGAATTTCGGTAAATACTGCAAACCACGGACCGAAGCCAAGTGGAGCAGTTTTAATTTCGTCTGATGTTTCATCCTGCAAAAACTTCCGAACAATCCGGCACGTATTTAAAATTGTGGCTTTATACAAGATAAAAAATATATTTTTGGGTAAATCTAATAGCTTGATGGAGTGGTGAAGGTGCTTTGGTATGACTCATTTCCAAACTCTAGTAATTTCTTCCTTTAATTCTGTATATTTATGTGTTTTTTCAGTTATTGTTTTCTGCATATTATGGGTATTAGAAACTGCTATTTCAGAGCTAACTTTTGGTGAACTATGTGAGATACCTGATTGTGCCTATGTGTGTAATCGGTTTGTGTGGGTGTCAGGCAAGCACGTGTTATATGTTGTATGGTTTCGGATTGACGATTACATCTTCTGCATTTATCATTTCGTAAATGAGAGTCTTTGATTACACATTGAATTTTCTATTTTTTTTTTTTGTATTTATCACTTGATCCTGAATCGCGGCCATAAAGCCCTCCTTTTCTGGAAATAAATATCCTAATTTAATGTGATTTTGTTCTAGATCATGTATGTGCCTACCGTGAAGTTCCTTCTTACGCCATCTCTCTTTTTTTTCTGTTTCAAGAACTTTTGCAAATTTGTATTCTATGTCTTTTTGTTTCAGATTTGGGGGGATATATTTATCGTCTAATTTTTCAATAGCTTTGTGTATAATACTAGTATCAGATTTTTTATTTAAGGATTTGCGCAGATTTTTTAACTAATTTTTCCATTGTATTCTTAAATATATCAGTCCTTTTCCACATTTCTCTCAGCTTTTAGTTATTATGATTATTTATTATATCAGCAGGATTCTTTATATCTCGAAAGTAAATCTCTATCTTTTGGCACGAAAATGTACATACATAATATACTTACTTCAACGCTTCTCCTTCGTCATTTTGATTACTGAGAAGTCTACTTTTGATATTCATCTTTGAAAACTCGAAGCATTGCATTATCTCTACATTAACTTCATATACGATCTGCGGAAGTGGTAAGTGCCAGAATTTCGGTAACGTTAAGCTTAACACGACTTTGAAAGTTTCGTGCATTCCAGTTTTGGGAATTATGGGTCGGGAATTCTGACATAATTAGCTAGACAGGTAGAGGAATGCGGAGAATGGAGTTGAATGTAATGCGCATTGATAGGGACCCCTTAAGCCTACACCAGGATCGCTAGTCCGCTGACATTCTTCAGTTCCTCCGTCAGCAACAAGATGGACCCAGCGAATCCGGTAGTCGCTAATATATTCCCATTATATACGCAAGTACGTAATTTTTTTCACAGAAACGTTAGACTTAAATTTTACGTTAGAATTATACCATAAAACATGATATAAATGAATTAACAAGAAGAGCGCTGTTCTTACAAATGAAACTACAATACGTATCTTATCATCTCGCGAAGCGCCATAAAAGGTTATCTTTCTCTAGACAAGAGTGTTCAACTGTTTGAATGAATTAGGTAAGAAATGTTGTATAAAATCAATCTATTAAAACATCACTCAACTTTGTCTATTGCTTCTCTGTTAGCTTGAAACGATTAAAGGTTTAGAAGTACTTCAAAAAATGTTAATCAACTTCATCGAAATATAAGAATATTATGTTGTTCTATGTTAGCGACAATATATTCGCTAACTTAGGCATTGCTAGCCGTATAGCAGCTCCGTAGTTGTGCAGACGCATGTGATTCCTATAAACAAGCTCCAGGCCGCTAAGGTTTCAATCCCCGCCAACTTAAGCTTCCTTTTTGGGTATATCTCAGCAAGATAAAAATTTGGGATATTAATGGACGGGATGGGTATTTCGCTGTTCACGGCCCAGGCGCAGCGAGGAGCTTATAAAAAACCATTAAGGGGACGATGAGATATGGTTTAAGATAGAACATAGAATTCATCATCTCGTCCAGCAAAAGGCTGCGCCGGATCACCGGTAGTAGTATGCCAAGAACCCAACAAGCTATGGATACATGGGATGAAATGCATTATTGATAAATAAAATATTTTATTTATTTATTTATATATTAAATATATTATTGTAAATGCATACAATACTAAATGAAAGGTTCCAACATGTTTCATGAAATGCTCAATTCCGCGCAATTAGAAGTGAAGATCATGAAATCTGAATTAACCGATGTTCGACAATCACATGCAACATGTTGTAACCCCTCTTATCTGTTTTCCAGAAATGTACATAGATTCGCACAAGACGTTTTATCTTATCGACCGTTTAATCGCACTTGGTGATCTTGAAAAGCACACTATTGAGATAATAATATATCTATATATTAATACGTGAAGCAAAAACTTTGTATCCCTTTTTACGAAAATTGCGCGGACGGGGGGTATGAAATTTTCCACACTTATAGAGAATATAGAGAAGAAGTGCACAAAGCTAATATTTTTTTTTAAATAATGCATATAAGATACATTAAATCAATAAAGAAAACATCACACACACTACATACCATGTATTTGACGCACACACGCATGCATAATGTTTATTGTGAAACTTTTGTTCTTGACGTCTGTTGTCAAATTGAGAATAGATTAAATATTGTTTGTCTTAGTAAATATTTTTTATAGTGTAGTTTTGGCGAAATTTGTGATTATAGAAGTATAAAATACAATCATAATACCATAATAATAGTGTACAAACTTACAATTCCAATTATTTGTAGTCGAATTTCGACTACTGCGGGACCTCTAGTTCAAATAACTTTGTAACTTTTTTATTGCCCGTGTAGGCAGACGAGCATAAGTCTGATGGTGAGTGATTACCGTCGCTAATGGACGTCAGCAACCTCAAGGCCAAAGCCAAGCCGCTGCCTTTTTTACTCTCCACAAGCCTCGTTTGAAGAAGGACATGTCCTAGCATCATTTATTTAATAATCAAAATGATATGAGACACCATTAGTTGAGCTACCATTAGTAGTATAGCTATAGGTAGGCAGTATAAATGGCAGTAGGCCAGTAGTAAAACAATATTCCAGTCGATGAATAATTCACCTTAATCATCTGTGACCGGGAAGGCTGTAAAGTATTCAAAACGTCACAAATAATATATACACAATTTAAAAAAAGCGAGATTAAATCTTTACAATTTAATTATGACCGTATAGGTCTTTTTTTATACATATTTGTGCTATAATAACTCATCCCAGTATTGGAAAACTTGTCGCAAAATAGTTTATTATAAATATAACAAATAAATAAATAAATAAATATTTACTAACAATCACGCCACGTTAATTGGTCCCGTGATAAGTTCGTGAAGAGCTTGTGTTACAGGTACCAGATAACGGAAATAAATGTAAGATTTTTATTATACACATACATATATTTAATATACATCCATAACCTTGGAAAAGACATTTATGTTTATCATATAAATATCTTCCCTTGGCGGGATTCGAACCCGCGACCCCCTTGTGTAGTGACCATGTCACTTACCACTACACCAGACGGCCAGACGGCCGTAAAAACATAAATAAAATGTTCTTGACAACAATACCTATTGATTTTTTTCAAATTAGGGAAGGATATATTGTGACATATTTAATATAAAGTTCACAAGAGAATAAACAGTTGAAGAGAGATATATGTGCGCCCAACTGAAATAATGTTTTTTTTATTTGCATTTATCACAAACTCATCAATTTGTATAGGTTCCAATGTAGGCGTTGCAATTCGGGCAGTAATGAGTAGCATTTTGACAGCTTTCCATGCAGTAAGGGATGCAAGCACATGGCCAACATCTGAAAATATAAGATTGATTAATGATAATTAAGAAGACACAAGTAGGAAATCATATCAATCAATTAATTAGAACTATCATATCAATCAATTGGGACTATAATAATAACACGTATTACATATCACGGGCCGCTTTTGAAGCTGATCAATTAGTGTTAACTATTCAGACTCTATCTGTTATATTTTATACATTTTACTTCATAGGCTCACAATTATTTAAATATTAGACGTTCACTGCCTTCTCTGGAAATAACGTGATTTCCTGTCGTGTTGATCAAAAACTCTTGATTTCAGATTTTATTTTAAACTAGCTGACCCGGCAGACTTCGTAGTGCCTCAATCGATAAATAAAAGACCTAAACTTTTGTATAAAATAAACCTAAAAAACAAAAGGTATCCGTCCGACGGGGGACACATCAAAGGAAAAACAAAATTGTTATTTTATTTAATTCCGAGCATTTTCATATTTATCCACTTTTTAAACCTTCTCTAGACTTCCACTAATAATTCAAGACCAACATTAGCCAAATCGGTCCAGCCGTTCTCGAGTTTTAGTAAGACTAATAAACAGCAATTCATTTTTATATATATAGATTTATTTGGTCTGTAATCCATACAAAGAAGGAAAGACGCGTAGTTTGGTGCAAATAATAGGCAATAGTATCTATAGACCTTGATACTTTTTGTTCTTAAAAAAAAAAGATATTCGCTTATAGTAAATTATAGTGAATCATAAATCCTATTCTACTGAATGTTCAAGTCATCGGACAACACTTTATTTGACTTGAAATTAAGGTGTTTTAATTGCTCTAACGCGTATTTTTTCTGTGTGTTTGATATCATAATCGAGTCTCCTTTAAATCCTAAATAATCTAATTCATCGTTTTTTTTTTGTCTCCGTAATTATTCATTGACGTTGTCGCAAAGACAGCGGACCACAAACACCCAATAACACAATAGGGTCATAGTTAAATGTCGCTTTTGTTCTTTGTAATTATTATTTATTGCTTAGATGGGTGGACGAGCTCACAGCCCACCTGGTGTTAAGTGGTTACTGGAGCCCATAGACATCTACAGCGTAAATGCCGCCGCTCACATTGAGATATAAGTTCTAAGGTCTCAAGTATAGTTACAACGGCTACCCCACCCTTCAAGCCGAAACGCATTACTGTTTCACGGCGGACAAAGACAGGGCGGTGGTACCTACCCGCGCGGACTCACAAGCCGTCCTAACACCAGTAAAAATTAAAAATCTACTTACCCTATCAAACAAAGGAGTAACGCAAAAAGATGAGTCTTGCTCGAAGCATCGTGTTGAACCCTAGTTACGATGACCGCATGACAGGAGGGGCATGTTAAACTTGATGGTTCAGGGCCCATTGGTCGCGCTTGCACAACCGTCACGAATTGTTGAGGAGCCACGACGGGAACGATAGGAACATTAGCATATGGAACTTGCTGGGGCTGATAGTTGTAAGGAGGTGGATTTTGTGGAGGAGGCCCATAGTTCGCGCCAGACAGATTTCCTTTATCTGAAACATGAGTTTGTACCTACATTTAATAAGGAAAAGATATTAATATATTTTTTGCTTATGCTTTGATAGGTGAACGAACTCACAGCCCACCTGATGTTAAGTGGTTACTGCGGCCTATAGATATTTACAAATGCGCCACCCACCTTGAGATATAAGTTCAAGTTCTCAAGTATAGTTACAACGGCTGCCCCACCCTTCAAAGCGAAACGCATTACTACTTCACGGCAGAAATAGGCAGGGTGGTGGTACCCACCCGCGCGGACTCGCAAGAGGTCCTACCACCAGTGATTTTTTTCTATCAAATCAAACTAATATTATTATTATTGTTGTTGTTTTGTGCAGATGAGTGGAAGAGCTCATTAAAGCCCACCTAAAGCCCCTGATGATAGCTATTGGAACGAATGGACATCACAACCTGAGTGCCGCCGCTCTCCTTGAGACATGAGGTCGAATCTCATTTATATTCCGTAATTCCTGTCTTACCCTTCAAATTGGAATGCATGTTTGGTTTGAGGCCGAAATAGGCGGGACGGTGGTGCCCAACCATTTGGTCGTACAATAGCCGTACCAGTATTTACGCAAATTAATTATTTTCCGGTTTTGATTGTTATTACACGATGCAAAGATTTATATATTGAAATTTCCTTATTGACGCTCACGTTTTTTCGAACAGGAAAAAATGCAAAATTATTTAGATACCTATCATCTCAAACCATACGTGACTTCAGTTTTGCACGACTTTATATTAAATTTAATAAAATGCTACCGAAATATTGTAAAAGTATTTGATACGATAAGATTTATGTTTATATAACATTATTTGTGTAATAGCTAAACACATTGCCTATGCGATGAGAGCCCATAATGAACGAAAACACAGATATCGCCACCCCCAATGAAGTAAAATTCTGGTTTTATTGATAGAAAACTTGTGGTGTGTAGTAGTTTAATTGTTTTTCAGCGTTACGAATAAAGAATAAAGCGACGACAAAGCCATGCGGCCTTGGAACATGCACTATCTTTGTTGTTCTTATGCAGAAACTAAAGATAATGAATTAAGGAATTGCGTAGAAGAATAGGTCTGGTTACTGCAGACATTGATAGGTGCACGTGGCGTATATATAATAATATATAGTACATAGCTTAGAGAGAGAGAGAGAAAGAGAGAGAAAGAGAGAGAACATACTTTATTGCACACCAAAACATAATTAACATCAGAAAACAGTCAACAAGCAGAAACGTTACATCTGTACAATAGGCGATCTTATCGCTAAAAGCGATTTCTTCCAGACAGCCGTTTAATTATCCGAAATTCTGGACAGATAAAGATACAGCAGGTATATATGTTGCGGTGTACTATTAACAACACATTATTAAAGAAAATACATACATACAATAAATATATATAAGTATATATCGTTAAACACAATAGCTTAGGTGTGCTATAGTAATGTTGTATTAGATTTAGGTGATTTAGTGTTCGTTTTGTGAAATCACATGCCAAAATACGGGCTTTCGCTCATTTCAAATGTAAATATGTCAAGCACAATGCTCGCGAAAATATGCCCTAAATAAGAAAACATTTCACATGTTTATTTTGTTATTGATGGCAAAGGTGAACGAACTTGCTGGTCGAAGTTCTACAGGCGCTGTCCTAAAATGTATCTTAACTCAATTTAGGAGAACTTCGTCTTTAAAACTCCTTAGTATCCGTGGTATGTAGGTATATCATTTCCATCGCGTTGTGTTTACGACGCGCCAAGCGCCAAATATTCGCCCATAGATTACACACAGGATGTCAGCAACGACACAGTTAAACTTATACAGAACACGCACAATGAATTAACAGTAATCATATAATGTACTCACGTTCAAAGTTGGCCATTTTAGTTGTTATTTCACGACACGCAATATATAATGTCGACACGAACACAATTCCGTACGTCCGCGTCCGACGATCCGCTGTTTTTGAATGTGTAATCGTGCATTCGATTGGCAGCTCGAGAGCATTTTTCGTTCATTCATATTCGTTCTTTTAAGCATTGATAATATTGATATCTTTGATATCTTTAAACGAGCAATTCTTGTATATGAGTCGACTATTATCAAAGGCGGCAATCTGACTTTTGGACAATGATTGGTAAATCAGAAAAACGAATTATTGACTTTGTATTCCCTTGGCAGTCACAAAACTCTTCGGAACGACATCTTAGATAAATAACAGGTTAACTATTAACCTTTATTTAATGCAGGTTTTGAACCGTATTCTTTGAAGGAGACGATTATATTCAAATAAATCTGTATTGACATATCAATAAAAAATTTTTGTCCAAATGTACAGATTGCCGCCTTTGATAATAGACGACTCATATAATGTATATGTACATTTCCCGGCAAATGTGTACTCTTCTTTGTCTTTGTCTTCTTTTTCTTGTCTTTGCGTTTTGGTAAATGTATACTCTTACCTTTATGTTTTAAGGAAAGTTACAGTAAATACAAATAAATTAATAATGTTGTTGCAGTAAACATTTTTTTATTTAAATAAACATAATACAAAAGGCTTTAATAACGAAAACTATTATAATTAAAAAATATAAATGACAAACAAAACATACTTTTCTTTGCATATTATATAATATGTCGTAGGTTAAGTTAGGTTAGGTTGTAGTCCCGGGCGGCCTGGTAGGGCCGCCGTACCGCGGAGACTGACGTCGTTGGTCGTCGACTATCGCCTCGACGACCCGTCGGTCGGGCGTCCTCGGGGTGGCGCCGCGTGTCTGGTTGTAGTGTTGACCGCGGGAACCCCCCTACTCTGAACAGGTTCTGACCCCGGACGGAGATCGGACGTCGGGTGTAAGAGTGCAGGGGAGTCGTTTAGTGGGTGGACCCTAAAATCCTTGGGCCCGCGATCTGCTCTCAACACATGCAGATCGTTGAGTCTCACATACCCCGCGCGCCCCCTAGGCGCGGGGACCTCGTAGGAGGTTCGGCCCCCGGCCCGAGAAAAAAAAAAAAAAGGTTAGGTTGTAGTGGCGCATGCGCACCACATTACTAGCACTTGCGATTTCGTATTTTGTATGCCATTCTCACATTCACCAAAAAGACATGGTCATTCAATTCATGGTCCAAAACCACATGGTCATTCAATGTACATTTTCCTTCTTTGAAATTGTAAATGTTAGTTGAATGCACATTACCCAAACGAGGAGGCAAATGTGCACATTTACCGGAAAATGTGTACATTTGCCGCAATATCTACTTTTACCGTAAAATAACAATTATATATATATAATCTACTACTAGGGAAAGTAGAATGACGGTACGAGTTGGCGCTTCTCTCATTGATGAGTTTGACGTTGTGACTGGACTCAGGCAAGGGGACGCTCTGTCACCAATGTACTTCAAACTGGCACTTGAACACGCCATACGGAAAGTGAACATACTTAATGTCGGAGTGTGGACCAATGGACAGCATAGGGTGATAGTTTATGCCGATGACCTCGCTCTACTTGGAGAAAGAAAGCAGCACGTTATAGACGCACTCAACTGCCTCCAACAAGAAGCCTCTCGGATTGGCCTTCGTGTGAGCCACGAGAAGACATAGTATCTTCACATGCGTCGATACAAAAACATAAGACGGAAGCGAGAAGACCTAGTTGTAGGAAATACGAGGTACAAAGGAGTGGCCAAATTCCGGTACCTTGGCTGCACTGTAACAGACACCAATGACGGGGAAGATGAGATCGAAATACGTGTACAAAATACCCTACGATGCAGTGCAGCCCTACACCCGGTTCTCTCTTCGAATCTACTGAGCAGGCGCACCAAGATTCGGATATACAAGACTGTAGTCAGACCTATCTTATTGTATGGATGCAAAGCATGGACGCTTACACAGAAAGAAGAGGCAAAACTTCTCATAACGGAGCGAAAGGTATTGAGAAAAATACTAGGACCAGTTCAGAAAGAAGACGGTTCTTGGCACGTCCGGAAAAATAAGGATGTGGAGAGGCTTTTTGGTGAGCCAAATATTCTGGGGGAGATGAAGGCACGGAGGCTCAGATGGCTCGGGCATGTAGTACGTATGGATTAGGATCGGGCTGTGAAACGGGTGTACGCGGATGTACCGGAGGGACGCCGCCCCGCAGGGAGGCCCAAGTACCGCTGGTCTGACGCTATGGAAGGAAATTTACATGAGCTCCAAGTGTCGGACTGGCAAGGTGTTGCGCAGCGGCGGGATGAATGGCAAAGTTTATTGTCCGAGGCCAAGACCCACTTCGGGGTCATAGCGCCAACTCAGTAGTAGTAGTATATAATCTGAATCTCGGAAACGGCTCCAACGATTTTCATAAAATTTAGTATACAGGGGATTTCGGGGGCGATAAACGAATCTAACTACGATTTATTTTCAGAAAATGTTGTTTCATTCGTGTTTTCAATAATCAACTTTATCGATAATTTTGATTTTTTCTTTAAATAACCAGTTCGTATTTTTTATTATTCTGTCGGTAAGATCGAAAAATATTATTAATATTTCATCATTTTTTCAATATGTAATTCGTATTTAAATATAATTTCTAAAAAACACAATTTATCAAAAAAAAAATCCGTGCAAAGTTTGGTCATTATCTAGTTAAGAATAATGCAGGCCCGCCATGATGGGTATCCCAATCCTACCTATGTATTTATGTCGTTAAGCAATCATGGGTTAATTTTTTGAGAGTAAGGCCTCAACAAGACTTCTGTTTCTTCATTTAAGGTGGGCGCCATTGCTATCCATGGGCTCTGGTAGCCCTGCATTTCATATAAATTCGGCTATTGAAATTTTATGTTAGTATTTGTAGTCGTCGTGGCCTAAGGGACAAGAGGTCCGGTGCATTCGTGTTGAGCGATGCACCGGTGTTCGAATCCCAGGCGGGTACCAATTTCTTAAATGAAATACATACTCAAAAATGTTCACGATTGACTTCCACGGTGAAGGAATAACATCGTGTAATAAAAATGAAACCCGCAAAATTATAATTTGCGTAATTACCTACTGGTGGTAGGACCTCTAGAGTCCGCGCGGGTAGGTACCACCACCCTGCCTATTTCTGCCGTGAAGCAGTAATGCGTTTCGGCTTGAAGAGTGGGACAGCCGTTGTAACATACTTGAGACCTTAGAACTTATATCTCAAGGTGAGTGGCGCATTAACGTTGTAGATGTCTATGATATCTGGTAACCACTTAGCACCAGGAGGGCTGTGAGCTCGTTCAAGCATCTATGCAATAATAATAATAAAACGGATCTTTATCGTTATTGTGTT
This sequence comes from Bombyx mandarina, assembly GCF_030267445.1. NCBI lineage: Eukaryota > Metazoa > Arthropoda > Insecta > Lepidoptera > Bombycidae > Bombyx > Bombyx mandarina. Next base: position 13,069,467 of record NC_143220.1, on the reverse strand, counting down.
CGGGTACAGGGACAAGATGCCTAGTTTTAGATCTTTTAACTCCTAAATAAAGACAGTTCCTGATTAAGGAAATAGCCGCTACATAAATACACACATTCAAGTCACACAATCGTGATTCGGTTTTATTAACCAGGCGCAAACTAAAGGAACTAACTAAACTAAGATAAAGAAACTTTCTTTGCAATTCTACGCACACATTCTTCATTAAATAAGGCTCAAAGATTAAGAACTTGGTGAATAACGACATGGCATTGCCAATGTCTATGAGCCACTTTATCAAGAAGAAATACAAAGTAGGGTTTTGTTGTGTAGATGCTAAGCGATTGTAATTCAGTCTTTAAAACAAAATAAGATTCATGTTTTACACATTATCAAGTGATGTGTAATTTAATTAGAGAAGTTGTTTTGTTTTTGCTGTTCGAAGAATTACTGCTTTATTGTTGTTTACTTTTAAAGTTATTTTTAAATTTTTAGTCATTGTTTTGATGCTGTACTTTCGTTGTCTACCAGTCACGGTCCTCGTCGAACCCGTCGCTTGCGACGAAGGGCTCGACGAGCGAATTAACCCATAAACACAGCCCACTGAGTTTCTCGCCGGATCTTCTCAGTGGGTCAGAAACTCAGCGGGCTGATGCATGGGTTAGGTTGCACGTCGACCTCTTTGTCGAGTTCGACAAGTACGGTTACCGGGGTTCCTAAGCCTACTACTAGTGTTAGAGCTGAAGACGTCTAATGCAAAGATTATTGGATCTGATGGATTCGTAAGAACGTGTCTAGAGCGTCGACGGTGACTGGCTCCTGCGTGATCAGGATGCATCCAGGGTGACTTTCTTTTTTTTTTTTTTGTTGCCCTTGTAGGGCATAGGGCATAGACTCCCAGGTACTTGACCTTCCTGGCCCAGGGTATAGGTTGGCCGAAGAGGGTGAACGGGTGTGATATTTCTCCTTCTAATGCGGGAGGAAATAAGGAGTGAGATTTTAATATTGTGTACTGTCCGTCTATCTTTTCTATATTTCTAGACTTTTACGTTTCATTTCACACAAAACGGCCTTACAGTATCTTGAAGTCTGGCAGTTTGTATGACTGTATAGTATTCACTCGGTAAATGAATAAAACTCGTTTTTTACACCCATTATTTTAACCATACGCATGGTTTTCATTATTTCTAATAACACAGTACTTAACTAGTTTATTAAAAAGGTTCCGCATTTCTGAAAGTTGAATACCGAACACAAACGAACGCGGTACAGTTGCCAAATTAGAAAAATAATGTTTCATGTAAATGCATACTCGTGAAGGGAGTAAGGACAGCAAACACATTGTTTTTTTTTTTAATAAAATGAAACAAGCTATTTTATAATTTTACTACACATCTCGGATTTAATCCATAAATTTAACATTTTTTTAAACAGAACTTAAGCATTTAAACATATTTCTTTTTCATGTCTATATAAAAAAGAATCGCTAAACGAAAAAAAATAGCTTTCCATTGCGAACTTTACTTGAAACTTAATTCATTTTAAGCTAAATGCGCCTTAACGTACAAACAAAACATCGTCTTCGTCTACATCAATTCTATCTCGTAACTGATTCAGTTTTGACGACATAAAAACAATACATAAAGGATAAGTGTTCGCAATAGTATTTTTTTTTTCGTTTCTAATAATTACTTGTTTGCGTTTACTTGTACAGAACCCCGAATATCTTTAGCTCAGTTTACTATAGGATACGTTTTCTGTATTCCGTGAAAGCATGCGCAATTTACCTCTTCTCGATCACACTCTTCTTCCCGAGTTCCTTCTGCCCCCCATCTCTAACTTTACGAGGAGTGAAGCGTATATTAACTATTCGCATTAGAAAACTAGTAGGTGTTAATATTCTACCTATTTCTAAAGCATCCTTCAGTTCACCTCTGAAGGGTTATAAAAATAAGAAAAGGACGCCGGTATTTACTTTAGGATGTCTATAGACTTCCAGTAAACAACAAATACAAACAATCTACATATCATGGTTGGTTTATTGGTTAAGCACAAAAACAAAAATCACTCTCATGACGCATCATAAAATAACTTAAACGGTACCTATATGTAATGTTAAAATAATTAAGAAAACTTAACAATGAAAATCGAGAATCAATAGAACCAAGCATCCCTTTAATTTGAAATTATATTACTCACAGGCACTTATCCGCCCGAATAGCCGTCTCGGAAAACATTCTGCAGGTATACTTTGAAGTAGACCCCAAAAACCGTAGGTAATTTTCGACTAATATGAGGTCGTTTTTATTCTTAACTAGCTGACCCGGCAGACTTCGTAATGACTCAATCGATAAATAAAAGACTTAAACTTTTGTTTAAAACAAACAAAACGAATCCGTCCGACGGGGGACATATCAAAGGAAAAACAAAATTGTTTGTTTTTATATAACTCCAAGCATTTTCATATTTATTCACCTTTTAAACCTTCTATGGACTTCCACGAATAATTCAAGACCAAAATTAGCCAAATCGGTCCAGCCGTTCTCGAGTTTTAGCGAGACTAACGAACAGCAATTCATTTTTATATATATAGATTTGAGTCTGTTTGAATTTTGCACGGTTAATAATTTTATATAGTAATATAGAGAATAATATAAAATAATATAATATAGAGTGTTAATAAGTAGGACTAGCGTGGATGTATCACGTAATATGCGTTCAGGACCTTTGATTATAAACACGTATATATAATCAAAGTTCAGGACATTTCAAAAATTCTGCTTAAAAATACCACACATAATTAAACTATCAATCAATGTTTACTCGTTAAAATTATAATAAACCAACCTCTGACCGTCAAAATATATTACTTTAGATCATTAAAAGTACGATTGAAATGAAAGTTTTAAAGAAATACAATTTTTACGAAACTGCTTAGTAATTGAAGAGAACATAAAAATCAAAAACAAAATATCATTAGAAGTACGATTTAAACAAAAGTTTTGTAGAAATACAAATTTTACGAACCTGCTCATCAATTGAATAGAACATAAAAATCAAAAACAAAAACATTTGTTTTTGTGTTTTAAATAGGTACCTACGCAATGACTGAAAAATAATGATTCATTAGAAACATTTAAATTTCGAATCAAGACAATAATAATTATGACGTCAATTCTATTAATTTTATGAACGCACAGTATGTAGGTACTTAGTAACATATACCTACTCTACGTAACTTTTAGCCACAATGATTAGTCAGAATACAAAACGCCATGTAGGCTGCCACGAACAATCGTAAACGTACAAAAATTAAGTTAATTAACCGATGTAGCTCCCGATATACGCGCTGCAGTTCGGACAGTAGTGTGTGGCGTTTCGGCAGCTTTTGCCGCAGTAAGGAATGCAAGCACAGGGCCAGCAACTGAAAAAAAAGAAATAAAAAAATCTCAATTATTTCTCAAGCCGACCTTCCTGTTAGCAGAAGGAACGGGTCTCAGCCTCCTTAAGCCACTTCTGCTACTTCCCTGTATATATTGTTACGCCGGTAAGAGTAATGCCATCTATCGCCGAATAGTCGAACGAATATCGAAGGATCTAGTAGCACCTAGAACGCTCGAGAAGTACAACGGCATCTATTGTCAGATAGCGGAAACACAATAATTATACTCGAAATGTGTGGAATATTCTCGATAATTCTAGGGATGTGGTATCGGCTATAAAAGTGTTGCAGAGATGGCACGCAGTCAGTTAGTAATCGGAACTACTCGAACCGAAACAGCGAACGGATCACCTGAAGCGAAGCGGAAGAAGTGAATTGAGAATTTTAAAGTGTTTGTGAAGTATTTTAAGTGTTCTAAGTGTTGAATACAGTTTTTAGTTGTACTTTCGTGGAACTTTTTATTTATCCCGAACCCCAATATCATACATATAATAAGGCACATCCTGGGACTTCCCTATATATAGGTATATAAAATAATAAGAAGATCCTAATAAGAAGAAACGTTGAATGTGAAACACCCAACGATCTTAAGCTAGAATTTTTTCCAATAAAATAGACAAAATTTAAATTATCACCTACTTTTAATAGAATCCGCATCTAGTTTTACAACAGCAACCTGACCACTATTTTCCTGCACAACTCCTTAATGCCCAATTTCGCATAGGCGGGTACATCCATCTTCAGTATTTCACCCGCGAAGCAATCAAGCGTTACGATTTTTTTTTTTTTTATTGCTTAGGTGGGCGAACTAGCTCACAGCCCACCTGGTGTTAAGTGGTAAGTGGAGCCCATAGACATCTACGACGTAAATGCGCCACCTTGTAGCCACCAAATAACCCACCTTGAGATATAATATCTAAGGTCTCAAGGTAGGCAGCGGCTTGGCTCTGCCCTGGCATTGCTGAAGTCGATGGGCGACGGTAACCACTCACCATCAGGTGGGCCGTATGCTCGTCTGCCTACAAGGGCAATAAAAAAAAAGAAGAAGAAAAAAGTATAGTTACAACGGCTGCCACACCCTTCAAACCGAAACGCATTACTGCTTCACGTCCGATTTGAACGTCCAATTGTAATGCAGACTACAATCTTATGACTCGTTGTCGATAATGACATTAATGCTGTATAGTATTTTCGAACTGCGACTGTTTAAAACCACGTGAGCAGTGAGATCATCTGCCCAACTTAATTTCAGTCATAAGTTTGTATGCAATTGTACGTAATTCAGACATTCAATGTTACTCTTAATCTTTCGAAGTCTCTAAATTGTAGCTGTATGTATAGAGCATAAATATTTATTACTTATAAAAAATGTACGTGTATGAATTAATTCCTATTTCGGTTTGTTTCTGGTTAACAAATTGTAAATTTTAATTTAAAAAAAGCTTAGACATTCTTCTAATATTTAAGTTCACTGAATTTCACACTTGATATTTTTAGAACATTTTTTTTTAAATTTTTTATTAAAATAAAATCCACAGATTATCATGCCTTAAATATGGAATACGAAATATGGTAAAGTTTTTTGCATAATAAAGCAATACCTGTCTCAATTATTCTATTATAACTTCGAAAAAAATACATACCATAGACAGCAAAGCAGTAAAGCACACAGGTGGGTTTTCGTCGCCGATACATATTCTACTCTGGTCGTGATGGACGCTTTGCAGCTTGGGCAGGTATAGCGTGCAGGCTTAGGGCCCATTTGCGGCGCTTGAACTGTGATGAACTGTTGAGTCGGCACAGTGGGAACGACATGATATAAATCTGTTTGCATCTGGTTATTGTATGGCGGCGGGTTTTGAGTAGTTTCTGCTATGTCTACGCCAGACAAATCGGCTTGATCTGAAATATAGCATTTTTAATTTGAGAATTCTGTTAACCGTTGGACTGATCTAAAATTATCTACAAAATCGTTCAGAACAATATCTTTTTTTTTTTTCAATTCGTCGTCGTGGCCTAAAGGATAAGACGCCCGGTGCATTCGTATCTAGCGAAGCAACGGTGTTCGAATCCCGCAGGCAGACATCAATTTTGAATACGCTTTTATTAGCTTCAGGCGTATGAATGTTATGGTATGTAACGGAATCTTTGAACATGATTTTGACCCCCTTCAAAACGTCGGATTAACTCGAAATTTGGTATACTTATTAAGAACCGATGACAATTCAATATTAAAAACATATTGAAAAAATTGAAAGTCAACAAAAAAATGAAAAATAAATAATAGTTTAAAAAAAACTAACAAAATACGCTTTTATAGAAAATCCAACTAAAAAGATAGAAAATAAATTTTAATAAGTTTGAATTAAAAATAGTGTAGGTAAGCTCATACAATCATCGAAGCAATAAAAAAAGACATTTTTTTTAATTTATTTTTGGTTCGACAATTTTTTTATATAAGATCTTTACGGCATACGCATAAACGAGCTCACAGCGCATATGATTTTAAACGGTTACCGAATCCCATAGACACAACAATGCCAACACCCAGCTTGAAACACTAAAATGAAGTCTCGATTTACTAATGGCTGCTTCTCGGAAGAATTAGGTCATTATAAATAATATATCAGTACAGACCCGTTTGGGCTCAGACTTTTAGTACCTCCGTTGCATTTACGAAGTATTAGTAATACTGATAAACTTAAATAAGTACGTAATAAAAAAAACTCACGCTGCACCAGAGGCATTTTCATTTTATTCTACCACACTGTTTTACCGAACACTATCTATATGTAACCACGTCCGTCTCAGACGATTCACTGTATGTGAATGCGTAAACAATTAACCATTGTTTAAGAAGTACGTAGAACAGACATGTATTTCAAAAACAAAAAAAATGTATTTTTCAATAGCTTATACATAAACCAAAGACACCTAATAAAATACAACGGACCACAAATGTCAATTGAAGTTAATATCGTGAAATTAGTTTGACAGCTTCATAAAAGAGAATAATATCGATTTCTAGGTTTCTGTTTCCGATTCTATTTTGGAACTAGGTAAATCGTAAGACTTGCCTAAGGAATCCTGAACCTTGAATGCTCTGAACATTAATATCGTATGATATTTTTTTCGAATTGATCCCAAGCAGAATTTGTTCAGACCTATTAGAAGTGTAAGATAGAATTGTTTTGTAAAGAGTCGGAGGGTGGTTTAAAGTCAAGCGCAAAAGTTTGAGGAGTCGTTCTCATGTACAGGTTTGACCAAATTCGTACCAGTAATACTGTCGCAATACATATTTTATGTTGCAATACGCGCCGTCCAAGATAAAGCAGCAATGACTGAATTTAAAAATAAAACCCCATATATTTTAAAAAAATCGTTTGATACTACAATTAATTGCCAGCCGTACATAAATTACGAAAACAGCTAAAAACATCATTGACGTGGACGGAATGAACATTACAATCGATCATTATTAATATACACGCTTCCGATATGAATTTTTTTATTTAAAACTAACTGACCCGGCAGACTTCGTAGTACCTCAATCTATAATAAAAGACCTAAACTTTTGTATAAAATAGACTTAAAACAAACAAAAGGAATTCGTCCGACGGGAGGACACATCAAAGGAAAAACAAAGTTGTCATTTTTATTTAATTCCGAGCATTTTCATATTTATGTACCTTTGAAGCCTTCTCTGGACATCCACAAATAATTCCAGACCAAAATTAGCCAAATCGGTCCAGCCATTCTCGAGTTTTAGCGAGACTAACGAACAGTAATTCATTTATATATATATATATATATATATAAATACACGGGGTTCATATCTATATATATATATATATATAGATATGAACCCCGTGGTCGCTTGAAAACGAAAGTCAATAACGACGATTTAAAGACGGTAATGGAAGCTGACGATACTCAATCTACCGCTAAGTTAGAAAAAGCTCTCAACGTCAGCATCAAATCAATACAGATCCATTTGCGTCAAATTAAAGGCAAGATAAGAAAATCTGATGCAACACGTTGATGTACGCCTTAGCTTGCTTAACAGGCATAATAACGAAGGGATTTTGAACAGCATTGTCACTTGTGCTGAAAAATGGATTCTTTTTGATAAAACTGTAAGTAGTAGTTATGTTGGTTAGGCCCTGCTTCAGCACCCGGGCAATGGCCCAAATGAAAGTCATCGTGCCCTTCTTTTTCTTCGTCGCTTTCTTCATTACTGAAGGTCGTGTCTTTGAAACTTGACCGTGGCCTGTCTCGTCCGGTCCTCAGATTCTCGAATGGCGGTTGCAACTGGCAGCCCAGTTAGGGTGGTTATTTGATCACACCATGGGCTAGATAATCGGCCGCGGGGTCTCTTTCCTTCTACTTTGCCCTTCAAAATCACAATCACATCGTGTCTTAAAGGATAAGAAACATAGTGCATTCGTAGCTAGTGATACGACCATATATATATATGCTTATATCCCGCAGACAGGTACCAACTATTCAATTATTAAATACGTATTTATCTCATTTTCAAAACAAAGGAATCATTTAATAAAAATCGAACCCAAAAAAATTGTAATTTAGATGATTAGTATAATACATAAATGATACATAGACTGAAATTTTGCAACTCTTTTATCTTAATAAAATGAATATTTTTTAATAAAACATTAGGTACATGAATTCATAGCATTCGCGTCAGTGATGCCTTTGACCGGATTTTGATTGTAGTTTCCTTTCAGTGATTCATACTTCGGTCACATTTGAAATGGTATATTATTTGTGTTTATTACGCTTGGCTAATTCGACAAAATCATACGATAATGTTACTGGCGAAGGCAACTGAGTAGTTACATAATTTTTTTATCGTTCATCTAGTTTGAAGGACCAAATAGGGATGAAAATACTAATACATGTTATACAACAAGCAAATTTTTTTACAGATCTAGATCAGTGAAAAATGCTGATGTCCCGTTGCACGTTGACTTTCCTATTAAGCCTACATTTTAATCATTGTCATAAGCTGTTTTTATGAAATTTTTTTATGGAAAAAGTATCTCTTTTATATTAAAGAGCAAAGGCATAATCAAAATATATAAAAAAAATATATATTGATCAACAATTTCCAATCAATAGAATACAAAAAAAATAGTTTTTACAATTCGTAATTAATATTTCAATTCGTATTATCTACAGCTATCTAATCTAATATAATCTAATCTATCGGTCTTTGTATGATATGACCACCGCTTTATTTAATATTGGCATTTTTTCTTTGCTATTTTCAGGGGTTGATAAATGGATTGATTTTTTAATGTGTGATGACATATTTAAAAACTAGTTTGATAAAATAATTAGTTCAATTCCTCTTTTAAATGACGTAGACAGGAAAAGAAACATCCGGCGCACTTAAAATTAAGTGGTTAGTAAAGGCCAATATGTGCTTTGTCGCTTGTCTCATGAGATATGAGGTCGAAATTTCTAGATCTAGAGTAAGACCTTCTTCCGTAGGTGTCCTAAAGGAGATAAAGAAATCCAACGGAGAATGGGTCGCAATACTCTCTGAACAATTCACCACCGTACTGCGATTATCAAATAGAATTTACTGATAATACGGTGTCTGGTGAACTCCCACTGTTGGGTACCACTACACTGCCTGTTTCTGCCACTGCTGTTCCGGTATGAAGGATGGGTTAACCATTACAGAATACAGTTGAGACTATTGGCTTATGTAGCAAGACGAGTGGTGGCATACACACTGTAATGAAACTCTCAAGTTGAGCTGTGAGCTCACCTACCCGTCTGCAATAACCCCCAAAGCGGAACACCCCCCTACGTAGCTGGAATAGCCATAGAATAGGAAAAAGCGATAAAATGTCTGTCAGAGTCCAGTTTATCCTAAGCCAGCACCAACAAAGATAAATAAAAAACAAAGATTTAAATCTTCAAAAATATAATTTAGTATAAAAACGTCGACAATATTGAACCGAACGCAGTATTGTCGATTCGAATACTTTTTATTGAAACACGAACCTTTATCTAAATCGAATTATACAAAATCTGATAAAATATGTGTTTTAGATTACAAAAAAGAGCTTTTTTACAAATAACTGTGCTTCGAAACATCGCATTCCATGAGACTGATATTTCGTTAGGCATATGTATCTCATGATGCAAAAAAAACTCATAATTTTTCATTAGTTTACGTAAATCTCTAATAATGAATTACTTATATACAGATTATCAAACACTGGCCATGGTGATTAAGATATAAACTGAGCTGTATATTTATTGACCTCTATGTGAATATGGGCGCAAAAGCCACTATTTACAATAATTAACATGATTTATAGTTTAGTTTATTCTATGTTATTATTTACTTATTATTAGTAAGATAAAACTGCTATACTACCATTTGTTTTGATGTGAAAATGTACAGAATAACTTTAATGTTTATTTTATTGCTTAAAAACACAAATTATTGTTAAAATAATCAAATATTAATAAAGCATAAATATTAACAATAAATTATGTTATAATTAACTTGATTATTAATAATTTGATTAAGTATCACAATTGTTATGCAAATCACGTTGTTGGCGCCATCTATTATTAGGCTGGATAATAATAATGTTAGTTTATATTAGATAAAAATAATTTATGTAAAATAAATTAATAGAGTCATGTAAAAATCACTAAAATATTTATTGTGAATTTTAAGCTATATTTTATGAATTGTTTCACAGTAATTCCATTTGTTTATATAAAAGAAGTTATAGTTGCTATAACCATCACAAAATGGCTAATTTTGTAAAAACTAAAATGTGGCTTTTTATAATAAACAAATAATGTTAACGTCTTATAGAATTGTATTGTATTTTCATTATAATAGATCTTATGTGTGAAAATCTTGGCGTAACTCCCGACATGTACTATAGGAAAGTGTCATTCTAGTCGTTTACCGGACTATATAAAACGCATATAATAAATTTAAAACACATACAAAAGACCTATTAAAACTCGATCTATTTTTAGTTTCACAGTGTAAATTTTTTCGCTTCCCAAGAATGAAATTAACAACTATTTTTGTACTATGTTCAATCCATAGCTCAAAATAGTTTAAGATTTATTCACGAAACACTATAAACATTATTAAGGGAAAATTCGGGTGCCGAGAAAATTGTAATGTAGATTTTTCAAAATTCCATTGATTTTTGCTACCGTAGGCTGCCCCAAAAAAAAACCGCCAAATTGACAACTCAAGTTACAGTGAAAATAACATTGTAAAAAGTCGAATTCATCATTCCATATTCTCCTGTTTCTCTTTCTAAGAGCTAGAATTGTTTGAATATTTTTATTTTATATAAAATGGTTACGAATTATGGAAGCTACATAAATAAAACTTTGTTAGTTAATATATAAAAACTAAGAGCATGGCGACAATACCATATGATCCCACGAAGACACAGGCATATATTTATGTATGAACTAAACACAGTTCGCATTTTTACTATTTTGTTGAGAGCATTAACTGCTGTAGTTTCCGATGTACGCGCTGCAGTTCGGGCAATAATGCTCAGCATTTTGGCAGCTATTCGTGCAGTAAGGAATGCAAACGCATGGCCAACAACTGAAAAAAAAAAATAATAAATTTATTTATTACTATTAACGGATAAATTAAGATTTTTATTCAAGCTTTTTGTTTGGCGAAACTAAATGTGCCTAGATTACGTATTCGGTAGCTCAATTCTAGAGTATTTTACTATTTAAAAAACAAAACAGTTAGTTTCAAGTTTGACATGTCATATGACAATGAAATTCTAAAACAAAAAAGCTGTTTTTTTTTTCTTTATTGCTTAGATTGGCTGTGAGCTGGTGTTAAGTGGTTACTGGAGCCCATTGACATCTACAACGTAAATGCGCCACCTACTTTGAGATATAAGTTCTAAGGTCTGAAGTATAGTTACAACGGCTGCCCCACCCTTCAAACCGAAACGCATTACTGCTTCACGGCAGAAATAGGCAGGGTGGTGGTACCTACCCGCGCGGACTCCACAAGAGGTTCTATGTATGTATGTATGTATTTTTTCTTTGTATTGTAAGAATATTTTTTAATTATTTCTATTAATTGAAAAAATCGCTTACCCTATTAAGCAAAGAAGAGCAGCAAACAGATGTGTCTTTGTCGTGGAAACACGTTCTACTCTAGTGACGATGGCCGTATTACAAGACGGACATGTATAATGTGAAGGATCAGGTCCCATTTGCCTTACTACTGGTACGACTGCCACGACCTGTTGAGGAGGTACGGCAGGATATGCAGGATATATTCCTGGCTGTGGTTGGGTGACGTACGGTGGCGGGTTCTGATGCGGCGGTACGAAGTGTGTGCTAGACAAATCTGATTTATCTAAAAAAATTGTAAAATTAGTACCTTGGGTGAGCGGTAAGCCTTCAAAACTGTTAAAGACGAGAGCGCCTAGCACAGACTTCATTGATTTCATTGATTGATTTTATCATTACAAAACTGTCTTTAGAATATAGCACAGTTGTCTCATAGCGTAGATTCATAGTAAACAATCAGCAAAACCTCAATAGCTGTCACGCTCCTAGATCAGATAAAAAAATTATGAATCCTTAGAAATCAAAACTATACAACTGATATAATCATTTAAACAATTTTATGGAAATAATATTACGCAATAATACGTGATTTTACATGTGGTCTTATAAAAGATTCTTATTTTGCTGCTTTGTGTATCTATTCTAATATATAAATCTACAGTGGTTTTCACGGATGTTCCGTTATAACTACTGAACCATGCATCCGATTGACTCGAAACTTGGTATCCATGTAGAAAATACATGCACTTAATGGAAGGACTAATATTTATAGGAGTATTGGACTGCCTAATGATAATCACAATAAATAATGATGTTAATTTTAAATGTCCAGCAAAGCGGGCGATTACGGTTAGTTTAAAATAAAAAATAGCTCAACAGCGGCAACATACTTTACGATAAATCGATCGAAATTGCTATTTTAGTCAGTCTAATTAAATTCTCGAGCTTTTACGTGTTCATAACTCGTTGCTCTGATAACGTTAAGAGATAGGGCAATTCAGCGAACTTAGTATCAATACGCGGCTACGTACATATGTACGTGGCTGTGTGTTTCTATACGCATTTAGCACTAAATCAACCATATTGTGTAAAGTTTTCTATCTATACTAATATTATAAAGAGGAAAGATTTGTTTGTTTGTTTGTTTCGAATAGGCTCCGAAACTACTGGACCGATTTGAAAAATTCTTTTACCATTAGAAGCCGACATTGTCCCTGATGAACATAGGCTACTTTTTATTTTATTTTATTTTTGGTTTTATGTGTGTTTTAATGTTTCCGAAGCGAAGCGAGGGCGGGTCGCTAGTACTATAATAATATTATAAAGAGGAAATATTTGTTTGTATTAAATAGGCTCCGAAACTACTGAACCGATTTGAAAAATTCTTTCACTGTTTGGAAACTACACTATTCCCGGGTGAGGATTCCCTTTTTTTGAAAAAAATTAGGGATCCTTACTAAAACTCCAATAATGTAACCCGAGGTTTAAAAAAATTACCTAAAGTATTCTTTACATCACGTGCCCTGCGATAACTATTGATGATAGAATAAAATAATGTACTACGACTTTGTAGAACACGTTATTATTTACAAAAAGTGTCGCGACAGCATATGTCTAACTATTATAGTTAATCTCGCAATAAGTGTTCTTTTATTTATGTCAAATATTGTTGAAATTTTTGTTAAGGACCCGAGCGGAGCCGGAGCGGGTCGCTAGTCATCTATAAATTTAGACAGAAAATTTGAACTGTTTTAGTACCGATCACAAAGTAACCAATGGGCTGACAATAAAACAAACAGCTTTGGTATAATAATTTTTCATAGTTATAACTAGTTTAATCTTGCCCTTGTTAGTCGTTCGTGACCACGAAAAGTGAATAGCACACGAAGCGTTGAAAATAATACAATGAAAACAAAAAAAACACGAGATTAAATAAACTGAAAGCAGTTTTAATTGTGACCACCATTCGCGGTGACCGAAGAAAATACTAAATAAGGTTACATTTGACATATTTTATAATTTTGTTTTTTTTTTCATTGGAAGTGACAACCGGAACCCATAGCCAACGTAAATACCGCCACCCACCTTGAGATATGAGTTCTAAGGTCTCAGTATAGTTACAACGATTGCCCCACCTTTCAAACCGAAATGCATTACTGCTGACAGAAAGAGGCAGGGTGGTGGTACCTACGCGTGCGGACTCATAAGAGGTCCTAGCACCAGTAAGACTGGCCAAGTCAATGAGTGTACCAGGCTCACCACAAACCGGTACAAGTGGTGATTACTCGGGAGGCGAATAACATTTTCCCACACCAATGATACTCAATGACGACCACAACCGCTCTGACAAGAGTGATACTACATTGAAAAATACACAACCATAATGAATAGATATTACAACAAACATATTACATATATACATAATGAATCAATATATTGTTTTAAAATACTACACATAAATGGAATATCTTATTGACAGTTTCATAATTCGTGAAGTCGCGTAGGAAGGAGCGTATTATTAATTTCGTACTTCAGCCGGTTTTCATTAGAACAATTGAAAAGAATTAAACATGATTTTTAGTAAAAAAAAATTATTGCTTAGAAGGGTGGACGAACTCACAGCCCACCTAGTGTTAGGTGGTTACTGGAGCCCATAGACATCCACAACGTAAATGCGCCACCCACCTTAAGATATAAGTTCTAAGGTCTCAGTGCAGTTACAACGGCTGCCCTACCCTTCAAACCGTAGTATTATCGAATTAAGAAACTTTACCACTATTACTACCACCATTACCGTTCTACTACGGATTTTTGTTTCCAAGAACCGTTCCGATAAACCTTGAGGATTACATGTTGCGATTCTATAGATATGTATCGAACACAAATTTACAACAGTACGATTGAGAAAAGTCTACTCACATTCAACATTGGCCATTTTAGTTTAGTTAGACACAAATCACGAACTAAATTCCCAGTTATACGATTATACGAACACCACAATCGACTGTCTGTTCAAATGATCTACTGCAAAGAAAATGTATCGGCTGAATATAACGATATTTTTTTATCTGATAACAAATTATCTAGTTACGCTCTGTTCCGGTATGTTTGTTTGTTTGTTAATATAGTACGCAGTAGTCATCACGATGATTTTTTTGCTATTTGCTCTTTTTACTTAGTGCGAGTTTTTTTAACGTCTAGCGTCAAACGTAGTTCAAGTCCACACAAATTTGAGTTAACTGTTACGTGATCGAGAAGTTAAAAAACTCGCACTAAACACGCTGTACCCTTAGATGTTTGCTACTTCTCAGCTATACATGAGATTGCACTCCTAATTATCTTGTGGCAACGGTAAGCTTACCTTCCAAATTTGAGAGCATAGTGAGTCTGCGCGGGTAGGTACCACCATACCGCCTATTTCCACCGTGAAGCAGTAATGCGTTTCGGTTTGAACGGTGGGGCAGCCGTTGTAACTATACTGAGACCTTAGAACTTATATTTCAAGGTGGGTGGCGCATTTACGCTGTGGATGTATATGGGCTCCAGTAACCACTTAACACCAGGTGGGCTGTGAGCTCGTCCACCCAACTAAGTAATAAAAATAAAATAACCATAAATTAAAGTGTGAATATTGTGATACATAAGTAAATTGTCTTTTAACTATTAAATTACGCATAGTGCTTTGAATTTTTGTACATCTTAAAGTCTATTACGAGAGCTTGAGATTATATTGGCTTACAAAAGCATAGTTAATACTCATAATAATATCTCCTGATAATAATAATAAAAACGAAAATAAAGTCGCGAGCTAAACATATGTCACAGATAAAATATCTAGATAACGTTTTCGATGTTGATAGGACAAATTGTAATTGTGACGCACGTCTGGTTTATATATAGGTACATGGGGAATTTCAAAGCAAGAAAACATTTAAGTGGAATACCCGGAATATATTAACAGATTTAGAGTTAGGCCGAAGCATTCGCAGCCTAACGAGTAAATTATGTCTATGTATGTGTACATACTCGTATATCATTATCGAAGTATGGTATCTTCTCTTACGTTCTCTTTGAATGTAATAATAATCATGTAATAATAATGAATGTAATAGTAATAATCGTAAGAAGATTAATGGCATATTTACTTGGATAGCAACTGGCAGTAATTACAACAATTTGAACGATAACTTGGACCTAAAAATAGGCAAGGTGGCACAGTATTAGTGTGGTCTCATAATGTCCTACCACTACTAGCCAATTATAAGGTTAGAAAAAAATACTACTAGAGACGGATAATGGACTATAACACGACCTAAAGACCACACACCCAAATGACACCTTCTTCAAACGAGGCTTGTGGAGAGTATTAAGCGGTAGGCAGCGGCTTGGCTCTGCCCTTGGCATTGCTGAAGTCCATGGGCGACGGTAACCACTTACCATCAGGTGGGCCGTATGCTCGTCTGCCTACAAAGGCAATAAAAAAAAAAAAAACATACAACTCAATTTTTTTTTTCTAGACGAAGTACATTGACGTCACAGCGTACATGCCACCTCTCAGCGTTAGACATGATGATGATTTGACCAAAGACAATGTGCGAACGGCTGTTCCCGTCAAACATACTACCACTTCGCACAGAAATAGGCATGAACCCTAATTTGTAACCGCAGTTAGATCACTTTGAAATCGCGCAAAATATTGAGACCTAATAAACGTAATCAAAAACGTTCTCGACGCATCTATATATTAATACGTGAAGCAAAAACTTTGTATCCCTTTTTACGTAAATTGCGCGGACGGAGGAGTATGAAATTTTCCACACTTATAGAGAATATGGAGAAGAAGTGCACAATGCTAATATTTTTTTAAAACAATGCATAAAATATACATTAAATCAGTAAAGAAAACATTCGACACATTACATACCATGTATTTGACGCACACACGCATGCATACTATTTATTTATTGTCAAAATTTTATTCTTTATGTCTGTGGTCAAATTGAGAATAATTTAAATATTGTTTGTCTTTATTAATATTTTTTTATAGTGTAGCCTTGGCGAAATTTGTGATTATAGAATTATAAAATACAATCATAATAGTGTACAAACTTACAATTCCAATTAATTATAGTCGGATTTCGACTACTGCGGGACCTATAGTAATATTAAATACACATTGAAATTATTCATATTAGAATTAGACCATGAACTGGCTTTGACCACAACTTCTTAATTTCCGCCCCATGACTCATACTTACGCCACGTATCGAAAACATTTTTATCTCTGGTTTTCAGTGACAATGATAAATATTTTATCGGCGAATGATGTATGCTCGCTGTACACGATTTAAATAAAAGACGAATAGATAATAAGTTCACATGTACTAATTTAAATAATTGAAACGGTTTTGCGCACTTTCCTAATAAATGAAATGCTTCCAATAACTAACCATGTCGCAGATAAATTGCAATAAACGAATGGAAAGATTAATAGCTTGATTGGCTCTGATAGTAACACTGTGATGTGTGTTTGTGTGTGTACGTGTGTTGTTTAGATCTTATATTCACTATTTTGCGACATTTGTTCACTATAAGGACATTTTTTTATTAACAAAACTATTAAAAATATATTTTTTATAACTTAGATGAGTGGACAAAGTCACGGCCCACCCGGTGTTAAATAGTTACCGGAACCCATAGACATCTACAACGTAGATGCCGCCACTGTAGTTGTCTTCAGTGGATTCGGATTTGCCTCAGTTGATTGGATAATCTATATATGAATACGTGAAGCAAAAACTTTGTATCCCTTTTTACGAAAACTGCGTGGACGGAGGAGTATGAAATTTTCCACACTTATAGAGAATATAGAGAAGAAGTGCACATTGCTAATATTTTTTTAAAATAATGCATAAAAGATACATTAAATCAATAAAGAAAACATTACACACACTACATACCATGTATTTGACGCACACACGCATGCATATTATTTTATTGTCAAACTTTTGTTCTTGACGTCTGTTGTTAAATTAAGATTAAATATTGTTTGTCTTTGTTAATATTTTTATAGTGTAGTCTTGGCGAAATTTGTGATTATAGAAGTATAAAATACAATCATAATAGTGTACAAACTTACAATTCCAATTAATTATAGTCGAATTTCGACTACTGCGCGGGACCTCTAGTTATTATTAACAGACTAAGTGACTTGGTAGTTCGTAGCATAGGTCTCATTCTAAGTGCAGAAAGACTTAGGGGTACATGGTTGAAAAGTTCCTGGCCAAGTGCCAATTCAGTTTTCATTGTCTGCAGATTTGCAAGGAGGAAAATTGAAAACTAAGCACCTACACCTACGCGTACAAGAATAACGCTTAAGAAATGTTCCAGAACATGCAATAGATGTTCCAATTATTTCGATATCCGTTTTTGCTATTTGACAACAGATGGCGATGCCCGTACCGACATAACACTATGGTTGAATGGTATGGTAACAATTAGCGCTTCAAGTGAAATTGATGGTGATTTCCTTACTAATATGAGATTTTTTTTGTATTTTGTCCTAGTCCCTGTAGTGAGTGAGACATTTGAGTACATTATGATCCTAAATGGTCTATTTCTGTCATGTGTTCCGATTTAAAGGACAGCTTCATATTGTGGTCATTGACCTACGATAACTCTTTAACATCAGATAAGCCTTGAAAAAGATCTACAGCTGTTAAAACAAATGCAAAACTAAGCATCACATTACGATTTAAAATGCTCCACAATAGAACAACGAAAAATTCACTGTATCCTTTGAATACAAAAAACCGTGGAAATAACTTATTTTGCGGTGTCCAGTAAAAGCTCTGTATTTCTTATACAGCCGCACAGAGAGTTCGCAACTTGGCACCGTTATCTCGTAAATATGAATTATTACCCACATATGACTTAAAATTTTTACTTTCCTTGCAGAAATCGTCCACTATTACCAACCTGGCGTATTTGGGTTCCGTAAAATGTTACCTACATCAGTTTTACATTTCATGCATCGAAATGTATTATTGGCCGTCTACGTTGAAACACCCAACTTGAATTGCATAAGACAACGATTGACTTAACAGACAAAGGGGCATGGTTCTTTATTCTCTATATTTCCTATTAGTACACATCTTAAATCATCCATGTAAGGATTATCATTATACTTTGGAGTGACGTTTGCCGAAGGTCATAATGTTATTTTTTTTATTTCTCTTCATGCAACTTTTACTTGTAAATATTGTTATAAAGATAAAGATAAAGAAGCCTTTAATAACGACTTTAATTTATAATTAGGTACATACTATAAATTTTTCTTTTGACGTGACAACGTCTTATAATTCGATGAAGCCGGCACGCACGAAAAAACATGACTCATTGAGGCGTTCCATTTTAGGCTTGAAGTGCACGCGAGAGCGCGCAACGAGAGACAAAGAGGCACAATCGGCCTCCGCGTTCGGCAGCGTTCGACGTCTGTCTCTGTCCTACTTGAGTGAGCGATGCATCCGCGTGGACAGCTGCTATACAATAATACATTTTCATGTTTTCGTCAAGTATGAAGTTCAGTGAAAAGTGAATGTGGTGTCAATTGTCCATACAAAATATCTATCAAATAAGTCGAAGTCGTCGTGGCCTAAAGGATAAGACGTCCGGTGCATTCGTGTTGAAGCGATGCACCGGTGTTCGAATCCCGCAGGCGGGTACCAATTTTTCTAATGAAATATGTACTCAACAAATGTTCACGATTGACTTCCACGGTGAAGGAATAACATCGTGTAATAAAAATCAAACCCGCAAAATTATAATTTGCGTAATTACTGGTGGTAGGACCTCTTGTGAGTCCGCGCGGATAGGTACCACCGCCCTGCTTATTTCTGCCGTGAAGCAGTAATGCGTTTCGGTTTGAAGGGTGGGGTAGCCGTTGTAACTATACTGAGATTTTAGAACTTGTATCTCAAGGTGGGTGGCGCGTCTACGTTGTAGATGTCTATGGGCTCCAGTAACCACTTAACATCAGGTGGGCTGTGAGCTCGTCCACCCATCTACGCAATAAAAAAAAATAAAAAAAAAAAAAAAATTTAAATTTTCTTTTGAAAAATGAAACCATTCCATCAGTATTTTCTTATGACGTTGTCACGTTCAACTATAACCGACTTTACAGACAACCGATTTTTTTGAAGTGAAAACTTCTTTAGTATCGTTGTGATTTCAAATCGGATGCAACGGAAAAAACGACAGGTAAGAGACACAAATACAAAAATGTGTAGGATGAAGCCAGCAAAGAATGAAACATAAATATACATACTATTTAATACAGCGCCATCTGTGTGATTTTTTAATACAAACGTGTATATGAAAGCTCTTGTAGTGAATTTTAATTTAGGATTATACGTGAAATTAAAATATCAATTCACAGAGGGCGCTACCTTACAATTATTTACTAATAACAAAATTTTACATATACTTAAGACGTTTAGGATAATTGTATTTTAATTTTGGAAGGTTTCACTTCTACCACGTGTGAATTGCACACATTTTGTTTTTTTTATTTTTAAAGATTAAATGGAAGACCGTTCCAAGCGTGAGTAGACGACAGAAAGGCCGTTGCAGGCTCTACGTGGAAGAGGAATTGCCACGACCGGGACTTATGGCAGGATTTGGGCCTATGCGAAAGCAAAACAATCTACGCCGATGTGAAATACTTAAAAAACAAAATATTGTTAGCGTGATTCAAATTTTTTTGCCAATTTTCTTCTCTTCTATATTCATTAGTTGCTGCCTTTGAAAATCACGACACATATTCTCAAGAGTCTCAAAAATAACCCGACCCACGGAACCCTTGCGAAAGAACGTCATTGTTACGTCCCTTATTCTTTTTGTTTATGTTGCAGTAAAACAAGCTAGATCACGGCGCCGGCACCGTCCCGAGCCGGATCGGGCCAGACGTTTCCATTTCCCGAATGTTGCGGGATTTTAAAGTGTCTAAGCAAGTAATTGTTCTGCCAGTTACCGACCGGTAGATTTGTAAGCTTAGTGATCCGTGCTCTGTGAAATCCTGCATTGAAACGGTTTGTGGAATTTCTTGTACCGTTAACAGAACAAATCCTTTTGAATTAAATACATGGGTTAAGCTTGTGCCGGGCACGTTTATTTGTAGTAAAGACGACCACTACGCCAAAAGAGGTGATTAGGAAAGCCCATAAACGCCTAATGTATATAGTATTGAGACCTGAAGTACCTTAACGTTTTCATCACAGTTTCAAATCTCAGAAGGCAGTCACAATTGACTTATAGCAGTAAACTTAAAGTTTAAATCTCAATAGCTTAGATAGATTAGATTCTCAACAGCTTAGATTCTTCTCTCAGAAAATCTCTTCTAAATGTATGAAATTTTATATTTTGAAAATACTTCCATGGTAATTGTCCAACATTAGTAGGAAGGTAACACAAACGTAAAATACTTATCCAAACGAACTTATAATTTAAAACACGTGCTCTCTTCCTTTGATCGAAGCCCCTGTCCATGTCTCCGAAGTCTCGTTAAATTGCTACCTCATTATTTTCGGATTATTTACAAAGTAAAAGAGTATGCATATATTATATATAATCAGTGTCCTGTATAAACCCCGTTTTTTGATCAAACGTATCCTAACCCCAGTACTTCAATAGTTGCTTAATTGCCGGAAATTCAATTTCATTATGCAAATGCGTGTCCGAACTCCATGCGGTTGTCAACATTTTAATATCATTTAAAAAAGCATTGTCTTCGTCGTCTTTAAAAATCGATTACATAGGTACCTACGTAATATTACAAAATTGACTTAATAATAAATCAATTTTGTCATAAGACAATATTGAAATTAAGATTTGTACTGTTCTTAATTTTACGACTTGGCTAAGGAAAATATGTGAAAAATTGGACATTTAACAATCTTTTTAAATATTCACTGTCAATATCATTATCAGTATCTACGAATAAATAATAAATCTATTTATTCGTAGATCAGTATGCTGAATATTACTGCGATTTTAATTTTAGTGAAACCATGTTTTATTTTCTTAAAATTTAAATATTAAAATGAATATGCAATTTCGAAAAGGGCACATCTCTGAAAATGTAAAATGTTCAGGAAATGAAAAAAACTGATTATTTTCTAAAGCAGTGTAAAATTTAAAATATTAACTTTTGAGATATATTTTAGTGTTAATTAGCAATTGAAAATTACTGGAATTATTATAAAATGGGTGTAGATAAGCCGCAAAACTACATGTATATGAAAAAACGTATTTAACAAAATATGCGACATGTACCCTTTTCGAAATTGCTTCATCAAATATAGTTTGCAGTCCGTTATTATTAAAAGACTGTCATTATTTTATAGTAGAAATGCAAAATTCATGAATCAACACAATCAGACTTCATTCTCGTCGAAACACCCGGTATCCTACGCGATCAGTCGAGAAATCGTTCATTTAGAATCCAACGATACGAGGGCGGGATGATAAGTAACTAGCCTCTGCTATTTAAAAAGTTAAAATTCAAAAAATATATATGTCATTTGTAAATTCGTCTCTCTGGCCACCTGTGTTCTAAATTTCAATTTGGTCGCGTGAAAATTTTATTGATTTTTTGCCATTTCAAAATATATTTTCACCGAAAGTTAAGTGTTTTATTATTAGGCTACTTACTTATCATCCCGCCCTTGTACTAAATCTAAGAAACGTCACAAATTATATGAGTAAAACTCGTCCCGAATCGAGAATCTACTCTTTTGAAGCCGATTAAAAATAAACGTTCTCCATAAGAGGCTTCCTTTTGAAGTGATTTCGAAATTGTGAATTTCAAAACGAAATATAATAATTTTCCCTTTTAAAATCATATATTCACATCCTTTTAACCCGCAGTTAATCCGTAAAGTACTTTCGGGACGCGCTCGGCCGCGCCCGCCAAAAAGTTATCTTTTATTTTAAAAATGTTTCATATTCTACTAATCCAGCGGATACATTTTACAATGCGACAACTTTATACAGAGTAAAACATTCAAATGAAATTATAGTCCTAACTTGTTTTAAAAACACAGGATCTATAATATAATTAATTTATTATTCGGACTATATAGATTAAAACCAACATCTATATATTAATACGGAAAGCAAAAACGTTGTACCCCTTTTAACGAAAATTGCGCGGACGGAAGAGTATGTAATTTTTCACACTTATAGAGAATATAGAGAAGAAATGCAGAATGTTAATATTTTTTTAAATTACGCATAAAAAAAACATTAAATCAATAAAGCAAAACATTACCACACTACCATGTATTTGTCACACATACATGCATACTATTTGTTTATTGCCAAACTTTCTTATTGATTATAGTCTTATCAAATTGATAATAGATTAAGTATTTTTTGTCTTTATTAATACTGATATTTATCTAAAATGATAGAATCATAATATAGTATAAACTTATATTTTCAATCAGTTAAGTCGAATTTCGACTATCGGGGGACCACTAGTTTAATTTAATTGGCATTAAAAGAAGCGGCAACCAGAGTGACGATCGGTCGCGAACCTCACCTCGGTCCCGGTGGATTTCGATTCCCTGTTGGAGTCAGTATCTTTGTTAAATACATTTGGACTCTAAATGTACATAATCTTGTCTTTTACCTTGTTTCTATATACGATCTACGGTATCTACGATATAATGAAAAATATTAACTTCGAACTGTCGTATACAGAAGGTTTGTTATTTAAAAAAAATTATTAGGAAATTACCTAAGAGCATCAAGATTGCTTTGTCTATCCTAGTATTTGTTGTATATTAGATCTATATTTTCTTTTGGGGCATTTAATCCAGAAATTGCAATATCATATCGTGCTACACTAATTTGCTACGCTAGTTTGAATTTTTTTATGTTCCAGCGGTTCATCGGCAGAAATAAATATACACTGTAATCATTTTACATTCTATAAATGAATCTACAGGAAGGAAAACGAAGTGTTTTGATGAAAATAACATAATAATTATTGTTTTGAACGCACAAAACGCGAACGAAGTGAAATCACCAACGTATATGTTCCACGTTCGCATTTAATTCGGTTTTAACGTTTGACATTTTTCTTTATAATCTTGTTAAACAAACAAAAGGGGCGAAGTGAAACGGGGAATTACGTATAAGCATTCAACATTCGTAGTTGTGTTTTGAATACGATAAGCATTTTTGTTGAAAATTAAACAAATGACTGAAATCTGCTTTAAATGTAAGATGGTCTTATTTGATTTATTTTTATTTTATTTTCCCTGCCTATTCGTTGGCAGCCTAGGAGCTATTCCAGCTTCTCACAGACGGGTAGGTGGGCTCACGGGCTCAACCTGAAAGAATTTGCCCTGACAAGAGCAGTTCTTCGCAAAATCCACCAACGGATCGGAATCGCAACCCGCTGAGAAGATCCGTCGGGAAACTCAGTGGGCTGTGTCTGTGGGTTAATTTACTCGTCGAGCCCTTCGTCGCAAGCGGTAAAAAAAACGATAAAAATAAACAAATAAATAAATAAATAAACGATGACCGGTGCTTGAGGTACCTAAAAGCACCGTTAGTGGAGAAACCAACATAAAACTGTACAAGTATTACACATTGTAAAGGTTCAATCGTTCTTATTTATTTTCAACCTCAACCTGAAAGAATTTGCCATGACAAGAGCAGTGCTTCGCAAAAACCACCACCGGATCGGAATCGCAACCCAGAAGATCAGTCGGGAAACACAGTGGGCTGTGTCTACAGGTCGTTTGTCTTTCGCGAAACAACGTTGCACGTGGACATGATCTGACAATGAGATATGTAATACAACAGTGGTTAGAAAATGTCGTTTTAACCCCGAAAATTGTACCTCAAGATGTCCTGAATATCGAGAATTGACTTTTTGTTTTAAATAAGCATCATAGCAGTGTAGTGAGCGAGTAATAAACATAATTAAAACTGTAATCTTTGAAATATTTTTACTGGTGGTAGGACCTCTTGTGAGTCCGCACGGGTAGGTACCACCGCCCCGTCTATTTCTGCCGTGAAGCAGTAATGCGTTTCGGTATGAAGGGTGGGTCAGCCGTTGTAACTATACTGAGACCTTAGAACTTATGTCTCAAGGTGTGTGGCGCATTTACGTTGTAGATGTCTATGGGCTCCAGTAACCACTTAACACCAGGTGGGCTGTGAGCTCGTTCACACATCTAAGCAATAAAAAAATATATCTAACTATCGACGTATCTATTACTTAAGAGTTTTGAACGAAGATTTTTGAAACTTTAAACAAAACTTATAATTCTATCGACACAACCTAAAATAGAACTGAAATTTTATCTAATATCTATCTATAAGCTCGATACATGAACTTAAATATTTCTGAAGTTAGTCTGGCTTGTCATACGCCTTGCACTCGAGTTATTATAACAAGACAAACTCGTGTCTCGTTGCTAACAAGTCGCAGCCGCGTTGTTAGGGCGACTGCCAGTCGAATATTATAATCGGCTTAGTTACTATCGACGGGGTACTGATATACAGCAGGATTACTTCAGTACTGTGTATCGAGGAAATTGATAATATTAGCGATTCGGTCTATTATATTATTGAATTACTACATTTGGCTTGTGCATACTATATTTTCTTTGGATTTCGATAGTTGTAGAAATGATCCGAAGCCGCTTATAACGCTTATAGCAATTAACTACTTATAGTATTTAGTGGTCGTAGTCGAGATTCGACTATAATTTATTGAAATTATAAGTTTAAACATTATTATGGTTCTATTGTCAAACACTATTATATTTCGATAATATAATCACAGTATTCGCCAAAACTGCACTATAGATCAATAATATTAAAGACAAACAATATTAATCTATTTTCAATTCGACCACAGACTTTAAACAATAACAAAAGTTTCCCAATTGACAGTAAACAAAGAGTATATTTTTATGTATGTGTTGTGTCAAATACATGGTAGCTGTGTAATGTTTTCTTTATTGATTTAAAGTATCTATTATGCATTATTTTTAAAAAATATTAACACTGTGCACTCCTTCTCTATATTCTCTATAATTGTGAGAAATTTCATACTCCCCCGTCCGCAATATTTTCGTAAAAAAAATTTCGGCAAAATGGGTCCATGTTGTTATTTTTTTTTTAAAAGATAATGTCAACGTGCCTAACATAATTCTCTTCATTATTATGCTTTCCTTCCATAGTGACAGTAATTAAAACTAACTTTTCCAAACAATTCCTTATATTGAATTTCCAGCCTTTTTGCTGCTCAAGTCGGAATGTGCGGTGCGGTAATAGCCACTTGTATTTATAATAGAACAGTTGGGTAGTTGGTTCATTAATTTTGCCTGAATACCGTCTTAAACAATTATTGACATGCTTTGGACTCATAACAGATATCAAACAGTATTAGCATTAAAGAACAAGTTAACCATAAACATCTTAGTTAAAGAAATAGCAGGGTTGCGCCGGTATTTTAGTATCAGAAAATCTATCTTATAATGCGAGTATCGCAATTGGTAGTTTTTTAGAAAGAGGGTGATCACGACGAGCTTTTATCAAAACTCGATTTTTGGGCAGTAATGTATTTACAGTCGTGTAATCATGCCGTGGTGCGCTCCTGTGTAGATAGGTTTTTTCTAAACATGTGTGCACGAGCGACTTTTTCTTAAACAAGTAATCGAGATAACGGCCCATCTGATGCTAAGTGATATTGGATCCCATAGATTACTGAACCCGCCACTCACCTTTTTTTTTAAAATTTTTTTTTTATTGCCCTTGTAGGCAGACGAGCATACGGCCCACCTGATGGTGAGTGGTTACCGTCACCCATGGACTTCAGCAATGCCAGGGGCAGAGCCAAGCCGCTGCCTACCGATGAAGTCTAAGTTTCTGCTCTATAGGCCCTAGGCCAAGGGCTGCCTCTTCCTTCAAACTGGAACACATTAATGCTTCTAATCATGTTGAGCGGGCTCTCAAGAAGCCCTACGAGTAGCGACGGCGTGATATTCACGCTGATGGAATAAAAAAATTGCGAGTCCGTAACCTCTCTTCTAACTGCTTTGGCCACAACAGATCGGGAATAGCTACTTGAAAGCATATAAGCTGAGAAATCGTCTTTTAGAGAAAGAGATAATGACAAATAAATATATGTTATAATAAAAGATGACGCACTTCCAAACATTACGGAGACCCGGCAACGGGAAAGTGCATTACTATCGATCTCAGAAAGTCAGTGTCGCACTGAAGCCTTCCACAATAAAAGTTAAGTGTGCGTCTCCCCTTCCCTAATCTTAACAGTTACGTGAGGTATTAAGAATTTACTAACACAAGAGGGAGGCTCCCGTTGATTTCAAGACGTCTTGTTATTTTAACAGCCTCTGCCTCTGGTACTAAGCTGCCCTTTCTAACATAAAATAGCAGAGAATAATAATTTATTAGTGTATTTTAAGATTTGGGTGCCAGTCTCAGAATAAAAAAAGTAGATTAGGCTATTAACAATCCTGGCACTAAATACATATTAGATCTTATTTACATAGGCTGAATGCCACTACCCACCTTAAAGCGTGAAAGTCTGACCTTCTCGTGTATATCGGGTTGTATATCGGCTGTTTCAGAATTCAATTGGTGATCAAATCCGTAAATCTGAAAATTAAAAGATTTCCTAAAAATATAGTGATTGGAAAATCAGATAAACACTTCTGCAACAAGATTATTTTGACTATAAAGTTCTTCGTAATGATGTTCCTACAAAAAAAAGTTAACTTCGTGAACAGAAATTCACTATTTACGACTCCATCGTTCAAAGTCCTAAAAATATCAACTCGATTGTCCTTGAAGACGTCCGTTATAAAAGATTTTCATGGCTCCCAGCTGTATTGGGAAATAGAAGTAAAATTTAACGACATCGTTTTCTTGTTTTAAGGGTGCTAAATTAAAAATTACTTGCCCCTGTTGCGGCGTACACTTGAAGTCGACAAAGTTAATACCGTTTTCGATCCACGACTTTATGGTCCAAAGTACCGTTAGCAGAACGAGCCCAATTGTTCAATCAACAATGTTGTATAGACCTCTAAATAAACTCCATTACTAGATGTGTCATTGATTTTTGACGACTAATATTATATTTTATATATAAAACCATTTTTTATCCTACCTATTTGCTGGTAACCTAAGGGGCTATTTCAGCTATGCGTGAACAGGTAGGTGAGCTCACAGGCTCAACCTAAGATAATTTGCTGAAATAAAACAATCATCAATGACACATCAATGAACCTTTGGGTCTGCGGAGGGACTTCGGTTCCCTCTGTATTTTGTACCGAATGTTCCATGGGGAGTGCTCTGAGGAATTGTTCGAGATGATACCGGCATCTCGTTTTTACCATCGCACCGCCCGCCACCGGAGTAGAGTTCATCCATACTACCTGGAGCCACTGCGGTCATCGACAGTGCATTTCCAGAGGTCTTTTTTGCCACGTACCATCCGGCTATGGAATGAGCTCCCCTCCACGGTGTTTCCCGAGCGCTATGACATGTCCTGCTTTAAAAGAGGCTTGTGGAGAGTATTAAGCGATAGGCAGCGGCTTGGCTCTGCCCCTGGCATTGCTGAAGTCCATGGGCGACGGTAACCACTCACCATCAGGTGGACCGTATGCTCCTCTGCCTACAAGGGCAATAAAAAAAAAAAAAAAACTACCGGATCAAAATCGCGACCTACTGAGAAGACTCGGCGAGAAATCACTCATCGGAATCTTCGTCGTAATTGACGAGGACGGTGACTGTTGGTCTTCCGAGGCTCTTCGCCTAAAAGCATCAAGAGTGGGTCCGGGGGATGCGATAAGACATGTTTCGGGTGACGGCCGCTTTTTGTGACCCCGTCGCCTAGTTTTTTTTTTTATTTTTTTTTATTTTTTAGTTAGGTGGACGAGCTCACAGCCCACCTGCTTGTTAAGTGGTTACTGGAACCCGTAGACATCTACAATGCAAAAGCGCCACCCTTCTTGAGATATAAGTTCAAAGGTCTCAAGTATAGTTACAACGGCTGCCCCACACTTCAAACTGAAACACATTCCTGCTTTACGGCAGAAATAGGCAGGATGTAAGTACCTACCCTGAATTAGCAATAACTTAGAATAGGTTCACTGGTTTGTTGATTGTGGTCGAATTCGGACCAGTTTGTATGAAAGAAATCATGTTCGCGTGTTTATTTTGTTTTAGTATCCATTTTTTGTTGCTACTAAAAACAGTTCAGCTCACGATTCTCGTGGTGTTAATTGGTTACCGGATACTTTAAACAAAACAACGTGAATACCGCTGAATACTTTAGGGAAAGTTGATCCTTCGTTTAAAATTAATTATTTAAATTGATTTATCCATTTTCGACGCTCCCGTAAAGTCGAAACAAATTTTATAAAAATCGCTTTTCTACGAACCGTATTTGGTCTTGTTCGTTTCTTCTTGAGGTGTCGACAAAACCAAATGTAATCGTAAAAACAGTCAGATTATTATTAATATTTGAATTATTCAATGGTAAATCGTCAATATACAACATCATACGTCTGATGATTTTATAATAGCAGATACATTACTATAAGATACTAGCTGTACCCGTCCGCTTCGCTGGGCATTTAAAATCAACATTATTTTTTCTCACTCCCACAAAGATTCTCATCATTAACGCCCCCTTCAACTGGTGTAGGGAGTCCAATGCTCATATAAATATTAGCCTATCCATTAAGTATTTTCTACATTTATACCAAGTTTCAAGTCAATCGGATGCACGGTTCAGTAGTTATAACAGAACATCCGTAAAAACCACTATAGATTTATATATTAGTATAGATAATAAAATATAATAATGTACAATATATAAATATAAAATATATACCTACTTATTATAGAAACCGAGCAACTCAAGAACGCGTACCAGATTGAACGGTCGATTTAAATTTGGAGGGACGTCGGATTTGTGATTAAAAAAAATTATAAAATTGTTCTCTTTGGCTATTCATTGATATTTCTTATCAAAAATCATCAAATCATCTTAAAATAAATATAAAAATTATTCGCTAAATCGGAGTTAAATCGATCGCACCTTCGCGGCCCCCGGGAAATGACTTTGATGGAATATAAATATCTATATTCAATTAAAAAACAAAAGACTATAAGGTTATAATGTGCAACACTGACAAGGTTGTTACGATTGGTCTTATCGCTTAAAGGGGTCTCATTCAAGAAAGCTTAGGTATATATAAATTATTGAGTTGAAATAAATGTTCATTTTCGCTGAATAAATATACAAGTTACTATTTACATTGAAACTTTAGCAGTAAATAAATAATAATAATAAACAACGAAATATTTTATTTAATTTCCATTCAAAGTCAATGCTCAACTAGGTTCATTTTAGCTTTAATAATATACACAATAAAACCTAATAATCAAATTTTACCAAAATTGCAACTTAAGGGCGATGTCATAATGGTACTAACCTTCTGCGTCTAAAACGGTTTTCATTCCAAACTAACAACGTCGGGTGCACCGTCTCGACAGAATTACATACATAAACAAGAGGAGTTTCATCCCCTAACAAAGATCGCAATTTATCGGAGGGTAGCAGACACATTAAAACAGGAAAAAGTAAACGTAGGTACCTACGTACGTAAAATATACGTACCGTAAAACTTGCAATTGAAATGAGAATGTGAATCAGTTGGGGATTTTATTTTAAATACAAAAAACATGGTAGTAAAATGAACAGGTTTAGTATTAGAAGGAATATTTTAAACATTTCCTTATTTATATTGTAGTACTATTACTAATTTTCCTTGTAGCTGTATCTTTAACCACTTTTATATTAATTTGAGACTATGAATGAACCAATTTTTTTTTAATTGCACTTGTAGGCAGACGATCATATGGCAAAACTGATGGTGAGTGGTTACCGTCGCCCATGGATGTGAGCAATGCTAAGGGCAAAGCTAAGCCGCTGCCTACCTTTAAGCACTTCTGCAATTACATAAAGTCACTTAATTGCATTAATGATAATGTCGAAGTCGATAACGATCCATATACATATTATGTAGGCAAAGACAAAACAGTTCAGCGTATTTTACCCCTCCCATCAACTGATCTTCTTTAGTAAACTTTAGTTTTAATCATACATTTTTCAATAAAATAACCTTCACAGTTTTTCTTTTTTTCAAATAAAACAATGTCAAAGATAAAACAAGGGAGAATAATGAATACCTAATAGAAATCTAAATGTTGAGGTGTCACTGAATATAGCTATATACATTAAAATAGTCAAAAGTTGCGATTTAATCGGTCCGCGGTACCACCACCCTGCCTGTTTCTGCCGTGAAGCAGTAATGCGTTTCGGTTTGAAGGGTGGGGCAGCCGTTGTATCTATACTGGGACCTTAGAACCCATATCTCAAGGTGGGGGGCGGAATTTACGTTGTATATGTCTATGGGCTGCGATAACCACTTAACACCAGGTGCGCTGTGAGCTCGTCCACCCATCTATGCAATAAATAAATCCGCTATGTTAATCCACAAACCAACACTTGAAACATAGGGAGTAGGAGAAGCAAGTAAATTCAGCTCTAACCAAATGGCGGATCTCACACTATCTTTCCGGATATAGAGGAAATGACAAAGACAAACCAAACCGCCTCATAAAATTGCGTGTGATTCTTGATCCCACCATCAACCTGCGGAAGCTAAAAAATTTTTTAATAATATAATAAAAACACAAATAATAATTAATAAGGACCGAAATTCACGGTGTATTTTTTTTTTAATAGATTTAATAACAGTAAGTGTTTGCATCATGTTACGCCAAGTCGTTGCATGAAGCTCATGAACCCGTATTTACGTACACGGCAGCCCGAGACCGTAACTTAGAGCCGCTTAATTATTCACTTAAGTTCAGACATGCTTCACTTTAGTAATTAAGCAAGTATGTCAGTATATTGTTCGATTTAATTAATTCATAAGAATAATGTTTTCGCTTGAGATGGTTTAAACACTTTTACGATTTTCTTCGGTATTTTCGAGTCGTAGACGTTAATTAAAACATTTTTTACGCTAAAATTGCGTTATAGCTTTTTTGTTATTTTATTATTTCTGTCATTGCAGTTTTTGTGGTCACTGTTTTTACAGTGTAACTGTAAAATGGTCTTAATACTAATTAATCTTTTTTATAATTAATTTACGAGTTGATCAGTCGTTATTTTTAATCAATATGTAAAGATTTTATTGTTATACATATAAAACTATAACTGTCTATTAAATATAGTTACATCCATTGGGTTTCTGAAACACCAATAGCAGTAAAACTGAACTGTGTTACAAAACAGTGAGATGAATAGTTTCAGAAAGCGTATAGGACGAAAATGCAACAGAATATTTTCTTTTGTAGTTTATGTAGCTTTTGAACTAATTTATAAGCCTACTAGCTGACCCGGCAGACTTCGTAGTGCCTCAATCGATAAATAAAAGAAAAAGAAAAACAAAATTATTTGTTATTACATAGGCGGCACTGAAAATTTCGGGAATTAACGAAGTGACAACATTTCTATTTAAAAATGTATTTATTGCTTTTCGAAGTATTCTCCGCGAAATTTGACACATTTTTCCATACGATGGAACCAATCATTGAAGCAACCATTCCATTCGGAAGTTGGGGTCTCCAAAATGACCGTTTTGTAGGCGTCCACAGCTTCTTCAGGTGATGAAAATCTCTGTCCACGCAATTTATTCTTTATTTTAGGGAAAGTATAGAAATCATTAGGGCTTAGGTCGGGGCTGTACGGCGGATGGTCTAATAATTCTATGTTTTCTTGCTCTAAAAACTCTTTTGTTCTGTGCGCGGTGTGAGAACTCGCGTTGTCGTGATGGAGGATGATGCGGCGGTTGCAGTTCTCTTTACGGAGTTCAGAAACGACCTGTAGCAAACAAATGCTAGCATACCATTCTGCATTAACCGTTCTTTGTCCCTCAAGAGGAATAGTCGTAACATGGCCGGTTTTGGAGACAAACGTGGCCACTATTTTTTTTTTGCAACACTCCGTGAACGAACAATTTTTGTTGGCTTTAACTCATTTTCGAACACCCAAACTCGTGACTGGCTTTTTTTCGGGTTCGTACGCATATATCCAGGATTCGTCACCTGATACAATGTTGTATACAGCATTTGAGGATCCTGCGTGGAATCTTTCGAGAGTTCTGACGCACTAAGTAACGCGAGCCGCTTTTTGCTCTTCACAGAGCGAATGCGGTATCCATCGGGAAAACAACTTTTTTACACCTAATTGTTCATGCCAGATTATTTGTATTTGACTCATGCCAATATCTAAAGTTGCCTGAATTTCGCGGTATGTCACATGTCGATCTTCCTCAATCAGCTTACGCACAGCATCAACGTTTTCTTGGGTGACTGCAGTTTTTGGACGACCTTGACGGGGATCATCACTAAGCTTGACACGTGCACGTTGAAACTCAGCAAACCAGCGATAAATTGTGGATTTGGATGGGGCTTCATCACGAAATGCAGAAATCATCCGGTCAACACACTGTTTTTGTGTTAAACCACTTCGAAAGTCACAATAAATCATCGCTCTTGAATTTTCTCGAGTCAATTCCATTTTCTCAACGACTAAACAAGTTTGACAAAACCTCGTGACAAGACCCAGAATATTTTTTAAATAAATAAATGGTATTCGATTTTTAAAACCAAGGAGTTTTCAATTAAAAAGATTTTAATATGACAGGAACAGTGGAAATATTCCATTCCCGATAATTTTAGTGCAGTCCTCGTATATAATTCCGAACTTTTTTTATATTTTTTCACCTTTTAAACCTTCTCTGGACTTCCACGAATAATTCAAGACCAAAATTAGCCAAATCGGTCCCGCCGTTCTCGAGTTTCAGCGAAACTAACGAACAGCAATTCATTTATATATATAGATAAGCCTATTAGCTCAGTTTGTTATATGTTATCGCATCTTGGAAATTCCACATTACTCGACAGCAGAACAGAACTCATCAAACTCATCAAAAAGCACAATGCTCACCTGTAGGTGCTAAAAAAGATATATGAAATGAAGACTGTGACTGTAGATTATGTTATTCTACAATTTTGGCGAACTACGACAATATGCCCTCCGTCGAAAGAAGCTTAAAAAAAAATAAGCGATAGGCAGTGGCATCACAATGCTTCTGGCATTACAGACGGCTATGAGCATTAGTGACTACTTTAACTAACAGGTGGACCATATCCTCGTCTTCCTAATTATAGTCTAAGACTATCCAGATATGGTATGTTATTTTGCTAAGCTATTATCTGTTAGCATCACGTTTTAATCTACGATGATAACATCACCGTTTACTTTTCTTCGCTTTCTTCTAAATTTTAATTAAATAAATGCAATATCAACATTAACTTGTCATAATTTCTTCCGTTACGTTGTTGCAATTATAGTTACATAAGGAGACAGCTTGTTTTTTTTTTTGCATCTTCTTCGTTCTACCTCATTAATATTATCTCAAGTTCTTTTTTTACCCAAAAATAAATAAGAACGACTGCAACTTTACAATGTATATACCTGTACTGTTTTATGTTGCTCTGACTTATTATTTATTCGTAGGCTCTGACTATACAAATTAAAAAACTTCACACATTTCGGTAGTCTGCTAAAAAGATTATTTAGATATAGAAAAATAAAAAAATGTATCTAAGTCTATGTTTTGAGCCACATATTATGTTAAAACTATTTTATTAAATAATATGTAAAATAAACAGATAAATTAAAAACGAATGTAAAGAAATCGACAATTTGTCTAAAAATAACATTGTAATCTTATCTAAATATATTTTGTTTTCTTACATATCCGTATCGTGCAAGATATAATTAATCTATTTTGAAATAAAAGGCCCTTTCGGTAATATTAGTCATTTAAAATATTTTTAACATAAATCATTTCATTTAAAGACGATTAATGGACTATTTAAAGACCCGAATATCGAATGCTGCATATGATTTGTGGATTGTGGTTTAAAGGATGGGACACAAGTTGGATATCAGAGACTTTAACCTTAACTTATTATGTAATGATATTCGTTGTGATGTCATTAAGCTCTGCAATTTCAGAAAGGTTTTGAGCTAGTTCACCCATGTAGACACTAAGTTTTTGCGTGACCGGGTTATTACAAAACAAATCGAAATTCACGCTCATCTCTCGAATTTTTTTTCTCTGGTTTGTATCCACGATCTCTATACCAGTCGCGCTAAGAATACTAAAATCTAAAGTCTCATGAAATATTTTCACAGATAAAACATTTCTTAGTATTACAGTTCGCAAGAATTAGGCACAGTTTAGCATTATAAGAGCTACTCAGTCATCGGTACGCTATCTAAAGATGATTTGTAACATCGAGAATATTCCGAAAAGATTTTTATTCTACAACGATATTACGGGATGTTATTTTGCCACTTTTACGACATGTGTGGCGCTAACATCAAAGAGCATAAAATATTTGACAGGTGCCTGAATCTCGCTTACAACAATATTCGGACCGTCGCGGCGTCGGTCTACCGAGTAATTTCGCCCACTCGGTGGAAGATCTTCCATTGGTCGTTAAGCATCCCAAACACAATATACATATCTTGTAAGTAACAGAATGGTAAAGATATTTACAAAGATAATATTTTTAAGTTAAATTATGAATAGTATTACAATAGATCTTCCGAGAAATAGTTCGAAAGCTACATACAGTTCCTATATAATAGGGGTGGTCAATTGGTCGCGATCGACCGGCCGATCGTGGCTATTAGTTCAGTCGATCGTGGCAAGACAAAAAATAGAAATACATAGAACAGACTCCGCAACGTAATCACCAATAATCATCATGCACGCATCATCTTCATCTTGTATCATTTGTTAATCTTATGCCTTTAAACGAGCAATTCTTGTATAATAATATATACCTATATAATCTGAATCTTCATAAAATTTTGTATACAGGGGATTTCGGGGGCGATAAATTGATCCAGCTACGATTTATTTTCAGAAAATGTTGTTTTATTCGTGTTTTTAATAATCAACTCTTCCCGACATCTATTGGCGAATAATAAAACTATTTTTCTTAATTGAGGGCAACTAACCGCTTTAAAGACACAACAAGATGGCGTTAAAAAAATCATCTAGTTTTCATTACGTCACATTATTGTTTATGCTCTCTTCTACACAATAGTTCTCTTTTATTATAATATAATTTCAGCTTTATGTTAATCTTTTTAATAAAAGAAAATATACTATTTATTTGTACACTGAACTACATTGTTTCATTTAAGCCGAATTTACATTACGAAATTAGTGGCGTGAAATTAATTTCGTGACATTAGTTTTACTAACAGTTTCACGTGTAATTTAATACTTTCGTAATGCATGCATTAATTTCATGCATGGAAATTAGTTTCGTGCCCTGCGCGATTTTTTGGTGAAATTAATGTCATGCAACTAATTTCATAGTGTAAACGCGACGTGAAACTAATGTCGCGAAAGGGCCTGCGCTGTGCGGACGTGTGTATTGTTAGTTCGGACGCGCTTCAAGCGTTGAAAATGGCAAACCAACGATGGAGTACAGAAAAAAATATAGATCTTATTAATGAATATCAATAACAAGGGTCCCGAAACACCTACAGTAAAAAATCAAAATTATCTTCACTCATTCGAAAATAGTTTTTATAACTCTCAGGATCTTCATCTGCTAATTCAGAGACTAATTTCATTGCACCTAAATGCCTTCTTGTTTGACCATCCTTGAATCTACCAACTTTTTTTTCTTGATAGTCTTTTTTTAAGTTTATAGGTATATAAGAATTTCTTTAGCTACATTAAATATAGCAAATTACAGCTTTGATGTTGAAGGCGCCATGGCTACTGCGATACTGTGGATTTCGCGACACTAATTTTTTAACGAAATTACTTTCGCATATATCGAAACTACTTTCGTGAAACTGAGCTCAACATGCATGACACTAATTTCGTAATGTAAACTCGGCATAAATTTAAAGAAACGTCATTACTCATTAGTAGATCGTAAAGTGTTTCGTCAGTAAACAGTAGATCTCGGTTCTAATCAAGTTGGCCGCCCCTGCTATATCTTATATATAAAATTCTCGTGTCACAATGCTAGTTATCATACTCCTCTGAAACGGTTTGACCGATTTTTATGAAATTTTATATGCATGTTCAGTAGGTCTGAGAATCGGCTACTATCTATATTACATACCCCTAAGTGATAAGGGTGGTCCCCGAACTTTTATTTTTTTATTTTTTCGACAATTTTTTTTGTTATAATGAGGCATTATGTGGTTGAATGAGATTTTGTTATTTTTATATTCCCTCATCATTCACAGCGCTACATGCCTCTTTCATTCATTTATCACATTCTTACACACTTAAAATAGGTTAGGTTTTTTTTTCTACACTAGATATTCCCTAGAAATCTTATATATGACAAAACAACGTTTGCCGGATCAGCTAGTAATCACTACATAGTATAAAACAAAGTCGCTTTCTCTGTCCCTATATCTGTCTGTCCCTATGTGTATGCTTAAATCTTTAAAACTACGCAACGGATTTTGATGCGGTTTTTTTTAATAGGTAGAGTGATTGAAGAGGAAGGTGTGTATAATAATTTCCATTAAATAGTGGAGAAATCAATAATAAATTACAGTTTCCGAAGCGAAGCGAGGGCGGGTCGCTAGTAATATAATATATTCGAAAGTTACATTAGATCTTCGTGCGGCATCAGCTCCGCGCAAATATCTAACTGCGTTCAGACTTTCAAGTGTACATGTATCCGCGACTTTAGAACTCGTTATCGTGTGAGGCCGGGCCCGCGACTTCTTCCCGAACAACAAATGCTTTGTCAAACTCCAGCCCGCCGGGTTACCCCGCTTCAGATAACCGACTTGTTGTTTCGAAACTTGCTCGGTTTGTCGCGTGCCTATTTCTTTTCGACGTCCTGTTTTGACTTTGAGATATCACTGTGCTACTAAGGTAAGCTTGTTGTTCGAAATCATTGGTTGATAATTGATATTGATAATTGGTAACCGGGTACGGACAAAAAAGCAATTCAAAAAGTAGCTAGGGATGGGTTGATTAAAGAAAAACGATCATTCGATCGCTAATTTTATTAGATATTAATGATTTCAATTTCAAACTACTACATAAAATTTATAAAATTCTAACATTAATTCCCTTCTTGAGGTCAAGCATCAATCACATATAATATTACATTAAATACGATATTATATAACATATACCACATTATACATATAGTGGCAAAAAATGTCTTTTTTTTTATATTTTAATTTACAAAATTCATCTATGATTTCACTTACACTTTAATTTAGCCCCAAATGACGTCACGTCGTCATGTTGCACTTGTTTAGTTTCGTAACGCTTGCGCAAGAATTTATAAATTATTTTTGGCCCTATAACCTTGTCATGGGTCTTTTTTATACCCTTACTTCCATGACGATTTTCTTGGGATAGTTGCAGTGGTTTCCCCTTGCCTTCTGCACCAGACTTTTTGAGGTTATTTGAACCTCAAGGCCTCTGAAGCCTCTTCTGACCACTGGCCACACAGCTTAATAGTTCTGTACACGTTTTTCACAAATTGCGTTCCATGCGCAACAAATCCGTTACTATAAAATTAAATTCCATAATTTATAAAAAAAATGAAAACAAAATCTTCTTAGATCATAGTCTGCCGATTCAGTTCCAAAACATAAGTTTAAACGACTGAAATCTCATCACAATAATTATCTTAGGAATCAACACTGCAACCGCTACCTGAGTGAAAATCCTAAATAGATCATCCTTAATAGCATTAGAGCGAAAGAGAGTTCCCTTATACAGTGTTCTTATGGAGGCTTTACATGGCTTCCCGGGGCTCATGCGGGGCCTTAATCCACGTTACGTAATAAAGGAGCACTTTTTCGGATCTCCGGTAGATAAGGGAAGGTGAGCGACGATATATCAAGAGATTAGTCGATTGCTCCCGTCGTCAGAGGTGACGTTGAATCTAAAGTGGTTGTCGTAGTGAGGTGGGTAAAGTTAATATCGATTTTGGATTTATTTAAATTAAAATACATTAAGCGACCGGATAGATACCAGTATCAGGAAACCTGGACGTCAAAGGCTACTCAAGGCATGTTAAAGGTTTTTTGAGCCCATAGACATCTACAACGTAAATGCACCACCCACATTGAGATATAAGCTCTAAGTCCTCAGTATACTTACAACGGCTACCCCACCCTTCAAACCGAAACGCATTACTGCTTCACGGTAGAAATAGGCAGGGTGGTGATACCTACCCGTGCGGACTCACAAGAGGTCCTACCACCAGTAATTACGCAAATTATAATTTTGCGGGTTTGATTTTTATTACACGATGTTATTCCTTCACCGTGGAAGTCACATAAAGGTTTTGCTTTCAGAAGTATTCTTTCTCGTCATTCGAATTACAGTATCATAATATTTAAAAAACTTCTAGTATAAGACTGCGTGTGTGTCCGTATGGCAGGCGTTTGAACTTCCACAATATATTACTGACAATTTGTAAAATATTTATTTACGGTACTGACCCGTTATTTATTAAATGATTATATATTTAGATCTGGTAGTAACTTTGAACCTAAACTATTTTATTATAGTAATAAACTTATGAATATTGTTGACGTTCTTAGTTTGTATGTTTATTTGTGTTCCGTACCACAGCTTCAAGAAAATCAATGGAAAGTCGCGCAAGAGTAAACCACCAGTAATTACGCAAATTATATTATCATTTTGCGGGTTTCATTTCTATTACACGATGCGTGGAAGTCAATCATACGAATGCAACGGATGTCTTATCCTTTAGGCCACGACGGATTTTTAAACATCACTACATCTCTTATACTGAAAACGCTGGTAGAGTGCTGTCTTACCGTCTTTAGGTACCACCACCTTTCCCAAAGCTGTCGCGAAGTGTTGTATTTCAAACATATATACATAAATAACATAAATTATAATTAACATTTGCAATTCATTTTAAAGTGATTGGAACTATCGATATGAGAGGAAAACATCACTAATTGAGGAAGTAACTCCATAAGTTAGCACAGCAAGCCAGATCCCGTCATTTATCACATTGTAAGGTGACATATTTCGGCGTCATGTAAGGTAATACACGTAAAGACTGCGCTGCTAATTTACCTTTTTCATTTAAGTTTATAATGTACTTAAACGAAGTAAATGCTTCCCTCACTATTCTCTTTCAGTGCACAGACGACCATGCCGGTCGTGTCAGTTAGAGATTTCATTGTATCAATTCATTTTTTCTTAACATTTGTTATACAGCGTAAATGGTGTAATTTCATTGACAGATTAAGGAAAGCGAAGAAGATACTGCCACCTCAACAATACGGAATACCAATAACTGAATTTAAATTAAGTTTTTAATCCCTGTCATGGAAATCAATATAACTACGTTATCACCACCACGACACCTTCAAACCACTAAGAATAACCCCTTCGCGGCAGAAATAGGCAGAATGGTAGTACTTGCTTACGTATCCCTTAATCTTTACTACCTACAGAACTATGAACAAGTATGTCTTTAGTCTTGAAGCACCACCACCAATCATGATTGAAATACGGATATCAAGCCAAAAACTGCTGACACTAGAGCCGTGTTCAGATTAGCGAAACACAAAACTATCGTCACGCGATATTTTAACACAATAGTAATAAATTTGTGATGTTAATGAATTTTTTCATTCATTTAAAACATGCACATCACTAAACTGAACCTAGCCACTCGAAATAACTCACAAACCGGGGTATACTAATATATCGTGTGTAGCGACATATCTGGGTGTCATGTTAAGTTTGAACGCTACCTGAGGCGATAGACTCGCAGAACCGCGCGTCTGTGCTTAGACTATAAATTTTGTTTCAGGTAAATTAGTAAAAGTTTCATTTTGCTTTTAATTTCAATAATGTACCAACAGAATGTGTTTGTCATGGTAGCGTGTTTCGAGACTTCGCTGTTGACGATAATTATAACCGTCGATACATTATTTCCCGGTAAATATGTACGTATAGTTTTGTAAATATAAAACAATATCGTACAAACTTTTGTGAATTTTTAGGAACGGTTCTATTGAAGGTTTAGATGTGTCTTTTCCCAAACCTTCCTCACTTAAGCTATGTGTGCGCTTTGTATTTGAGTTAATGCTTTTTTTTTCTCCACTATTTATTTATACACCTTTCTGCCGCAAAGCAATTGGATTAAGCGTTTCTATCGGTAATCTTTGGATAAAACATCTTTTTTCTTCCTCTTAAGCACAAACAACCTCGAGGAGCTATTCTCATTAATAAGCAAGCTTACGGAACATAGTCCGGGAGACTTTGCTAAGATCGGCTATGGACATCTATTGACATCTAGGATCACACACATAGCTAGCTAATTTAACATCAAGAGCAATATTAAAAATGATGACAAAAACAAAAACATAATATTGTTAAGCATCATCACCATTCTCCTGCCCTTCTCCCGATCACCTGGAGTCGGTGCAACATGTTTTCTCCTTCTATACTCCTCTATCATATACCAGTTCTTCGCTCACTCCCCTCTTACACATATCGTCTTTCACGCATAAAAATATATATTTTTATATTAAAAAAAAAACACTTTTTTCTAAAAATGGTTCTGTGTTTCGATATTTTTCAATTCAATTCAATTTAATTCGTTCAATGTTTTTTATTCGTTGAACATAATTCTGAGCGACTGGATTGTTTAGACATAGTTATAAATTATTCGACTGGAAAATACTTCAAGAGACATTAACAAATAAACGTCAATATTTATTTACCATTTAAACTGGATGCTTATTCGCCTCCTCAATTAGAAATAAGTCCCAATTGAGATACTTCGTGGCTTTAGGCTCTGTCACACAGAATTATCTGACACAGTGTCGTAATAGCTCTCTAACAAAAAAAAAACAGTTTTTTTATCTTATTACTTTCGTTTGTTGCCTAATCTTAAGGCTTTAGGTATCCAAGAATAAGATAGAATTTTCCTTTTGAATTACGTTTTGTGGAATGAAGTTGCTAAAAAATCTAATTACATACACGATCCGGGTGGCCGAGCAACATATAGCCCTAAACACGTCCTTTCGGATCCTCCCTCTCCACTATCGGTGCTTTTAAGCATTCCATAAACTGGTCACTGTTCTCGTCACACAAATACGACGAAGATTCGACAGGCAACTCAACATGCAGATACAACCCACTTAGTTTCTCACCGGATCTTCTCAATAGATCGCGATTCCGATCCGGTGGTAGATTCAGGGAAGCACTGCTTTTGCATGTTAGCATGTTAGCAAAGTCTCTCAGACTGAGTCCTCCGAGCTCTTCTACACATTTAGGGACAAAAATAGCCTCTCAAGGC
The DNA here is from genome assembly GCF_030267445.1 of Bombyx mandarina. Lineage (NCBI taxonomy): Eukaryota > Metazoa > Arthropoda > Insecta > Lepidoptera > Bombycidae > Bombyx > Bombyx mandarina. Next base: position 13,027,343 of record NC_143220.1, on the reverse strand, counting down.
TACTAGTAATTAAATAGACAAAAAGCTAAAAGATGTTACTTGATGATTGACATTAGTATGTAACATTAAACTTGTTTCAGGGTTGAGTTACAATCTTTTAACGTAATTTTCACAGACTTAAAGATGTCTAATTAACTTGAATTTGCACCTAAATCACGTACCAACGACAATATAATTATTTTACTGATTTAATTGACCCTAACATGCTCATAAAAATGAGGGTGTATAAGAAGAAAAATAAACATCATGTCCGAACTTTCGGACCGTGTGTATATATGCTGAATCTACTAAGGATATTATCTTGTCGTGCCGAAATGAAGAGTCAAACAGACGACCCTACATCCGGCTTGTGTTTTCGCATCGGTGGACCAGAAAGGGTTGCAATTATGAAAGGGTTTAGTATACCTACAGGTGGCGTTTAAATCCAGTAAGAAGTCATTTACACGAAACTTCAAACGTTTCACGGCGGTTTGATAAAAAAACAGTTCATTTTGGCATTACATTCGCAGTCTAAATTCATTGAATCAATGTCTTTTTTTTTGCTTAGATGGGTGGACGAGCGCACAGCCTACCTGGTGTTAAGTGGTTAGTGGAGCCCATAGACATCCACAACGTAAATGCGCCACTCACCTTGAGATATAAGTTCTAAGGTCTCAAGTATAGTTACAACGGCTGCCCCACCCTTCAAACCGAAACGCATTACTGCTTCACGGCAGAAATAGGCAGGGTGGTGGTACCCACCCGCGCGGACTCAGAAGAGGTCCTACCACCAGTAAATGTGTGGTATTCCTGTATTATTTTTATTAGTTTTGATAATTGTCAGTACGCACAATTGGGTATTAGCACAGTACTTCAGAAACAGTCTGTATTTAGGCTCAGAAGGTAGAAAACTATTTTATAAGAGTCTTCAATGTCAATATCAGTAGATGCGTTCAGATTATGATATATTTGGGCTTTGGATATGTTTCTTTGGTAACATGTTAACGTCAGCTAGAAAGAGTAACACCCTTTTAAAACATTAAAAAGGTCAGCCATATTTTGATAATTATGTAGCTCTTTATAGAATTTACATGTACAAAATGCAGCATTATAAATATACATTTAGTACGTGATAATGAATACATATTAATTTAACTTAATTGATAAATGTCGAACCCCAAATATAATTTCGGTGTTAAGGAACAATTTTGTCTCGTATTTCGATACAACGTGTAAGTATTTACCACGCGCCGCAGAATGTTGTTCATCTACACATCTGTATTCCATTAGTAAATATGGTTCAACCTACCCTCAGACGTCCAGTATTATGTGCCCCTCCCTGCCCCCTCCTGCTGTTTCGTAATTGGTCGAAACATGGGAAGGGAGCCTTTAATCAGGGATCCGTATAAATTGGTCTTCGGCTAAGACGCAACAAGCGCCTGAGGTGCCATCAAGCAGGTAACGGGTTGATCAACTAGGGCTGTCCAAAGCAACAAACAACATTTATAATTATTTATTATTTATAGCTATTAATATTGTTTATTACAATCGAAACCCAGTCAGGCTCCGCTGTGACTAGCTAAAGATAAGAAAAACGTCAGTTTATTAGAACCTCTTATGCGCTACCTGTCCAACGTAAATAGTATGATTAAAAACCTTCTCTAAGAAGCGTAAATGTAAATCATTAATTTTATTCATCATATTGCGTTTATTTTATAAATCCAAATTCTAGTTTAAGTAGTCAACAAACAAACATTAACCTTGTGCGGCTTAGGCGCTCAGTATCATCAATATTGTGAAGACCCGTTTGGATTGAACAGCCACTATTAAGAGCTCCTTCTACGCAAAGTGTAACTTGCCTTTCGCAAACGAACGCATGTCGCATACATGCTGCTGTCAAAGAAATATTCAAGTTCGCATCCTGTAATCTTTTATCGGAATAGAACTAAATGATGGATAATACCGATGGACAGACAGACAGTTAATGGAAAACAATGAGACTCACGGGAAAAGTTATGAAAAATCTATTTGAAAACTGTTATTGTATTTATCTATTTTCTTTAATTTTCCTGAACCGTTGACTTCATTAAAACTACCTTAACGTTCTTACGGAAGTCTTGCGCGACCACGAAAACTATTAATTATTGGAAACGTCGGAAAGAATGTTATAAGAAAAGAAAAGAAAGGATTAAACCGTAAACTTTGTTTTAATTATAAAATTAATCTTTTTCGCAGTGAGTGATTCGTTTGGCCATTGTTACAATTACGTAAATGATTTTTTTAAAGTTCGCTGTCCGATTTTCTGCCATAAATTCGCCTTTGCCCAAAATATCATTTAAGTTCCAAATTAGGCTCAGTCGTTAATTTCTTAAAACATTTCTCAATAAGAATTTAAGTTTAGCCGAATGTTGAATTTTATTCCAGCTGAGCAAACCGCCTTATGGACCTGACCAACTTCACTAATGAAGTCAACGTTTCAATTTTGTGATATATGAGTGGTCTAAATGGTTCCTGAAAGATGAATGCACAGGAAAATTAAACACTTATTCCTTTTACGAAAACGTACAAAACTATTCATATAATTAATTTATCTAAACTAATATCTAAATCTACAGTGGTTTTTACGGATGTTCCGTTATAACTACTGAACCATGCATCCGATTGACTTGAAACTTAGTATACATGTATAAAATACATGTACTTAATGGATAGGCTAATATTTATATGAGTGTTGGACTCCCTCCACTAGTTGCGGGGGCGTTGATGATGAGAATATTTGTGGGGGTGAGAAATATTAATGTCAATTTTAAATGCCCAGCGAAGCGGACGGGTACAGCTAGTATTATCGAATTCTCCACGCTAAAGTGACAGCCCTGTATTAAAAACATGTCAGCTAGCCGTAATCTCGTTCGGATCGCGGGCACGAATTTCATAAGTGCTCGCTTTAGTTAATGGATGAAAACATTAACTCCCCATGGACCTGTATTCAGGTAGGTGACTTTATTCCTGACTCAACAGCGTTTCCATATGCGATTTTAATTTATCCTTGGCTTACTAAGTTTTAATCGCTTAAAATGTGCTTGGAATGCACTATATTTATGCAATAGATCAGGAGAAAAATAAATATATAGGTATGTATTTTTTTACAAGCATCCAATCCACGAAATTCGTCACTAACTGCTCAAGCTACAAAATAATTTTACTTATACATTACAATTTCCTTTAGGCTATATCTCAGAGAAATTTTGAAAAAAAGGCAAAAATCGCTGCTGATAATGCTCTGGAGACTGTAGATCCACCTTTTTTTTATTGCTTTGATGGTTGGACGAGCTCACAGCCCACCTGGTGTTAGGTGGTCACTGGAGCCCATAGTCATCTACAACGTAAATACGCCACCCACCTTGAGATATAAGTTCTAAGGTCTCAGTATAGTTACAACGGCTGCCCCACCCTTCAAACCGAAACGCGCTACTACTTCACGGCAGAAATAGGCGTGGTGGTGGTACCTACCCGTACGGACTCACAAGAGGTCCTACCACCAGTACCTCATCACCAAACATCCGTTTTCGGGCTATATTTTAAACTACTATCAACTGGCTCTTATAAAGAGGTTCATTGTTAGCAACCTTGTCGCACTACCGTGTGTCATCAATGGAAATGTCAAACAAAAAATCTTCAAAGATCTTCGTCTCGAGACCCTCCGAGTCGGATTCGACGACTAATCTCTTCGAATCCGCTGGATTCTAACGATGCGAAACGATCTTTTTGGAGAACCTTGAGGTCGCCTATGTTCAACAGTCGACGTTTGTGTGATGATGATGATATTAACGTGCTCATAGACAACCTGGTGTTGAGAGGTTATCAGCGCTTATAGATATCACAATACAATTACCACACTCACAACAAGTCACAGTTATAGTTATTTTTAATTATTTATAACTAGCTGACCCGGCAGACTTCGTAGTGCGTCAATCGATAAATAAAATACCTAAGCTTTTGTATAAAATAAGCTTAAAACAAACAAAAGGAATCCGTCCGACGGGGGACACATCAAAGGAAAAACAAAATTGTTATTTTTATTTAATTCCGAGCATTTTCATATTTATCTAACCTTTTAAGCCTTCTCTGGACTTCCACAAGTAATTTAAGACCAAAATTAGTGAAATCGGTCCAGCCGTGTTCGAGTTTTAGCGAGACTAACGAAAAGCAATTCATTTATATATATACTTATATAGATTACCGTACCTTCAAACTATATAAATTATTTAAATGATAAAAGGCTATCATTTATTTCTGCCTAAAACAAATCAAATATAACAGGATAAAGCCCCTCATAATTATTTTTAAAATTAAACACTAATTAAATATGTATGCAATGTATTTCTGTTTATTGTGTTTTTTTTTTTTGCGCAAATGTGAATATGCGAGTTACAGAGAACATTAGAATTCTCGGAAGGCATTTGGTAAATCGGCAGACAGATATGAGTAGAAATCTATTGACATACATTCAGAATCCGAGCCTACATTGAGCCGGGGAGTCGCGCGACATTTCAATTAGACCGATTGCTTGCTCAGCGTCGGGCCTACGACAAATAGCGGCTTTGTGCGCCGAGTGTCGCCTCTCGCGTCTGTCGAGGGCTCATCATCAGCCAATATGCTGATGAGATTGACGTATACGGTACCCTTACATTTCATTTACATTTGTAGCTATTTTAGTACCGTATCTTTTTTTTTTTTTTTTTTATTGCTTAGATGGGTGGACGAGTTCACAGCCGATCTGGTGTTAAGAAGTTACTGAAGCCTATAGACATCTACAACGTAAATGCGCCACCCACCTTGAGATTTAAGTTCTCAAGTATAGGTACAACGGCTGCCTCGCCCTTCAAACCGAAACGCATTATTGCTTCACGGCAGAAATACGCAGGACTTTGGTACCTACCCGCGCGGACTCACAAGACGTCCTACCGCCAGTAAACCTATGGACATTACATACCGACATCCACTTGGAAACGTAGAGTAAGTCATAAAAAGTGGACCACCGGTCCGCTCTTCAAATTGTAACGTGCGATGGACTCGCTCGCGGGTCGCGGCTATATCAATGTGGTCTTCAGGAAAATGATCAATTTTATTACAGTATAATTAATTATAAATTCATAACGTTTAATCTAAAAATCGTATCGCGTACACTCAGATGCAGTTTATTGTTGAGGACAGACGTGGTGACACTAAACACATTCGTAGAATCCTTTTAGTTTCGGTGCCACGAAACGATATAAATCTAAGGTGAGTATTAATTCGGTTTCAATCAATTTTACATATATCTACTATCCACAAGCGATCTTAACGTTTAGCTGCATCACAAATACACCTTAACAACATTTCTGCTAATAAAATTTAAATTGAAACATCTTCGAGTTGTTCTTTGCCAATAAGTTTGATCTCACGACGCAAGGTAGAAACTTATAACTCAGGTCTAAAGGTTAGGGGGCGGCATTTACTTTGTTTTTTTTTCCTACCTAAGCTGATAGCCTTGAGAGGCTATTTCAGCGTAACCTTAACTAGTAGGAGCTCACGGGGCTCAAACCGGAGTGATGCTAACACTGACCCTAGCAAGAGCAGTGCTTCGCAGAATCTATCACCGGATCGGTAACGCGACCCACTGGGAAGATCCGGCGAGAAATTCAGTGGGCTTACGTTATTGATGTCTCTCCCGCACATCATGCCTCTAACCTTAGCTGCAAAGTAATAATTTTAACTGTCATCTTCCAGAGAAGGTTTGTGAGTTAAAGCTGTGGAAATGCGCAATGCACCTATGAATTTTACGTGCCGGACTTGCGGCTGTTCGATCATCACTAGAGTCGAACATGTCAGTACGATAAAGACTCATATGATTGCTTTTCTGCTGTGCATAATAGGGTAAGTTGTTTTATTTAATTACATCTATATCTATATAAGGAATCTATATATATAAAAATGAATTGCTGTTCGTTAGTGTCGCTAAAACTCGAGAACGGCTGGACCGATTTGGATAATTTTGGTCATAAATTATTCGTGGAAATCCAGGGAAGGTTTAAAAGGTGAGAAAATATAAAAAAGCTCGGAATTATATAAAAACAAACAATTTTGTTTTTCCTTTGATGTGTCCCCTTGATCTGTCTTTTATTTATCGATTGAAGCACTACGAAGTCTGCCGGGTCAGCTAGTTTGCAATATAAATGATTTCATCTCAACGAATTGGTTATATTTGTTGCGATTTTATTTTATTTCACTGAACAATAAATTTTACACTACTGTAATAATTACTAAGCAAACCTAGTTTTCTTTACTACTTTACTATAAGAACACATGAACAAAGTGTTTTAGCCTTAATAGATCATTGGACTTGATTGACAGTTCAGTCAAACATTGTCAGTGACTTTTACTGGTGTTAGGACCTCTTGCGAGTCCGCACGGGTAGGTACCAACACCTCACCTATTTCTGCCGTGAAACAGTAATGCGTTTCGGATCGAGGGTGGGGCAGCCGTTGTAACTACACCGAGACCTTATATCTCAAGGTGGGTGGCGTATTTACGTCGTAGATGTCTATGGGCTCCAGTAACCACTTAACGTCAGGTGGGCTGTGAGCTCGTTCAAACATCCACGCAATAATAATAATAAAACGAATCTTTATCATTACTGTGTTCGGCCACAGAGTCTTACATACCATAGCCCCTAGGCGAACGTACCTCCTGGAAGGTTCGGCCCTGGCTTAGAAAAAAGGCACCTCTAAATATGCTAGTTAATAGCAGACGGGCTCCAGTAACCACTTAACACCAGGTGGGATGTGAGCTCGTCCACCCATCTAAGCAATAACAAAAAGAAAACTTGATTCTTAGAGGCATTAGTTAAAATAGAAGTTGACGTTAAATTAAAATTACTTAATAGCTTTATTGATCTAGATTGTAATCCTAGTATTGTGCCGCACCTAGGTTTTGGTGCATTACTTAAATAAAAAAAATAAAAAAATACTTTAATTTCCTTTTATAACTAAAATATGTTTCAGGTGTATACCATGCGCTTGCCTACCTTACTGCATGGATAGTTGTAGAAATACTGTTCATTACTGTCCAAACTGCAACACAGCTCTTGCAGTCCCAGGCTCTTCGTAATACAATTGCAGTACAATTTTAATCCATTTCAGTGGAGGTTCTCTTCTCTTACTGTTAATATAGTATCTCCCCTTGAGATCTTATCCTTGTTTAACCTATCCAATATGAAACAATAAATAATGTTCATGCGATAACCTATTTGTGTGTTTTTTTTTTCACGACTGTACTCACTTTTTTATTTATTATTTTATTTATACTTATTGTACACAAAAAGAAAATACAATCAAAAACAGAATTAAAGAATGTCTAAATACTATGTACAAAGGCGAGCTTAACTCATTCATGAGTTTTCTTCCAGCAAACCATTATCAGAGAGAAATACAATGTATAAGAGGGGAATAGTGTACAATATAAGACCTATCAAAGCATGATTTTTAAACTAAGCATTAAAAAAATAATCTAATATTGAATGAAAAATACATATAAATAAAAATACATAAATCAATAACTTAAATACGATTAAAGTGACAGGAAATGTTTCTTCATTTGACTCTTAAAAACTTCTAGAGAGCAACTAGCTATATTTATTTATTTATTTTTATTTATTACATTACATGTAAAATTTACACTGGCGGAATTAATGCCTAAGGCATTCTATACCAGTCAACCAAAGGTAGTGCAGTAAATAGTGGTAGGTTCAATGAAATTTATATAAAATTGTAAATACATGCACAAAAAGAAATATAAATACGTAATAATATGTAACATGTAATAGTTATAAGTTATTGGAAAGCTATAAGTTTCCCGGGGAGTCACTAAAGCTACGGTTTACTTAAACCAAATTATCTCCACGTAAAAATATTTATAAATTTAATTGTCAAGATTTGGGAATAAATGTTTTGAAAGACTCTCTTGAAGGTAAATAATTGATATTTAATAATTATTTAAGTAATAAATGATAACTTGTCAAGTGTTATTCTCGTAGTGACATATGCATGAGGGAACTGTGTGTACTTTTTGTTGTTATTGATTATACGCTACCGTGACCTATAGAGATCATAAGATATATGCCGCCACTCACCTTGAGATGGATCTTGAAGTTTCAAACGTATAGAGTATTTCGGCTGCAATTCAGATTTGTTTTAAGATATAGACAATAGCTGCGGTTGTGCGTGCCTAGAATAAACAAATGCTCCCCCGATTCTGTAGCTTTTTTACAGCAGTGGATACGTGGAGACTCAGAATAATCGTTGACAAAGCGCAATGTATGGGGTTTAAAAAAATTCATAAGTTGTCTTAATAAACCTTAGAGAGAGAGAGAGAGAGAGAGAGAGAGAGAGAGTATTCTTTATTGTACACCAAAAAACAAATAAACAGTGCGCGATACATTAAACACAAAAAAGTACAATTGGCGTAAATCTTATCGCTAAGAGCGATCTCTTCCAGTCAACCATCAGGTGGACAAGAATCATTTGGAAACGAACTACGCGCGGTGTACCATTCCAGTGAAATACATATACATATATGTACACATACATATACACATACATATCTCCGTAAATATACATACAATTAATACACAAAGTATTAAAATATAATAATCATTAATAATAATTAAACCTTAAAACAATATAATAATATGTCAATACAGTGGCAGTCTTAATACCTAAGGCACTCTCAACCTGTTAAAAAAGTGTTGCAGAGAAAGTAATGGAAGGTCAAACATCAGTGAATCAAACAGACATACACATAGCAGTAGGCAGCGGCTTGGCTTGGCTTGGAATGAACTCCCCTCCACGATGTTTCCCGAGCGCTATGACATATCCTTCTTCCATCGAGGCTTATGGAGATTAATTAACGGTAGGCAACGGCTTGGCTCTGCCCTGGCATTGCTGAAGTCCATGGGCGACGGTAACTACTTACAATCAGGTGGGCCATAAGAGCTGCTAGGACAATAAAAAAAAAACATGCAAATATACTCTATTAGTAAATGAGTTCTTCTTCTTCTTTCTTTCCTATTACCCTCTGCTGGGGTGGAGGGCTCGAACCAAAGCCTTCCATTTACATCGGTATTGGGCAGTCTGTTCTAGCTCCTCCCACGTCATGCCAAGACGCCCAATTCCTGTTCTACTGAGCGACACCAAGTGTTCTGGGACAGCGTCTCTTCCTTTTGCCAGACACTTTCCAGGTCAGTGCCCTCTTAGATAGGTGGAGATCGGGTTTTCTTAATGTGTGACCAATCCAATGCCACTTCCGCGTAAGGATCTCTCTCTCCATTGGTGCCAGCTTGGTGATCCTCCACAACTCGCTAGGCGAAAAGATTTTCAAATGAGTTAATTATTTTTAAATTAGCAAGGACAGGCTTACTGGTGGTAGGACCATTTGTGAGTCCGCGCGGGTAGGTACCACCACCCTGCCTATTTCTGCCATGAAGCAGTAATGCGTTTCGGTTTGAAGGGTGGGGCAGCCGTTGTAACTACTTATATACTGAGATCTTAGAACTTATATCTCAAGGTGGGTGGCGCATTTACGTCGTAGATGTCTATGGGCTCCAGTAACCATTTAACACCAGGAGGGCTGTGAGCTCGTCCACCCTTCTAAGCAATAAAAAAAAAGCCTCATGTCGTTATTATCGAGCGCTAAAGTTCCAATATGCCAGAAGTCACCCATCCATATTCGTTACTTTGAAAATTCCTCAACTTCGCCTCAATCGTAGCTTCTATGTCTTGTTGTTGTTCTTGTTGGGTGCACGAACTCCATATCCACTGTGGTCCCTAAAAATAGGTTTGGTGACACCTCAAAATACAAATTCCCAATACCTTACTACCAGTAAAACTTGTAGATTTCCAATGGCAACTTTAATTTGAAACAGTCATAATACATTTCCGATGGTTCTTATCGAAGAGCTTAATTTCACAGAAACAGCTTCGGTAAACCGAAATCCTAGTTCGGTTCGTCGTGTCCGTGTATAAGATCAATTAGAAACTCCTCCGGCGTTCCCGTTACTATTGTTCAGAGGGTGCTTGTTAGTTATTGTGTTGGCTATTTGCTTCCGTCGCATCGGGAGAATAGAACGTGTTCCGTGCAATGTGATTTGAAGTTTCCGAACAATTAGCTCGATTCCAAAATGAAATGGATTCATATTTGGATCTAATTAGATAAACTTTAGAGATACGTATTTTAATAAGAATACCAATAAGACAATTTTGTGTGAATCAATCCATTATATTTTAGTAGCACTCATCTAGATATTAATACGTGAAGCAAAAACTTTGTATCTCTTTTTACGAAAATTGCGCGGACGGAGGAATATGAAATTTTCCACACTTATAGAGAATATGGAGAAGAAGTGTACAATACTAATATTTTTTTAAAATAATGCATAAAGATACATTAAATCAATAAAGAAAACATTACACACACTATTTACTATTTATTATTTACTATTTATTATTTACTGTTTACTATTTACTATTTATTTGACGCACACACGCATGCATACTATTTATTGTCAAACTTTTGTTCTTGACGTCTATTGTCAAATTGAGAATAGATTAAATATTGTTTGTCTTTGTTAATCTTTTTTATAGTGTAGTCTTGGCGAAATTTGTGATTATAGAAGTATAAAATACAATCATAATAGTGTACAAACTTACAATTCCAATTAATTATAGTCGAATTTCGACTACTGCGGGACCCCTAGTTTATATTAATTTACATTAGTGCCTTTTGTTAGTAGGAAAGATTTTTAACTGTCACAACATTGACAATTTCACGGGTGTTGAATTACCTCTACTAATAAATAAAAATATAGCATCTATTCGTAAACATACGACCTTTCAATTCAAAATTACACCAATATCACACACACGACCTCGTCACGATTATAAACAAGGATATTCTGGTGTTTATGTTCTTGGACCGAAATTTTATCGGCTGCGTGATATATCATCGACTTATTTTTAAACATAAAACCAATATTTTATGAAAAAAGGGCTAGTGTCCCTTTTTGTGTTTGGTTTATGACCGTTCAATGTTGTGGAAAAGCGTGGAAAGCCCACGATACGACCATTAGCTAACACGTCATAAATGTTGCACGAGATACGAGGATTTGTATCAAAATAAAATGTTCATTTTTTGAAGCGACGGAATTTTTGGGGTTCCTTAATCGATTTTTGTGTTTGGATAGACAGTAAGCTTACCACGTGTAGACTTGCAGTCAGTAGATCTGTGTGAGGCCTTCAAAACGTCACGACTTCAACTAACTGGTGGTAGGACCTCTAGTGAGTCCGCGCGGGTGGGTACCATCACCCTACCTATTTTCTGCCGTGAAGCAGTAATGCGTTTCGGTTTGAAGGGTGGGGCAGCCTTTGTAACTATACTTGAGACCTTTTTTTTTTTTTTTTTTTTGTCCGGGCGCTTTAGGCCCGGCCCGCGAATACTCCTCTGACATAATCAGAGCCCTTGTTTATTTATTGTAGGATTAATAACGGAACCAGGAATTTTTTATTTATTTTGTATAAAGTTCTACAATACCATATAACCTAGTATAACAGTTATACCAGTAATTATATACCTATTTTAACTTTTTCTAACTTTTATATACTTATCTAATTCTAGCTAATATTTTTAACCAATTTTCATCATCATTTTTATATTCTACTTATTGTGTATCTTTTAGATCGTATTAATGTCTTGCTATTTCCTTTCCATTACTTCTAAATTACGGTTTTATTCTTCTTCTATTTACTATTTACAGTTTTCATAATTATTGTATAGTTATTTTACATAGATGTTCTTAAAAGAAAATACATTTTGTAAACTCCAGAGGGTTTTACTTAATAACTAAATAGATTTTACATCAAAATTCTATGGTCATCAGCCATCCTATGGAGTTTACAAAACTCATCTTATTTTATTTTTATTTATATTTTTCAGCCGTGAGTAACCCCGAGGTTCAAAAGTTCGAGCCGAGTAGGGTTAACGACGTTTCAGACCGCCACACTATCGGGTCCGGCGGGCCACCAGCCAGAGCAGCCCTAGCCATAGGCTATTGCCGCCCTGGCCAGCGCATCCCACTTTCTCCTAACAGGGCAGCAGTCACCAAATGCCGTATGGGCAGTTTCAGTCAGCTTGGCCCTGGTGCAGTTAATACACTTCGGTGCCTGGGCGGCCGCCAGTTGCGTGCACGAACTTTTGAGATGCGGACCGCCACAGTAATTGCAGAGATCCACATCGTCCGCGCACTGCTTCCGGCCGTGGCCGTACGCCAGGCATCTGGTGCACTGCACCAGTGGTGACTGGTCCTGCACCCTCACATGCTGGAGGTCAATGTATACTCTTCCAGCCGACGTTAGCCTTTGCCATAATTCGGGCGATACCTGGAGGACGGCGTGGCACTCCTGTTGATTCCTCGCCCTCCTCCGGTACCTTACCTCCACGGCGGTTTCGTCGGCTGAAAGATCCTCCAGCAGGTGCCGGTTTTGCTCAGCGAGTGCCGTTCGGATGTCGTCATCCGTATTGTACGCCATGAGATTTTTAAGCACGACGAGTGGCTTTTTGTTCTTAGCCACCTCGGCAGTAAGGTTCTTATCGTTCTTTAGCTGCTCGGACAACTTTTCCATCTCCTCTTTACTCGCGCAGCTCAAAACCACCTTCGCATCGCGTACCCTACGGAGACGCTCTATCTTTAGACCGCTGCGCCGTGCATCTAACGCCCCTCTCAGCTTTTCTATGACATCAGCACTAGTATCGATGACGTTTTTTGAACCCACGATGACGGAGAACTTCGGCTTGTCCACTCTAGCGGCTGGTGGCCGAGACAGGACCTCCGCGTACGAGGGAATTACCCCCTGCGCCTCGTCGGTCCGTACCCGGGTCTCTTGTGTGAGTCGCTTGAGCTCACGGATTTCCGCCAGAAACTCTCCACCGCTATGTCCCCCATCTCGTTTTTCGGCGTTTTGTGCCGTGTCATCCATTTTCTCCTCGTGTCTCCTAATAACCGTGCGTAGTCGGTCCATTTCTTTCAAAGTCTCTCCCAAAACCTTACTATGCTCCTCAATAATATTTTTCAGGTTGCTCGTGCCCATTTCTGTCTTGCTATTTTCGCGGTACATCTGCTTCATGACCTCCTTCTCTACCTTTGTTTTCGAGGGCATTTCCAACTTTTTCACAATTTCGAGTAACCTATCCAGCATTTTAAAGGCTTCAATTTTTAACTCCCCTTTCAAGTTGCGTGCGGCGTTGAGCTGTTGTTTTGCTCTGCCCGCGCATGCTGTTGCTTCGTCCAATTTGCATGTATATGAAGCCTTCTCCCATTCCCCGATGCTCCTCCTAACCGAAATCGTTTGGGGGGGCACCGAAAACTTTTTCGCGTCGCCTTGTTTCGGTTTGGGTTTAGGAGAGACTGTGGAAGCTCTGGCTGTGGTTTTTGGTCCATGACCCTCGGGATGACTCATCGCTGAAGTAAGAGGAGCCGCGGGTTGTCTTAAAACTAACTCAGTGCTGTATAGAGGCACTTTAAAATATACAACTTAGGTCAAATCAACTTTCCAGTAAGCTATTTCAGATTCAGCAAGAGGAATTTTTGAGTGATATTGGAATACAATATCACGGCAAGAATCCCTAGAACCAAAATTCTATGTTGAAAGACAATTTTGCACAGATCAAATAATTTTTCATTAAAAAAGTTTTTCATCAAATAATAGTTAGTATAGTTTCTCTAGGACTACAAAATTAACTACCTATTGTGGGTGTACAGAGTCCAACAATATTATGTCAAAATAATTGCGCAGCAAAGTCAATTTTGTGTCAGTAAAAAATTTGACAAGATTGTCAATGTCAAAATATGCAAAAAATTTACTATAGAATTATACTCAGCACCACATGCCTCGCGGACTACACACAAAATGAATGGTTGTCAGTACAACCTACAATTGTCGTGCAGTATCACGCGGGGGATGCGGTCAGAATTTGTTTCAGAATAACAGATCAGATGGGAAACAGCTAAATAAATAAAATATTGCTACTGCAGAGCCCAATATGTTTTGTCAGACCCTGTAAAGGGGGGTCTGTGTCAAGAATATTTAAAAATTTAGCTTATAATATATGCAGTCCAATCATAACATTTGACTAAGTCTAAATACTAACTATCTAATCTTACTACTACTAAAATGTTTTTCATAATATCAATAAAAACGCATTTTCTACCAGGATTCTGGATATTTTCTCCTATTTTTTCTGGCACTGTATGCAGACTTCAATCCTTTATTTGGTCCCAGTCCCAAAAAGTGCCTCCCCCGGCTGGAACTGCAACCACGTGGTAGTGCCGATTCAGATTTTCCTGGTTTACTCCGTGAATATTGGTAGCAAAAATCTAAATAGTATATAAAAATGAGCCCCTTGTGAAGGTCGATCCAGGGGCACCAAGAAATAATGTGGTCGTCGTTCGTTTTCCGAATTTACATGTAAAAATATTTTTCGATTTTTACATAATCAACATTATCTTCCAAAGTTCTTAATATTTTTAACTACTTTTTTCGGCGATGTCGGTAACGTTTGGTCCTTTATCCGTACAAAGTCCTGGAAAGTGCCTCCCACAGCTGGAACCTTGACCACGTGGTAGTGCCGATTTAGATTTTCCTGATTTACTCAGTGAACATTGGTAGCAGAAATCTAAATAGTATATTAAAATGAGCCCCTCGTGAAGGTCGATCCAGAGGCACCAAGAAATAATGGGGTCGTCGTTCGTTTTCTGAATTTACATGTAAAAATATTTTTCGATTTTTACATAATCAGCTATATCTTCTAAAGTTCTTAATTACTTGAGACCTTAGAACTTATATCTCAAGGTGGGTGGCGCATTTACGTTGTGGATGTCTATGGGCTCCAGTAACCACTTAACACCAGGTGGGCTGTGAGCTCGTCCACCCATCTAAGCAATAAAAAAAATAAAAAAATAAAAAACGAACGATTCGGAATTCTGCTTCGCTACTGAGAAGATTCGCAAGAAACTAAGGTCTTTTTCAATACACTTCACTAAACACAAGATTTAATACTTTTAAGAATACGTACGTATTTATATATACGTAAAATATAATTGCCTCGAACAATAACAGGTCTACATTACTGAACATTGAACCCCTGCTTTGTGGAGCACAATTTCAAATCCACGAGGCATTATCATTCACATCACCGCTGATTGTACATATCTATGCTATTTTAAGGTTTCTAAGATCCAAAATAGGAGACCACACCGCCAGAGACAAGAATAGATGAAAAAAGATCGTGCGTGTGAGGTGATGCAAAAGAGTGGTCACAACCCTCAGCAGTGAGGAATATGACGCAAGGAGGAAGATCCAAAATAGCCCTATATTTTTTTTTTAAATAAATATGTAGACGATATAGACTTAACTGGTTTACTTTGATTTCCTATATTCGTCGAACGATTGTCCCTTTTCTCGCAGGAATTTAAAATTTCATTAACATAAAATTATTTTTATTAAATGCCACGTATAATATAGCAATATTTTTATAAAGCAACTTTTGAGCTTAGACAAAAAAATATTTACAATCTACTTTAAGGCATAAGCATGCAAAATCCATTAACAATTTCCGAATGGGTATACAAGATTACAGCGCCTTAAGGCAGGAGAGCTCACAATACTTGAAAGCATACTCTTTCCGTGTAAAAAAATGATCGTTGTTTCACTGTAAAACACAATTGCGCTTACGAAAAGAAGCTTCTCAGGCCTTTGTCGACTTCACATGTTAAAAAAAGTAATTGATAAATGAATGGTGGTCAGATTGAAGCCGAGACACAAAAGAGCTTGATCGAGTTCCCTTGTAAAATACTACAAAAGTGACCTTTCAAAAAGGCACCTGGTCGCCATGCTTACAAGCAGAAATTGCTCATCTTAATACTCACATTCTTGATTATCTTTCATAACAGCTACTTCTTTAGCATTCTAATGCTGACCAAATTTTCAAACATGTACATTCCTAAAAGACCACTAATATTTATTTATTCAACTTTATGCACAAAGGTACAACGGCGGACTTAATGCCTGAGGCATTCTCTACCAGTCAACCTTAAGGGTGGTGTAGAGTCCTGTAATAGGTCAATTACTTTTAGCGAAAATAATAAAATTAATAATAATATTTTAAACGTTATTTAATTACATTTATTTTAAACAAACACATACATGGTAGACATATATAATATATATAATGGTATATTATATCATCATATACAACAACGTATGCAATATTATATCATGATATAATAATATAAAATGATAATAATATTATGCCTCTCTTTCTAACCTGTCTTTATCCTAGATCATTCTATGCCATTTGCCTCTATCTGCCGCCGAGTGTAGAGCTTCTTGAACTGTGGTGTCGAGAGTAGTGCGCCATCATTCACGTTCTAATGTATATGGGCTCCTGTGACCACTCAATACCGGTTAGGCCAAGAACTCTTTCACCAATATAAAATCAATAACCCTTACAAATCAGACCACAGGGTGGACGGACGAATATGATAAATAACTAGCTAACACATTAAATACCACCCTCCAGTTTAAGTCTCGGTGTCGACAATTTCAAAACATTCTGAATTAATTGTGCATATAAACAGCAGTCGGCTATGTTCGGTTCGTTGTGGAAGCTTACTTGATGTTAGTGTTGGACGAGGTGTCTTGTGCTAAGACTGTTTACATTAGGCGGGGCGTAGGGGAACGACGGGGTCGCGTCGCCACTTGGCAAGGGCCGACTAATAAGGAAAACCATAGAGTATTCACGTTACTGAATCATTATTATTTTTAATAAACAATATTATATTAGTGTTTTGGATATACATTCATTTTTTTGTGAACAGTTCGTTTAAATAATGTTCTGTGTTATTGTTCAGATGAAAACAAATTGTTCCCGCAATTGTTTATATTTCAATGTAAGATTTCAATTGCAAAAGTGATATACATAGTTATTTAGTGAATAGTTTATCTTGTGCTAACAAAAGTAGCTTGTGTACTGGCAAGAAATCGGTATCAATAATCCAATAATGAGTTTTCAAGAACATACTTGACGTTAAGTTCATAAGAGATGAAAAAATAAGATGTAATGGTGCTTGCTGAATGTCTTGATTAAGAGTCAGATACACAATACGGACACTGTAAACTATGTGAACTATACTTATATAATAATTTCTTCTGATATTTTTGATTATAATGACAAACAGAATAAGGCACTGACTGCGAAATAGTTTTTACTATTGCAGTAATTACTGAAAACTATACGTATTAAATAGAAAGTATTATGTATCAAAAAAAAAAATTCGATTGATTTTATGGTATTTTACAAAAATCTGCTTTTGGTCTCGTTCGCAATTTTTACGGAAAGAAACGAAAATAAACTTTTCGTAGGATTCGACTCAATTCTTTTCGTTGTTCGATATAAAAATTACATACGTCAAAGATTATCGTGGTGGAAATCCCGCTCGTACCGGAAACTGCAAAACGCGAGGGCGGCGATCCCGTTCCGAAGTTATTATCTACCTGCAACGTCACATCCGCTAGGACCGACCCGTCTATTGGCCACTCATCGTGATGAAAATGTTTCGCACGTAGTTGATTAGATAGAAAAAACTTTTTTATTTCTTTTTAATTCGTGATTGCTTTGCGGTTATTTTTATAAAAATTCTATAATTTGATTTGTAATAATCTTACCGGTTTGACGAATTAAGTTGATTGAGGTATTCGAGGTAAATGAAGAGGCTCGTGCTTGTAACAAAAATACTCGTTACATCAATAGACATGTAATGCGATTATACCGAGTTGGAAATCCTTTTTGGCGATGTAGAAAATGATAATTTCATTGGCAATAACTGGAGCTAGATAGAGAAAGAAACTGTGAACGCGCCGGAAAGAACCCACTGTACTGAACAGATATTAAGGTACTATGGTGAATATAAAAACCACTCAACATCGTGAATTAACGTACTAATACCGAACCATGTCCACAGTTTTAAAATAATAAAAAGAACAAAAATTACACAGTAACAACAGAACACTACCTTCATTAAATTGTGACCTCAAACAAGAGTTGAATTTCATTTAAAGTATGATATTAAAAACAGATATTCTACTAATAAATGTTAACGTACAACAGTGAATTATAATTTAAATTATTTTTTATTTTAAAGCCGTAACTTAGTAAATTAGAGGAAAATAACAGCATATAGCCTATGATTAATACTATTTACCTAACTAGTGTGATTAATACGTTTTTAGTCATGTTGTCATGCAATTTTTTTAAGGATAATTTATTTAAATTAATTACGAAGTTGATCGTTTCAAATTTATTTTTATTATACAATTTGCTCATCGTGTATTTTCAGGGCGTCGAAAAACGAATGGACCGGAATATCTTGGATGTTTTGACAGGTTATACAATTATAAAAGAGCAACAAATTGGAACATTTCCTTTTCATTGTGAAAACACAATGAAATTGGTTTCCTCGGGTGAATCTCGTTATAAAGCACAATAACTGGTCTCGTTAAAAAGACGTAATTTTGTGAATCCGTTATAATCCATTCTGGTTTGTATAATGAAAACAGTCAGGTCGAAATTGCATTTTAAAATTGTATATAACAATAATGAATTCAGAAAACCAAATCTACTGTAGAGCATTTAGAAGTCTTACGAAACATATTTACAATGAAAATTTTGAAAATATGAAGTTGCTCACATATTTTGATGAAATAAGTGATGTTTCTTTTCACAATCTTTCAGTTTACGGTTTTTTTTTCAGATACGGTTTTTTTTTGTGATTGTAACCATTCGAATACTTACGTTTTTCATAGTCATGGCCGACTAATGTGTTATTCGTCGTCATTAAAATATTGAATTTTCAATAAGAAGTATTGTTTTACAATTTGCGTTTCTATTCACATAGAAAGAACTAAGACATCTCTTGAAATCGAGCAGTTTGATTGAGTTTGGTTTTCATCTTCACGTTTAGAGGATTCCAGATGTAGAAAATCGGACGAGTCGTTTGCTATCTTATGGATCCATCATACTATTCTGCACTGTACTTTTCAGAATTAAGCTATTTTTTATTAAGGAGACTGGCAAGAGACCTCAATTCCAATGTCAAATCGTCACTGAAGCCCGTAGACATCATTACATTAATGCCGTTACACACCTTGAGGTCATACGCAAATAATACTTTTTGCGAGTTTGATTTTTATTACAGATTGTTATTCCTTTATCGTGAAAGTGGTCCGAGAATATGTGTTAAGTACATATTTTGTTAGAAAAATGGTACCTACCTTTTATTACCTCAATTTAATAGAAATTAATTTAATTTGTAAATCATGATATCAATCACAGAATCAATTCATTGTGTTCTTATATTTCGGGTTCACAGTCTCTTAACAAAAGACAAAAGTTATGCCACTTAATTTCAAGTGTCATTATGAAAGAATAACATTCGGAATCTGTAATAGCAAATACACGTACAGTTACAGTTACAGTACAAAGTACACACTCGTTCAATTAAAATTTGTACAATTTTCAAAGACACGACGGCTTAGAGCCGTTAATTTTGTTCAGACTACGCTTCTACCACTTAAACGTTAGAACGCAAGAAAATTGTCGAGTAACTTAAATAACTTTGTCAAGTCCTTCATCTTACCATTGTCTTCGGCGCGGCGTTCTTCGAGTGCATAAATCTTCTCGGCTCTGTGAAACGTCTTCAGTCTTGTTGAGGGCATTTATGGCGGGTTGCAATTGTTTCGTGACTGACACGACATTGTTTCGGTAAATGGTAAAATGAAGCTATTTCAGTGTTCCAAATTAAGGCTCCGTTTGATTAGTGTAGCCCCAATTAAAAGTACACATTTAGTGTCTTCAACTTCAGCTTCTTAGTTATTCAACTTAATGTCTTGGAGTGGAAGATGACGTTTAAGTGGGGTCTCGATCGGCCTGAGAATCACTAATCGCTAAGTGAAAATGTACTCAACTATAATAAAACAAAAAAGTAACACTCACATTTAATAGTAAACCAATCGCTATGACGTGCGGTAAAGGTAAGCGAATATTTCAGATTTACATTTTTCTAAATTATGATTAGCCTAAGATTTTAATTCGAACTAAGAGTTTTTTTTAATCGTACAAACTTTACGACCTTACGTTTGTTACGCTTCTAATATCGAAATTTAAAGGCACAAAATAGCTGATCATATTAATAATGAAGTAACAAAAGCTAGTTACACATTACACGTGCAGAAATATGAAACATCAAAGGCCGTGTATGATACCTGTGCGGAAACTCAAACAGTTCGTAGACTTAATTGAAAAGCGAACGGGGCGTTTGGGTGTATTTACTTAGTACTCGCAGTGACCAGACTGTGTG
The DNA here is from genome assembly GCF_030267445.1 of Bombyx mandarina. Lineage (NCBI taxonomy): Eukaryota > Metazoa > Arthropoda > Insecta > Lepidoptera > Bombycidae > Bombyx > Bombyx mandarina. The sequence continues at coordinate 13,006,861 of NC_143220.1, read as the reverse complement.
CATAGCTCTTGTCCGAGTTGTGTCAAAGACCGGAATTATTTCGACGATGCTACCCATTAAAATATACTTTCATCTAATATAAATTTCCCACGTATCCATTTTCCAACTTTAATGAATGCCACAAAATTAGGTTTGTTCGTATTCTTTCTAAAATAATGAATTTATTATTATTCTATTGACGAGCTTAATACAGCTTAACAAAAAGCTAAAGTTTCACTTTTACACGGATACAAAGTTGAAACCCTAACCATAAAATTACTTTAGCGTAATTAAATTAACTAAATCAGATAACCGATTCGCAATTAGCCAATCTTAAAAGGACTGTCAAAACTTACCTTGCCTTCCGATCAGAATACAAAGTACAAGCTTGACGTTTACTGATACTCAATTAAGTTGATAGGAAAGTCGAGAGCCGTCGTAAACTTGGCTCAAGGCAAAACTCAAACACAAATTGGTTAATGGAGCTTATTGAAATCTGCCATCTAGCTAATCAATATGCATAAACGTCGAAATCAAGGATTTAGACACGCAACGTGGTATGATGTCTTAATCTCGAGAGGGGAAAGTTCAAAGACTTTCCAATTTGTGTACTGGGCCGCACTTAGTGAAATTGAATTCGAACTTTTAAACATTAGGATCTTTTAATTTAGTTTTTCGAGTATATTCGTATTCTATGACTTATTTATCGAATAAGTTTTCATTGTATACGTTTTATCTTATTCAACTGCACCAAACTATGATTTTACTTCGGTATTGTGGGTACAGAGAACGCACGACCAATATGTACATACAATCCGGAAACTAAATGTTTTTCATAAAAATGTTGACAAAGACCGGTAGGTGCTCATTTGAAACGTGACGTTTGTTCACGGATTCGCACAACGACACTCTGAATTTGTAAATATCTCATAAGACGGTTGCGCTTAAGATACCCGCTCCTCTGGTCTGCAACTAATAAATTAAATTCTTCTTAATGCAGGCCTGTACACGTGTGATTGCAGCGAAACAGCACAGAAACTAAGCAACCCCGTCAGACGACGGAAACCCTCGACGGGACATGAAGCGATTAGTGCTGAGGGCGCAATGAAGGTTCTCTAGAATAGGGTATAGCGTCTTTAAGAAAGATTAACGATCCTCAGGTAGCGGAAAGCGGCTGGGGTCGGGCTGTAATTAAACGCAATGGATGGAGCATCCCCGAAGATTTACAGAGAGGGGTCGGCGTCCTGCTGAGTTATGATTTCACACGAGACGTGATTGGCACTCTGTAATGAAGACAGTGAATTGGCTTTTTGATGTTACCTTAACAATACTCGATCAACAATTATTAAGTATTTTCTATGCTCTGATTACCGACGAGCCGGAGCGCGCCTGGCGCGAAGTGGCAACCGAAGCCCCTAGACTCATGAATGCCGCTACAAACTTGGGTCGTAAGATCATGACATGAAAAAAGAGTAATAGGTGGAACACTACACACTAATCCACAGATTACTAATTACGATACCCTATATTTTCCTAGACACGCTTGAAACAAGTAAATATAAAATACCTATTTAACGTCACATCATTAATGGAAAACATAATCGAATTCGAGAGAAAAACAATGTTAACTTCCTTCTATTTTAACAAATATGATATTGGGGGTTTCAAGTTTTCAAATTGTAATCGATTCTAATATCTGAAACATATGACTTATTTTAAGACATCTCAAGGCTAATTAATGAAACTAACTAATCTTAGAAAAATACGGATATAATAGAACAAAACTCTGAAGAATCACAAGAAACACACAAACCTATTTTTTTAAAAGCTTTTTCTTTCTTTCAAAAAGTACCTTGTGCATATTAGATGATCTTGACAATACCAAAACGAGGTTATAATCACCAAAACTATTCGAATACGTGCAGTCGCGTTGAAAACACTCTTAAGGGATAATACGAGCGGCGAAAGGTAACATATCTTCCGCGCACCGTGGAGCGTGACCACACTGTCACATATTTTACAAGCACCCACACGCCGTCTGAGCGGCAGGAAGCATCACATTAAGCTCTGCACACATACCCACTTCGTACTCATCTATTTAGGTACTCCTATTTACATTTAATTACGGCTTCTATTATTTTTTTCACTGTAAATGGGTGATTGTGTGATATTGAATTGATATTGTGTGAAATTGTGAATAAGTGCCTGCGTCAAATTTTGAAAATATTTTGGCCTGAGAAGATCACTAACAAAGAGCTGTGGAGGATCACCAAGCAGACACCAATGGAGAAGGAGATCCTTACGCGGAAGTGGCATTGGATTGGTCACATTTTGAGAAAGCCCGATACTCACCTATCAAAGAGAACACTGACCTGGAAAGTGTCTGGCAAAAGGAAGAGAGGCCGCACCAGAACAACTTGGCGTCGCTCGGTGGAGCAGGAGCTAGGGGTCTTGGGTATGACGTAGGGGGAGGTAGAACAGACTGCCCAAGACTGATGTAAATGGAAAAAATGATGATGATGACTGTAAATGGGTGTAGGAGCTTATAGCCCTACCTGGTATTGGATAATGATCCAAAGTCATCACAGGAATCGACCTGTATATTATTAATGATTATACCTCCATTGCAACTGCCTAGTCTATTAATATTTCGCAGTGAAAACAGACAGAATGGTAGACCTCCCTCTATAACCACACGTGGTATAGCGATTGCTGTCATAAATTCCAAGATGGATGACAAATCTGAATCGCATTGACGTCAAACCTAAAGTTTCCAATTATTCTTTCGTCTTCTAATTAAACTAGAAAATTGGGGTCGTGAGTCTACCAAGCAAAGTCCCTCCTTTTGTGGTAGATCTTCCCTTTGTGGTTCCCTTCAAACTAGTGTTCCTGTCGTGATCTGAACTTTTTCATTCTGATCCTATCATTAATTTGACGCTACAAAAAAGAAGTCCTTTCTCGTGCTTTTATATTTGAAGTTGTTGAGAAGTTATTCGTTTGCAAGTGTTAAAGTTTTTAAATAAAATAGTTTGTGACCCAAAATAACTGCATCGTGTTAATACTTTGTTGGAAAATGTAAATCAATAAAAGGAGGTAAAAAAATACGTATTAAATTTGGAAACCAGTTTTAAACTCAACGTATCATTTATTAGTTAATAACTTTTAGTACTGCCTATCTATCTAGCTTGTCCTTCCATAACACTATTTGTAAATCAAGGTACTCTGCCAGAAGGCACTTAATCAAATTAGAAAATCAAGTGTCACCCAATCGAGCTTTCAGCTGTGCAGCTTTCAGCAATATCCGACTAAGCCGGTACACAGTTAAACACATACGGCGCATAGGCGGTCCGATGTTGTATCGGTCAACCGATATGTCAATTAGGATATTGAATGGAGAATACTGTGCCTATTATAAGCCTAGGCTACACTATGACAGCTGCTCTTTTAGCACGACTAGAGTTGAGAGAGTATTTTCTTCGATTTTCGGCGTGGTATGCGAATAGAAGGGAAGATGATCATGTAGCCAAAAAGTATTTGAGTATGAACGTACACGGTTATATTAGGGGTAAGCGTCGAAAAAAGTTGTTTTAGATGGACTGAATGAAAGTGGTATGATATGAATACGTATGATATGGCCTTAATGGAAAAAGAAGATATTTTGCGCCTATCCCAGATAATGTGGGATAAACAAAAGAAGAAAAAGAAGAAACTACTTTTACGGTTTAATCTCACATTTACTTATTGTCATTATATTTTTATTAATTTTTATTTTATTGCTTAGATGGATGGACGAGCTCACAGCCCACCTGGTGTTAAGTGGTTACTGGAGCCCATAGACATCTACGACGTAAATGCGCCACCCACCTTGAGATAAGTTCTAAGGTCTCAAGTATAGTTACAACGGCTGCCCCACCCTTCAAACCGAAACGCATTACTGCTTCACGGCAGAAATAGGCAGGGCGGTGGTACCCACCCGCGTGGACTCACAAGAGGTCCTACCACCAGTAAAGATAAAAGATAAGATAAAAGTATTAAATCTATATGACTACAAAAACTATAAGTAAAAGTAGTTTTAATTGATGTAGCATATTTATTGCTCAAACTGAGCATACGGAGTACTCGTGTTATAAAAATCAAATCCGCAAAATTATGATTTGCGTAATTACTGATGGTAGGACCTCTTGTGAGTCCGCACGGGTAGGTACCACCACCCCGCATATTTCTGCCGTGAAACAGTAATGCGTTTCGGTTTGAAGGGCGGGGCAGTCTTAACTATACTGAGACCTTAGAACTTATATCTCAAGGTGGGTGACGCATTTGCATTGTAGATGTCTATGGGCTCCAGTAACCACTTACCACCAGGCGTGCTGTGAGCTCATCCACTCATCTAAGCAATAAAAATAAAATAAAGTCTCGACCAATCTAACCTTATGTGGTCACCAGAGGTTGCAGCGATTTCGTTCGGTAGAAGATTCCGCAAAACACGGCTCTTGCTAGGACTAGTGTTAGAAATTACTTTCAGATTGAGCCCCGTGTGCTACTAAGCCGTTCCTAGCTCGAAAACCTTTAAGGCTACCAACTGTTAGGTAGGATAAAGTTAAGATAAAAGTAGAAAACATAACATAACGTGAATGCAAGGACCTTGATATATAAAAACGAATTCTCAATTTTAAACAATAGTAAAACAGTTATCCCGACCCCGTTCTCAACATCGCAATTCATGATTGCTTCACAGCAATAATATACGGATGTGGTCCGTACTCCAATCTCCAGTATATACAAAAGCAAATTACATAAATTTTGCGGCGATGTTAGTCTGAAGAGTGCCATTTATTTGTTGGATTTTTAAATATTGGTTCTAGATTAGAGATGTTCGGTCCAATAGTGATGGAATGCTACTAAAACAGCTGACCCATTTCAAAGCTGCCAACCGATTTCCGCAAAACCGAAGCGTATGCTCAGTGTAAAAGCCCGGTATTCGACCAGTCAACTGATCTGTCAATTAGGATATTGGACGCATCGCAAAGCTGAATATAAGCCTATATCTGGTTTGCGGTTGGAATTAGTAATAAGACTATTTCAAGATACTTTGTTCTCTCCAAATTGGAATCCTAGTAACTGCATTGTACGCATAAACTTAAAATATTCAATATATATACAGTCAAACCTGGATAAGCGAGAGTTCAAGGGAGCATAATCTCATTTTCGCTTATAGAGGTTTCTCACTAACCCGAGTTTCTCGCTAATGCTCCCTCTGAATTTCATTTCGCGATTTTCCGGATTCAAACGCATTCACTGTTTTAAGTTTATCACTTAATGACAGTACTTTAATTTTCCGTTTTGACATGATGCAGAACAGAACTTTCCTACGAAATTGATTAACGATAAACTGAGTAAGTCCAACAAACAGGACGGTACATAGGCACACGTGTCTATTTGAAAAGAATGCGATAAAATAACGTTATTTAGTTCCACGAAATAGAATAGATTCAATATTGATGAGAAAACAATGCAAAAATAATGGTAGGAAGTTCCACGAAAGTTAAGAATGGGTCATAGAATAGCAGATGTTAAATTTGTAATTTGTTTTGTCATTTCTTCCTTCTAAATAATATAAATAAATATAGCTCGACTGTCGCTTATAGAGGTATAGATAAGTAGCAGTCTCACTTACGGAGGTCCATGAGGGAAAAACGACTCTCTCTTACAGAGGTTTCTGTTTCTCGCTAATAGAGGTTTTGGGAGCTTAAAATGACGGGTCCTGGCTATTACTCTCACTTATAGAGTTTTCTCACTTATCCAGTTCTCACTTACCCAGGTTTGACTGTATTCGACAAAACTACCCAACACTCTCTTGTCCGTAGGTGAATTATAGAACATTCATTTGTTACACCTTCACACATAAAAATTGTAAAAACATATTATATGCATAAAAGTAAATTGACACATATAATATTATCGCAAATAGTCCATAGAAACATGTAGGCTTCATAAACCTTCAACCCCCAATAAAACTCCACGAAATGTAACAACTCAGGACTGTGTACGGACGTATTTAAATTCAGTCAGATAATTTTCGCTTGAAACAAATCGTTACGTACCGCGTAAAGTTTATTTTGTACTACTCCGTGTCACGTACGCAAACAGTCTGCGAGACGTAGTTTACTATTCTAGTCTAATTTAATTCACCCGTACGCTGGGACGGCCTAAAAAAATACAGTCATTTGAAATTCCAATGCAATTGCAGACGTGTCCTTTTTATAATCCCATTTGGATGCACTCCGGGAAAGGCTACGATTAGGGAAAGCCTCTGTTTACAAAAATTAAGGCCGCCCGAGAACTCGGCGCGTTTGAAAGCGAATTGAATTTTGAATAAAAAATTCCCGGTACACTGCGGTCCATGCGAGTTCAAACCGCTTTTTTGTCTCTAAATAAAAAGTAAGTACTTAAATATAAAACTGCTAGACGACTTTGCATAAACGGTTTTTTTTATTTAAAACCGGTCGCAATCCAATCCATTCATTTATTTGAATGTAAATAAAATGTTAAAATATAAATAAAATGTTAATACCGTAATTAGTGTCTAGATTTCAGACTCTCTGCTTCGCTCAACAATTATAGAGTTTCCACTTATTTTATTTTAATATGTGGTGATAATAATTTACAATAACTAAGCAATGGAGACTTCCTAAAATGTAGCTCGTAATTTTCTGAAATAGTATTTCGATGCTGAGAAATTTCGATTCTAAAAAATATACCTCACGAATCATTTAGAGCAATAAATTTGACGAATTCTGAACATATGTATATAAAAAATATACGCATGCAATTTACACAAATAATAAAATCGATCAAAGGATTATATACATACATATGCATGATCATATTTTACGTATAGGTATGTATATTTATGATTATATGCAGTTAATAGAAGCAATACAGAAACATAATATGAACGCCCATACATGTACACATCACACTCTCCCCCGACTTATCATGGCAATCAAGTCAAGAAATCCTACACTAATACTATTTTGTCTAGGGGTCATCAAAATCATTTACATTGTTATCGTAATCATCTACATAATATATACTAATGCTTAAAACCTCTAGATAGAGATCAACAAATTTTTTGTATAATAGAACTGAAGATATTTGACAGATACCTGAATCGCGCTAACGACATGTTCAAGATTAGTTTAGATATATTTTTGCTAGAAGCTTACTTAAGTATCACGTCATCTCGGATCCTCCCGATCCACTAACGGTGCTTCTAGGTACTTCAAGCACCGGTCACCGTTCTCGTCGACGTCGCTTGCGACGAAGGGCTCGACGAGTAAATTAACTCTCAGACACAGCCCACTGAGTTTCTCGCCGGATCTTCTCAGTGGGTCGCGTTTCCGAACCGGTGGTAGATTCTGCGAAGCACGGCTCTTGCTAGGGTTCGTGTTAGCAACGTCATCAGGTTTGAGCCCCGTGAGCTCACCTACAAACGTTAGGGTTACGCTGAAATAGCCTCTCAAGGCTCTCGGCTTAGGTAGGAAAAAAAAAAAAAAAAAACTTAAGTACCTATACAAGTTCTGAACAATTACATTTGGACCGTCGGTCAGAAGATCTTCCTCCCCAACGGTATAAAATAATAAAGTAACATGATTAAGGTAGTTATCACAGTACATATTTAATTTTAGAGTTTTTTTTAGCGTGGCTGTCAATGTGTGTGTGTGCTTCAACAACTCTTCTCCAAAAGTTCTGTAGTGGACTGTATGATTACGATGGGCAAGGAACTTGATAAATAAACTCGCGAGGATTGTACGTATAAAATTTGTATATTTTAGAAATTTTATAATTCGCGTACAATAAGCACGGATAAAAGAGAATGACAAAACTAAGACATTCCAAAATTCAAAATTCAAATGTAATGTCAGAAACCACAACCACAACAATAAAAAAAGGTTTTATACCAATTTGTTGGGTTTCCAACATGTTCTTCTGTTGTGCAATAGATGAAATTAAAATTTTCACTGGTGAACTATATTTTCAGGCGTCTTACTGTTCGCACCTAAGATTTATGGCTCGATAATGTTTTATTACGGCTATAAAATACCTTGAGCCGGTCCCGTAAGAAAACCCTTCCTTTGTGAGGAAAACCGTTATTCCACCGTGAATACGGCCTGGCCCGTCCAAAAAAGGATATTTTAGAATTTCACGGATACCATTAAGAACTTCGAAATACGTGATATAAGAAACGAAAAGTGTGTCTCTTCAACAACCACAAAGTAGAACAAGAACATCTAATGACTAACAAAGAAATTAACTCTAACCGGGAAACGAACTGTACTGGTATAGAAAACACAGTCACTAGCCAGACTAAGAATTTGAGACGGTCAACAAAATGTTTAGCAAAATATATTAATGTTTATTCCATTTTTACCGTTTGTAATAGGGAAAAAGGCCTAGGGGTAGAGGTCCCAAACGATGGTCGGACCAAACAGCGGAGGAACTGAAAATACCTGTCAGCGACGCACTCCATCAAGCTACAGAACGGGATCGATGGAGACAGCTAGTTGACGGAATCGGACTGAATCACGATCCTCAGCAGTGAGGGCCCGATTGAAGAGAGAGAGAGAGAGAAATAAATTGACGCTCAAAAAAATAATAGTAAAGGCTTCATGAACATAAGTTTATTTTAAAATAATATGCAGTTTATTGTCAGCAGGCTACATCGAAATTAACAAATTTACTGGTGGTAGGACCTCTTCTGAGTCCGCGCGAGTGGGTACCACCGCCCTGCCTATTTCTGCCTAACGCTATAATGCGTTTCGGTTTGAAGGGTGGGGCAGCCGTTGTAACTATACTCAGACCTTAGAACTTGTATCTCAAGATGGGTGGCGCATTTACGTTGTACATGTCCATGGGCTCCAGTAACTACTTAACACCAGGTGGGCTGTGAGCTCGTCCACCCATCAAAGCAATTAAAAAAAAACAATAGAAGCGAATTGTGAAATAGTAAAGTTTCTAGTAGCTCTTAAGCCTTGTTCGGACTAGGCGAGTATTTTAGTGGCTAAACTACTCGCTACTCGCCCGAAAAAATTGAACAAAATGGATTGACTTGACTAAATTATTTATTAACCTACTCGACTAAATTTTTGGTGCTCAGACACATTTAGCTACTAAATTACTCGGTACTCGACTAAAATACTCGCCTAGTCCGAACAAGGCTTTATAGCTATAATGGAATTATGTGTACTCAGTGGTTTCGTTTCAATTTGTAATTCAAAGATATTGAAATACGTAGCCTTTTCTCCGTACAAAGAGCTACGAATCGATTCGTTTATCCGTTGGTACGTAAATTCATGAACGAGTAAAGAACCGTCGCATTTACTAGAGCAGATATACCCGACATTGCCCGGATTTACTAAGATAAAAATTGTCCCATATGTTAATCCCAATCTCACGAATCGTTTCGACACTCTGGGTCGGCGGAGGGACTCCGCTTCTCTCTGTATTTTGTACTGTACGGTTCTGCTGATCCCATCATCCCGTTTTTACCATCGCACCGCCCCCCACCGGAGTAGAGTTCATCGATACCACCTAGAGCCACTCCGTTCATTCACAGCGCGTTCCCAGAAATCTTTTCTACCACGGACCATCCGGCTTTGGAATGGGCTCCCCTCCACGGTGTTTCCCGAGCGCTATGACATGTCCTTCTTCAAACGAGGCTTGTGGAGAGTACTTAATGGTAGGCAGCAGCTTGGCTCTACCCCTGGCATTTCAGAAGTCCAAGTCGACCATAACCACTCACCATCAGGTGGGCCGTATATTCGTCTGTTTACAGAGGAAATAAAATGAAAAAAAAAACAGTTCATAAGCTATCTTTGTGCGAAATTTCATCCAAATCCATTAAACCTAAGCATGTAAACTAGTATACCATATTAGTTATTAGTAATACTATAGTATATTATTATATGAAAACAAAGGTTAATTAGCTCGCATTTGTAGCGGTTTTTTAAAGGTATCAAAAAATTTAACGCGTACTCTATATAACTTGTAGACGAACGAAATAAGGAACCCTTTTACACAAATCTTGAAGAAACACTACTAACCTGAACATAATGCAATGCCAAAACTTTTCTTTTATCTTAAGACTTAATACAAGTCCCCAACGTCGCCGCGTCGTCGCCAACGGAATTTAGTTTCTTCACATAGGAGGCCTAAAATGTACTACAACCCTAACGCATATATTTTAGCTGAACATTAGCTTAAAGGAATGATAACAAAAATATTTAATTATGCTTTAAATTATTTATGAATTAAAAAGAAAATACCTACAAAAGACTGATAATTTTAAACAAGACATTTTATGGCAGGTAATTATTTTAAAACAGTATTTAAATCAGAGGGCCTGAATGGAAAAGCATTCATTGGTTATTTATGAGAAGACATGGTATACCGATCTTCTGGGTAATGCCGCTGCCTAGCCCTTGATTCTTAGTTTAAATACTGGCGACAGGGCATGTTGCAAGTCCACTTCCAGCTTACTTTTACCGAACGACTGATGTGTTCTGGTTTGAAACGTCTTAATACAAACAAAATTTCAACCTTATCTCGAGCGATCTAACAATAATAGAAAATCGCTCTGTAAGCTTGAATCTACAAAAAAAAAGAAAGATGTGTGGTGTCGTGGGACACCGGATAAGAACGAAGTTCCTTATTATAAAAACATTAATTTTAAGTTCTATTCGAGGTATAAAGAAAATAATTATTCGGGTATAAGTACATTCTCTATTATGATTTTTTTATTGATTAAAAAAACTACTTGACAAAGTTATCAACTTTATTTTATTCACAATGATTTAAAAAAAATATATAATAATAATATACAAAGAAACAGCTATTTATATGAATAATAATAATAACCGTCATCACGTAGACTATACATTAGACACTGTATAGCCATCATACTAAGACTATACATAAATAATAAAAATCTTACGTTACGGACGTTTTTTCTCGGTTAGGGTACCCGTCCGCATCGTATGAGGAGGCCATCTCCTCCCGGTGATGGTCACGGGGCGACCTAAGGGGGTTGAGGCTGCGCCGCACGCTACCGTGTCACTCTAGCGCGCTGGCACCAAGAGGACGGCACGACGCGTCGGCGGCTGCGGACTGCGATGCGGTCCGCATTTTCGTCGTCGCTGTCGTCGCCGAACATACTGTGGAAGAGCAACCCAGTCGGCGGTGTATCGCGTTCCGACCCAGCAGGCTGGTTCTGGCCCAGCGGGGTATCCCGGAATACCAGCGGCATCGCCCGGGCGGCCTGGTAGAGCCATCGTACCGCGGACACCGACGTCGTTGGTCGTCGACTATCGCCTCGACGACCCGTCGGTCGGGCGTCCTCGGGGTGGCGCCGCGTGTCTGGTTGTAGTGTTGACCGCGGGAACCTCCCTACTCTGACTGGGTTTTGACCCCGGACGGAGATCAGACGTCGGGTGTGAGAGTGCAGGGGAGTCGGTTAGTGGGTGGGCCCTAAAATCCTTGGGCCCGCGGTCTACTCACAACACCATGCAGATTATAGAGTCTCACATACCCTGCGCGCCCCTTAAGGCGGGGACCTCGTAGAAGGTTCAGCCCCGGCCTGAAAAAAAAAAACGCTCCGCATCGTCCCAGAAGGAATTTCGTTCCAAAAACTCGTGTTTTTCTCAAAGCAACATTTTAACTCCACTGTTTTGTCATCCAGTCTGTAATTGATAAATTTATGGCACCCCACACATACTAACGTAATTGTGGTCTGCAACGTTGTCGTGTATCATTCCAAATTAGATTCAGTGAGAACGCCCCGAAACGGCTGCCACCAAAATTAGCCTCTTGTTAATACATAGAACGTAATCAATTACGGTCAGTGACTTATTAAACTCACACGAGAATAGTAGTTTTATTAAAAAGAAGCCAAAAATAAATTAGCATTTAAAATTTTACAGATGTCGAGCATAATGTCATTTTCGTTAAATGATCGAAGTCTTCATTAGGTACTGAATGCAGAGTTACAAAATCATAAAATAGGTCTCTATATAAAACTACTTAAAATGCATAAAATTATTGTGCGTAATATTCAATCATGACAATCACTTTCGTATCTCCTATGAAATTGCCAAAATTGAAATTGTTACTTATTCGAAGTTTAAATTTACTTATCAAAATCGGTGTATCAAAGCCATTAACACAAGATGAAGAAGACACGTCCGACGCTCCTGCAGGTGGAAGTTACGAACAAAAAGCCCGCTCTCCGACACAGCCAGCCCGAGACACAAATCCTTTGAAAATTTCATCTAAACAGCTCTTAAACTCCAAACATCTAACTGCCGGCTCGCCAGTTGTTCGCAACTCGACGGACGCTCGAGGCGTCGTTCTTAAATTTATTTTGAAAATTAACGTCAAACCACGAAAGTTCTAAGAGATAACTCTTTCCGGTGTCTACTGAAAACATTTCCGTTCTCGTATATGAAGTTCGGAACACAAAAACGGATAAGAACACAAAAGGTATGTTTTGTTTAAGTCTAATTTACGTATTGTTGAGTTTGTGACGTGATGTCATAACTTTTAATCTACGATATGGGTATGTATATGTATAAAAAGAAGTATGAGAAGCTACAATCTTTAAAAATTGCTAAAAATAGGCAAGAGGCTGGTACAAAAAACGCCTTAGTAGTATATAAGATTATTTAAATACTTTTAGGTAATACATAGATAAAAACTCAGATAAAACCTAAGAATGAATGTATTTTAAGAAAGAATAAACTAAAGTATTGTTAAAATGAAAACGCCAGTTATAGAACACCATTTTGTGGAGCTTTAGTCGTTTGCTGTCTCGTATCCAACTTCGCGAGAGAACTTATGTATTTCTTTTCTTGAAATGTAATTTGTTTGTTTTGTCACATTATTATAGTGTATTTTGCGGTGCACAAATATACATATTTTAGTACAGAAAATTTACAGAATACGTATTTATGTGTATGTATATACATTGAGCGACATTTTTGTAATTTTACAGGAGAGCCATTTAATTTAAAGTTTAATAATAAAAAAACTTCTTCAGCTATTTTAACGGAGTAAACTTAATTGAAGTTCAATTAAAAACATCGAACTGTTGATGCTAATACCAAATAAAACGCACCTTTAATGCCGCGATATATAGAAAAAAAAAATATATATATATATAATTTATACACTGGATAGTATTTTCGTTATTTTTATTTCGTTACAAGTAAACAGTATTTTGTGTATCTAACAGTGATTTCTTCCTGAGGAAAAATACACAGAAAAGTACTGTCGTACAAGAAGTACATTCTAACAATCATAATAACAAAGAAACAAATTGTCATTGATTTCTTTTTTTAGGAGTTAATGTGATAGATTTAAGTCAAACTCACTAAAACGATCAAGACAACTCAACCGTGGAGGTAGGTATTGTTACGCCGGTAAGAGTAACGCCATCTATCGCCGAATAGTCGAACGAATATAGAAATATCTAGAATGCTCGAGAATTACAACGCCATATATTGATAGATAGCGGAAACTACGACTAGGGTTGTTATGGAACATTCTCATTAATTCTAGGGATGAGGTATCGGCTATAAAAGCGTTTTAGGGATCGCACACAGTCAGTCAGTAATCGGAACTACTCGAAGCGAAACAGCGAACGGATCACCTGAAGCGAAGCGGAACAAGCGAATTGAGAGTTTTAAAGTGTTCGTTGAGTGTTTTAAAGTGTTTAAGTGCTTTAAGTGTTGAATACAGTTTTTAGTTGTACTTTGGTGAAATTTTTATTTATCCCGAACCCCAACGCGTAACAGTGTCAAAAGGATTCGGGGTATAACGGTAATTTTCGCTCGACGAAGATGGACTGATACAGAGAGAAAAGAGCTCTCTGGCACGCCTCTATGCTTGCCTCTCCAAAATACCACTCGCAGAAATCGAGTATCGGATGCTGTGAAGTTCAACAGCGACGATTTATGCGAATACCGATTTCTGGGAGATAACTCAATAATTTTTTTTTGAACGAAGTTTTTTATGAGAAGATGCGGAGGGGTACCCTTACCGGGAAAACGCGTCCGTAACATAAGATTTTTATTAGTAATGCACACAGTGTACGACTTAACTTTGTAATAACGTACAAAAAATAACTTCTTTTTTTTCAATAAAAAGTCATAATAAAAAATGTATACTCAAATAATTATTTTCTTTATACCTCGAATAGAACTTAAAATTAATATTTTTATAATAAGGAACTTCGTTCCTATCCGGTGTCCCACGACACGTTAAATGGTTACTGGAGCCCATAGACATTTACAACGTAAATGCGCTACCCACTTCGAGATATAAGTTCTAAGGTCTCAGTATAGTTACAACGGCTGCCCCACCCTTCAAATTGAACAAAAAAGAACATTTCAGAAAATCGCCTACCGAACCTAATCTAAAATCGAATTAAATTGTCTATGTAGCGCCAATCACTTTTTCGGAGCGTTTCTCTGATGATGGATGGGCAGTTGATGTGATTTTACTTTTGGTTTTTTTTTCCCACACGAATCTCATATCGATAACATATGGATATAGGCAATTTGGGTAAATCGATTAATTCATGGCAGCGTATAATTGAAACGTTTGACCATACACACAATATACTCAAACGTTATTCAATTAAGACTAACCCTATGTCTCAACGTGAATACAACATGTACGCTATTGTGCCCGCTAAAAAAATTTATTAAAACCATTTAGGACGAGTTGAGCTTGTCTGCACATTTATGTATGTACTAGCTGATCCGGAAGACTTCGTAGTGTATCAATCGATAAATAAAATACCTAAACTTTTGTATAAAATAAACTTCAAACAAACAAAAGGAATCCGTCCGACGGGGGACACATCAGAGGAAAAACAAAATTGCTATTTTGAATTAATTCCGAGGAGTTTCATATTTATCTACCTTTTAAACCTTCTCTGGACTTCCGCAAATAATTCAAGACCAAAATTAGCCAAATCGGTTCAGCCGTTCTCGAGTTTTAGCGAGACTAACGAACAGCAATTCATTTTTATATATATAGATATACATACATATGCAATAAAAAAACGCACTGGTAGAACGCGTTCTGAGCCGTGCGGGCTAGACATTTCGATCCAGGCTATTTCCAACCTATTAGATAAAAAGTTCATGAGCTATATTATCGTCACAGAAAACTTTGTTTGTTTTTTTAGTTGATTTAATTTTTATGTTTTTATTTCTCTTAAATAAACCAATACTAATCCAAATAATAGTGAATAAATAATTTAACATTTTTGTGGTTTAGTATTTTAACATTTTTAAACTTAGAAGCTCATTTTACACCTGATATTTAAAATTCCTTTCAAATTACAACAAAAGATGTAAAATCATAGTTTCCAAGTAAAACTGTTTTCTCGAATTCAAAAAACCATCGGGATTAATATAATAGGTATGTATTTTTGGTGATGGACAGTCAGTTATGTATGTCACAAGTACCTACCTTTTTTTTAACGCTGGGGAATCCGTTTACGGATGCCCGGTCGAGAGGGGTAACAGACCGTGTTGTATCCGACTCCGACGCCTCCAGAGAAAAGACGCGCCGCCCACCCCACCTTCTTCGCTGAGGAGCCGAAGAGGGATCCCACTCCCTTTCGCGCTCCTCAGCCTCACGGAACGTCACGGACCAGGTTGCAAAATCTGGACACGGCCTGACACGAATTCTGGTCCTCTAGCATGCGGGCGATGACAGCCCGCAAGGAGTAGTCCCTCCCAAGCACCGCGATGAGATCACGCCGCAAGCGCTCCCAACGTTGACACGCTTCGAGTGCATGCTGGGCGTCATCGTCCGGATACCCGCGTTGGTGACAGCCCGGATGTGGCTCTCTCCTACAGACCTGCCACAGGTACCTCTCGAAGCAGCCATGCCCCGAGAGGACTTGCGTAAGGCGGAAAGAGCACGCCGTGTCGCCAACCATGCCTCCAGCACGGGCACCAGGGCTTCGAGGGTACGCCGGCGGGTGACTGCGGTTCCGCTGCCACAAGTACCTAATCTCAATATCAGCGCCGAACAAATGAATTAAATATATGTATGTATGAGAAAGCAGCATGTATGAGAAAATGTTTGCCTGAATTTAAACCGATTTCGCATGCGACCGTGCGGCAGGCGTTTTGTGAAAAATGTTGTTGGTATCCTCACGCTAATATCTATGTCGCACGGAACACCGGATGACCTACATCCGACCCCATTAATCGTGACTTGACTGATTTCCTGATAGTAAAACAGTGAACAAAAGCAAAAAGTTTTGTTTCGAACATTTAATTGTTACTGGCAGTTTAATAATAGAAAAAAAAAAAGATATCAGTGAAATTTTTGATTAATAAAAACCCTTCACGAGTTAAAAAAAGGAATGTTCAGCTTAACACTACGCCCATTGTATTTTCAATACAAACGTAAATCGGCGAATAAAATACAATGGAAAATTGGCGAAGTCTAACATTCGCTTAGAGACCGTTTAGCTTAAAGCATACTAACCAAAACGTTAACCGCACATTCGTTAAAACGATTTACAGCTAACCTCTCCCGAATCAGTGTTGCCTGTTCAAAAAATATTAGGGATTCTAAAATTATAAAAAGTGTATTACCAAAAAATGTACACAGACTTCAACTTTCAAAGCATTTTTTTCGCTTAAAAAAATGTCACACGACGATTAACTCAGAACACTTAAAACATAGCTATGTAAAATAAAATGCAATTAAAACTGATTGATGATGAGTCATCCAACCGATTTCGGCCATGGCGACCACTTTGCCTCCTATCCGTCGATTTGGCGCTCGTGCGCTCGAAGATGGCTTATATAGCCTATCTTCGTGGCAAAACTCCTTGCGCATTGAGGGCACGTAAGCACGCCGTTCTCATAATTATAGGTTATGGCAGCAGGTGGGCGGGCCTTCAACTGGTCGCGTTTGTAATCAAGGTCAGCTTTACGCTGATCCTCGAACTCGCGTACTTTGCTGTTCACCATCCTGCGCCATTCTAGCCGCTGTGCTGCCAAGCGCTCCCATTGAGAGGGCTCTATATCACATCTCTTCATGTGTCGTTTCACGACATCCTTGTACCGCAGGAGTTGTCCGCCATGCTTTCGCTTGCCATCCTGCAATTCAGAGAAGATGCGCTTCGCCACTCTTTCCTCCGTCATGCGTGATATATGACCGCACCATCGAAGCTGCCGACGCATTAAATAGATCTCAATGCCACCAACATTGGCACGTCGCAAGACTTCGGTATTTCGCACTCTATCAGACTATCTGATTTTCATGATGGCACGAAGGCATTTAAGGTGGAAGCGATCCAGAGTGCGAATGTGGCGGCGGTACACACACCACGACTCGGAGGAGTATAGGAGGCTTGGCAGCACAATTGCCATGTAAACTGAAATTTTAGTGGCCAACTTAAGGTCGTGTGAGCAGAAGACCTTGGAATATAGCTTTCCAAATGCTGCAATAACTGATTACTACGTTGTGATTCCACTGTCCTGGATTTCTATGTTGCGAAATAATCATGCGTTTGTGTTTGAAGTAAGACTTTCTCCTCGTAGCGTATCCGCTTTGTTGTATCGATGGCTTCTGAATCAATCAGCATCAGGTCACATTGTCTGCCTAAGTGTGCTTTAAAAAAAACAATAACTTATAAAAAAAATGTGCTTGATTAATAAACAAACTGCGCCCTGATTAAAATCGCCTATTACAATCACCAATTTTTTCTCGCACAATCCGCGCGTCGAGGTATCCCTGAAACAGATCATGGAGTTGAATTCAAACAAAACGTTATGTATGTGTTAGGTTGATTCGTGATTGGGGTCCGGGGAGAGATAACTCCCGGTTTATGACCCAATTTCTTTTTTGTTTCGGATAAACAATGAAATTTGAAATTTCGCCGCGAGCATGCTCTCGTTATTGGCTAACCCACTTTAATTTTGTTTGATAAAAGGAAATTCTAAATCTGTAGAGTGAGTAAAAATAATATTTTTGTTTTAAGTTTACTTATTGCTTTGACTGGCCAATGAGCTTTTGGCTTGGGTAGCCACCATCCGCCTTGGCTCATGAGGTCTAAATCCCAATGGTATAACGGCTGACCCCACCTTTGAAATGCATGGCATTGCGGCAGTAATGCACAAGATCCAACACAGATCAAGGACCCACGCGCGCATCCAATACGTCACACCAGCATTTAAGTGTCTTGCATTCAATAAGAAATAATAAAATAAAATAAAAGTGGACAAATCGCACGTGGTCATCTAGCCATGTACCTACTTTGGGAACCATAAACTAATACATATTTAAATGTTTTAGACATTAAACACCCGGAAAAAGAGGATACCAACATGTTTGTCACATGTATGGTTGCCGGATGTAGCCACGACCCTCAGCCGTCCAGTCAGTCTACAACTAATAATATTTCAAGCACCGAATCATTTGATTTCTTCGTCGGTGGAATCGAGATTACCCAGTTACACTCATAGCCGTAAAACGGTTCGGTGTCAGATTTCCACTAGACCTCACTATCTTTTAAGGTTAATTTCTATTGTTTAGGCAGCTGCTTGACTATACGCCTGTGATTGCTGACGTCTATAAGTCACACCCCACAGCCCACTCACCATCACGCAGGCTGTACGCTCGTTTATATAGATAGAACAAGAATAAGAATTCACTTGTTCTTCTCAAGAGTTTCCGACTCCTATGAAACAGGAGAAAATTATACACGTATCTTGATTGTATGAATCAAGGACTAATTTAGGGACCGAATAATTCCAGGCAGTTAGCACTAGGCAGCACTTGATCTGCCTCAACGAACAAACTAACAAAATAAATTTCATAAGACGTTAATAATCAAAGGCACTCAACCTTACCAACCATTCGAAGCCACGGTCGCCACAACCTATAAGTTACAGGAGGATTTCCGTTTTCCACATGACAGAACAAACAGACAAAACTACTGAATATTCATAGAGGCTCAAACATTGTTCTTAATCTTTTATGTTTGTGTCTAACAATCTTACTTGTAGTAAAAGCCCTTAGGGTGCATCTTAATGTCTGATTTGGATAATGTATTCAGCTGTACGCGATCCAGTGCATGTTCAGATAAAATTGGTTTAATTTTAATAAACGTATGCGGCCAGTATTGTTTTTTTTTATTTGTGGACGAGCTCACGACTCACCTGGTTCTTTTTTTTATTGCTTAGGTGCGTTGACGAGCTCACAGCCCTCCTGGTGTTCATTGGTTACCGGAACCCATAGACATCTACAACGTAAATGCTCCACCCACCTTGAGATATAAGTTCTAAGGTCTCAGTATAGTTACAATGGCTGCCCCACCCTTCAAACCGAAACGCATTTCTGCTTCACGGCAGAAATAGGCAGCGTGGTGGTACCTACCCCTGCGGACTCACAAGAGGTCCTACCACCAGTAAAAAGAAGACTACAATTCTCTCAAAAAGTTTCATTATATTCTATAGTGTATCAGGTACGTATGTAGATAGAAAAATTCGCACCTGCTCTGCAAGCTCCGCTATGGTCATATGAGTTTACTGGTGTAGAGCGTATTGCAAAATAAACCTGTCTATTTCTACCACAAAGTATATACCAGCGGCTTCGACTTCATGTCCCAAGATGGAGTTAGAAATTCACCTGGTGATGCCTATACCCACAGCATATCTACAGTACCCATTCAACACCGAACCATAAACTCTTACTGTATCATTGTGCTTTATTACACCGTTAGATTTCAAAGATCAGCAATTCATAATATAGACGTTTTTTCAGTAAATACCGACATTCATCAAAGTACTCAACAAATGTTCACGATTTACTTCCACGGTGAAGGAATAACATCTATACTAATATTATAAAGAGGAAAGATTTGTTTGTTTGTTTGTTTCGAATAGGCTCCGAAACTACTGGACCGATTTGAAAAATTCTTTTTCCATTAGAAGCCGACATTGTCCCTGATGAACATAGGCTACTTTTTTAAATTATTTTTTTTTGGTTTCATGTGTGTTTTAATGTTTCCGAAGCGTGGCGAGGGCGGGTCGCTAGTTGTGTAATAAAAGTGAAACCCGAAAAATTATAATTTGCGTAATTAGTGGTGATAGGACATCTTGTGAGTCCGCGCGGGTAGCTACCACCGCCCTGCCTATTTCTGCCGTGAAGCAGTAATGCGTTTCGGTTTGAAGGGTGAGGCAGCCGTTGTAACTATACTGAGATCTTAGAACTTATATCTCGAGGTGGGTGGCGCATTTACGTTATAGATGTCCATGGGCTCCACTTAAAACCAGGGGGCTGTGCGCTCGTCCACCCATCTAAGCAATAAAAAAAAAGTGCTATAAAAACACTGACTATTTAAAAACGAAGTTATTTTATCACACATTATGAACGATGATGAAAATAGAAATGTCTACGGAACTAATTACTCTAGTCGGCACACAAGGAGATAAAGCTTTTACGTCAGTGTATTCTACGGTCTGGAGTTAGTGGAGTTTGTTCAAGGTGTAACTTTCATACGTGTGTTTACTTAATATAGAAGTTGGGTTTCTGTAGTTTATTGAGAGTAGAAAGTGCTGTATGTGTGGTATGTTAAAGTATTAGGTACACTGTAAAATGCTTTATTACATAGTTATACAACGGATAATATTGTTAAAATCAACTACCGATTTGATTCGGTTATTTAAGGATATCTTTTACGTGTCTTTCATTTTCTAACAACAACCAAAATGAAGGCTGAAGCTTCTTTCTAAGAAGGATCTTTTTTCACACAGCTGCGTTGTCAAACCCAATAACTAATTAATTCATGTTAATAGTAAACTATGTAATATAATTGTTTAGTCTTTACTGTGAGTAGAATTACTTTCATCACATTATAGATTAGTTAGATTATTTATTATTATTATTTAGTATTATTTATAGTTTTCGTTATCATTTTATTTTATTGTATAGTAAGGAACATTGTGTACTTAGTACCTTTAATTTTTTTAGTCATGCGCACATGACTTATATTATAAGCCAGGCTATTTACTTGTTGTTCTTTATTGTGTATCTTTTATTTTGTGATGTGTATTGTGTGCCTTATAAATAAATAAAATTGTATTAATGCACACGTATAGTGAGCAAGGGCAACCAGTTAGTTACCAGTATCAGGTCTATTCTTGCCGTGAAACAGTCATACGTTCTGGTTTGAAGAATGAGACGATCGATGGCTCAAATTAATTCTCTACTAATCCAGTTAAAAAGAAACATTGGTTTTCGGGGAGTTGTGGCTCTACTGATACTGAACGGATACTGAACGGATACTGAACTGACTCTGAATTGATACTGAACTGATACTGAATTGACACTGAACTGATGCTGAACTGATGCTGAACTGATACTTAACTGATACTTAACTGATACTTAACTGATACTTAACTGATACTTAACTGATACTGAACTGATACTGAACTGATATTGAACTGATACTGATACTTTAAATCTATATACATGAAATCCTGAGCGTAAGAAATCAGGTACTAACAATTTCGATATTAATTGACAACTGTTAAAATTGTCTGAAGTCGTCGTAGCCTAAAGGGCATAAGGATATGAGAATGACGTTATTCAAATCGTACAAGCAGATTCCGATTTTTCCAATGGACCGACCAAATTAAAACTGCAGTGGGAGGTCCCCTAAATGAGTACAGTAGAATGGCCTCGAGCAGGGAGAGATGACGGGACATCGTGAAACGCATCAAGTCTGCCCCTTCCAACACTACATGACGATCACGACCACTCTGTCAGGAGTGACACGATTGAGAAGAAGATATACTTAACAAATGTTCACAATTGAATTCCACGGTGAAGGGATAACATCGAGTAATAAAAAGAAAACCCCCAAAATTTATAATTTGCGTAATTACTGGCGTTAGGTCGTCTTGTGAGCCCACACGGATAGATGCCTCATCCTGCCTATTTCTGCCGTGAAGCATTAACGTATTTCGGTTTGAGGGGTGGGGCAGCGGCTGTATTATAAAACTGAAACTTAGACTCACATCTCAAGGTGGGTGGCGGTATTTACCTACATTGTTGATGTCTATGACCTCCAGTAACTACTTAACACTAGGAGGGCCGTGTGAGCTCGACCACGCGTCTAAAAAATACAAAATAAAATTTTAATGTTACTATTTAAAGGTTACTCAGCTAAACTGAAGCCGTAAAAACACAATCCAAGCATCGAATATATCTTTTTGACAAGAAATAGATCACCTGGTCCATCAACCCGATGCTCACTATTGTCGCAGATACCCCAGCAATGAGCAGTTGACAACGACTAGCTATGTCCGATATCTGTCTGTCGATATATAGGATAAATCAAATACTAAATTCGCGTAGTATCCTAAAATAATGCCTGTTTTTCTAAGTTTTGCTGAGTTGAATTTATTAACACAATCCATAATATCGACGGGACAAAGGTCATTTGCGACATTTCTTTTAATAAGCAACATTTATCTATATACTACATATAGTGACTATAGGTGCGTTTTATTTTATTTTAGCATTAACAGTTAGATAATATTAATTGAACTTTAATTAAATTTACTGCATTCAAGTAGCTGAAGAAGTTTTTTGTTATGATATATTTTTTTAAATTTTAAAGTTTTAAATGACTGTCCAGTAAAGTAGAAAAAATGTTGCATAAACCAAATAGACTTTAACCCTCGCTTGTAGGTGTTAATTTCACATCAAATTTTCACACCACAAGTAAAATAAGAACTGCTAGCGGCTCGCTCCGGCTCCGCTCGGGTCTTTAACAAAAATTTGAACGACGTTGTTTTTATTTTTTAAATAAAAGAACACTTATGGCGGCATAGCTATAATAGTTAGACATATGCTATCGCGACACTTTTTGTACTTAATAATGTGTTCTACAAAATCGTAGTACATTATTTTATTCTATCATCAGTAGTTTTCGCAGGGCACGCGATGTAAAGAATATTTTAGGTAATTTTTTACACCTTGGATTACATTATTGGAGTTGTAGTAAGGTTCCATAATTTTTTTCAAAAAAAATTATAACCTATGTCACTCACGAAGAGTGTAGCTTTCAAACAGTGAAAGAATTTTTCAAATCGGTTCAGTAGTTTCAGAGCTTATTCAATACAAGCAAACAAACAAATCTTTCCTCTTTATATTTTTATCTAGTCAGGTCATAAATTCTGTCACATGGTTAATGTAAAATAATTGAAACAAGTTTATTCATTATGTAACCATTCATATACCAAAATGAACTTAACAAAATATAGATTCTTATGACACTAAAGTTTATTCAAAATGACCTCCGTGATTTTGAATACAGGTCTTCAATCTGCGCGGCCAATCGTCTATCGCAGCACGAACGAGGTCCATGTCAATATCGGCGGCTGTCTTAATCAAGGATGTCTTGAGTGACTCCAAATTGGGATGAGGCTTTGAGCACGCCTTTTCCTCCAAGTGCTGCCATATCTTGTAATCTAACGGATTCAAATCTGGACTGGAGGAGGGCCAGTCTTAGTGCCGGATGAAGTCGATTTCACGCGCCGCCAGCCAGTCTTGTGTGCTCTTCGCTCTATGAGCTGGCGCCGGATCTTGTTGGAATACCCAGTGCCTGTTATTGAACATGGTATGAGAAACAGGTTCCACAAGGTTCGTCAGGACTGTATTTTGATAGACAACTGCATTCGTTTTTACACCTTTCACAAAAATGTACCTCTGTTAAGCCCCAATAAGAAACTCCCAACCATACCATGAGCGAGGATGGAAAATGACCTCGTTGGACACGCGGAATACGGTTGCTCGCTTCTTCACTACTGTGTGCGTACACCTTATCATTTTGTTTGTTGTAGCTCTCTTCTACAACACAACGCAATAACTGCAACACGGTCTTCTTTAAGCGTCCACTCCATATTTAAAAATCAGTAAAATTCTAAAAGTATACATTTTTATTTTCATGAACAATTCGAAATTCGAATTCAATAAACTTTTTTGTGGCCAGCATTTTAAAAGAAAAGTTTTTACTGTGTGACAATACTTATGACCTGACTAGTTATTAGTATAGATAGCTACGAGTCAATACCATCACTGACCATAATCGATATTGATAATATCACGTATGTTTTCCGACGTCCATTAAGCTGAATGTGAAATTACAGGATTGACGGTCGCTGATGGCGTGTCGTGTCGCACTTACGTCACAGACAACCGGATTAAATCCTACCCGCACAGACTATGAATTATTGATCCATTGATAGTTCCACTGGGAACGGTTTTATATTATCAAATCAAATTATTATCTTGTACTAGCTGACCTGGCAGACTTCGTAGTGCCTCAATCGATAAATAAAAGACCTAAACTTTTATATAAAATAACCTTAAAACGTGAAACAAAAGGAGTCCGTCCGACGGGGGACACATAAAACGAAAACCAAAACTGCAATTTTTTTTTAATTCCAAGCATTTTCATATTTATC
Organism: Bombyx mandarina; assembly: GCF_030267445.1. Classification (NCBI taxonomy): domain Eukaryota; kingdom Metazoa; phylum Arthropoda; class Insecta; order Lepidoptera; family Bombycidae; genus Bombyx; species Bombyx mandarina. Next base: position 12,982,313 of record NC_143220.1, on the reverse strand, counting down.
TACCGTTTAAACCTTCTCTGAACTTCCACAAATAATTCAAGACCAAAATTAGCCAAATCGGCCCATTCTCGCCGTTCTCGAGTTTTAGCGAGACTAACGAACAGCAATACATTTTTGTATTATCTTGTATAAATCGAAACGCACATTTTAATTGGGCGGATAATGAAGAGGTTTATTGACAAATGAATGCATTGTGATCCTACAGTAAGTAAGTTCCTTAGTAAGGTTTTTTTTTTATTGCTTAGATGGGTGAACGAGCTCACACCCCACCTGGTGTTAAAAGCTTACTGGAGGTCACAGACATCTACAACGTAAATGCGCCACCCACCTTGAGATATAAGTTCTAAGGTCTCACTATATTTACAACGGCTGCCCCACCCTTCAAACCGAAACTCATTACTGCTTGACGGCAGAAATAAGCAGGGTGGTGGTACCTACCAGTGCGGACTCCCTAGAGGTCTTACTACCAGTAAGTCTAAAAAATTACAACTGTTGTTCAATAGTGTAGATGAGAAATGGCGATAAAATGCTTATGAATCTGCTCGATGACTATCGCAAATTTTTCGAACGAAAACAATAAAAATTCCATTGTGTAACATCAGCGTATCTTTAAAAGCGAAACATTCTGAAATTTACTCAGTATTTGAGCATTTTCAATATATTAATACACCCGTTATCGAGAATTCGCAGGCTCCGGACGGCAACCGGAATTTAATCTCGCAAATGAACACGTTCACAATATTTGGTTTTGTTACACAAATATCCCCTTTATTGGGACATTTGAGAATTTCGTTTTACGAAGCATTCATTTTAAAATACCTTTTAATTTCATGAGGTTACCAATGATGATGAATGTTTTTAACTAAAATCCTACTATCTATCATTAAATGTAAAGCCACGAATGATTACTGAAACACGTTACGAAACATCCTCTGTTGATTCTACCAGTATCTACATCCTCCACCAATATGGTAAAAAAAAATATGTATCTGGATAATAATGCATTATAGAATGCTTAACGACGAAAGGATCTCCCACCGAGCGGGTGGTATTGTTCGGTAGATCGACGGTCCCAATGTTGTTGTTCGGAATTTGTATATAAGCTTATCTTGAAAATGTCGTAAGCGAAATTCAAGCATCTGCAAAAATATCTTGTGTTCCATCCATCTCTATATATAAAAATGAACTGCTGTTCGTTAGTCTCGCTAAAACTCGAGAACGGCTGAACCGATTTGGCTAATTTTGGTCTTGAATTATTTGTGGAAGTCCAGAGAAGGTTTAAAAGGTAGATAAATATGAAAATGCTCGGAATTACTGGTAAAAAATACTGGTGGTAGGACCTCTTGTGAGTCCGCACGGGTAGGTACCACCACCCCGCCTATTTCTGCCGTGAAGCAGTAATGCGTTTCGGTTTGAAGGGTGGGGCAGCCGTTGTAACTATACTGAGACCTTAGAACTTATATCTCAAGGTGGGTGGCGCATTTACATTGTAGATGTCTATGGGCTCCAGTAACCACTTAACACCAGGTGGGCTGTGAGATCGTCCACCCATCTAAGCAATAAAAAAAAAAAAAGAAAAAAAAAGAAATAAAAAAAAGAATTCAAAATAGCAATTTTGTTTTCCCTTTAATGTGTCCCCCGTCGGACGCATTCCTTTTGTTTGTTTTAAGTTTATTTTATACAAAAGTTTAGGTCTTTTATTTATCAATTGAGGCACTACGAAGTCTGCCGGGTCAACTAGTACACAATAATTTGGATGCAATGATTAGTCGTGGATTAATATGAACTTAACCTGGCATGTCTGTTTTATTCCTATCCTCACATCTACGATACTCGTGTCATCTCGTTTTATCCATCGCGCCGCCTGCCATCAGAGTTCATCCACGCTACCTAGAACCGGGACATTATAGTTCATTTCTTTTTGCCACGTACCATCCAAATATGGAACTTCCCTCCATATTTCCTAAGCGCTATAAGAACGCTTTTTCGAACGTCAATAGGCAGCGGCTCAACTGTCCCTGATATTGTTTGTTTATCCGTTTAAGGTCCTAAGGCCCCCAGGTGTGGAAGAGGGCTTCAACAGTATTTCGCCATCGCCGATAGCCTAATTGTCTTGATCTCCATCCATTACTGACGTCCATAATCAACGTTGAGCACTCGCCATCAGGTGGGCCGAGTTCTCAAGGCAATAAAAAACAATACTTTTCTTAACTCGGGAAATTAGATAACGAACCCATTGTTAATGCTACAAAAGAAGCGTTTTTCCTTCACTCACGATCGAAGTCCATTAACCAAATTATCAATTTACAAGCAAAATATGAACAATGAACTTCGTAAATCTTAGTTCAGCAACTCAAAGAGCTAGCTAGCATCCCTCCCTTTATTATTTAACACTTAAACATTCGAAGTACAAGCATAATCGTCTTTGTGCTGACTTACGGCCGCGCTGAAAGCTTTTTACAATCTTTTCAGACCGCACTTTTAATATAAAAGCGCAACATTCGAATTATTTATTGTTTCCGTTCGTTTTTTTTTTTTTTTCGCAATTTTGTTATTGGCCACTAGAAGTTTTACGATGTAATAGCCCCGAGACGTTTTTGATTTTTGAGGCAGAGATAATTTTCGATTCGATATTTAAATTCAAGCGGGAAATATTGCTCCTTCTTTAGATAGGTACATCTGTGCTATTATCGACATAAGGTTTTTATTTGACGGTAATAATGACTGATCAAATAAACTGAACCCTGCAAATTACGTGGTTCAAAGATACGAACCGAATGCGAGACCATTGCTTTTGCTGCCAACATTTTATTTAGTCAAGATCGGCAACACGCTTGTCTTATATCAAGCAGCTAAGAGCGCATAGAGAACCAATATTGAAATCTACTGTCCAACGTCAAAAGTGTGAATTACGTCACCACGTAGTAGTTTGTTAATGAATCTCGTGGATACATAAAGTCGTAGAAATATTGAGATTCGCGCAAACACCAATACGTCACAGGTTGGAGAAAAAGTCTTTTCGCATTATAGTATGTATGAACTTGTAATAAAATCTCTTTGGCTATACTATTTGTATCTGGCTGATTATTTCAATATGTCGCGAACAAGCTGTCGTGAAGATTGGTAAACACTTCAACTACTTCAAAAAAAACTGAAACATGTTATTAAGCATTCGGCGGCTTTGATCGAAAGCAAAGACATTATAAATACAACTTGTAAATACGGTCGTCTTTGACCAGGAAAACTGTAATATCATTAATAAAAAAATAGTTTTAAAACTGTTTTTTTTATTTATTGCTTAGATAGGTGGACGAGCTCAGAGCCCAACTGGTGTTAAGTGGTTACTGAAACCCATAGACATCTACAACGTAAATATGCCACCCATCTGGAGATATAAGTTCTAAGATCTCAGTATAGTTACAACGACTGCCCCACCCTTCAAACCAAAACACATTACTGCTTCACGGTAGAAATTGGAAGGGTGGTGGTACCTTCCCGCGCGGACTCACAAGAGGTCCTACCACCAGTAAGAATTATTTACTGAAAGATGCGCCCATCACTATTAGATCACAAGTACCTACCATAAAATAATCAATGAGTAAAAATGAATTCTTATTTCTCGTTGCTTAAATTCTTCTGACAGACTGTATGTACATGCCTCAGCTCCTGATAGAACATCGCTATCCGGAACCAATTTAACGCCACGTCGTGAGGCCGTTTTCACGTAATTCTTTACAGCAAATAAGCCTAACGTGACAATCGAAATTTTATACCTTCCTTCGTGACGTCATAAAATTAAAGATATCTGCCCTCAGCGATCATTTTGAATAAGATTATTTGTTACTATCGTTGTACTAAAATTTATTAATACGCTTTTAGTAGCTTCAAACGTATGTATGTTAGTATGTAACGGAATCTTTGAACATGATTTTGATCCCCTTCAAAACGTCGGATTGACTTCAAATTTGGTATAGTTATTAAGGACCGATAACAATTCGATATTAAAAAAAAGAAAAAAAAACAATTGAAAAAATTTAATTTCAACTAAATTTTTAATTCAGATTTATTAAAATTTTTTGTTGGGTTTTCTATAAAAGCGTGTTTTGTTAGTTTTTTTAAACTATCATTTATTTTTGTCTATGTTTTATTACTACACTTAATTTCATTGGTATTTGAGGACGTTTACTTTGCATTTTTGTCGGAAGTTGTTCGACAATGGGTGACGGCTTCTACACTGTGATAAGTCATTGAGCTGCGGTAACCACTTAACACCAAATTTATCAACCAACACGTGCAATGCAAGAAAAAATCCACAAAATTTTCCAACAAACCTAAGCTGACTGACTTTAAGAAGATCATAAAACGTTATAAAACAAAAGAAATATTTTAAGATCCTTTTAATGCATTACCTAAATCATCTTGGAGAGGGACTAAGATGGTCGGTGTACTAATATGGAACTATTATAACAAGATCAGTTTCCGCAGAAAGAATCATTTTCGGGATATAGCTTATCGAATACGTAGTGTTCTGCCTGACTGCCACAATGAATGAATAATATCGTGTAACAAAGATCGACAAAATTTTAAAATATCATAATAATTACTCTATGATCGGGCGTATTATCCTTTTCCTTCCGCATGAAGAGTCTTGCTCTTGCTTGATCTGATTCTAATGTTCGGACAGCAGTCAGACAATACTATTGACACGTCGAGTTCATGTTTCAAAGGCCATTTTCACATTATTAAATCTATGGGTCGCCCAACCATACCATTTAACCAAAAGTGCAAAAACAAATTTTCATTTTGAAATGAAACGATGCCTATGATACTTTCTGAGTTCGCACGGGTAGGTACCATCACCCTGCCTATTTCCGTCGTGAAGCAGTAATGCGTTTCGGTTTTAAGGGTGGGGCAGCCGTTGTATCTATACTGAGACCTTAGAACTTATATCTCAAGGTGGGTGGCGCATTTACGTTGTAGATGTCTATGGGTTCCAGTAACCACTTAACACCAGGTGGGCTGTGAGCTCGTCCACCCATGAAAGTAATAATAAAAAAACAAACGGTAATAAGTCTTTGAGCTACGGTAGCCACTTAACATATACCAACGCGTGCGATGCAGGAAAAGATCCACAAAATTTTCCAACAAACCTAAGCTGACTGACTGTAAAAGCTATAAAACAAAAGAAATATTTTAAGATCCTTTTAATGCATTACCTAAATCATCTTGGAGAGGGACTAAGATGGTCGGTGTACTAATATGGAACTATTGTAACAAGATTCAGTTTCCGCAGAAAGAACCATTTTCCGGATACAGCTTAACAAACACGTAGTGTTCTGCCTGACTGCCACAATGAATGAATAATATTGTGTAACAAAGATCGGCAAAATTTTAAAATATCATAATAATTACTCTATGATCGGGCGTATTATCCTACATACGCCCAACCATACCATACAACCAAAGTACAAAAAACTGTGCCCTTACTAACTTATTTTTAAGAAATAACTGTTACTAACATTTATATGAATTATTATCTAAAATAAAGAATTTAATAATAATGATAATAATAAAAAAAGAATATTCATTTTGAAATGAAACGATGCTTGTGATACTTTCTGAGTCCGCACGGGTAGAGACCACCACCTATTTCTGCCGTGAAGCAGTAATGCGTTTCGGTTTGAAGGGTGGGGCAGCCGTTGTATCTATACTGAGACCTTAGAACTTATATCTCAAGGTGGGTGGCGCATTTACGTTGTAGATGTCTATGGGCTCCAATAACCACTTAAAACCAGATGGGCTGAGAGCTCGTTCACCCGTCTAAGCAATAAATAAATAAAACTTGAAACGAGAATAGCATCACTAAATATTTATGCACGGACATTGACTTAACTGTTATATGTTGCAGAAATTCTTTTTTACAATTCCCACTAATACTATTATTATATTATAACAGATGTAGAACATAAACCGAGATAAGGTGCAACCCAACATCGTTAAGTTAAAACTAAAGCGGTCCGTAAACTTAAAACTGCCGACAATCTAGTTGCGCGTAGCCGTTTAGCGCTAAATACATAAAATTTAACAGTTCCACTCCACGTCGCCGTACTCTAAGTCAAATAGATACTTCATTAAAAATACCTTTACGACTTAATCCAGTTTACTTTATTAATTGAATCCTCGAGAACGTTTTAATCAAGTCAGAGACTATCAGACACCACAGGAATAATAAAGTATACTCGTAAGCCAACATCGGGCTTATTTCTGCCGTGAAGCATCAAGCTCATTTGAAAGGTGAGATAGCCTTTACAATTGAGAATTTGATCTCATGTGTCAAGCTGAATATCACCTTGCGATGATAAACAAAAACTGATAAATTCATTATGTATCCTTGCTTATTGTGCTGGTAATCAGAAGGGCAGATTTGAATAGGAGGACATTCGTTGCTACTGTGGACCGCAACTGTCTATAGGCTTCAAACTAAACAACCGTGAACTAATCTAGGCGTTCCTAAAAAATTGCAATCAATTTATAACAGAGCAGATAGTATAAGGTGCTATTTTGGACTAATATTATTTGTTTTTTGCTATTTTATAGCCTTAACTTATCAGCGCATTAAGTAGCTCCTTTCCGGCTCAGCGCATCTCGAGTTTTCCCGGAAGTAATGGGAAAGTAAGTTCCTACGCCACCGACCGTAGTTTGTTTATGATTCCAAGACTAACTATTTCTTCGAGTAGCCTTAACTATATCTTCCAAAGCCTTTTCGTGCTAGTAGCTATTAAATTAGGAATACTGTCATGTGTACACTGAAGGGCTGGGACAAGGTGGAAATAAAGAGACCACGCAGCCGATCACATAGCCGCTGGTGTGACCAAATAACCACGCTGACTGGGCTGCCAATCGCAAACGCCCTACGAGAAGCTGAGGACTGGGCGAGGTGGAAACAGCTCACGAGACAGACCACGGTCACGTTTCAGGGACACGACCTTCAGTAATGAAGAAAGCGACGAAGAAGAGTAGGTACACTGAAGTGTAAATCAATAATTGTAATAATATCTTTGATTAGAAGATGCGACACCGCCAATCTCCAGCTACAACCTTTTGTTACTTCCACATTTTCCGTCTTCAGTTTTTTTTCTTCACCTTATACTTTAATTAGCCAATCCGAGGCCTAACGTGTCTAAGTTCATCGTCCCACTTGTTCGCTTAGTGGCCAAAATGTTGTAGAAACATAACAATATTACATTATTGCAAAACGTATTAAAGTAAAACATTCTATTAATAGGCAATTAGCTTACTTTTCCGCTCACGGTACAAGCGTCTCATAAATTAGTCTTGTTAATTTTAGTACTGGAATTTAATCCTCATATTTCGTCTGCCTGAACACGGAGTATCTTTTCAAGTCTGGAATAAATTGCATATGAGTTAGACGCCACAGTGATTTCAACTTTATGCTCGCTCGTTTTGTTTGATTTTTGTACGGCAATCTTTACGAATGTTCTATCGACGATCCGTCCTGTAAAATCTCATAGTATTTTGAATGCTAACGATGAGAAAATAAGGTCAAAAATAATTGTAGCATATAGATCTTAATGCAGAAGTTAGCCTATACTTAATGGTACTCATTACGTTCTGAATGAAATTAGATTAGGAGACGCATCCAAACTTTGAATACGTATGAAGCTTAAACTTTTATGGCTGTTCATTTAAATTAAATAATGTTCTTGCTGTATGATAATGTAATACGGCTGTGAACTAAGTTTTATATTGCCGTTTTAGGCATACTTATATTCAGTCGACCACATGGTCAGTAATCACCGTGAGCAATTTACTGACAGACATATTTTGTATGGCAATAGCCATTATCAGTCGACCATTAGTTTGTCTTATAAATAGGTTTATTACAAATAACCTATACAATGTACTTCATTTTTATCAACTCGCTTTCACGCATGTCTGTACGAGTGCAATTATACCTAGTCAGGTCATAAATTCTGTCACATGTTTAATGTAAAATAATGGAAACAAGTTTATTCATTATGTAACCATTCATATACCAAAATGAACTTAACAAAACATAGATTCTTATGAGACTAAAGTTTATTCAAAATGACCTCCGTGATTTTGAATACAGGCCTTCAATCTGCGCGGCCAGTCGTCTATCGCAGCACGAACGAGGTCCATGTCAATATCGGCGGCTGCCTTAATCAAATATGTCTTGAGTGACTCCAAATTGGGATGAGGCTTTGAGCATGCCTTTTCCTCCAAGTGTTGCCATATCTTGTAATCTAACGGATTCAAATCTGGCCTGGAGGAGGGCCAGTCTTCGTGCCGGATAAAGTCGATTTCACGCGCCGCCAGCCAGTCTTGTGTGCTCTTCGCTCTATGAGCTGGCGCCGAATCTTATTGGAATACCCAGTGCCTGTTATTGAACATGGTATGAGAAACAGGTTCCACAAGGTTCGTCAGGACTGTATTTTGATACACAACTGCATTCGTTTTCACACCTTTCTCACAAAAATGTACCTCTGTTAAGCCCCAATAAGAAACTCCCAACCATACCATGAGCGAGGATGGAAAATGACCTCGTTGGACACGCGGAATACGGTTACTCGCTTCTTCACTACTGTGTGCGTACACCTTATCATTTTGTTTGTTGTAGCTCTCTTCTACGGTAAAAATTTTTTCATCCGAAAAAAGAATTTCCCGATATTTTTTTCCCGCGTACCGCTTCAACAAAGCGCGGCATCTCTTCAGTCTCAGGTCCATTAGACGAGCATTCAAACGATGTCCTGTTTTTCTTCGATATGCCCGAAGCCACTTCATTTAACTTCGTTTAACAAGTCTTCATTTAACACCCTTTTCACCGTGGTTCTGCGTAACCCCATCTGAAGGGCCAACAGTTTCTGCTTACGTTTGGGATTTCTTTGAATTCGCACCTTCACAGCTTTTATCACTGCTGGAGTCCTAACAGACCGAGGGCGACCACTTCTTGACCTGTCATCTACACTAGAGTCTTCATTGTATCGTTTGATGGTACGATAAACGAATCTTTTGGTTATATTCAAACTTTTCAGTATGTTAAAAATTTGAATTGGCGCGTAACCGCAACGATGCAACGCAATAACTGCAACACGGTCTTCTTTAAGCGTCCACTCCATATTTAAAAATGAGTAAAAATTCTAAAAGTATACATTTTTATTTTCATGAACAATTCGAAATTCGAATTCAACAAACGTTTTTGTGGCCAGCATTCTAAAAGAAAAGTTTTTACTGTGTGACAATACTTATGACCTGACTAGGTATAATGTAATTATTATTTTTCAGATCACAAATTCTTATGAAGCAGTTACTTGAACAAAACTCAGAATTGAACGTAAGCGGTATAAGATGCTAAGAACTAATAAAAAAAGTTTCGCACTTATGGAATGAATTTAAAAAAATCAGTTTATTGAAAAAGAATATCAATACTAGAGTAAGTACATACAGTTGAAAGAATATTGTAAAAACCATCAAAATAAAAACAAAAACGATATTTTTATTTATTTATTATAATTCGAAACACTTAAACAATATATTACATAAGGTAAACAAATAAACGATATATATCTAATACGCCAACTGTTCCGTAAAATATAATATTTCCTCGATCATTTTACGCCTCACTCGGTATAAACCTTATAATCGCGTCACGTCTATCAAAGGAAAATCCGAGAGCATTCATTTTATTTTATTAAAAATTATTAAACATTGTTTCATTGTTGGTTACGTTATTAACATGTAAGGCCGAAGCTTACAAACAATATAACGTGAAATATACGCTTAAAAATAGGAGAGCGTCAGTTCGTCTACCCAAATTGCGATTAAATAAAAATCTCATTAAAAATCGATCGAAAGTACTTAAAACAAGGTAACTTTCAAATTTGCGTAGCCTATATTAAATGTATTGACATATATAAATGAATTAATAAGTGAAGCAAAAAGTTTGTACCCGTTTTTACGAAAATTGCGCGGACGGAGGAGTATGAAATTTCCCACACTTATAGAGAATATAGAGAAGGAGTGCCGAATGCTAATATTTTTTTAAATTATGCAAAAAATAATAATTAAATGAATAAAAAATCATTACACACACTATCGTGTATTTTAAACACACACGTATTTATGCTCTTTTGTTTAATGAAGTCTGCGGTCAAGTTGAAAATAGATTAATAATGTTTGTCTTTAATATTATTTGTCTATAGACAATAGAAATTATAATGTAGCCTTGGCGAAATCTGTGATTATAGAACAAATATTATTATAAAAATGATGATTATAGAAATTTGACAATAGAACCATAATAATATACAAGTTTATAATATAGAATTAATTATGGTCGAATTTCGACCACTGGACGACCTCTAGTATAAATAATAGACCCTTAATTGAAAACTTCCCCTTTTTTATTTGTTAATAACGTAAAGCATTATATTATTATATATTTATTTTAGAAACAACCGTTAATATAGATGTAAAGCCTAAATAAAGCCTCTTTTGTGCTGTAGTCGTAATTTTCTCGACGACGAGTCCCGCTACAATCCCGACTTATCTTTGTTCCTTGACAACACTTTCCCTTGGGCCTGTACACGTACAATCACCGTAAAGCACTCATCGAATCCCTTATTCTCAGTGTTTAAAGCTCAATATCGTACGTTTTTATTAATACCGGTAAATTGGCCGGAACATGCCTAGATTTATAGAGGAACTACAACTTTTGAAGTCGCTCTCATTTCGTCCGTCAGTTGTTAATGTCGGGAACGTAATTGCTAAATTATATTGCACTTACAAACATGAAAGTAAATGGAAATTTCTGTTGTCTACATTACTACAGTTTAATAATATTTTTCTTATTTAGAATTCCACGAAAGAAACTAATAAAACCAACAATAACCATAGTTAATAAATAAATAGTGTTGTAACAGTGTTATTTTCCTATTGCAACACACAAATCAACTTTCCTGTTATTACAACGAAATGAATCACGAGATACAAACATTAAACGATAGTAAACTTTATATGGCTTGGTGGGCTTACGGTATTTTTATCTAAGCTCTCCCCGCAACTTCGATTGTCTAATCTATAAATTTAGAGGGCGAATCGCCGGGAAAGTGGTCACGGAATATCTACTAGTGCGCAGCGATAACTTTGTTTTCTAAACCGCTTCACCATGTTGCGATCTGAATATAACTTCAAATACGGTTTTACTCGGCGCTATTGAATTTGTAATGTTATAATAGGTTCAAACCAAATTAAAATCGATTTCGATAAGGGGATTCTTGAGGCGAACGAATTTTAGAAATAAAAAAGATATTTATGGACAAAATTATATTATACGTTTGTCATTTTTATTTAAATTCACCCAAAAATAATTTTCTATTCTTCATTGGCCACATAAACGGTATTGACAATTGTTATTTCGCTTAAAAAATGTTGAAAATCTAATAAAAACTATCAGAAAACATCTGAAACTCTCTTCTCCCTATTTCTCTCTCTCTCTGAAATTTCGTCCGCAACCACGGAAAGCCTAAAAAATGTAATATGGTAATTACAACGAAAAACGCAAATATCAACCCGCAAAAGTAATTTTAATTATCTTTGTAACTACATTATTTTATGTAGCTAAAATGCTGCAATTTATATGTCAAGTTGATACACACTCGTTATCGCGAATCACGGTAATTACACGTTCAATCGTAAACAAAAACCAACACGCTAAGTTTTTCAGACTTACTATAATTCAAAAGGCTTTGAAATCGTGAGTTCCATAAAACTTAAAGTATAACCAATAACTATTATTACTAATACCTATGAATGATATAGAATTTGCTTGTTGGTTTATTCTTTCACGTTACTGTGGAGAAAGAAGAGAAAGAAAACTGAAATATTATATGTTTGATGAGACTGTTTTTAAATACCGTGAAAATGTGTTCAGAAGCCAATCCAACGAAAAAATTATAGGCTATATGCATTTACAAAGGACAGAGGATTCATGATCTCTATAATAAATTCTTTACATTTCTTTGTAATGCGAACTCTTTAAGCAGCTTCAGATTATTTGGACACTGTAAATTAGTACCATTTCAGGGTAGTCGGTTATCGCGGTTCCTCTAATGCCCGTAATGTATGGGCACCCGCTGCAGGAGACGCATAAATTGCATACGAACGTACCTACGTGAGCATTCAGAGCATATCATTGAATCGAAATTGTCAGGAAACGTAGCAACCATAACTAAGAGGATTATTCTTGGGTATTCGACATCTCAATTTACTTGCTATTGAAAGGGTTTATGTGATGTTTCGACCAAGCTAAAACTATCAGCTTCTTGTGGGTCCTAAATGAGAACCCCATCGAGCCCCACCACTCCGACTCCACGAAACCCACGGTACTGCACAGTGCGCGCCGAAGGCTCGCCGTCGCCGGTACCCATCCTGTTAATAGGACGGCACTCCATCCCCGGGAAAATCCCGCAGGACGTCGTCTCGGAGACACACCGTGAGCGGTGCACAGGAGCCACCTTGCGCCGCCTCACTACCGGACCAACAGCCGAGTACCGGGCACCCCCGCACCCGGCACCCGACAGCCCCTACGGGAGACGAACGGGAGCTTCGCGCCCGTGCCGCCCACTCCGCCTTTTTCGCTGAGAAGCCGAAGAGGGATCCCACTCCCTTTCGCGCTCCTCAGCCTCACGGAACGCCATGACCAGGTCGCAAAACCTGGTCATGGCCTCCCAAGAATTCTGGTCCTCTAGCATGCGGGCGATGACAGCCCGCAAGGAGAGGTCTCTCCCCAGCACCGCGATGAGGTCTCGCCGCGAGCGCTCCCAACGCGGGCACGCTTCGAGTGCGTGTTGAGCGTCATCGTCCGGATGCCCACACTGGTGGCAACCCGGATGTGGCTCTCTCCTGCAGACCTTCCACAGGTACCTCCCGAAGCAACCATGCCCCGAGAGGACCTGCGTTAGGTGGAAGGAGAGTACGCCGTGTAGTCTATCTGACCATGCCTCCAGCACGGGCACCAGGGCCTCGAGGGTGCGTCGGCGAGTGACTGAAGTTTGGCCAAGCTCCTCCAGCAACCGCTTCCTCCACTTGGCGTACGCCAGATGACGCGCAGCACGCCTCCACCGACCGACAGCCGACGGGCCGGGCGTCCGTCCCCGACTCAGGGACTGTGTTCTGCGCCGGTAGATCCTACTACAACAGTTTTCAAAATAAAAAACAAGAAGCAGGAGAATCTTAGTAAAAAAACTTCTTAGTAGTGAAGGCACTAGAAAAGATTGGAGATGGGAACAGCTAACTCAAACATGCCAATGCGAGTTACTTAACGTCTGAATTATAGTCAATCCAGGCATTAAAGATGTAAGTAAAATCTTTCGTAGTTTCACAGATCTCTCAAAATGTTAACGACGAATGAAAATTGATAAATTTACCACTATCTACGATAAACAGTTCCAATCTAAGGACGTAACGAGTCTCATAAATCACAGTCTGGCATCATCCCGACTCTGAAACAAAGACATCACGTGCCAAAAGATGATAAAATAAATTTTGAACATCCCCCCATTACGAGGCTAATGGGCCGCATCTCGAAAGCTACGGAATAAAAGATCCGTCGATTAGAAACTTTATGTTTGCAATTTTAGTCAAGACCCCCCTAAAGCCTTGTGAGATCGTTCTCTCTACGAGCATAATCTAAAATATGTTTATTTACAAACTTTTTAGACATTAATAAATTCATGTTTTTGAATTCTGCTGAGCCCTGATTCTTTTTGAGATACGCCGTTTATAACAGTAGGGATGCACATTAATGACATCCCGGTAATTGTTTAACAAATCCGCGGTTACATACAGTTTTTGGAAGGAAGTTATCATACGTATTCACTAACAATATGTAAAGAAAGTGAACTTCCTTTAATGTTAACTTTTTCCACGGTTACGCTGTTTGAAAATCAGTGCGAATTAATGCGGAATGTCAATAAAGTAGCGGTGACAGAATATATGAACTTATAAAATTAATTTTTATGTTCAATTGAGAACGAATTTACTATATATTATATAAAATAGTATTATATTTAAATATTGTTCCTTTCTTTTTACGAAACAACCTATTGCATTCTCATTTAAAATTATTGCAATCAGTACAATTAGAAGTTTTTAGATATTATAAATATACCAACACGAATAACATAATAAAAATTACAATTTCGAAATCTAAAAACGCGTATTCACATGTGGGTACAGGTAACCACTAAACACTAAGTCGGCCATAAGCTAGGCGGCACATTTAATGCATTTGCAAATTTGCAATGCAAAAATCATCAATAAGTCCTGAACTAATACTAAGAATCTTGAACGAAGAGTTCGTTATTTTGCCCAATCATCGACGGAAGCAGTAAACATCAAGTTTGTTGCCTAATTAGAGATGTGCACTGCGCTCAGTCAAAGCCATTCAGTGAAACCATTCATTCGTAGATCAAAGGAGCTATTCCACTTGACTTGAGATTATTGCTTGGCGTTTGAACAATACCTCAGTTAATGTAATTGACGGATATCAAGATTAAGGAAACAAGTTTCAATATTGTTGAACCATGTTAATTTTTAATTTTAATCGCGCGTAATGTAATGTAGTCGTGACAGTTACCAATTAAAGAGCCGTTACCGAATTTTAGGTACTGCTTTCAATTCAGATTTCATTCGCTATTCCTTGAAGCATGACAGAGAAAAATAATTAACAGTTGACCTGCTATAGAAAAACGCGGCGTCAATTAATCACAATGAACGCTGAAAACTTTTGTGTGAGATAAAAAAGAATAAAATTAAAACGACCGCGTTTTTCGGAAGCAGCGTACCGCTCAAATTAAAAATCGTGAAAATTGACGTCGCTCTGAAAACATATAAATCTGAAGGCTAGCGGAAAATTAAAAAGGTCCCCGGGGCCAACGCGGGCCCGTGCCGCTTCGCAACAACATCGACCAGGAATATCATCAAATAACTTATTACTTGAATCGAATGAAACTCATTTTATAAAATGGACTTATTGGGTTATCGATGGTAGGGGCGTGTTCTTCGTTTAAAAATTCTAAGCAGACTAGATTATAACCTTAACTGAACGTCATGTAGGTATAATGATACCCGACTTTTGATCGAATTTTATACAAAAAAATTTTATTCTTAATTATCACATTACTCTGTTAGATATTGAAAGAATTCGAATGTTATAGTATTATGTTATAGTTTTAAGCTAATTATCAATTGTCACATTTATTATACAAAAAGGCCGATTTAAGTATCGCTCAACTGCTCGATTATGGTTTTTGATTAGGTTATATTGTTACACCATGTTAGGAAACAAAACGACCACTTCCATTTCTTTATTATTACTTAATTACATTTGATTTTCTTTACGTTCTACCACATCGAGTATGATTGTTTCTGTTAATGATGCAGTAATGCGTTTGCAGTGTTGCCATTACTGCGTGGAGTGGTTTCCTGAATGGCTCATTAGCTTCCCGGGCATGCTTACTGGTACATGTAATTTATCTCGATATTGTTATTTGGCTGTAAGCTTTTTGTAACACAAAAGCTGTAAGGCTTTTTTAGCATGCTAAAATCTCGGGTTGTGTAGATAGTTTCCTTATTTTTAATATCTTTAATATAAAGGACAATGCCCAAAAGTGGGCCAACTATCAAACCTATTTGTACTTGAAAACTATGCCTTATTTTTTTACGTTGTTTAGTTTATGTATCAACATTTCTTTCGCCCTGGCATTGTTTTACAAAAAAATAAATTACTTATTTGATAACATCCCAAAACTTAGTGCCATAGTTTTTAAATTCGCCAATAGGCAAAGGGCTTAGCCCATACAACCTTATAGTAAACCTATATGCTGCCAAACGAAAGAGTTGTCTGTGACTTGAACAACAAATTAAAAAATAATAACTAATGGTTATAATTCACAGACTTTTAGTTTATTTTTGTTCAATTCAATATTTATATATTGTAATAATAATTATTACTTAAAACCATGAGTTATTTTATTTAATATTTTTAGATATTAATGATTCCATTAGTAAAAATCTCAATGGCCTACCATTACTCTATTCTTATTATATATGATCAGAGAGTTTTGGCAGCAACCCAAGTGAAGCGTCACTTGAAGTTTTATTTTAATATTTTTTTAATAGTTTATTGTGATGTATAATACATATATAAATTGGGCGTTGTTTTGTGTATTAAACGTCAATAATCGTTGTTCACGATTACTGAGGCATTGGAATAAAACTGTGTCTAGCATAGCAGTGACTGTTTTTTTTTTCAAGATAAAAGGTCTGCGGAAATTCATGCTCACTCAATGAGCTATTCATCGAGTTGACGTCAAAACTCCCAAAAAGCAAAAAAAGAGATACACCGGCTTTTTATTGACATAAAAAAATATAACTACGACAGACTAGGCTGTATAGGCTACGCTCTTTGCCTGCTTATTGGCGAATTTAAAAACAACAACAATATCATTGTCGGCTTCCGGATTTTCATTTCATTTTATTATTATTATGAGGATATAATAATAATAAAATGTACGTAAGGGCTTATTTCTAGCAACATTAACCACAATTAACTTATTTAATACTGTAAATAATGATGAAAGCGATTATTGAATTCGAAAAAAACAATTAACAACTTAATGTTAGCTGCAGAAAAAAACAGATTTCTCTTAAACCTGGGTGAGAATATAAAAATAGTTTTCTGAATATGAAACGATATTTTTTTGTCTATCAAAATAAGTTAAAACCATCATGACGCGACAACTTTTTTTAGGGGCCCAAACGCCCATAGAAAATGGGCATTGTCCTTTTCGTCGATTAATTGCCTGAAAGGTAAATGGATTTACCAATATTTAAACTTAACTAGTGGATTAAAAAAAATAACGTAACAGTTCACAAAAAACCCGAATCAACTATAGGCGTATAGATAGATAAATATCTACTAGAATAGGGCAGTTAGGATTCCAGAATATATTTGAGCGTGTTCTAAATTTAATATCATTGAATATTTATTGAAAGCTACTCAAATATCCGATCGAGTCGTCAAATAAATGCCAAGTTTCTATCAAATACAAAATGAAATATCTCTATAATTCGCGAAAGGCCTGTCATTGATCAATTGGCTGATCCCCGGTCGCAATCCGGGAGGAAGGATTATTAGATTTCGCGCAACACTTTAAATTTTGCCGGATATCCCTCGTTGATTCTCGTCTGTCTCTCTCGTGACGCTAATCTTATTTATTTAAAATATTACACAATATTAGAGGTTAAGTACAGTTTTTGTATCTACTGGTATCTATTAATTAGTGAATCTCGAAAACTACTCCCGACACACTTAAAAGGACTTATTCATTTAGTAACAAATTTGCAAACCGATGGTTTATAGATGCTGAATGACAGACATAGCTTTTTACACAATATTACGTTCCACAAATACCGGTCTCGTATTGGGATTTGCTTATGCAATATGGCTGCCGAATACATTCACATACAGAGACAGATAATAATACGTCCGAAATAAATAAATAAAAAACGTACTAACTACGAGCCGGTATCGAACCCGAACTGAGACGTGAGTAGTCTGGATTATATCTGGTGGTAGGACCACTTGTGAGTCCGCGCGGATAGGTACCATCGCCCTGCTTATTTCTGCCGTGAAGCAGTAATGCGTTTCGGTTTGAAGGGTGGGGCAGCCGTTGTAACTATACTTGAGACCTTAGAACTTATATCTCAAGGTGGGCTGCGCATTTACGTTGTAGATGTCTATGGGCTCCAGTAACCACTTAACACCAGATGGGCTGTGAGCTCGTCCACCCATCTAAGCAATAAAAAATAAAAAAACAACGCGTCATAATTTTGATAACCTCGTACCGAAAATGTTAAGTCCAGTATATATTATTTGATTGCTTAGGTACGTTGTTGAGACGCTATAACGCACTAACAGCGCTTTTTTGCGTTTGTAGACGGATAAGAGGATGAGTACCCTGCGAAGGTTATGTGGTAGCCGGAACCTAGAGACATCTTAAGGTGAACGCCGCCACCGACCTGGAGTTGTGAGATCGAAGTCAAAATATTATAAAATGGCTATCGCACCTTTGAATCTTGAAAAAACGCGAAATGTACTAATTAATTTATTTGTTTATCTTTCTTTTTTTATAGCTCTCATTACATATTATAGGTCTGGTAGTGGCAGTGGTTGCGGTAATAGGAAATCTTGTGAATCCACACGGGTAGGTGCTGTACCACCCTGCCTATTTCTGCCGTTCAGCAGTAATGCGTTTTAGTTCAAAGGGTAAGGCAGCCGTTGTACTTTAAAAACTGAGACATTAGAACTCATATCTTAGGGTGAGTGGCGGCATTTACGTTGTAGATGTATATGGGCTCCTGTAAACACTTAACACCAGGTAAGCCGTTAGCTTGGCCACCCATGTAAGCAATTAAAAAAAACTTCTGCATATTAGGAATTTTTAAGTAGTTTTGGGTATATCAATAAATAGCCTGTTGTTGCTACGACTGTGAGACATTCAGCTTTAGCAGTTGGAAGTAGACTGGAACGGGCTACTAGTACCATTAGTTTTATTAGTTAGTTACTAGTGTTTTAAAAAATGACGCACACACAAAATCGATTGTTTATCGATTATTAGTAAACGATCGAATGAATTAATTTAGAAATGACCTAGTAATCCACAGCAGACGTTAACAATAGAAATACACTTACGATTTAATCTCGTATTTTTTATTGTAATTATAATTTTGTAATATTTCGAACACTACAGTTTTCGTAATCACGGACGACTACTCAAAGTTAATGTTAAATAAAGCGTTTTTTTTGTTGCTGCTTAGATGAGTGGACGAGCTCACAGCCCACCTGGTGTTAAGTTATTACTGGAGCCCATAGACATCTACAACGTAAATGCGCCACCCACCTTGAGATATAAGTTCTAAGGTCTCAAGTATAATTACAACGGCTGCCCCACCCTTCAAACCGAAACGCATTACTTCTTCACGGCAGAAATAGGCAGGGTACCTACCCGCTCGGACTCACAAAAGTTCCTACCACCAGTAAAAACGTTGTAACTACGTTGACCGATTGTTACTACTAAGAAATTCATGAACATTGAATGTGTACGAAAATTGCTTATCACAAACACAATACGACAACGTAAGCCATAAACGAAGAAATATCAACCTTAAGTCTATAATTTCATGTTTTTCCTTCATTACGCGCTACCCGAGACAGGAGAGTAATCTTCAGTGGCACAGAATGTCTCGGGAATGAAATTATGTCTCCTTATGAATATTGTACTAGATGTTGCCGTTATTTTGTGTTGTTTCCAACCGTTTTTTCCTTAATATCGCTTTTGAACGTCTCTGGAAACGCGCTTGGATTCATTGCGATAAGCATTAAAGCGATTTCACATTGTGGTACGTAATTATGGTCTTACATTAAGCTAGGTTTTGTACTAGAGCAGATGAGACCTACCCAGTTACCGCAGCCGATAAAAACAGCGGATCAGTATCAATAAGGTATGGTAGTAAAATCTGCGTAATTACTAGTGTTAGGGCGCGTTAGAGAGCCTGCCATTCGAATTGTCATATCTACGAGCTCCAGTTACGGGTTAGTACCAGGTGGATTGTAAACATCCATCAATATATCGAACTAGTGAATTAAAAAAGAGGTCGATATCAATTGTCCTACAAAAGAGGTTTTCTTAATAATTAAACCGAAACACATACGGATATATCCTACTTAAAATATTATAAAAAATTTTTTTAAATAATATTTCGAATCCCGAACCTTTAACATTCAGTTATGACGAGTCTTAAACGTAATTACAACCTTTTCCTACCAATTCGTAGCCTAAGAGACTATTCCAACTTCGCCCGGACGGGTGGATGAGCTCAACCTGAGAAAATTTGCTAACACTAGCCCTAGCAAAAGCAGTACTTCGCTGAATCTACCACCGGATCAGTGGGTCACTGAGAAGATCCGACGAGAAACTCAGTGGGCTGTGTCTATGGGTTAGTTAATCGTAATCGGCGAATTCGACGGGGACGGTGACTGGTGCTTGAGCGGCCTAAAAGCACCTAGAGTGAACCCGGGGGATCCAACAAGATATCCGGATAAGATGCTTGACCACGAAAACCTAAAGTATTCGTAACGTCGGTAATTTGTAAAGACAATACCAAAATTCTGTGGACTACATCTTACGTACAAAAGAGAAGCATTCATAAAAAAAACCTAACATATCCAAACCTAGTCCTTCAAATAACATCAATAACGGTGAAAGACCAATAATGAAGGTAGCGCATTCGTTAATGCGTACAACGTTTTCAGAGGGCCCGATTCAGTAGTTTTTTATCGTAGAGCCGAGATAAATGTCCGGTTAGCGGGGGTCCAACGTTGATTTATACTGTGCGTCCGTCAGCCAAGGAATTACAGAGGCCTCGATGTAAATCACGTGGCCGCCCTGGATCAATACAGGCTAATGCTTTCTCAATGAATAAAACTGCTCTATTCATATCAACTACTAGCCGTACTCGCCCGCTTCGCTGGACATTTAAAATTAACATTATTATTTATTGTCATTATTATTAGGGACTCCAACACTCATATAAATATTAGCCTATTTATTAAGTACATGTATTTTCTACATGGATACCAAGTTTCGAGTCAATCGGATGCATGGCTCAGTAGTTATAACGGAACATCGGCAAAAACCACTGTAGATTTATATATTAGTATAGACGAGTATGTCGCGTTATAAAAAGAATTGTACTTTTTTTTTAATCACTAATAATAATTTATCTTCGACCATTTATAAAAAGAGCACACTAAAGTATACATTATTGATAAATACATACGAAGTATCTGACTAGCGACCTTCATTTTCGAATTAGCCTGCTCGTAAAACACTAGTACTCTTGCAAATACACGACACATTAACATGCATTAGTAACCAGTAATGGAAGTTATTGTACATTAATAACACAAGCCAAATTCAATCGAATTTAAAGATAACAAAACAAATGTATATGCGACAAATAGCAAAACCTAATTTAGGTCAAGACCACACTGTAAACACACCCATAAACGTTGTAAATTGCGTTCCACGAAATACCACGCTTAGTAAATTACATCAGAGCCTAATTAAAAATTTCCCGGTAAACCCGAGCACCTTAATAATTAGAACGAGAGCTTAAAAGATTAAAACAATAAGTGAGTACATAAAAAACAACAAGTGAAAAGGTACATCGTTATAATAACAGTGATGTTTATTACTGGGGATGTTGAAAGTTTTTATATGAAAAAGTTGACGATCTCAAAACACGTGCAGATGGATTAAAAAGGGTGAGTCCTATAGCGGCTCTAGGCTGTGACCCTTGTTTATGTCAAATTATACAGATTAATCCCGAATAAATATAATTAAAGTTGTGACATTTCATTCTGTTTAATTCATTTTTTATTTTTTTAAGCATGACGTAGCGCTTGGCAAGCTTTACGAGAACCACATAAATATACGGCTCATCTTACGGTAAAGGAGAGAACAAAGCAGGATTCTGATACTAGCCCGTACTGGTCCACAAGACGTACTTGTACAGAAATTGGGAGAAAAAGAGTGTATTAAGTAAAAATATAAGGAGAGGAAACTACTGTTACTAACATAATATGTTAAATCAGTATACCTTGTAAAAGGAGGCACATGTTGTTTCATATGATAATTGCCGTCTATTGTTACAATTATACCTATCTGTTGTTTTTTAATGTTGTGTTTTGGTGATGAAAGTATACTTTATGAATATTCCAGGGAGTTCTGACTAATAGTTGAAATGTATAATAATAATATATATAATAATTATTTATTTATTAACCTTGAAAAACATTTACACGTAACAGTTTGCTAAAAACTCTCCACACTAGGCACTGCCTGTCTCGTGGAGAGTTTTTTACAGGAGTATCTTAAAACTAGTAATAACGGTGCTGAATATACGAGAAAATCAAAATAGGTAAGCGAATATTATACATGTATATATACACACACACATATATATATATTTACATACATACACACACCCACACATACACATATATATAAAAAGAAAAGGAACAGGTGTAATGATTTTTACCATAGCACGTACCTATTAGGGTCACTTAATGCATTTCAGAAACTCCTCCGAAAAATAGTAGGACCAATAAAGCAGTTCTTTTGTTAACTTTCTTTTAACTTCTTCGTAATTTAGGTTAAGAATTTTGTATGCATAATTACAGACTTTTTTTCTTTTTTTTCGCGTAACATCAAATTAGACCCTGAACTAATAAGAAATAAACACCTTAAATATACAGTTAAGGTCCCACAAAACGTAATAATTTCGCCGAAACAAAACCAATCCATAAAAGCCGTTCGCACATGACAAGTTTTTCAAGCAAAAAGTTTAATTTAGCCCTTGAGTTATAACCAACAGCGGGTGTTGGGAGTTATTGGGCGAACACTGCAATATGGCTGACGAAAAATTACAAGTGGGAAATCTCGAGCGCCCTGCGTGCGGTGCGACCTTTATAGGGGATTACTATGTGAAAGAAAATCGAAATTAAATTCTATTTTTACATATTATTATGTAAGTAAGCCTGACAGCCATGACATAATTATCCATTATGCCGACATAAAATCGAAGATATTACGGCAACTTTTGAAATGGAATGAAAAAGAATGTTTGAATATGGAATTTGTATTTAATCATCGTCCATGTTTCATCTACGTACAATATCAATAGAATAGGATTAGATAGTAATATTACTAATCATAATAGAGACAAATTTACAACTGTCGCAACACTTGCAACACTACTGTTATATGTTACCTTTCGCCTATTTTTACTTTCCGTTTACCTATTTTTAAATTAGAAATCTTAAAAGGTACGTTTTACGTATAAACATTTTTCGGTAGTAGACCCCAGCGTCTCTCCCACCGCGGCCATCATCTCTCCTAATATAAAAAGCGTCGGCAAGAATATTTTTATTCTTTACGGAGCCTGCCGAACGACGGTTGTAAAAATTTCGTTTTTAACACATTTTGAATAAAATTAGGGGCTTTTAAACATTTTAGCTGTATACAATCATGACATTATGATTTTTTTTTAAATAGGTAATTGGGCATGCAAGGGCATCATGTGCCTTGTGGAATATTTATAAATTAATTTTTACGGGAGCCCTGATTTTAAAACTCTTAATATTATCTACGACGCGTGCGTCAAAACAAGTTACACCAATTGTGTTGAATCTTTACATGGATTCGGATACAGCAAATACCCGGTGGGCCAAGATCTTGTCTCTCCCCATCAATGGCAATAAAATACATTTACTTTTATAGATATATTAATATAAATCACGACCACATTACATGTGTACACAAAGTAAAATGGAGGTTAGAAGAAATATTTTGGTCACGTTCTTTTTTTTTTAAACCCTACCTACGCTGGTAAACTACGAGGTCATGCCACCGTAACTAGTCGAGTAGGTGAGCTCACGGGGCTAGCGATCTAAACTCACTTCAGGGGCACAATACCTTTTTAGCGCCTCGCCTTTTTTAATATATTAATCTGGCACTAAATTTAAAAAAAAAAAATTTTCCAGAAATCAATTATAAAAGAAAAAACCAGCCATTTTTTTGTTTTGCGGACCATTTGGCGCTCCTTTGTGAGGAGTGCCCGGGGTATGATGCCCCCTCTTGCCGCCCCCTCGCTACGCTACTGAACCTGGGGATCGGTCACGTCCACTGTTAGGTCGCTTCTTAGAAACTTACATAACGGTTAAAGGTAAAACAATGAAGGGTTGTCAGAACGCATTAACTTTACAATATAACTGCTGTCACCCACCTTAAAACATAAGGTCGAACACTCAATTAAATTGAAGATTTATCTACTCTACCTATGGTATCGGAGCTTGTTCACAACTAGAATTTCAGATGCTATACAACAAATATTCTTACTGGTGGTAGGACCTCTTGTGAGTCCGCGCGGGTAGGTACCACCGCCCTGCCTATTTTTGCCGTGAAGCAGTAATGCGTTTCGGTTTGAAAGGTGGGACAGCCGTTGTAACTATACTTGAGGCCATAGAACTTATATCTCAAGGTGAGTGGCGCATTTACGTTGTAGATGTCTATGAGCTCCAATAACCACTTAACACCAGGCGGGCTGTGAGCTCGTCCACACATCTAAATATTAAAAAAAAAACATAAGTTTCAATACTAAGAAATAATAGGAAGTAGTTAGGTACTTCAATTATCGAAGTAAATGTCTTGATATAACGATCGGTTGTTTGGTTAAATATAAGTATGTTGTCTAAAAAACGTGTTCTGAATTCAGGATTTTTATTCTTTCGGTTCGCTGGCGTGATTCTGTGAAGTACGACTACCTGCAGCGGTCAACATCCGGACCGGCCGGACGTCATTTCAGAAACGGAAAATCGCCAATCTCCTCTCCCCTGGGACTTTTTATTTTACACGTCCGTGCTACTGACATATGGCGCTAGATTAAGCCCAGACATTTCTTTCATACTTGTAACAAAATTGTATCTAGTACTTCGATGTAATTTAGGTATATGTAAATGAAAAAGTTTGTGAGGGAGGATGAATTGTTTGTTACTCTCTCCCGCTGAAACTACTGGATGAATTTTGATGAAACTTTGCAATGTAATGGATTTTATAACACAATAGCTTAAAGGCAGTAGTTATAATAGCCAGTAGTTATAAGAAATTGGAATTTCATTATTTATCATCCAATCGCAAACTTTTTTCATGTATTATTTCGGCCATAGATAATGAACACCTAACCATATCTTTCACTAATGTTTTTAAAATAATAGAAAAATAATAAGCAAAAGGATTCCGATTACACATATATACGTATATGAAACGTATATGAAATATTATTTACATTTTGAAAATAACTCTCCATAATCTTCTGATACCAATTTTTTATCATCTAAATACGTTGAACTATTTGTGTTTGTTTTATTAATTGTTGTATAACATACATTCTTTTCATACTTTTCAAAACAAAATTTTGTTGATTTAACGATCATAGACCACCCCAAAAAAAAACACAAAAACCAAAACCCGATTCGCGACATTACTCAAGCTAAACCGAATATTTTCCATTTAAAATCCGACGCTTGCATCGCAGTCGGCAATATGCATGATTTATCGCCGTGATATATTTATTAGTCCAATAAAATTTGTCCTTAGCTGGCTGGTTCCCACTTTCTTCATATTTCATTTGGGCTGCTTCACCTGGCACAAGAGTGTAAATTGCATAATATTGTACGCGAGCGTAATATATGGGACATTATAGCCCAGTACTTCGCTCGAATATTAAGTTCGTAACGTGCATACGCTTATTCAACGCTGTTATTTTTCCTTTCCAGCTTACATTGAGAGATGAGCAGGCCACTGATATTGTCAATATTCGTACTGTTGATGATCTCTTTTCTTAAAGTCGGTATCCAAATTATTAACTATTTTAATGTTCTATAATTTACGCAATAAAGTACCTAATCGTGCGTAGATTTTATTTCCACCTTGAAAATTGAAATCGAAGTCTCAATTGTTTTTGACGTGACAACGTCTTATAATTCGATGGAGCCGGCTGCAAGCACGAAAAACATGACTCATGCGGCGTTACCTCGCTCTGAGGCGTTACATTTAAGGCTTGAAGTGCAAGCGAGAGCGCGCAACGAGCGACAAAGAGGCACAATTGACCTCCGCGTTCGGCAGAGTTCGACATCTGTCTCTCTCCTACTTGAGTGAGCGATGCATCCGCGTGGACAGCTGCTATACAATAATACAGTTTTCGTCAAGTATGAAGTTCAGTGAAAAGTGAATGTGGTGTCAATTGTTTATAGCAACGATAATTGCGATAATTGAAAAATGAAACCATTCCATCAGTGTTTTTCTTAGAATTTCACTTAAATGTCATTGAATTATTAAATTATTTTCAAACTTTACAGATTTGATATTTAAAAAGTAAATTTTTTCTACCAAAAATTTACTTTTTAGTCCTACTACTACTACTTTTACTCAATAGCTCCAGACATAAATTGCGACTGTTAACCATTGTACTATGACACATTTTCCTATAAAAACTACCAACAAACTATTAAACTAACTTTTCATCTTTAATTCAGAACTATTTACACTTCATCAATAAGTTTAAATCTCTGATGTTGGGGCTCTGGTATAACATTGTAATATTTTTTATAGATGGTCTGGTCATAGCGCCCTTTGTACATCCTCTGGACCCAAGTGTGATCCCAGTTTGGATCAA
This sequence comes from Bombyx mandarina, assembly GCF_030267445.1. NCBI lineage: Eukaryota > Metazoa > Arthropoda > Insecta > Lepidoptera > Bombycidae > Bombyx > Bombyx mandarina. Next base: position 12,955,910 of record NC_143220.1, on the reverse strand, counting down.
ACTTTTCACATGTGACAACTACTTTTCCAGCCTCCATTGCAAACAAAGTACCATTAACACCAAAACCAACCTGAAAGAAACATAGTTTAAGCAAGTCAAACAAAAAAAATGATTAACACAATTTTTACAGTAATTAAAATATTTAAAAAAAAGAAGAATGTACAGTAAATACAGGTCAAGCTAATAAAATAGCGTTAATAATAAAAAAATTTTCAAAGGCAGTTTTGGAAAAATTTTAACCCAAGCTGTGTATCTTTGAGATCAAGCTGTGTATCTAAAACAGAGACAAAATTGGGATTTTTTTTATCTGTGCTGCATATAAAGTAAATTTACAAGATAGATTTGCGACACTTTTACTTGCAGGTACTTTTCATAAGGGTGGTAAAACTCATTATAACGTAAAATATATTTTTATTGCTTATTACTGTTCCTAGAAAGCTCAAAAAATGAAATTTTTTAATCCACATCAAATTGAAGTTTAAAGCATGTCATTAAAAAGCTTCATCAGTTAATAATTACTGGCAAACCAACTTACATTCAATCCTGGATGAAAACGAGTGGTTCTTTGAGTAGCTAACATATGTCCCGCTTGAACAAAATGCCCATCTTGTACTTTCCACCCTCTGTGCTTTGGTTTTACTTTACAATTAGTATTCTGCGTACTACCTCCGGTTTTTTTACTGGCATTCCGGACAAATTCTACGAGAATAATGTATGTTTCAGTTTCGTTCTAAACATAACCTAAAACGTTGGGCCTATCTGATACACACCTTTTAGAAAAACACCTCTTTCTGATGTTTTGAGTAAAATGTTAAATGACATTGTTAATCGGTATGTGTTTACTATTATGTAATTATTTATGTATTTATGGTTTATTGAATTTTTTAATCAAATTTATTGGATTAAGGTTTTTGACATTGACATTTTTTATTTGTTTGATTCTTCCATTGAATATGAATAGGCAAAGGAAATATAGTCCATTCTCATATTATAATGGTCTGTCTGTTGTGTAAAAATGTATTTGGAACCACTGGCATCTACCCTAGAACTGTCAAATGTCTTTAGAAACACACTCGGACAGTTGTGAAACAAATTCTACCTCTTCTAGCTGAGCACGTGCTCGCCCAATAACCCTGGCAAAATCAACTTCACTAAACCAAACTTAGAAATAGTTTAGCTAACGAAGCTGTCAATGGAACCTTACTGGCAAAGAAAACGTAAGAGCCACTGCAAGCTTCACCGATTTTAAACCAATTAAGATGATCAAACTAATGAATACGGAAAATTTATACAAAAAAAAAGTGACTTACTATATATTATAATATAATATTTACGTACTTACTATCTTCATAGTATTTTTTATTATGAATTTTCTAATAAAAGTGAATAAAATGATGAATAATATTTAAGTACGAATAATACTTTTTTTGTGCTGTGGTACGATTGCAGCATCTTTTCACCTGGCAGCACTGCATCCAAAGTGTATTTTGAACATGGATATTGCTTTTGATTAATTTCAGAAATTATATAGAACAGAGAAGGATATATGGGCTTAGATCCCCTTGCCTTTACTAATAAGGAAAAATTGTACCAAAAAAAAATGCTTTTGGTTATTTACCTAACACTTATTTACACTTAGTTACACCTATTGTTACTTTTATTATGTTTACAGCGCATAATACATAATACAAATTTTCTTTGTGAATGAATTTTTAACAACGAAAAGTGAGAGAAATTAAAAACAAACAAAAAATGGCTTCCGATACATTAAATATAGCACGGCGAAAATTAAATGAAGTACTCGGTGAAAAGTCAACAAAGTATTTCAATCAAATGAAATTGTGGTTTCGTATGAAACTGACTAAGGAAGAATTCGACGGAGAAGCAAGGAAACTATTAAGTAACGACCAAGTACATTTCCATAACGAGTTTTTGTTAGCATTATTGAACAAAGTTGAAGGCTTAGCAGAAACTTCGATTACAATAGCCCAAGAGAAAGCTAATTCACACAACAGAAATAGTCGGAGACATAAGAGAAGCTCTAGAACCTCTGAGAAGAGTAACTTTGAACCAGTTGATATACTTGAGTATCTGCCGCCTAATTCACCACCAGGAGCTGGCAGTGACGGTGTCAAATATGCAACACAAGTAATTATTGCTTTTCCCTACCTATTTATTCTGGCTTAGTGCCTTTTTGTCATACTTCTACTTCAATCAAATTTCATTATCTTATTACTTGAACTGTATGAAATAATAAAATATTCAACAACTGGTATTGATCAAAACTATTTAAAGTGTTTTACTCTTCAAATAAAGTGTGAGGAAGCTACTATTTTGTAAAATTAAAGTGCTATTTTTAATAAATAATATCTTAATGCTGGTAAATAAGTTTTTTAAATAATTTCAGGAAATATTTCTACCTGATCATGCTCTAGTTGTGGGCAGATTCATGTTGGCCGCCTGGGAACTTGGCTTAGAAGGAGCGGATGATGATGCTGCTGACATTGTAGTGGTAGCTGTACAGAATTTCCTCAAAAATGTAATAAGTGCTGTTTTAGCACAAAGGAAAGGCTACAAAACTCATGGAAAGTACTTCATGTATGATATTGGTGGTGACATGCCGAATATGTGGCTGAGAAACTCAGCCAAACTATATGATCCGCAGAGTTGGGGAAGGGTGAATGTAGATGATGGTGTGGATTCCCTTGGTCCCAGATGTCCTCCTACAATTGATGAAATGGAACATTCAGCTGTTTTTGAAATTGCCTGCAGGTAAAAACTTTATATTATAGTTTTAAATTATCGAGTGGTATTGTTAATATACAAAACAAATCAATACCATACCATTTCCAAAAATTATATGACATGTATAAACAAAAAAAAAAAACAAAGTATAAATGATTTTAAATAAAAATAGGAAAATTACAGTGTGTGGGGCTCAGGTAGGTGGAGACATCTGTGTGCTTAGTCTAAGTTTTTTTATGTTCTCGATAGCGCAAAACTTAAATTTGTATGGAGTTGGAATGTTTGGAAAGAGCTCTCTTGCAACTGCACACAAATTTGAATAAAAAATTACAGAGAATGTTAAAAAACTCTCACTAAGCACACTACTCAGTATATCCGACTGGAAGTTTTCAGGACTATTTAAAATTTAATGTTAATAGCATTACACTATTGCAGTACTGCAGATTTGTTGAACTACAATTATTATCTAGAAATTTAGATTGATTTTATTATTTTATATTAAATTAGAATGTAATTAGCACAAATTTTAAATATCAATGAATAACAAGTTAGCAGTCTACACCTATGAAAACTAAATTATTTGAGCGTCAGAAATAATAATAAGCAAATAAACATTTTTCTTCTTTAATGTAGAGAACATTTATCATTCTAGTTTCTAAAAGTTTTCTTTTACGTCTACTGATAAAAAAATTCTAATTGAGTTCAATTTTCCTTTTTTCAGTGCCCCAAATCCAGAACCAAATGAGGACAGACTAACAATAGATGAATTCTACAATACCTTATTGACACACAGAAATATAATTGCATGTCATTCAATCTATGCAATCAATATGGAGAGGTTATCGGTCATGTTAAATCATCCTAGTTATTAGCAAAAATTTATGTAGTAACTTAATGGATGTTGCATAATACTTAAGTTTAATAACACATTTTTATTAGCTTGACACAGAATGGTCGAAGACAACTTTTTTTTTTCTACCTAGGCTGATAGCCTTGAGAGGCTATTTCAGCTTCACCCTAACGTATGGGTGAGCTCACGGGGCTCAGAACGGGAGTGTTGCTAACACTGGCCCTAGCAAGAGCAGTGCTTTGCAGAATCTACCACCGGATCGGAAACGCAACCCACTGAGTAGATCCGGCGAAAAACTCAGTGGGCTGTGTCAATGGGTTAATTCACTCGTCGAGCCCTTCGTCGCAGGCGACGGGTTCGACGAAGACGGTGACCGGTGCTTGTGGTGCCTAAAAGCACTGTTAATGGATTGGGAGGATCTGTAATGACGTGTTTAGGGCGACGTCGACTGTTTACATTCGGTCTACAGGATCGGGTATGTAATTCCCGTCGGCCACGACAAGAGAGTTTTCATGTCGTGCCGCCTTTTCGAAGTGGCGCAATGATGCTGACTGTATACAACCTTCTCACTGGTGCATGTGTATTATTGTTATTGTCTCTCTAGTGTACGCTTTACTAGTTTAAATAATATCAAAAATTCATTCAAATTTCAAGCGGAAGAGATCTCATAAAAATGTTGAGACTTATATTTGACTTTAATTGCACCGCTTGTAAGGTACGTTTTATTTAACGAAGATCGAATGTGTTAAATTATATCTTTTTTCATTACTTTTATTTGGTAGATAGTACTAAATGTTGTTGGATGGTTACCTGAGACCATTACAACATTAATATCGCTACCAAGATTGAGAAAACAGGTCTCAATTATGGAGTATACACATGAAAATATGCTATATCTGTGCATGTACCAGTTATATCTGTAATTTTAAGAGAGTCATTATGTAGACTATGATTTATACATGTCATATGGTAATAAAATCTTGTATTATTATAGCATCTAGTTGTCTTTATTATCAGCCTAATATATTGCTAAAGTCACGACATGCAACTTAATGTAACTAAAAGATGTATTGGTAGGTCGGTTAGTTCTTTCGTCGTCTATTTTATGTACATACTAGCGACCCGCCCTCGCTTCGCTTCGGAAACACTAAATTTTATTATTGATAGCTGAGTCCCGCGATGTTACGTGCTGTTATTCTCGAACCGCGGGTGAAGCCGCGGGGCGAAGCTAGTCTAAAAAAGTAGCCTAAGTTACTACTTATATCATCAGCTACCTATCAGTGAAAGTCTCGTCAAAATCGGTCCAACCGTTACAGAGATTAGCCGGAACAAACTGACAGACAGACAAAAATTGTAAAAAATTCTATTTTGGTGTGTGTACCGTATATATTATGTTCATATGCATGCAGTAAAAAGCGTTAATTTCAATATTACAAACATACACTCCAATTTTATTTATATGTATAGATGAGAACGGTCAATTCGTTCCTTTGTCGTCTGGTTCGTGTACGTCTTTTGTCGTGGAAGTCAAAAAAAGTACCACCTGCCGGTAGTTACGTCCGCCCCACTGAAGTATAGATGGTCTGCCCTCGTTCCATTTTTCTCTTTATTTTTTAATTCTTGTCAAGTGTCTGTCTTAGTCTGTGTCTAGTCGTTGTAAGTCTTATGTCCTGTCAAAGAGGTTGCCCGCCACGGCATGTATGTTTTCAATTTATTTATTAAAACGTTAACAACAACAAACAGTATTAAATATTTATTTAAGAAAAAGAAAATCCAAATAACAAAGCAAGCAAAAGTACAATGTTATGAACAAAAAAATATATTTATGGCATTTAATTGCGAATTAATATAATGTCAACTGTATTAGCTTACTACAAATTAAATTAAATTTAATTAAAGCTGTCCTCAAATAAAGTGCCAAGGCTCAAAATAGCTTATTTTAGCTCATTAATTTAAAATTTATGTTGTAAGGGTTTTTTGATTGCTTAGTAAAAGAATAATTAATAAGTACCATTTTTATTTATTTCAATGTTATATATTGTATAATTTATTTAAAGTACATGCAAAACATTGTTCAATCTAATTAATAATATCGCATTTTAATAACTTCTATTGGATTTAAATTCAGATTAACACTTATGAACGATCTTAACAGTAAACTATAATATAATATATTTATAGTAATATTTATTTTATTTATAGTAATATTTACTCTTCCACACACCTGCATCATAATCTATCGCCAACTTTTTCTTTATGGTTGCAAAAGTCTAAGAGGTCGTGAAGCGTCACGAACTATATTAGGTTTTCGTGACAATACGATAATGATATGGATTTATTTATTTATTTATTTGTTATTTGTAGTCTTTGATATTCCTTGTAGTAGGTGTGGGAGAATTCATATTCCGCCTTGATCTTTTTTTATTGCATTAGCTCGATGCACGGCTACATATTCGAGAAACTACTACGTTGACTGTGAAGAACTTGCTTCAGACGGAGGTACGATTCTGACTTCCGGAACATCAACATCGCCTCTCCTCGCCGAGTGGCCCTGTAGGGGTTCCAACTCGTGGGCCGGCTCAGGCGTCGGTCGCGGCGTGCTGCCCAAAAACTCGCGTCTCTTCCAGGCGAGAAATCCGATTAATGCGATTATCACTATGCACACTATTGTGATACCAGCTGCGGCTGCGAACGACATGGTGTAAATTCCTGTGTAAGCGAACAAACAAATAATATTATACTCACTTTACTAAAAATCCGTAAACACGAAAGTGCTTGTGATGAATAATCTGATATTAGTTACATTCTTGATCTGAATAAACTCGTCCCGGAAACACTACGAGATAAGTTCAAATATGCTGAGACTTTAAAAATGACTGACTCCAATCTGAAATCGAACCTGGGTTCCGTGGGAGCATAGTCACGCACTGATCACGCAGGAGCCAGTCACCGTCGACGTCCTAGACACGTCCTTACGGATTCATCAGATCCAATAACCTTTGCAGCAGACTCCTTTAGCTCTAACACTAAGAGTAGGGATTCCGGTAACCATACTCTTCGAACTCGACAAAGAGGTCGACGTAACCTAAACATCAGCCCGCTGAGTTTCTCGCCGGATCTTCTCAGCGGGTCGCGATTCCGATCTGGTAGTAGATTCATTCACGAAGCAGCTGCCCTTGAGTTGTTAGGTCTCCTTCGGAGGCGCTCGGGCAGCTGTTAGCAAATCCCATCCCTTCTGGCTGAACCTTTGTTCGCCCACCGGTTCTGGCCACTGGAGAGGCCTCCGGGCCACCAGTTATATCTCAAACATAAATAAATAATAGTTATTATAAATTTACTTTCTATTTTTTAGTTGTATTTTCTATAAAAGCGTATTTTGTTAGTTTTTTTAAACTATTATTTATTTATCATTTTGTAGTTGCATTTCAATTTTGTCAATTTTTTGTTTGCAATTTTTTTTTTTAATATTGAATTGTCATCAGTCCTTAATAAGTATATAAAATTTCAAGTTAATCCGACGTTCTGAAGGGGGTCAAAATCATGTTCCAAGATTCCGTTACATACTAACATACATACGTCTGAAGCTAATAAAAGCGTATTAAAAAGGGTAACGCGGCCAATTAGCATTACTACTTGAAGATAAAAATCATTACGATTATTTTTTACCTTTTACTTTTAAATTTATAGTATCAGTGTGTTCGTTTCCATCGTCGAGTCCAGCACCGCACGTCCACGTACCGTAATCGTCGTATTTCACATTGCTTATAGTTACGGCACAGTCTCCGCGATCCAAACTCATGTTCGTTGGAAAGTAGAATCTACCTAAGATGGCGCTGAAAGAATTGCAGTTTTTATGTTTACGTTCGGTATTTAAAGTATTTAATGATAATGTTACTCTGTGCGCTGTGATGGGTAGGCATGATCACGGCCCTCCTGATATTAAGTAGTTACCGGATTCTACAGTGAGACACACTAGCCTATGGGTAAAATTACACTGAGACCTTAGAACTCGTATTTAAAAGTAGGTGGTGGAATTTACGTTGTAGATGTCTATGGGCTCCGGTAAGCACTTCACACCAGGTGGGTCGTGAGCTCATCCGTTTTACTGGTAGTAGGACCTCTTGTGAGTCCGTACGGGTATAACCACCACCCCGCCTATTTCTGCCCTAAGGCAGTAATGCGTTTCGGTTTGAAGGGCCGGAGGCAACCGTTGTAAATATGAGACCCTAGAATTCAAATCTCAAGGTAGGTGGCGTATTTACGTTGTAGATGTCTATGGAATCCGGTAACCACTTAACACCAGGTGGGCCGAAAGCTCGTCCATTCAACTAAGCAATAAAAATAAAAGTTTTAAAAAAAAAAAGGATAATTTATAACAAAAAGAAATATCCAACAAAAATACAAAATATGTTATTATCAAAGCTAATGATGATCATTCGAACAAAATGATCGAGGACCTAGGAAATTTTTAACTGCATAGTTAAAAAAAATACGCCACTAGTTTCGCAAAAACACTTATAATACATAGTTGTTTTTTTGAGCTATTGAGGGTTCAAGTAGAAGGAGCTAGAACAGACTGCCCAAGACCGATGTAAATGGAAGGATTTGATCGAGCCCTACACCCCAGCAGAGGGTAATAGGAAAGAATGATGATGAGGGTTCAAGTTGCTTTAATGATTTCTGAAGTTCAGTAGGTGGCACTAAAATAAGAAAAACAAGCGATTCAAGTTGCTTTAATGATTACTGAAGTTCAGTAGGTGGCACTAAAATAAGAAAAACAGAGTCGCTACTCACTTATCGGGCGTCACATCTTCGGCTATGTTAAACGGTCTCCCCTTGGGAGGTTCGAAGCGACAGTAGCTAAGCGGCGTCAGTCGTTTTGTTGTTAGACAAACCAACGAGACAGATTTCGCGTGAAGAACCGTAACGTTCTTCCATAAAGCGGTCACTTCGTTGACGACCCTTAATTCGATTGTTTTTATTATTTCGACGCCCATTTCGTGACCGCCGCTGTGACAGCGCCATTCTCCGTCATCTTCTGGTGTCACTGTGATGTTTTTGAAGCAGTGACCGGCGCTTAGCGTTGTTCCTGAAAATCTTTTATTTCATTTAGACTTATTTTAAACTAGCTGACCCGGCAAACGTTGTTTTGCCATACATAAGATTTCTAGGGAATTTATAGTGTAGAAAAAAAAACTTATTGTAAGGATGTGGTAAATGAGTGAAAGAGGCATGCAGCGCTGTGAACAATGAGGGAATATAAAATAACAAAACCTCATTCAACCACATAATGCCTCATTATAACCAAAAAAAATTGTCCAAAAAATAAAAAATAAATGTTAAGAGTGGACAACCCTTATCACTTAGGGGTATGAAAAATAGATAGTAGCCGATTATCAGACCTACTGAACATACATATAAATTATCACAAAAATCGTTCGAACCGTTTCAGAGGAGTATGGTAACTAACATTGTGGCACGAGAATTTTATATATAAGATAACGCGCATGGGAAAATATTGAGTAGTTAAATATGTAATAAGGTTTACATAATTAAGGTCATTTTAAGGTGGACAGACCAGCTTAAAAAACCACTTGGTTTAATGGTTAGCAGTAATCATATAATTTATAACATGACATGCCATTCAACCAACTTTAGCATTGAAATTGAAGTCTTAATTTAGGTGGAACAGTGAAATCTCATTAATCGAGATTAAAACACTAATCTAATCTAATAGCGGTAGGCAGCGGCTTCGCTCTGCCCCTGGAATTACTGAAGTCCATGGGCGACGGTAACCACTCACCATCAGGTGGGCCGTATCCTCGTCTGCCTACAAGAGCAATAACAAAAAAAAATATCTAATCAATGTTTCATAGCACTGTCTACTCTTAAGTCCCCTCCACGATATTTCCTAACCGCTATCACATATCCTTCCAACAAGTTTGAAACTATCCTCAGTGGTGGGTAGCAGCTTTGTTGTGTCACTAGTTTTGCTCATGTTCATTAGCTAACCCTCAGGTGGGCCGTATGTTCGACCAATATACATGCAAATATAACAACATTATTTATTAAAATAATATTTGATGTCCTTTTTTTATTGCTTAGATGGGTGGACGAGCTCACAAGCCACCTGGTGTTAAATGGTTACTGGTGCCCATGGACATCTACAACGTAAATGCCGCCCACCCACCTTGAGATATGAGTTCTAAGGTCTCAGTCAAGTTTAAGTATATTGATACCTCCATTATATTATTGAATCGTGCATTATAAATAATATTTGTAATCACAAAATAACAAATTTAAATTAATATGCAATATTTTGCTGGATTTGTTTTGTAGATAATATTGGTCTACTACATACGAGTATCGTTTCCCAGACGGGTGCACGAATCCACAATACGCCATCGGCACATCCGTCTTGCATTCTATGTTAACATTTTCATTTTCAGTCGCAAATATTGTCTCGACACCGTCGGTTTCCAAGTCTATAAAATGTCTGTAGCCTGCAGAAATTTAACATCATACACCTCTTTGTTTATTTAAAAAAGAACTAATTAGAATTAATCAATCGATACATACCTTGAATTGACGCTGGAAAATTAAATAATATATAGAAACTTAACAGCACTATACAAATCGGCTTACTCATTTTCAAACAGAAATTAACGAGTGAACCAGCCCGTTACTAAAATTTGACTAACTACCCTCTTACATCTCATCTCATTGATAAATAAGTCAAAGGGTCGTTTTTTTTTTGTTTGAACTATCGATATCAATAATTTTAGAATTCTTACAAAACTTATGGCACCTTTTATCATTAACAACTTCTAATTTATTACTTTTTGTTATCTTTAATACACAATTCTATTTCGTGTCATATGTTCAGTCGCACTTATGTACATATTTACATTATTATTATAATGACTGGTAATGTGTGAAGGTTATGGTATAATGTGGCTATAACAATTGTAATTACCTACTTATATCGGCACACGAGCTCTGGTGCTTATCGATTATAAAACCCTAAGGCATGAAATCGTTGTTTATTCTACCCTATAATTGCAGCAGTCGTCGTGGCCTAAAGGATAAGACGTCCAGTACATTCGTGTTGAGCGATGCACCGGTATTCGAATCCCGCAGGCGGGTACCAATTTTTCTAATGAAATACGTACTTGACAAATGTTCACGATTGACTTCCACGGTGAAGAAATAACTTCGTGGAATAAAAATCAAACCCGCAATATTAGTATTTGCGTCATTACTGGATCTCTTGTGAGTCCGCACGGGTAAGTACCTACCACAACCTTGCCTATTTCTACCGTGAAGCAGTAATGCGTTCCGATTTGAAGGGCGGGGTAGCCGTTGTAACTATACTGAGAACTTAGAACTTATATCTCAAGGTGGGTGGCGCATTTACGTTGTAGATGTCTATGGGCTCCAGTAACCAGTTAACACCAGGTGGGTTGTGAGCTCGTCCAAACATATAAGCAATAAATAAAAAATAGCTATTCTAGCAGACCAAAGTATTGTTTCGAAATAGGCAGGTTGTTAAAATCAGCGGGAAGTAGTAAGTAGGTTAGTATCCAATTGAGAGAGGCGAAATCGCATACCCAAAATCCCATAATACCTTTAAACAAAACAATATTCGGTTTCAGCACAAGCGGTCGCGTTTTGAAACAAATTTCCTAGTTCTGTCAACAGGAAACACTCACGAATTAAATCCAAAAAAAAATTTAGCGTTTATATTGAATTTCAGCACATCTAAACTAAAGTGTAGTTTCTGAATAATTGAGTGATTTGATACGGTAAGTCTATGAACACGCTAATTGAACACGTTATTTCTAATAGCTTACACCTCTCGGTTAAGCAGATAAGCGCGTAGCTCAGAAAAATGCTGGATATTTATAGTTTGAACAGTACTTTATAAAATGAACGCAAGTAAAATTTTCTGGTCGGAAATTACTGGTCTGGCACTACCAGCCTCTCTTCCGCAAAGCAGTCGTGCGTTCCTATTTAGAAAACGGGATAGCCGCTCAGTTTCTCGTCGGATCTTCTCAGTGGGTCGCGAATCCGATCCGATGGTAGATTTTACGAAGCAGCCCTCTTGCTAGGGGTAGTGTTAGCAAATTCTTTCAGGTTGAGCCCGTGAGCTTACCTACCTGTACGGGTGTTGCTAGAATAGCCTCGTAAGCTACCAGCGAATAGGTAGGAAAATAAAAAAATGGGATTACCATTATGCATACTGTTCACACATAGCAATGTCTCTGATACCGACTTAAAACACGGAGGGCGCAAACTCGTTCGCTTGAATGAAAGAAGCGTTCTAAGTCATATACTTACATATGTGGGAATGGTAAATAGTTTCTACTACAATGAAAGGTTTTCCGTGTCCACCTTGAAAAGGTACTTGAACCTGAATTCGGAATAATTTTTTTTAAGTCGCTTCATAGTCAAAAATTATATTTTGTTTCGAGAATCACATGGGCAACCATCAGTATAATCAACAAAACAATTTGAGTTTATTTTTGTTAGTTGAAAGGTATTTCAAAACCTCTGATTGATGGACGAACTCATGGCCTAGCTGATTTTAAATGGTTACTGGACGCCTAGACGTCAACTACGTACATACCTTCACACATCTAGACATATATTTTTATAATTTTGCGGATTTTATTTTTATTACACGAAGTTATTCCTTCACCGTTGAAGTCAATCGTGAACATTTGTCAAATAAGTATTCCATTAGAACAATTGGTACCCGCCGCCTGCAGGATTCGAACACCGTTGCATCGATGCATCGTACGAATGCACCGGACGTGTTATCCTTTAGGCCACGACGACTTAACGTGTAACGGATTTCATATAAGTAGATTTAAAACTGATTCCTTTGCAGCTATAATAAAAAAAAACATATGTAGTATCAAAACACGGGTCCCTATGTATGCTTAAATCTAAAACTACGCAGCGGATTTTGATGAGGTTTTTTTAATAGATAGAGTGATTGAAGAGGAAGGTTTATATGTATAATAACATCCATTAAATAGTGGAGAAATACTGTTATTTTTGAGGTTTCTAATGTGATGTCGTAAATAATCAATAATAAAATTTCGTGTTTCCGAAGCGAAGCTAGGGCGGGTCGCTAGTCTATATATATAAAATAAAATCGTGTTAGTTACACTATTTATAACTCAAGAGCGGCTGAACTGATTTGGCTGAAAATTGGTGAGGAGGTAGCTTAGAACCAGGAGAAGGACATAGGATATAGGATTTTTATCACGTTCCCATGGGACGTGATATAAAACGTGGCATAGCAAAACGCAACTGATATGGAATAAAAAAACGCAACTGCCAGCTAAACATAATATGAGTCGACTAGTATCAAAGCCGGCAATGTGACTTGTGGATAATTATTGGTAAATCAGAAAAACGAATTATTGACTTTGTATTCCATTGGCAGTCACAAAACTCTTCTGAACGACATCTTAGATAAATAACAGGTTTTGAACCGTATTCTTTGAAGGAGACGATTATATTCAAATCAATCTGTATTGAAATATCAATAAAAAATTTTTGTCCAAATGCACAGATTGCCACCTTTGATAATAGACGACTCATATATTCTATGGTTAAATATAGTAGAATTTTGAAGTTGACCGGTTGACGTGTTTGAAACAAACCGTGTGGCGGAACAAAGTTCGCTGGGTCCACTAGTAAATAATAAAATAGCCAATATTTCGTAAAACGTTTTAATCGCACATTCATTCAACAACATAATTAAAATTATTTACAACGCTATGCCACAATTTATTTCCTTCTGTTCCTATTCTTTTTCGTTCTGTCTATCTTCTTGTCGGTGGAGAGTTCTTGCTGAAGTTTCTTCAACATCTGCGGCGTTATGAGTCCCTGAGTAAACGAACGATTAGGTTTATGCCAGAAAATGCCATGTGAAGTTTATGAAATCAGAAAAAAACGGGTCAACGACCTCACGATGTCAATATGACGTTCCGTTCCGCTCTGAATATTTTAGCGCTACCCACAGTTCTTATCTTAAATATTAGTAATGAGAAATGTAAATGGAATTTAGTTTATTTTCTAATTTACTTTGAATTTTAAATTTACTTTAACAAACGATAGAGGTCAACGGATAAGAAAAAAAACAGCGGGAAAATATGAACGAATCAACAAGACTGCAGTGGGGTTTTTTTTATATGCATCAGGTAATTAAAAAATGAAGTCTTTTATTGGATTTATAGACAGACGTGTATACGTCGTGATCACTAGCACTGCTACTTTTATTTTTCATTGAAATGATACGGTTTCGTATACGGAGTATTTTTAATAGACTGATGGTAGGCACTCTTGTGAGTCCGCACGGGTAGGTACCACCGCCCTGCCTATTTCTGCCGTGAAGCAGCAGTAATGCGTTTCGGTTTAAAGGGTTGGGCAGTCATTGTAACTATACTTGAGACCTTAGAACTTATATCTCAAGGTGGGTGGCGCATTTACGTTGTAGATGTCTATGGGCTCCAGTAACCACTTAACACCAGGCGGGCTGTGAGCTCGTCCACACATCTAAACAAAAAAAAAAGATTAATTTTGTAAACTTTAAGTTTTTACGGAGAAAATCGATGAACTTTTCCTGCCCAAAAAACCATGTAAATCGCTTATATCGCATATAATTCGCTTAACAACAAACACCACTCATTGTTTTGGATAGTTGACTTTTATTTACCCTGGCAACTAGTAATTCCGACAATTTTCCCTTCTCCTCGCCCATTGATTGTCCGACCAGCATCTTATTAACCCTCTTGCTGCCGTGGCCGATCGCAAAGCCACTGTCCTCATCGCGGATCATCTGTTCAGAATTTCTTAGTAACCTGTAACAAATATTGTCATTTGCGATTGTTAAAGTGAAACTTTTATTATATCGACTCAAACTTTTTCGTCTGTGTGTTGCATGTCGCGTGACGGTCGGCCGCGGAATAGAAACATAAAGCGAAAGGCGCTCGTCAGAGCAGCCAAGGCCGATATGGCGGCGCCTATAGTTCGCAGCAGCTGACCGTGTAGTGTATAGACTATTACTCATTTGTGCCAGTGCTCCACATGTAAATGTTGTTTGTCAGAGTTAAATATCTATAATGTGAAAAAAAGTTTTACTTTTACTGTGGTTTCATAAAACCACACAATCTTTTTTTTTTGGACACTTTACGTAGCTTGACCTCTATGTATGTAACAGTATCTTTAAACGTAACTTTCACCAACTTGGAGTTGGAGATGTAACTTAAAATACTGTAGTGGTAGCTACCATAGAACATAAGATATTTGACAGATGTCTGAATCTCGCTTACGAGAATAATCAAGAATAATCAAGATAACGAAGTCTACCGAGAAATTTCATGCACTCGGTGGAAGAAGAAGTTGACACAGAAATGTGGTTAGGTACTTTAATTATTAGTTATGTTTTCTATTAAAACGTATATATGCTTTTTTAGTTATTGAACTACTTCAAATTAACTTCTTTTTATCTTGTGTGTTGAAAGCTTTTTTCTCAGAAAATATTAATAAGTACCAATATCTACAATGGCCAAACCTATGGCCAAACATGTACCCATACATACATCTTCAAGGAATAATACAATTTCAGCAGTAAGTTTTTATAGCTCACCTAGTTATTTGGAAAATTCCTTGTTGAATGATAGCATCTAATTCAGTCTCCATATCACGAACTAATTTCACGTCCGGAAACATGTCCGGAAATCGATAGCTGTCAATAAAAGCGTAATAACAATTATGAGCACTATTACAATGTGTTATGACTAATTTAAGTTGGAAGCTTCACCAAATAGTTTATTCGATATTGTCCTTCCTAATATACATTAACTTGAAATACTCTTTATTAGCTATAGATGAGTCGAGTATACGTGGTTGAGCCGCCTTGGAACATGAGTAACTGCTTCGCGGCTGAAATGGACAGGCTCGTGGTACCCAGACGGGCGGGATACGATACTTTCTTACGACTTTCTTAAAAAACTTATGACAGATGGCGCGCGTGTAGTTTTAGCAAATAGGTTTTGTTGTCGCATTTAGTGACAGTGACATGTCGTCTTTTCGCATTAAAAGTGTAAAATTTCCAAAAATATTCGAAATTGAGTTAATATACGGAATCATTTAGTATCACTAGTATTTTTCTGGTAAATACTGTCAAAAGAGCGTAGTTTAGTTTTAGTTTTCTTTTTTAATGTATACTTATATTATGACTACTATTAACAAAATTAATATATTATTTTATCTTACTTTTAAAAACAGATAATGTAACTGGTAAAAAATAAAAAAATTATGTTGCAAAGATGATTAATATTAAAAACATCAAATATTAAACCTTTAAAACACTCTCCTGTAAAATTTTGTAAGTTTTGAGATTATACAATTTTAATGCGAGAAGACGATATGTTCTAGGATCTCAAGTATAGTTACAACGGCTGCCCCTCTTTTCAAACCGAAACACATTACTGCTTCACGGCAGAAATAGACAGGGTGGTGGTACCTACCCGTGCGGACTCACAAGAGGTCTTACCACCAGTAATTACGCAAATTATAATATTGCGGGTTCGATTTTGATTACACGATGTTATTCCTTCACCGTGGAAATCAATCGTGAACATTTGTCGAGTACGTATTTCATTAGAAAAATAGGTACCCCCGCCTGGGATTCGAACACCGGTACGACGAACGCACCTCAACACGAATGCACCTGATGTCTTATCCTTTAGGCTACGACGACTTCAAACATGTGTAGAATCGTAGCATAGTTTCAGAATATAAAATTACCTTAACCACAAGTAAAGCTCTAGGACGTCAAAGACAGATTCCAAGTGCACGAGGTCGAGTATGGTCCTAGGAGAGGGCAGCGGCCACTCCACCGTGCCGCTCAGCCAGTTCCGGGTGATGGGCTCGTTGCGACTGTACTGCCTCACCATCTGGAACGACGCGGCGGTTGTAGCGAGTAGCACCGGCCACAACGTGCGGCTGGCCGCGTGCCACAGACTATACTATACATTGACTCATTCATTATATCAAACAATTGTAAATATAGCCGGACACTAAGCCCGGTCGGCCGCGTGACGCGTGCCACAGAATACACTATACATTCACTCGTTCATTATAACAACCAATTGCATGCCAATGGCAAAGATATCCGGACAAAACGCCCAGTCGGCCGCGTGACGCGTGCCACAGACTACACTATACATTCACTCATGTCAATTGCAAAGACATCCACGTTTCGGCATATAGAGTTAAAATTTATAGTATTAAAATTGAATTGTAATTTGTTCTATTGATAGAAACAGATGTATGTATTGGTAACACTTTTAAATATCAATTAGATTTATTTATTTATTACAAATTTGATTGCTATAATGAATTCTAGCACCAACTAGCGACCCGCCCTCGCTTCGCTTCGGAAACATTAAATTTTATTATTGATAGTTGAGTCCCGCGATGTTACCCGCGGTTATTGTCGTACCGCGGGCGAAGCTAGTCTAAAAAAGGTAGCCTAAGTTACTCCTTATATCATCAGCTACCTATCAGTGAAAGTCCCGTTAAAATCGGTCAAGCCGTTCCAGAGATTAGCCAGAACAAACAGACAGACAAAAATTGTAAAAAATGTTATTTTGGTGTATGTACCGTATATATTCATATGCATGTAGTAAAAAGAGGCTATTTCAATATTACAAACAGACACTACAATTTTATTTATATTTATAGACTAGCTGTACCCGTTCGCTTCGCTGGGCATTTAAAATTAACATCATTATTTCTCACCCCCACAAACGTTCTCATTAACGCCCCCGCAACTGGTGTAGGGAGTCCAACACACATAAATGGCTATCCACTTGGTATGAGGTCTCGCGTTGTATTAGGTCCCGCGTTGTATGAGGTCTCGCGTTGTAGTAGGTCTCGCGTTCTATAAGGTCCCGCGTTGTGTGAGGTCACGCGTTGTATGAAGTCCCGCGTTGTATGAGGTCCCGCGTTGTATGAGGTCTCGCGTTGTATGAGGTCCCGGGTTGTATGAGGTCTCGCGTTGTATGAGGTCTCGTGTTGTATGAGGTCTCGCGTTGTATGAGGTCTCACGTTGTATGAGGTCTCGCGTTGTATGAAGTCTCGCGTTGTATTAGGTCACGCGTTGTATGAAGTCTCGCGTTGTATGAGGTCTGGCGTTGTATGAGGTCTCGCGTTGTATGAGGTGTCGCGTTGTGTGGGGTCTCGCGGTCAATTTTATTATTGTTTTAATATTCAATTATTCTGGACCAATTATAATTGCATAAGTTGATAAAAAAATGCTTTGCAATATCTTTACCGCGGCACAGCTTTTCCCCGAGTGCGACACGTGTTTTTATCTTATATATATTTAAATAAAAATGAATCGCAGTTCGTTAGTCTCGCTTTAGCTTTTACTTTAGCTTTAGCTTTAGTTTGAACTCGAGAACGGCTGGACCGATTTGGCTAATTTTGGTCTGGAATTATTTGTGGAAGTCCAGAGAAGGTTTAAAAGATAGATAAATATGAAAATGCTCGGAATGAAATAAAAAATAACAATTTAGTTTTTCCTTTGACGTGTCCCCCGTCGGACGGATTATTTTTGTTTGTTTTAAGTTTATTTTATAGAAAAGTTTAGGTCTTTTATTTATGGATTGAGGCACTACGAAGTCTGCCGGGTCAGCTAGTTTTTTGATATATATTGAACTTGAACATACTCACTTTCAGGAAGGTGGCACAAACGAACGGTAGCTTGTTATTGATGGGCGCGCAACAGAACACGTAGCGCGCCCGCAGCGGCAACGGAACGTGCTGTATCATCTCCGCTAAGAACTTGAACCCCTCCGTGTTGCACATGAAGTAGAGCGAATCGTCGACCGTGCACAAGTGAACGAATATGTCCTGAAACATTCAGAGGTGTCGGTGATCGTGTCGTGCGAGATCGGGCATTGTCAATCGCATATTTATGTGAAAACTGAACGATTTCAAATCTTGTTCTAGAATGATTATGTTACACCGTGTATATTAATAATAATAATAATAATAGTAAAGTTGTGTGATTTGTTTATTTTGTCTATTTAGCGTTTCTTCAGGTTTAAATGTGTGATAACGGTGGTTTATTAACTGTTTAATATCTGTGAAAGTGCACAAGTGTGGGAAAATG
The DNA here is from genome assembly GCF_030267445.1 of Bombyx mandarina. Lineage (NCBI taxonomy): Eukaryota > Metazoa > Arthropoda > Insecta > Lepidoptera > Bombycidae > Bombyx > Bombyx mandarina. Next base: position 12,937,113 of record NC_143220.1, on the reverse strand, counting down.
AAACAAAGCTACTGGACGTAACTTCTCGGGATCCTCCAAAAAGTCCACTGAAATAATCACAGTAAGTGACCACCATTTTACTGAGATTATATTTCATATCATATCATTTCATTTCACTCCATATTATCATTTTTCATAAAAATAAGAATATAAATTAAAATAAGACATGACTTAAAGATCTTAGTTACCAAGTCATAAAATCCTTTAAAAAAAGTCTTTGACAATAGAATCATAATAGTGTACAAATTTATAATTTCAATTCTCAATTATAGTTGAATTTCGACTACCGGGGGACCACTATAGTAGAATTATTTTGTCCGTGCAGTTTGGGTCATAAAACATAGTCCGGCTAGGGCGGGAAGCATGTTGCGCGGGCGCAACGCCATTATCGATAAAAACAAATGAGTAATCGAAGGCAGGTATACGGCGGCGGGGGGTATACGAAGGGTGGTGAGACATTGTTATGTTATGCGTCATTTGTTGTACTTACCTGCAAATTATAGGACATATGTCGAAGAGAAATGTGATTTTGTGCATTCGTTCTCTGAATTTCTTTAGTGACACAATGGCTACTCCTTTGTTTTGTATCAAAACGGCAGAATTTATTCAAAATAATATTTGCACGTGTTCTTAACAACATTACAAAATGTGTTAAATTTTTTACTGAAATGAGAACGGATCCCGAAAAGTTACAAAGTAATTTAAAAAGTTAATTTCTGACGTTCTCGTTAACTTTCTGCGCCGATATGTGATGTAAGGGTTCGTTCGATTAGTGATTTTTGAAGTGAAAACTTCTTTAGAATCGTTGTGATTTCAAACCGGATGCAACGGAAAAAACGACAGGTAAGAGACACAAATACAAAAGAATGAGACAGAAATATACATACTATTTAATACAGCGCCATCTGTGAGATTTTTTTAATACTAACGTGTGTATGAAAGCTCTTGTAGTGAATTTTAATTTAGGATTATACGTGAAATTTAAATATTAATTCACAGAGGGCGCTACCTTACAATTATTTACTAATGACAAAATTTTAAGACGTTTAGGATAATTGTATTTTAATTTTGGAAGGTTTCACTTCTACCACGTGTGAATTGCACACATGTATTTTTTTCTTTCATTTTTATCACTAACCCACAAAATGACAAAACTAAATACACTATCGATAACGCTTATCGTTAGAGAGCGAAATACTCGCTTCACCGCTCCGATTATTTATGACCCAAACTGCACGGACAAAATAATTCTACTATAGTTATAGTTAAATAAATGTGGTATGGGCGTTTTAATAAGTCTAATGTAACTTTAATATTGACAGAAACAAGCATTCACCATCAGACTGCTGAGAGTGGCGTGAGGCAGATGATAGGCGTACAGTTCCATCTGCTCGGAGGTGGGGTGCAGGCCGGCCTGCGTGACCGGCTCGGGCGGCTGGGACAGCAGCGTCTTCAGCGTCGCGAGGTCTTCGGGCCGATACGAGGTTACGTGGCCGGTCTCCCACGCGCTGCCGTAGCGACCGGCCCGACCTGCCGAACAAAAACCCGTGAGCTCCAATAGCATATAATATACCGTCTTCTCGCATTAAAACTGTACAATCTCAAATCTTAATAAATTTTACAGAAGAGTGTTTTAAAGGTTTAACATATTATTATGATATTTTTTAATATTAATCATCTTTGCAACATTATTTTTTTAGTTTTTACCAGTTACATTATCTGTCTTTTAAATCAAGATAAAATTATGTATTAATTTTGTTAATAGTAGTCAAAATTAAGATAAACTAAAAAAAAAATTTAAACTAAACTACGCTCTTTTGACAGTTTTTATGAGAAAAATACTGGTGATATACTAAATGATTCCGCATATTAACTCAATTTCGAATATTTTTGGAAATTGTACACTTTTAATGCGAAAAGATATTTACTTTTTTTTTTATTGCTTAAGTGGACGAGCTCACAGCCCACCTGGTGTTAGGTACTTACTGGAGCCCATAGACATCTACAACGTAAATGCGCCACCCACCTTGAAATATAAGCTCTAAGATCTCAGTATAGTTACAACGGCTGCCCTACCCTTCAGACCGAAACGCATTACTGCTTCACGGCCGAAATAGACAGGGCGGTGGTACCTACCCGCGCGGACTCACAAGAGGTCCTACCACCAGTAAAATTTATTTATTTATATACGGCCCTAAACACGTCATTACGGATCCTCCCGATCTATTAACGGTGCTTTTAGGTACCTCAGGCACTGTTCTCGCCGAACCAGTCGCTTGCGACGAAGGGCTCGACGAGTAAATTAACCCATAGACACAGCCCACTGAGTTGTAGCCGGATCTTCTCAGTGGGTCGCGCATTCGATCCGATGGTAGATTCTGCGAAGCACTGCTCTTGCTAGGGACAGTGTTAGCAACACTCCGGTTTGAGCTCCGTGAGCTCACCTACGCGTCAAGAAGCTGAAATAGCCTCTCAAGGCTATCAGCATAGATAGGAAAAAAAAATGATATATGTAATTTTGTATTCCTATCTGTTTGTACAGTGCAACAAATACATTTTCGAAACGAGGAACTTCAATGAATATGAAAAAATTATAAAATGAATTTTAGAAAATCACGTCAACCGCATTGAAATTGTTATTGTTCTATTTTATAACAGTTTTAACAGGTTTAAAACGAAGATAACATAATAATTGGGTCAAACCGAAAATTAAATAAGCAGATTCCATAATATTTCTTGGCAGTACTACTCACCTGCAATCTGCAACGCTTGTGATATACTGATAACATCCATCTCTTTCTCACCGTCTTCATTAATTACCGGTTTGATTAATGAGTAAAAGATTATCCGCCGGATGCTCCTGTAAAATAAAGATGTTTACACAATAATAATAATATGCATATACATAGGTATATTTAAAGAAAATGTTTGTTATTCAAAATCTACACATTCTTCTCTTGTTTCTTTCATTTCTTTCACGAATACGATTGCAAAATGATAATGATGATGATTATATATGCGTCGTTACATTTAAAACGGGCGCGTGTGAGAGAGAGAGAGATACCACGGTGTTCCTACACAATAGCTACTATGATATAAGATACTGTATATTTAGCCCACTGAGTTTTTTTTTTATTAACCTTGTAGCCAGACGAGCATACGGCCCACATGATGATGAGTGGTTACAGTCGCCCATGGACTTCAGCAATGCCAGGGGCAGAACCAAGCCGTTGTCTACCGTTAAGTACTCTCCACAAGCCTCGTTTGAAGAAGGATATGTCATAGCGCTCGGGAAACACCGTGGAGGGGAGCTCATTCCAAAGCCGGATGGTACGTGGCAGAAAAGATCTCTGGAAACGCACTGTGGATGAACGCAGTGGCTCCAGCTAGTATGGATGAACTCTACTGTGGTGGCGGCCAGTTCTAACCGGATCTTCTCAGTGGGTCGCGTTTCCGATCCGGTGGTAGATTCTGCGAAGCACTGCTCTTGCTAGGGCTAGTGTTAGCAAATTCTCTCAGGTTAAGCCCGTGAGCTCACCTACCCATCCGAGCGTAGCTGGAAAAGCCTCTTAAGCTACCAACGAATAGGTAGGGAAAAAAATAATGCTGTTTACTGCATTCAAATAGTGATTTAAGAAGACCAATGTGTTTCATTAAGCCTTTTTATTGTTTGAAACTTGAAAATCTTATAAAAAAAAACAGTAAATAAATTCCGACTTTAAATTCCAATAACAAATGTTTTAAATTTGCATAGCTTTATTCACTTCGCAGTTAACGCTCCTGTTTATGTACGTTTACATACAAATTTATGCAAATACTTACAAATTTATACATGTACTAACAAAGGACAATGCCCATTTTCTATGGGCGTTTGGGCCCCTAAAAAAAATTGTCCTGTCATGATGGTTTTAACTTAATTTAATAGACAAAGAAATATCGTTTCATATTCAGAAAACGATTTTTATATTCTCACCCAGGTTTAAGAGAAATCTGTTTTTTTCTGCAGCTAAAATTAAGTTGTTAATTGTTTTCTTCGAAATCAATAATCGCTCTCATAATTATTTACAGTATTAAATAAGTTAGTTGTGGTTAATGTTGCTAGAAATAAGCCCTTACGTACATTTTATTATTATTATATCCTCATAATAATAATAAAATGAAATGAAAATCCGGAAGCCGGCAACGATATTGTTGTTGTTGTTTTTAAATTCACCAATAAGCAGGCAAAGAGCGTAGCCTATACAGCCTAGTCTGTCGAAGTTATATATATTTTTATGTCAATAAAAAGCCGGTGTATCTCTTTTTATTGCTTTTTGGGAGTTTTGACGTCAACTCGACGAATACCACATTGACTGAGTATGAGTTTACGCAGACCTTTTATACACAATATTACAAATACAAATAATACAAATTACACAATAAACTATTAAAAAAACATTAAAATTAAAATTCAAGTGACGCTTCACTCGGGTTGCTGCCAAAACTCTCTGATCATATATAATAAGAATAGAGTAATGGTAGGCCATCGATATTTTTACTAATGGAATCATTAATATCTAAAAATATTAAATAATTCATGGTTTTAAGTAATAATTATTATTATAATATATAAATATTGAATTGAACAAAAATAAACTAAGAAGCCTGTGAATTACAAGCATTAGCTATTTTTTTTTATTTGTTGTTCAAGTCACAAACAACTCTTTTGTTTGACAGCATATAGGTTTGCGATAAGGCTGTATGGGCTAAGCCCTTTGCCTATTGGCGAATTTAAAAACTATGGCATGGATAGTTTTGGTATGTTATCAAATAAGCAATTTATTTTTTTGGAAAACAATGCCAGGTTGAAAGAAATGTTGATACATAAACTAAAGAACGTGAAAAAATAAGGCATAGTTTTTCAAGTACAAATAGTTTTGACATAAAATTGGCCCACTTTTGGGCATTGTCCTTTACAAAAATACTCACAAATTTATACCGAGTCCAATGGCGTCTGTCGCAACCATAACTTTACACGAACTCTCCGGGTCATTGAACTTGTTGGCCTGAGCTAATTTAGTACCTGGTGGTAAACTGCCATAGATAACTGCTACCTCATGTCCTCTGAAATATATCTTTCAATCAAGTCTTTTTTACTTTATGCAACCTTCATTAAATTCTATTTTTTCACACACACACAGACACACATAAATATGGAAGTGCTTCTAAACAGATCACAATTTCATTTCAGTCTACACAGAATGGTACAAAAGAAATTACAAGTGGCTTTCATTCCTATTTGTGTATCTGAAATCATATGAAAAAAAAACATTTACAATAAAAGCCACATATGTTGAACAAATCATAAATTATTTCAATTTAAAAAATTGACTTGCTTGTAGTTTGACAATATCTGTCGCTTAAACTACCTAGTTAGGGAATAGTTCAAACTATAGAATTAGCAAAGACTGTCACTAGTAAAACAGCTCATATTGCGCTTTTACTTTTACTACTTTAAATAATCTTAATAAAAAAGGTCCCTAACCTGGATTCTTTTAAATTACACAAATAAGCCATGCCAAATATATAATTATTTAAACTTTAGAACAATTTCCAACATTTTAGTTAAAATCCTTTTTTTTATTGGAACTTTTGAACAATTTCCAACATTTAAATTAAATTCCTTTTTTTTATTGGAACTTTAGAACAATTTCCAACATTTAAGTTAAATTCCTTTTTTTTATGGAAAAAAAAATATGATTGCATTGCCTCTTACAAATGGGAATACATCAGTAACTCTTACCACAATAACATTGATAGCTGCATCAGAAACATTTCATCAATATGTAACATAAAATTCAACAACAATAGAACTAGCCCAGAAATTTTGCTGAACAATATTTTATTAACACTTGAAATAACAAAAAAGTTGTCTAGAAATATTGACATTTTTAGTATCATAATACTAACTAATACTAACAGTATCATAAGTAATGGCAGGACTATGAGCAGATTAGAATGAAAATGTGGTCCATGTCGAAATACTAAAATTCATTTAATTATATGTATGTATCATGTATTCAACACACATTCTCACTATGGTCATGATATGGCAACATTCCTTATTATAATGTTGAAGAAAACTTAAATTTCTATTCTGTAATCTAAAATAAAATTTTATCTAATGGGATACCTGCCTCAATATAGGACTGACCTCTGTTCAATGGCTCGACTTACACTGTAAATGTCGTTTTTATTGAAACACACAATACAGTCTCCTGGCTGAACATTGTCTAATGATCCTAAAGCGGTATCTTCGACTTTTAGCTGTGTTAATCTTTTGTACGAACGAACCTGAAAATCAAAACCTTTAATATTAGAATACCTTAAAAATAACAATATCCTATTTTCCTAAGAATATATCTTTTGACATTTTTACCTCCATTTCTTCACCGGTTGTATTACAAATTTCTTCAATGAGATTTATTGCACCTGCCTCCCCACATAAATGTATTTCATCTGCTTGCAAACCTACAAAAGGTGATATATTTTTTACAAATCATTTTTCACTTTACATGAAAAAAAGCTTTACTGGTAGTAGGAGATCTTGTGCGTCCGCACAGGTAGGTAACACCCTGCCTATTTTTCCCGTGAAGCAGTAATGCGTTTCGGTTCGAAGGGTGGAGCAGCCATTGTACTATACTGAAACCTTAGAACTCATATCCCAAGGTGGGTGGCAGTAATTACGTTGTAGATGTCTATGGGCTCCGGTGAACATTTAATACCAGGTGGGCTGTGAGCTCGTCCATCCATCTATGCAATAAAAAAAAATAAAAAAGCTGCTATCTCTTATTAACAAAATACTTTACCTAATATAGCTCGAGTCCATGCCCACCCTCTTCCTCTATCTCCTATCATTTGTATTTCATCTATGATTGCCACTTCATCTGTGAAAGAATAATGTTATGAAATCTTGTTTAACTAACAAACACCATTGCGAGAGTCATTACAAATACAAATCTATATCATCAATAGTTCGTCTTAGATGTGATAACTCATGGCCAGGATTACATTTCATTCAACGTCATAAGATCAACAACCTGAACAACTTACACTTATTATTTAGAGAAGTCATTTCAACTGTACATGCAACATGACCAGACGGTGTTAATTCGGTTTCTTCTAACAAATAAGGTTCGACATCTGATGTCTCTATGTCATTATCATCTGTACCATTTATTAAGGTGTTGTATAATGAAGCATGCCTTCTTTCTTCTCCTGTTACTAGATCGCAGGGTGTGCCCTGGAAATGCAAGTGTATATTGCAGCACACAATTCAAATTCATTCACATTAATTTCAGTTTTAATCACCAATAATGAACATTGTATTAATTTTTTTTTTGTTGCTGGAATCAAAGTACTTAACAATGCTTTAAGAATTACAGTAAAAGCTTATTAGCGCTTTTTTCATTCGCGGATTAAAAAATGCTACCCAAAAATGCTAAAAAGAAATCTCTAACTGCAAATTAGTTAGAGATTTCTTTTTTTGCGGATCTAACCGGTACATTGGTAAAATACAAGGAAGGAGTTAATTGAAAAAAAATTTTTTTCGTTAAATTAACGCTTGGGCCGATCGTGCCTCTATGGCTTGTTCCGCGCTCTTGCTTTCATGCTCATGTGAAACGTGACACTTTTTCGTGCGTGCGTTTCGATCGAAGGTGATCGAACACCGACTGCACGCACGAAATCGATTTATAAGACGCTATAATGTCAAGACAAAAATGTATATGTACATGCTATAAACCCACATTTATAATATCTGATATATAGTAGTAAAACCTAACAACTATCCCTAAATTATCTAGGTTTTAAAAGCATTCAATTTATGATATACATAATAATATTACACTTACACTTTTATTCGATTTATGATATATCTCAGTTGCTAGTAACTTTAAGGGACCACAGTACACACCAGATTTCGATTTTAGGAATCTCTCCATTGCATGATAAGTTTTTCCTGAATTTGTGGGACCTGCGTGAAATATAATTTTGCGATCCATACTTCGAGCTTCAGGATACCTGGAATTTTATCTGAATTATTAGTGTTAGTTGAAATTATCATTCATGATCATAGTCTAGAAATAGCCCATTCAAAACAATGGAGTGGGGAAAATATAAAAAAACCTAAATATCCAATGCACAAAAACTTAAGCAATTACAAACACTCTTCTAGGTCAGGTTCTATGCAAAACTGATTATCCCACCAGTGCATTATTCCAGCTCTCTGACACCATGTTCAACCAGATTACCAAAGCTGTTTTACAATATGCCAGTAAAAGGTACAGTATACTGAGATAATACTTAATGAATGCTGCTGCCCATTCTCAGCTGAATCCCTTAGAACATTTATTATGAAAAGGAGAAGTGCTTTTTTAGATTAACACTACACAATGAAATTCACATTCTTTTTTTTCCTGCCTATGCTGATACCCTTGAGAGGCTATTTCAGCTTCTCCTTGACATTTAGGTGAGCTCATGGGGCTGAAACCGGAGTGCTGCTTATACTGGCCCTTTTTCAAGGGCAGTGCTTCGCAGAATCTACCACCGGACCGCAAACGCGATCCACTGAGAAGATCCAGCGAGAAATTCAGTGGACTGTGTCTATGGGTTAATCTACTCGTCAAGCCCTTCATTGCAAGTGTCAAGTTCCGCGAAGACGGTGACAGGTGCTTGCGGTATGTAAAAGCACCATTAATGGATTGGGGAGATCCGTAATGACACATTTCTACTGATTTTGACAGTCAAATTATTATTCAGGTAATTCACTATTTAAGCTACTTACTTTAGTTAGAAATCTTTAACTTTTACATTTTGGGATTAGAGGGGGAAGGGTGAGTTTTATTAGAACTAGAATATATTTACCAGTTTGCTGGTGTTCTCAAATCTGATATCTTTTTCAAGTCTTCCAAGCAGTCAAGGTGCGGAAATGCTCGTCTTGCATGCCTCAAGAAGTATGGAAACAAATCATCAACATGTCCTGCACCTAAAATGGATATTTAAAACATTTATTGCCTTTGTAGGTAGGCAAGCATAACGCCCACTTGATGGTGAATGGTTACCGTCGCCCATGGACTTCAGTAATGTCAACCAATGAGGTTGGTCCCTAGGCATGGTAGAACCAAAATAAACCATCAAGCAATTGGCAAATAGAAGGGCAACAATGAAATGAGAATGAACTGTTTTGATTCATTCACAGATTAAAAGACTCATACTAATTGGACTAAATGAGCACATTTAGAATGTCAATCAAAGTAACAAAATGTGTAACAATAATGCTCAGAGACTGCAACCATATTTTGGTTTCCAGGAATCCATTCTTCATCCTTGCCAGTCCTCACTTATTATAAACCGTTAATACCACAAAAACATTAACACTGTTTACAACTGTTATGTTAATATTCTTCTATTTAGTTTTAAAAGTAATCTATGTTAAGCATCGACATATTGGGATATTTTTTTACTGAGGTTTGCTATAGATATCTAGATTTATTTATTAAGCAGTATCTAATAGCAAAATAAAATCAACGAATGGGAGTTTACACTATATAAATTCAGTTAACCTTACCTTGAAGTATATCACTGATCGTAATATGTAAGTCTGGTGGTAAATCATGTTCTAAACAATGCCGTCTGAATGAAAGGAAAGCTTGATGTAACAATTGATCATCCAATCCATTTTCTGAAGCAAGCACTCTGATTTCAGGTTTTTGGTAAAATTTGTTAAGAATTTTTAACAGGTCTTGTTTTTTTAGACGTCCTGTAAATTCTTCCCCAATGTTTATGTCATCGGAGTTTGGTTTCACTGGCACTGGTACAAATAAAGCAGAAGGATTCCGATCATGTTTTTTAGTTCTTACCAAAATATAACCTATACCGGCGGGTTTGAGTTTACGGGCGCACAAGATATTACATCTGAGATTTGATACATTAAGTTGTAATTTTTCTACATTATGAAGGGCTAATATTCTGGAAAACCCTTTATACATTTTGAAATAAATAAAAGTAAATTGACTAAGAATTTATGTCGTTTTTGTCACATTCCGATAGCCCAGTGCCATAGATTATACACTTAATATATTAGAGACCCAGTGCTGCCAAATTTCAGTGGTATGTAGGTAATTTATGCAATGTCAAAATGTCATAGTACCTACGTGACGATATTAATTTAAATGATAATAATCACTGAAGTACTTTAAAATTCTATGTTAATAATAGCGAGCCTGAAACAAACCAATAACATTTCGAAACAAGTTTGAATAAATCTTCTAATTATTCAAACTTACCAAATTTAGATTTAGAACTCATTATTTTATCCCGTCGTATACAAACCGATATTAAATTAACTCACTCTTTGATACGTAAAAACCATTTAATTTGATTAATGCTATGTACCTAGTCGTGTAGCGTTCTATTAAAATTTATAGTACTATTGATTTATAATTCTACGGAGATACAACGGAGATCAAATAAGTTAACGATTATACGCCACCGCATTCCGACCAGAGCAAAACGTAGTGATTATATACTCTTTGAGAGCTAATAAAATTATTGTCCGAAACTTGACAAACCGTAGGTACAACGGAATTTCAAGTTTTGTATCTATGTATCTATAAACGGAACAGTTTTAGCTTTATAGAACTTACGACAACGAATGAAGATAAATTTTATGAAATACAATACCAGTGCTTCCAAATGCGGGTTTTAATGAAAAACTACACGCTCGCTGGAAAAAAGTCCTTACGTTTTTGGCTGAAACGTTAGGAGTGAAGGGTTATTTTATTTTTATCATGTAAACATGAAATGGTGTCATATGAAATTCTTAACCGCTTAGCTCCTCAAGTAAAAATGTAGGATAGTAAGAAATAGCTGAAGTTCATTTTTGAAATTGATCAAAATAGTCGTACTTCTCAGGTTGTCGTAGTTATATTTCTAAAAAAATACTTCCATTATTTAATATATTTTTACTATATTTTTTTATCTCACAATCATGTTAGATGAATTAATTTAAATTTATTTTTAATATCATAGAAATGGCAGTGGCTTTTTAACTTTTCACTGCCATTTTTTTCATCCTTTAAAAAGGACACATTAAATAAAATTTGGCTTTAATGACAAAAAACCACGCCGTAAGGTTAGAAAGATTAAAAGAAAAAAACTCACAAAATAATTTGACATGAGAATTGTTAGTGCCAGTGACATATGACATATTAGTGGAACGGACACGAAGGCGAATAGTCGGAAATTACATTTTTTCAAGAATAAATTGTAGTGCTGAGTGCGCTTATTTCAATTCACATGATAGAAATCGCAAAATACGCAATAACGGAACATTATAACACTGGGATTGTGACTTAATAAAGATATTGAATATCAATATGGGTAAAGCAAAAAAGGGCAAGAAGAATCAAACCACTGAAGAGGGGTGAGCGAAATCTATCTTGGCATATGTTTTCTATGAAGTTTGCCAAGCACTGCGATGATATCTAACGAATTTGTGTGTGTTTTAGCGACAGCGATATTGAAACGACAAATATCAGCAATGCGAAGCCGGTTCAGAAAGTAAAAAAGTGAGTCGATTAGTATTTTGTAGGTTAGAGTGCTGGTCATTGCCACACATAACAGCTGTTTTCGGTAATTCATCTTGAAACATGTATAACTTCGTTAGTTTACTGAACTTTTATTTCTTTCTTTTTTTAACATTAACATGACCATGGTATATTTTGCAAATAATTGTATTTTGAATTGTTCCTTTCTTATAAAAAAGTTAAAACTACAGTTACGAAAACATCATGTTATTTTAGAATTGTTGATTCTGATGAAAGTGAAGAAGAAAAACCTAAGACAAAAACAAAATCGAAAAAGTCAATTGATGAAGATGTAAAGGAAGTCACAAAGAATTTAAAAAATGTATCCGTAACAAACAAGTCTCAAAAGAAAAAAGCTGATGTAACTAGTGAAGGTGAGTCTTATCCTAAATCAAACATAAATGTAATTAATGCAAAATTGGGGAACTTGTTCTTAAGTATATTATTATTCTTTGATCCAAATAAAATGTCATATTATTACTTAGCTATCATCTTACCTATTTTATGCAAATGATACTATGCCAATAATCTTTCCAATTTTCGTGTCTTATCTAAGCTTGCTGTAAATTTCAGTCTTATTTGATTCTGATAATTATCATTATGAGTTAAAACTTTACAGTTTCAAGCTCTCAGAAAATGTCTGAAGTTAAATAAATTAAAAAAATGTGGAGGTATGGGTGGATCTCATCTGCACCCTTCTGTTATAAAACATGTGACATGAATGCTGTTGACCTGAGGTCAAAGTTTCAATTGCATTGTATAATACCTGACTTACTCTGCAAACTGAATGTATATTTGCTTCATGGCAGAATCAGCTATGATGGTGGAGAATACCACTGCAGGTAGATTAAGACTTGGTTAATTATAAGATTATCTATTATTAGTTCATTAAACTTGACTGTTATAAACTATTAGAACTTATATGTACAACATATCTGTAATCTTATACCTTTAAACGAGCAATTCTTGTATATATATATATTATAATCTGTCTCCGAAATGGCTCCAACGATTTTCAAAAATTTAGTATACAGGGGATTTCGGGAGCGATAAATCAATCTAGCTACGATTTATTTTCAGAAAATGTTGTTTTATTCGTGTTTTCAATTAACGATAATCAACTTTATGACTCTTCCCAACATCTATTGGCAAATAATAATACTATTTTTACTGCTTTAAAGACACAACAAGAGGAGTTATAAAAAAAAAAAGCTAAGCAAAGCTCGGTCATCATCTAGTATTAATAAAACTAGAAGATAAAATAAACTCCAGAAGCATTGTTTCAGTGATATAGTTTTAATTGTTTCTTCAAGTAAAAATCTTTATTATAATAAGTGGCTGTGTTTTAATTTAATTAGAGATGAAACAGCAAATCTAATCAATTCCCTAATTTAACTAATAGGCACAATAAGTCAGTGGAACAGTGGTATGAACAGTGGTATTAAATCTTGCACAATTATAGCTATATGCTACTTGACAAGTTTGTGTACTAATTTGTAAATCCTAATTACCACAAATACTAATACCAATTTGTAGTATTTGTGGCTTCCTATAAAGAAATTCAAATTTATTTCCACTTTCACTTATCTTCCAAATATAAACTGACCCTTTTGGAAAATGGGAATTTTTTAATTCACTAAATCAGTTTGATTTTCCTGTTTCAAAAAAGTAATGAAAATGATTGTTTACTCAATAATGTTTGTATTGATGCAGATGAGTCAGATAGTGAACTAGAAGTGAAACCTAAAAAGGGAAAGAAAAAAGATGAAAAGAAAAGTGTCTTTTCTTTATTAGAAATAGAGGATGACGTCTCCCCACCTGAAGCACCTATGTCGTCTGAAGATGAAAAACCGGTCCAGAAGAAAGCTGCACCAGAAAAGAAAGAAACCACCGGAAAAAAAGGCAAGAAAGCCAAAAGAAAGAAGGATGATAGTGATGATGATATTGAAAAAGTCCTTGCTGAATTAGAAATGGAATATGCTGGTGTTAAAAAGGAACCTACTCCTGCTCCAGAATCTGCCCCAAAACCTCAAGAACCTGTTGAAGAAAAACTTAAAACAAAAAAGAAAGGTAAAAAGGATGAACCCAAAGAAGAAATTGTAGAGGTAAAGGAGGCTGATGATAATAAAAACGATAGTGAAAATGAAATTGATGTTAAAGTTAAAACAGCTGCTCAAAAGAAAAAGGAAAAGAAAGAAAGAGAAAAGTTGAAGAAACAAGAAGCCAAAAAGAAAGAAAAAGATCATGAAGACCGAAAAGAAGTTGGTGAAGGAAAACAAAAGGCAACTGAAAAAATAGAACCTAAGCCCACTGAAGAACCTAAAGAAGAACTTATACCTCCTTCAGAAGATAAAGAGGAAGGTGATACTCCTGCCGCTGAAGGAAAGAAAAAGAAAAAAGGTGAAAAAGAGAAAGAAGATAAGGGCAAGAAGGGGCCTACAAAAAAGACTATTGCTGCTATGCAAGAAGCATTGAAGAAAGTTAAAGAAGAAGAGGAACGTTTACAAAAAGAGGAAGAAGAAAGATTAAAGCAGGAGGAAGAGCGTGAGCAGCAGAGGTTAGAAGCTATTCGATTAGAGAAAGAGAAGAAAGAAAGAAAAAAGCAAAAGGAGAAGGAGAGAAAAGAAAGACTTAAAGCTGAGGGTAAACTACTTACTCCTAAACAAAAGGCTGAGAAAGCTAGATCTCAAGCTTTGTTAGAATCATTAAAAGCTCGTGGTGTTGAAATTGGATCAACTGAAAAGAAACCACCTAGACCTGGAACAAGGGTTAAACCTGGAAAACTTAAAAGTCAAATGTCGCAAGATGCCCCACTGACTCCCATGGAAGAGAAAAAAGTTGAACTTGAGATTGTTGATGCTAAGGTAAATTTTAATTAAAACATTTCATTTCGATTTTCTTAACTCAAATAATACTATGCAAATTTATTTTTTTGGAAAACTGAGATGTGCTTTATTCAAAGAAAATTGAATTTTAATTACACACATATATGTACATATACTCAAATTTCAGTAAAACACATTAAACAAAGACATCGAAAGTCATACCAAGAAAAAAAAAAACCTACTAAGTAACCTAATTAAAATTTCTTATACAGCAGGAAGAACTCCAAAAACTTGATTCAGAAAAAAAAGAGTCAGAAGTAGACTTAGTGAAAGATTCTTGGGATGCTGAATCTTCTGAAGATGAGACAGAGCCCGAAACAAAACAAGAATCTGTGACTCCAGTCAATGCAAAGAAGCCAGGCACGCCCGAACCTAAATCGGTTAGATTTATAGAATAGTATAGTTATAAACGATTCCTTCGATCTTATATAGAGCACCAGAAGTATCACAGCATAACAGATAAGATGTCCAGTGTACTCATATCGAGTAACGCAATTATATCGGTATTCAAATCCCATGGGCATGTTCCAATTTTTCTAATGAAATATGTTTATAGCTCATGTCCATAAATAACTTAATAATATGGTACCAAGGTACCAGGTACCAGGTACTTAAATAACATTGTTTTATAAAATATTGTACTTCAAAAATATTACTCTGCATAATTACAAAACAAATCACACATGTTATGATGTCTATAAGCTCTGGTGACCATTGAGGTAATTCACCCATCTAAGCAATTAAACTATAATACTATCAAAATTATAAATATAATTTGTGAAATATAATCTCAAAGAAATCTCAAACTTCTTTTCAGAAGGATGATGATGAAGAGGAAAGTTCTAAAGATGAAGATGAAAGTTCAGACGAAGAGACCAGCTCCGATGAAGATGATGAAGACACAAAGAGGACTGATGCAGAAAAGAAAAGAGAAATAGTATTAAAGAGATTAGAGGTGGGTTTTTTATTACTTGTGAGGATCTGAAGTTGATTTTTTTTGTACAATTCGTAAATTGAAATACTCCATTTAGCTTAATGCAAATATTTTGATCCAGGGTTCTCTAACTGTAGATAGTTATAGATTTGTAGAATCATGCGAGAATAGTAGATCTCACAAAACTCGACAGCAGAAGAATAAATTCGACTTTTTTTGGGATTTATAAATGACATTCAATCAATTATTGTAAGAAACCTTACACAAATACACTAGAACTGATTATAAATTAAATTTAAGATTTACGATTTCGAAAGCCAACATCAATAGTATGTGACCTTCGACTCGTCATTTTAAATTATATAGGTCGTATATCACAATAAACTTTAAATTGTTTTCAACATCATTTTTTTTTTTTTAATCAATTTGATCCTTGGAGTGTCTATCTGCCAACTGTATAACGTGTTAAACTTTGATAAACAATACTAGCGGACCCGACATACGTTGTCCTGCAAAAATTCATTCAAGTCGAGCCGTTTTTTTTTACTGCTTTCATGGGTGGACGAGCTCACAGCCCACCTGGTGTTAAGTGGTTACTGGAGCCTATAGACATCTACAACGTAAATGCGCCACCCACCTAGTCCCACCCATCGTTTAGTTGTAGTATAGATAAATAACCTAGATACCGACTGCAGCGCCACTTGCCGGGCTGATTTGTGAATCTAAACCATCAAGGGTGTCACCCGAACGCATTAAAAAATCATTCAAATCGGTCCAGCCATTTAGGAGGAGTTCAGTGACAAACACACGCACAGAAGAAATATATATATGTACCTAGTCAGGTCATAAATTCTGTCACATGTTTAATGTAAAATAATTGAAATAAGTTTATTCATTATGTAACCATTCATATACCAAAATGAACTTAACATAACATAGATTCTTATGACACTAAAGTTTATTCAAAATTACCTCCGTGATTTTGAATACAGGCCTTCAATCTGCGTGGCCAGTCGTCTATCGCAGCACGAACGAGGTCCATGTCAATATCGGCGGCTGCCTTAATCAAGGATGTCTTGAGTGACTCCAAATTGGGATGAGGCTTTGAGCACGCCTTTGCCCCCAAGTGTTGCCATATCTTGTAATCTAACGGATTCAAATCTGGACTGGAGGAGGGCCAGTCTTCGTGCCGGATGAAGTCGATTTCACGCGCCGCCAGTCAGTCTTGTGTGCTCTTCGCTCTATGAGCTGGCGCCGAGTCTTGTTGGAATACCCAGTGCCTGTTATTGAACATGGTATGAGAAACAGGTTCCACAAGGTTCGTCAGGACTGTATTTTGATACACAACTGCATTCGTTTTTACACCTTTCTCACAAAAATGTATCTCTGTTAAGCCCCAATAAGAAACTCCCAACCATACCATGAGCGAGGATGGAAAATGACCTCGTTGGACACGCGGAATACGGTTGCTCGCTTCTTCACTACTGTGTGCGTACACCTTATCATTTTGTTTATTGTAGCTCTCTTCTACGGTAAAAATTTTTTCATCCGAAAAAAGAATTTCCCGATATTTTTTTCCCGCGTACCGCTTCAACAAAGCGCGGCATCTCTTCAGTCTTAGGTCCATTAGACGAGCATTCAAACGATGTCCTGTTTTTCGTCGATATGCCCGAAGCCCTAAGTCTTCATTTAACACCCTTTTCACCGTGGTTCTGCTTAACCCCATCTGAAGGGCCAACAGTTTCTGCTTACGTTTGGGATTTCTTTGAATTCGCGCCTTCACAACTTTTATCACTGCTGGAGTCCCTAACAGACCGAGGGCGACCACTTCTTGACCTGTCATCTACACTAGAGTCTTCATTGTATCGTTTGATGGTACGATAAACGAATCTTTTGGTTATATTCAAATTTTTCAGTATGTTAAAAATTTGAATTGGCGCGTAACCGCAACGATGCAACGCAATAACTGCAACACGGTCTTCTTTAAGCGTCCACTCCATATTTAAAAATGAGTAAAATTCTAAAAGTATACATTTTTATTTTCATGAACAATACGAAATTCGAATTCAATAAACTTTTTTGTGGCCAGCATTCTAAAGGAAAAGTTTTTACTGTGTGACAATACTTATGACCTGACTAGTTATATAAAGATTTGGTAACCGTTTGTTCTAACAGAAACGTCGTCAGGATAACGAAGCAAACAGAGTCAACAATCCATTACGTGCGGCCGTAGTATGTGTCCTCGGTCACGTAGATACAGGAAAAACCAAGATTTTGGACAAACTTCGAAGGACTAACGTACAAGACGGCGAGGCTGGTGGCATCACTCAACAGATCGGTGCAACTAATGTTCCCATTGAGAATATTAAGGAACAAACAAAACACGTCAAAGGGGTAAGACGATTTTTACAATTATTTTTTAAATTATATTTGTCAGTTTTGGTTTCTTTTATATATATTTATTTTTATATTGTAGTAGTGAAATTCGCTTACGCTCCGGACTGCTCTCCAAATGTATGAAATACACACATTTGATGAACTGCACATGCGCCACCTATCGTACATAAACCGTCTATAATTTTTTCTTACAATTAGTGAATTACTTAGAAATCCATATATTACAAACACAATATGCAAAAAAAAAAACTAGGTATTTTCATTATCAAATAAGTATAGTAATGTTTATCATTGAAAAAAAGGATTTTTTTTATTTTTATTGGTATGGTTGGACGAGCTCACAACCCACCTGGTGTTAAGTGATCACCGGAGCCCATAGACATTAACTATTACATAAAATGCCGCCACCCACCTTGAGGCATGAGTTTTATGTCTTAGCTTTTTACAGTATAGCGGCTACCACTTTCTTCAAACCGAAATGCATTACTGCTTCACAGCAAAACTAATTTACTTTATTTACTAAGCTGATATCTCTTTTTTGCAGTAATATTTTTGTGTTATTTCAGGTAAGTGAAATAGCTTTTAAGTTGCCTGGACTACTCATCATTGACACACCAGGCCACGAGTCCTTCAGTAACTTAAGAAGCAGAGGATCATCACTCTGTGATATTGCTATCCTTGTAAGTATGAATTTTGTTATAATCTCTACAAAATATTGGCATTTCATTTATTCCGACATGTTAGAGAAATTTACTGTAGTTGAATAGTGTTGGTCCTTAGAAGTAATAATAATAGAGACTATAATCAAGTCAAAAACTTATCAAAATTTTAGAGAATTTATTTTAAACTTATTCATAAATATTTTTAATTTCTCTTAAGTTATAATTCATAATTATTAATACTATTGTTATTTTTTTATTGTACGATAAATAAAATATTGTTTTCAATCCTCAGGTAGTTGACATAATGCACGGATTGGAACAGCAAACTATTGAGTCTATCAATTTACTGAAACAGAAGAAGACACCGTTCCTAGTGGCCCTGAATAAGATAGATCGTTTGTACGATTGGCAGAGTGCTCAACGTAAAGATATAAGGGACATATTGAAACTGCAGCAGCCAAATACTCAGCTGGAATTTGAAAAACGCAGTAAAGATGTAATGTTGCAATTCGCTGAACAGGTAAGTTGATAATAGAACTAGACACTGTAAAATAATCTTTCATAATATGCAGTAATTTGAGAGCTTATCTAAAATCATATGTTGTACAGTATGGAAGAAATAGGAAACGCTTTCGGAATTCAAATGGCAACAAATATAACATATCCGTAAAAAAAATTTTGGATTATTCAGTAATAATTTAGCAGTACATAACTCAGCTCAACAAAACAATGGGCTGGTAATATGACGAAATGAAGTCTAAGGACTTCGGTTGTAATTCCGAGGTTTTTTATTTATTTTTTGTTGCCTTTTTAGGCAGTTGAGCATACCTGATGGTAACCCGCAAAATTATAATTTGCGTAATTACTGGTGGTAGAACCTCTTGTGTCCGGGCGGGTGGGTATCACCACCCTGCCTATTTCTGCCGTGAAGCAGTAATGCGTTTCGGTTTGAAGGGTGGGGCAGCCGTTGTAACTATACTTCAGACCTTAGAACTTATATCTCAAGGTGGGTGGCGCATTTACGTTGTGGATGTCTATGGGCTCCAATAACCACTTAACACAAGGTGGACTGTGAGTTCGTCACCCATATAAGCAATAAAAAAATAATAAAAGTGGTAACCGTCGCTCTTGGACGTCAGCAACGCCAGAGGGAAAAGCAAGCTGCTACCTACCAAAAACACATCATGTCACGGACTTCACATCCGATCACAATGCATATTACTTATAATATTATCAATATACTGGGTGTTAGGAGACCGTTTCCGAAAACGAATACAGACGATTGTAGTAATGACACCTTTGATGATGGGACGGAATAAAATCAATCCTGAATTTAAAAAAACATTTAAAACGTTTTATTAGCGTTATTTATGCTTCATTATGTTAGTATGGCTAAATAAAACGATAGTTTCATAAAAAAATCATTACCTTACAAAAAAAAAAACCCAGCAATTAAACACAAAATCAAAAACAGCTGATGCTCGGATCAACGAACGCCCGAGCGCAGCGCGGCGCAGACTCGCGCGATCGCACTAACACTTATTTACAACATTTGTCTAAAGAGCTCCATCTTCAAATGTGTCATTAGTACTATCATCTTTTATCTCTTTTCAGTATACAATACATTAATAATGTTACAAGAAGTATACACTTCAATATTTACTTGTTTTGTTGTGTTGAGTAAACAATATACTGTCATCATTGTTTTTTTTTTATTTTTATTGCTTAGATGGGTGGACGAGCTCACAGCCCACCCGGTGTTAAGTGGTCCATAGAAAGTATGTTTTTTTTTTTCCTACCTAAGCTGGTAGCCTAGAGAGGCTATTCCAGCGGAACTTTAACTAGTAGGTGAGCTCACGGGGCTCAAACCTGACGACGATGCTAACACGAACCCTAGCAAGAGTCGTGCTTCGCAGAATCTACCACCGGATCGGAAACGCGACCCACTGAGAAGATCCGGCGAGAAACTCAGTGGGCTGTGTCTGAGAGTTAATTTACTCGTCGAGCCCTTCGTCGCAAGCGACGGGTTCGACGAGAACGGTGACCGGAAGTATGTATAGTACTTATATGGAAGCTACAGTATCATCAATGATAATAGATGGCGTGCAAATTGCTTTAACTGACAAATGTATTATAAATCAAAATTATAATACATACGAGTAATACGCGTCACCTATTTCTAATTTACAATTTAAATTTTGTAATTACATATTATAAAACATATTTTGACAGGGCTTAAACGCAGCTCTGTTCTACGATAACCCGGATCCGCGTACGTACGTGTCTCTGGTGCCGACATCGGCTGTGACCGGCGAAGGTATGGGCAACCTGTTGGCGATGATCATCCAGGCTTGCGAGGGACCACTGCACAAGCGACTCATCTTCTCGCAGCAGCTGCTCGCAACTGTACTCGAGGCAAGGAACTTTTAAATTGATTTATGTCTATAAATAAATATGTGTATGTATCTATCTATCATTGGGTTCAATTTGATTTTATTTATGACTGAAATAGATATATACAGTGTGTTGTTGTGTGTACAAAAAGAGGTTCTAATAATCATTTTTTCTTATACTATTTTTAAATCAAATTTATTAAAATTTATTTTCTATTTTTTAGTTGGATTTTCTATAAAAGCGTATTTTGTTAGTTTTTTAAACTATTATTCATTGGTCATTTTTTAGGTGAATTACAAATTTTTCAATATCTTTTTTGCATTTTTTTTTAAAATTGAATTGTCATCGGTCCTTATAAATTTCAAGTTAATCTGACGTTTTGAAGGGGGTCAAAATCATGTTCAAAGATTCCGTTACAAACATACATACGTCTGAAGCTAATAAAAGCGTATTAAAAAATTAAAAAATGTGTCCAGGTGAAAGCGATCCCCGGCTTGGGAACAACCATAGACGCGATCCTTATTAATGGTACTCTGCACGAGGGCGACACGATGGTACTAGCCGGCACCGACGGACCCATCGTCACACAGATCCGGTCCCTCCTCATGCCGCAACCCATGAAGGAGCTGCGAGTTAAGGTATGTCTACACTCTTCTTTGCTCTGTACTCCTTACGAATCGATTTGATTTAGAGCTCGGGGACGTTACGATAATTGTATCGAAAGGCAGTGAAATCGATTATAAATAATGTCTTAAATCTTTATCGCTTTACTTTTAGATATCAAAGTGTATTCTATACTCAATCAGACTTGGTTTGAAATAAAGGATTTGTGTTTGTGGGTGGGTGTGTTGTGGGTGTGTGTGTGTGTTGTGGGTGTGTGTGTGTGTTGTGGGTGTGTGTGTGTGTTGTGGGTGTGTGTGTGTGTTGTGGGTGTGTGTGTGTGTTGTGGGTGTGTGTGTGTGTTGTGGGTGTGTGTGTGTGTTGTGGGTGTGTGTGTGTGTTGTGGGTGTGTGTGTGTGTTGTGGGTGTGTGTGTTGTGGGTGTGTGTGTGTGTGTGTGTGTGTGTGTGTGTGTGTGTGTGTGTGTGTGTGTGTGTGTGTGCCATCATCGATTTTAACGTAGTCATTACCACTGTCAGAGGTTAAAATTGTTAAAATCTTAATGTCGATTTATCTGATAACGATCTGTTTTTTTTTGCGGGGTGCCTTTTTGAATTCCAACGTCATGTATTAAAATTAAATATGTAAAATGTTTGAGTGAAATGGGGGCTTCAAAAAGGGGCCAGCTGTGAGTAGCAAATTACAACTCCAAAAATTCGCCCAAAATAGCACTAGCGTAGCATGTTTTTTTTTATTTTTACATTTTCTTAGATGGGTTCACAGTCCATCTGATGCTAAGTAGTTATTGGAGTCCATAGACATCTACAACGTGAATGTACCACCCACCTTGAGATATAAGTTCTAAGGTCTCAGTATGGTTACGACGGCTGCCCCACCCTTCAAACCGAAACGCATTACTGTTTCTCGGCAGAGTTAGGCAGGGTGGCAGTCGGCACTCGGCAGTTAGGCAGGCCACTTGCCCAGTGGTACCACCAGTGGATAAGCGGCCTGATAGCAGTTGCATAGTGAGGTGTGCCGATTTACAAAATTTTACCGATTAACATTTGGCGTTATCATTGAAAAATACACGGTGGTACCCCCCTAATTGGTCGCTTTTAGTCAAACACTTTTTTCGAACACAGAGAATGTGCTCCTTACCAATCTATCCTCCATATCAATAATATAGACTTGACTTATCTAGATAATAGAATATGAGAAACGTATTTATTAATACAGAACGCATACATCGAGCACAAAGAAGTCGTAGGAGCACAGGGTGTTAAGATCGCAGCGAAGGAACTTGAAAAGGCTATCGCTGGACTGAACTTGCTCGTCGCTCAGAAACCAGACGAAGTTGATGTTCTGAAGTAAGTTTTAACTGATACTTTTATTGCTTGTCTAGTGAACGACTCACCTGGTGGCCCTTTTAAATGCATTACTGTTGCGAAATTCTGCATAGAAGCAATGGACAGGGTGGTGGTACCTACCCGCGCGAGTTCACAAAACGCCCTACTCCTCGTCATCATCATTCTCCTGACCTTCTCCCAACATGTTTTCTCCTTCAATACTCCTCTATCATATACCATTTCTTCGCTCACTCCCCTCTTACACATATCGTCTTTCACGCAATACATCTATTTCTTCTTAGTCCACCTTTTCCTCTATATTCCACACTCATAGTTAACACTCTAGTAATACCTTGCCTCTAGTAATGACGCAAATTATACTTTTCTTAATCCACTTTTTTTTAGTACTCGCTGTTATTCATTAATCATAGAAGTTATTTGTGAGTTTGAGTTTATATCTCATTAAAAAAATGCTTCTGCCTGCAAAATTCGATCAGTTCAGCAGGCGTCTTATGCTTTAGACCACGATGATATCTATCCTATCGTCGATTCGTATGGAATCGATTTTGTATAAAATACCTTACTTTTCAGTCCGTCATCAGAATAATTTAATTACGTAATTAGATACACAGACGCTAAACGAAGCAATAAACTGGAATTTATTTAATATAGATTTAATGAAACGGTATCACGTTTAAAAAGTATCAGGTTTTTTCTTTCATGATGAACAAAACCCTCGAGTGATTATGTTGTTTCTATCTAGACAAATATCTATTGATTCTTATTATTTATTGGTTCATGCTAATCTTTGATTTACATTACGTACAGTATTCCGTCTCCCTTTTTATTTTATAGCGTATAGTTGAAGACATGAGTGGATGAAGGGGTTAAGTACCATTTTTAAGATTTTTGAGTTTTTACATTGAATAAAGGTGTAATTTTCATTTATTGCTTACATGGATGGACGAGCGCCTGGTGCCGAGCCCACCTGGTGTTAAGTGGTTACTGGAGCCCATAGACATCTACAACGTAAATGCGCCACCCACCTTGAGGCATATTAAGTTCTAAGGTCTCAAGTATAGTTACAACAGCTGCAGCGTTCCCTTCAAACCGAAACGTATTACTGCTTCACGGCAAAAATAGGCGGGGTGTGGTACCTACCCATGCGGACTCACAAGCGGTCCTACCACAAGTAATTACGCAAATTATAATTTTGCGGGTTTGATTTTTATTACGAAGTATGTGCTTGTAAACCATATTAGACCTTAAATCTCTGGTTTAAAGGCTACTTTTAGAAATTGCATGTGATAAAGGAGCTACGTACGAAGAAAAAGTACAAGTAACCAAAGTTTGTTGCCCGTTTTCTCAAAATTAACAAATTGTATCACATCCCCTTCATCCACTCATGTCTTCAATTCACGCTCAACAAAATACCCTCGGATGATGTTGTCAAATTTAAATGAATTTAAATTCAATGTATAATATTTTCGGAGTTCAAAAACCCTGAATTCTAAATTATTTCGGCGAATCACTATGTTTTTAACTGTAGAAATAGTATTTTTTTTTTTTATTGCTTAGATCGGTGGACGAGCTCACAGCCCATCTGGTGTTAAGTGGTTACTGGAGCCCATAGACAACGTAAATGCGTCACCCACCTTGAGATATAAGTCCTAAGGTCATAAGTATAGTTACAACGGCTGCCCCACCCTTCAAACCGAAACGCATTACAGCTTCACGGCAGAAATAGGCAGGGTGGTGGTACTTATCCGCGCGGACTCACAAGAGATCCTACCACCAGTAATTACGCAAATTATAATTACGCGGGTTTGATTTTTATTACACAATGCTTTTCCTTCACCGTGGAAGTCAATCGTGAGATTCGAACACCGGTGTATCGCTCAATACGGATGCACCGGACGTCTTATCCTTTAGGCCACGACGACTTCGTTAAAATTTGGTATTCATATTTAATTCAGGGAGGAGGTTGCTAAAGAATTGAAATCAGCCCTGTCGTCTATAAAATTATCCGAACGAGGTGTTTACGTCCAAGCTTCGACTCTGGGTTCGCTTGAAGCTCTTCTGGAGTTCCTCAAAGCTAGCAAAATTCCGGTAAGTAATTTAATTTTTATTGCGTTCACGAGTCAACTGCATTAGAGGAGTGGTGGATTTGACCCAAAATCAATATCACGAATTCCTTTTTCATTACATTTTTTTTAAATTACAATTATTTATTTATTTATCTATGTACACACAAAAAAGAAGACATAGTACAGAGTAATAGGAAAACTAAGTACAAAGGCACTGCTTATTTCCTCCAGCAGACCTGCGAGAGGATTATGAGAATAATAATTAAAAGTGATGTGTTTAATTTTTTTATTGATGAGTTTAATTTTTGATGTAGAAATTGCATTAATTTTTCCAATTATTATTAAACTATTTAAATTAGTAAACATATTAACTTGAATTAAAACAAGATTTATGATGACAGAAAACGTTTATTTTTTCCATGTATTAGTGTAATTTATGACAATAACTGGGAGCTAATCAGGCATGGTCATCCGGCCTCAATTAAGAATTCCCCGTGTTATGAGTAACAGGGATTGATAAACATACTTATATACGTTTAAATATATACATACATATATAGATATCAAACACCCAGACATAGAGCAATAATATCTGTTCATCACACAATGTTTGCCCGATGTGGGAATCGAACCCGCGACCCTCAGCACAGCAGTCAGAGGCGATAACTGTTGCACTACCGAGACAGTCATATTACAATATAATTAACAATTAAACTATTCCATAATCGGTTTTTTTTTTCAGTACTCAGCCATTAGGATAGGACCGGTAGTAAAGCGTGACGTCATGAAGGCTTCCGCCATGTTGGAACATGACTCTCAATACGCGACTATACTGGCTTTTGACGTCAAGGTGAGCTCTTTCATTTATTATTATCTCATACTCATGTTGACACTTCGCCTTTTCGCATTAAAAGTGTACAATTACCAAAAATATTCGAAATTGAGTTAATATGCGGAATCATTTGGTATCACGAGTATTTTTTTATTGCCCTTGTCGGCAGTCGAGCATACGGCCCACCTGATGGTGAGTGGTTACCGTCGCCCATGGACTTCAGCAATGCCAGGGGCAGAGCCAAGCCGCTGTCTACAATGCTTTCATGCTACAATGCTTTCAACATGCTTTCTCATAAATACTGTCAAAAGAGCGTAGTTTAGATTCAGTTTTTTTTTTTTGAGTTACCTGTGTTTTGACGACTATTAACAAAATTAATACATAATTTTATCTTACTTTAAAAGATAGATAATGTAACTGTAAAAAATAAAAAAAGAACGGTTGCAAAGATAGTTAATATTAAAAATATTACATGTTAAACCTTTAAAACACTCTCCTGTAAAATTAGTACCTAAGTTTTGAGATAATACAGTTTAATGCGAAAAGACAACTTGAGTTGTAAAGTCTAATTAAAACGGTCCACGGCACTAAACACATTTTCCTAAATGTTTATAATACTTAGTGATACTGGTTTGGTTTATTTACCCTAATGAGAGAACTGTTGAATGAAATGCACGAAACTTGTAAATAGTATATATGAATTTTTCAAAAATAATAAATTCATTTATTGGTTATACCTACTAGCGGACCCGACAGACGTTGTTATACTGTAGGCACGTTTTAAATTTCAAACCTTTTTGAATAAATTGTAATAATCTGTTTTGATAAATTAAAAAAATATTAAAATATTCAATTGTGAATTTAAACCATTTTCGAACCCACTGGAACACACATTTTTACTATCCGGCTTTGGAATGAGCTCCCCTCCACGGTGTTTCCCGAGCGCTATGACATATCCTTCTTCAAACGAGGCTTGTGGAGAGTACTTAACGGTAGACAACGGCTTGGCTCTGTCCCTGGCATTGCTGACGTCCATGAGTGACGGTTACTGGTGGTAGGACCTCTTGTGAGTCCGCACGGGTAGGTACCACTACTCTGTCTTTTCTACCATGAAGCAGTAATGCGTTTCGGTTTGAAAGGGGGGGGCAGCTGTTATAACTATACTGAGACCTTAGAACTTATATCTCAATGTGGGTGGCGCATTTACGTTGTAGATGTCTATGGGCAACAGCAACCACTTAACATCGGGTGGGCTGTGAGCTCGTCCACCCATCTGAACAATAAAAAAATAAAAAACCACTCACCATCAGGTAGGCCGTATGATCGTCTGCCTACAAGGGCAATAAAAAAATCTTCAAAATCGGTCCAGCCGCTTAGGAGAGGAGTTCACCAACATACACACCCATAGAAGAATATTTTTGTTTCACGCTACGCATTTTAATCTCCTACTAATTACTTTGTTGAACAGATCGAACGCGACGCCCAAGAGCTAGCCGACCAGCTCGGCGTGAAGATATTCGCGGCCGACATCATTTATCACTTGTTCGACAAGTTCACGGCGTACCGGGAGGAACTCAAGCAAAAGAAACGAGAGGAGTTCAAACATATCGCGGTGTTTCCTTGCAAACTCAAGGTGTGATAAATGTTTTCATGATTTTCCGATCGTAAATATATAGTAGGCGCGCGAGTTCTTGTACATCCTAAGGAATGCGGTAGTGCTGTGACCTAGTTAATTATGGTAATGTCGATAATAACTACCGATTTAGTCAAAAGCTGTCAATTTGGTTTAATATAACTTAAGGTAATTTTGCAAATTTAGAAATAAAATAAATGTGATAAATAATAACTTATTTATTTCTAAAAAAGAAAAAATATTTTATTCCAATTTAATCACTTATCAGATGAAAAGACTACCGATAGATCAGAGTAGTATAGTATATTTTTTTAGTAAGTTTTTTTCTACCTGAACTTGTTGGCAGCGGAGTAGTCATGGTTTATTCACAATAAAATAACACAATAGCGTTAGCGTAAATTTTCGATATCGATAAGCGCGCGTCACAACCGTCAAGGACAACACTCGACGTCAGACAAATGCCGGGAGGTGAGCGAAGGCGGGGCGAGTTGTCCCCCGCGCGTCTCCTCTCTGGCCCCGATGGACATGAACTCGCGCGCATACTGTATCTTACTGTTTTTTTCTTGGCTTTGTCCCACACTGTGAGGTCGGTGCAGCATACCTTCTGATCACGTTACATATCGTTGTCGTGGCGTAAAGGATAAGACGCCCGGTGCATTCGTATCTAACGACGCGACTGTGCCGGAGTTCGAATCCCGCAGGCGGGTACCAATTTTTGTAATGAAATACGTACTTAATAAATGTTCACGATTGACTTCCACTGTGAAGGAATAACATCGTGTAGTAAAAATCAAACCCGCAATATTATAATTTGCGTAATTACTGGTGATAGGAACTCTTGTGAGTCCGCACGGGTAGGTACCATTGCCCTGCCTATTTCTGCCGTGAAGCAGTAATGCGTTTCGGATTGAATGGTGGGTCAGCCGTTGTAACTATACTGGATTTGGTAACTATAATGGACTGGAAAAACTTGGATTTGATATGAGTGTTCATATACACGTTACAGTTGCGGTACGCAATGTATAACGTTTGTTTCGCCGATAAATGTCTTTTGTTTTCTATGATTCCCTTCAATATTTTTATTTTGTTAAATGTATTTGTTGTTTTTGTAGATCCTGCCGCAGTTCGTTTTCAATTCCCGTGACCCCATCGTTGCCGGCATCATGGTCGAGGCTGGCGTAGTCAAAGAGGGAACCCCTATTTGTGTTCCTAGTAAAGAGGTAAGCTTATTACTCATTCATTCCTTCATTCATTCATTTATTCATTCATTCATTCGGGTCACGGCCCGTCTAGTCCAACCGTTGATCGTTTACATTTCTTTTAGTTCAATCGAAAAAGTACCTTAATGCTTGTTACATTAGAATAACAATTTGATCGCAGTTCGTGGAGTTGGGCATCGTTACGTCGATAGAGGTGAACCACAAACAAGTGGAGACCGCTAGGAAGGGCCAGGAGGTCTGCATCAAGATCGAGCCCATACCCGGGGAGTCGCCCAAGATGTTCGGACGACACTTCGACGAGACCGATATGCTAGTCAGCAAGGTAAGTTTTATACCACGAATCTATGGATTTACGCACTGTTTCCAATATGTAATATATGTAACAGTATTTATGGCCAGACTAGTTATATACGGAACGCTTCTCAATAAGATAAGATAAGACGTCCGGTGCATTCGTGTTGAAGCGATGCAACGGTGTTCGAATCCGCCAGGCGGGTACCAATTTTTCTAATGAAATATGTACTCAACAAATGTTCACGATTGACTTCCACGGTGAAGGAATAACATCGTGTAATAAAAATGAAACCCGCAAAATTATTATTTGCGTAAGTGTAGAGGTAGACATGGTACTCGTAAAAGAGATCCGATGCATGTAGGAACTATTCCTTTTTTTATGGTAGTCATAATATTGAATTCGAGGTATTAGAAAGAATAAGTATTTTTTTATTATATTTTTTTTATTGCTTAGATGGGTGGACAAGCTCACAGCCCACCTGGTGTTAAATAGTTACTGAAGCCCATAGACATCCACAACGTAAATGCGCCACCCACCTTGAGATACAAGTTCTAAGGTCTCAAGTATAGTTACAACGGCTGCCCCACCCTTCAAACCGAAACGCATTACTGCTTCACGGCAGAAATAGGCAGGGTGGTGGTACCCACCCGCGCGGACTCACAAGAGGTCCTACCACCAGTAAGGCTCCAAAGGTTTGTGATAGGCTTCAACTACAAATCGCCATGTTAGCAGCGGGTTAGACGTTGCACCTGTGAACTTGAGTGGCCGATTAAAACTAAATTGGCTTTGAGCTAGTCCAACTATTCAAGTGAGAAAATATTATGGCCCGACCATTTTAAATCATCATCTTCTTAGTCATTAACCACGTTCTAGTTGGGTTCTTCAGATATTATAATATATAGTGTAAAGAGGCAATTCCCCGTGCCGAATCGGAAACAAGCTGCAATCCTCAACAAAGCTGCTTATATCGATGTGAGCACTTGTGTACTGGGTAGGTTTAGTAAAATGAAAGAATATTTCGTGAACCCGCAATGTAAACCAAACTGTAGTCCCGTTCTTTGTTTGCCTACGTTTGCCGCTAGGGGCGCTGTTCCAATTACATACAAATGTGAGTTAACTTTTACGCTATCGAGAGCGTTAAAAAACTTGCACTAAGCACACTGACACCACAGATTCTTCATGTCCAACATCTTCTACCATTACTTAGTAAATGTTGAGTCTGTTATCATGTTAGGAATACCGCCTTTCTAGGAACGTGAACTCTCTCCTCATTGTGTCGATAATCCTCAATGCTGAGGGTCGCGTTCTGATTGATTCTGATTGTATTATCCTGATTCTCCCTCATATACAAAAAAATAACAAATGATAAATTTTTTTCATTAAATGAATTTAAATCTTGATGCGTCAGTCATTAAGTGCGAAATTCGATCACTACGCGATCGCTGGGATCCAAGATGTTATTAGAGATAAATTTTGCACTTTAACTCAAAATAAACAACAATCTTCGTTCTTTTTTTATTGCCTATATAGCTAGACGAGCATACGGCTCACTTGATGGTGAGTGGTTACCGTCGCTCATGCACATCAGCAATGCCAGGGGCAGAGCAATGCAATTATAACATAATTTAATTGAAAACCCTACGTCAAAACGGTTATCGTACTGTGTTTCAGAACACGAAACTATGTCATAACAATGAGTGGCGCATTAGAATATTTAATTAATAAGTTTATCAGTACGAGGCGCACAAAGAACGACACTGTCCATCACGAGAGCCAATTGAAGTCGGCGATTGATTAATCCGTTGGTAGCAGCCCGGGGGGGCAGTGCAGACGGGCAGTTTCGAACGGCTTTAGTAGTGGCGAGCGTTGCATTTATCAATCAGGCTGTTATAATTCTTTTTTGCTGTCGGAATGATGTATCGGTGTCTTGCCGGTGTCTTGCCGGTGGTCATTCTCGATCCTGCGGACAGAATGGAAAGCAGTCAACGTCGCCCCAAACACGTCATTTCGGTTCCTCCCGATCCACTAAAGGTGCTTTTAGGTACCTCAAGTACCGGTCATCGTTCTCGTCGAACCCGTCGCTTGTGACGAAGGGCTCGACGAGTAAATTAACCCTCAGACACAGCCCACTGAGTTTCTCGCCGGATCTTCTCAGTGGGTCGCGTTTCCGATCCGGTGGTAGGTTCTGCGAAGCACGGCTCTTGCTAGGGTTCGTGTTAGCAACGTCGTCAGGTTTGAGCCTCGTGAGCTCACC
The DNA here is from genome assembly GCF_030267445.1 of Bombyx mandarina. Taxonomy (NCBI): domain Eukaryota; kingdom Metazoa; phylum Arthropoda; class Insecta; order Lepidoptera; family Bombycidae; genus Bombyx; species Bombyx mandarina. Next base: position 12,905,948 of record NC_143220.1, on the reverse strand, counting down.
TACTAGTTAAGGTTACGCTGAAATAGCCTCTCAAGGCTTTCAGCGTAGGTAGGAAAAAAAAGGTGGTCATATTCCGCTAGCAATATTCCTAATTTGTGCCTAACCTACGTTAACGAATGACCACCACGAAAAAAAAATTGCTATAAGTTATTATATCAAAATCTCACTTGCATTAGAATAATCCCTATCCTGCTGTATTAAATTACTAAATGCCTTCGTGAAATTTGCTGGATTGTGGTTTATGCGGTTTCATAACACGTCGTTCCACGAATTCATGAAAGACTTCCAGTATGAAAGAATAACATCAGGTAATATAAATTAAACGCGAAAACTTTTCAATTTCCGTAACAATTGATGATAGAGCGTCTTATAAGCTCGCATGGATTGGTACCATCACCCTGTCTAATTCAGCCATGTTGCATTAGGGCGTTTCAGTTTGAAGGATGACACAGTCTTTGTACTTTACAATTAAGACTTAGATCCACGGTCTCAAGGTGGATAGCGGAATTCAGGTTGTGATACGTATAGGCTCCGGTAACCACTTAACACGGGAGAAATGTCATCTTTGTACCCATAACTATTTCATTCCTTTCCAATGTACATAAAAATAATGCTTAGATGAATGGACGAGCTCACAGCACACCTGGTGTTAAGTGGTTACTGGAGTCCATAGACATCTACAATGTAAATGCCGCCACCCACCTTATGAGTTCTAAGGTTTCAGTATAGTTACAACGGCTGCCCCACCCTTCAAACTTCAGTTCTGCCGTGAAGCAGTAATGCGTTGAAACGCATGACTGCTTCACTGAAATAGGCAAGGTGGTGGTACCTACCTACCCGTGCGGACTCACAAGAGGTCCTACCACCAGTAATGACGCAAATTATAATTTTGTGGGTTTGATTTTTATTACACGATGCTATTCCTTCACCCTGGAAGTCAATCGTGAACATTTGTTAAGTACGTATTTCGTTAGAAAAATTGGTACCCGACTGCGGGATTCGAACACTGGGACATTCGCATCGCTAGATACAAATGCACCGAACGTCTTATCCTTTAGGCCACGACAAACACGATCAAACAACCATGTTAACGCTAAATCCTTTTAGAATGTTTGTACGATTTTGTTCTTAAAGGAAACAGCAAAGGAGACGGAAAATCGTGGGCCAAAAATGTAATAACTTGGAATGTAGTCTAAAAAATTTGTCATATTTTTTTATATAAGGATATAAAAAATCACCTCAATCCTTTTCCTGGGACCGGAGAAAAATGAGAAAGTTAGTTTTTCTCAGTTTAGCGGTGTAATCGATTTAATTAATCGATTACAGGATTATAAAAAGAAAAACATTGCACTAGGCAATGAATGCAAAGTAATTAAATGAGAGATTTATACTTGTTGTATACAAGTGCGGTATACGGCGAATTTAATTGCGATTATATACATAAATAAAGAAAAAGTCTATTATTACTTAACAAAGTAATATGATTATCAATTTCAAATCGATTAAAATCAATTGTATTTTTAATGACAGCTTTGACAATAAGCTGACATGACGCTTGTTCAAAGATTATACACTTAATATTTGGCGCTTGTTGGTTTTTTCTGCTCTACTCGTTTTGTATTTTCGACGCGTTTTGAGTGTGTATCTATCTGGCTGTTTTTATTTATTTTCTACGATCACTGCTTTATTATTACGGATTCTGTTGAAATTATAGATCGCTGTGTGAATTGTGGGATAGCAATTAATCATAGCAATTCCATAGGCCGTCGACCCTTGGACAGTGTTACAGTATTATATGGTTGGATTATATTATATGGTTGGACCTTTGGACAGTATTATATGGTAACTTAGCTGGGTGCATACCAAGATAATACCTGTTGTTCCCCTTGCACTTTTCCTGAACGACATTTTAATAATAATTGAAGGTGAAGAATACACTAGGTATACAATACGTCGTGTTTTATTTTTTTCGACGCCTTTTAGGTAAATCCATACATGATATATATCATTGATATTCATTCATAATATGACACTTAAAAGATTATCCAATGGATATAATAAACATTTACTTATGCTTAAATAAGTTATTATTCAGCTCTTTTATAGAGATTGTAACATAACCTAACTTTTACTAAACCTTTACTAACTCTGCTCTCAGATTGAGAAAACTTTTAAAATTTTCAGCAAGGTACTGATAAATCTGAATCTATTAATTCATACTAGTTTCGTCACGTTACATTCGGGCCCAAAAATGTATGTAATCGTTTCAGTCTCCTTTGTGTTTTAACAAAAAAAAATTTCATTGTTGTTTACTACTTATTAAAAAAATGACTTAATATAATTTTTTCTCCTAATTTAATATAATATTTATTAAAATTTTCTCTAATTTTTTTTTTCATTTAAATTTAAAATTTATTAATTTATGAGCGTCCAAAAGGACCGCGCGTTAAAATTTGACTAAAACCGCCGGTCTGCTACTCCGGCCGTATGTCATCGTTGACGTTGTAATGAATGGACTGCACATTGCACACGATATCGGTACGCTTTTAGCTCACTAGACAAATGACACCGATTGATACCGACTAAATTTAGAACTGTCGTTGTCGAACGACAATCCAGTACATCGATGGCTATTTCGAATCGTTCTATTTATGTTTACAAACAATGCACGTTTGTATTAACGTAAACGACATTGATAAGGAAAAATATACTTACATTAATTCGGATTTCATTCATTCGTTCGGCTTAAAACGTATCTGCGTGAATTTATTATTCAATGGATTTCCCCGACTTGGTGTAGAATAAGCAAATCAAATGTAACCGCGTAAAATGAATAATTGAATAATTTAAGAAAACTCATACAACAAATATAACAGTAAATTTTTGCCGTAGACAGCGTTGATGTCCTTGAGTGACTGTAACCACTCACCATCAGTCGGGCCGTACACTCGTCAGCCTACAAGGATAATAAGTAAATAGAAAGTAAACATGTACAATATATAGACAGTGTCTTAGCTGTGCTTCCGGTCCGACATTATTGAGGTTCAGGCGACGATGACAACTTACCATGCTTACGTTGCACGTTAGGATGTGTCTTATTATTCTATTTCGTTAAGTTCGTATTTGTTAAAAAAGTTAGTTTTTTGTGGAGTTTATTGTCAGGCGTTTTTTTAAGCCCCTTTATGGAGAAATACATAGAAAAACTGTCGTTTTCATTCCGCGGCAGAACAGAGCACAACGTAGACCGTGTTACAGATGTAAGAAGACTCAGAAGTGGCAGATTAAAGACACGACCGAGAAATAAAATGTATTATATAAAAATTATAATGTAATCAAAATTTTGTCCTTAAATTTTCTACTCTATTCCGATGTTCAACTTTTTTTTTTAAGTGGTTACTGGAGCCCATAGACATCTACAATGTAAATGCGCCACCCACCTCGAGATATAAGTTCTAAGGTCTCAGTATAGTTACAACGGCTACCCCACCCTTCGAACCGAAACGCATTACTGCTTCACGGCGGAAAAAGGCGGGGTGGTGGTACCTACCCGTGCGGACTCCCAAGAGGTCCTACCACCAGTGATTACGCAAATTATAATTTTGCGGGTTTGATTTTTATTACACGATGTTATTCCTTCACCGTGGAAGTCAATCGTGAACATTTGTTGAGTACGTATTTCATTAGAAAAATTGGTACCCGCCTGCGGGATTCGAACACCGGTGCATCGCTTCATACGAATGCACCGGACGTCTTATCCTTTAGGCCACGACGACTAGATATCTCCAGTTTGCCAATGCTTTCCCTAAATAATACGAATCCGTTTTACCTCCCGAATGTGTTTAATACACTCTTCTAGAAATAATACTATGTTTATCGAAACAGTAAGACTGATAAAACAAAAAGAACATTATCACTAACATTTAACCAAAAATAGTAGGTACTACTTATTTTATCGAATCATCTGTGTGCGTGTGGGTGTCGAGAAAAACATTTATGGCTGTTGTTGTACAAAATTCCGGTAACACACAGTATACGATGTATCTAATGTAGGTTTTTAAAAGGAACGCGAGATGTGTGATAAATTTGATTGTTTTTTTTTTGTCAAATTAATGCATAACAGTTCCATATTGAGAAATTATTCATATATGGCCGACTTCGGCTGTTCCTGTGACCTCAAAGTGATCATTAGTCACTAGACTTATACAATAAAAATAACGAATTTTTTTTAGTACTATTTGAAATTCTCTGATAATTAGAAGGAAATTTAGAATTAAAAGAACGAATGAATTGTGAACGAACAATCTCTAAAATTTAGTCTATATGATAAAATCTATATATTAATACGTGAAGCAAAAACTTTGTATCCCTTTTTACGAAAATTGCGCGGACGGAGGAGTATGAAATTTTCCACACTTATAGAGAACTAGCGACCCGCCCTCGCTTCGCTTCGGAAACATTAAAACACACATGAAACCAAAAAAATAAAATAAAATAAAAATTTAAAAAAGTAGCCTATGTTCATCAGGGACAATGTCGGCTTCTAATGGAAAAAGAATTTTTCAAATCGGTCCAATAGTTTCGGAGCCTATTCGAAACAAACAAACAAACAAATCTTTCCTCTTTATAATATTAGTATAGATATAGAGAAGAAGTGCACAATGCTAATATTTTTTAAAAATACTGCATAAAAGATACATTAAATTAATAAAGAAAACATTACACACACTACATACCATGTATTTGACGCACACATGCATGCATACTATTTATTGTCAAACTTTTGTTCTTGACGTCTGTTGTCAAATTGAGAATAGATTAAATATTGTTTGTCTTTGTTAATATTTTTTATAGAGTAGTCTTGGCGAAATTAGTGATTATAGAAGTATAAAATACAATCATAATAGTGTACAAACTTACAATTCCAATTAATTATAGTCGAATTTCGACTAATGCGGGACCTCTAGTTTACTATAATTACCCCGTAATATTTTTTGAATTACAAAAATACTTCAGCTACGGTTTAATTTGTGATAGTGCCACGATTATGAACTTCGAAAATGGAACGAAGACAATAAATAATAAATAAATAATTACGAACGATCACGCCACGTAAACTAGTCCCGTGATAAGTTCGTAAAGAACTTGTGTTACAGGTACCAGATAACGGAAATAAATGTAAGATTTTTATTATACACATACATATATTTAATATACATCTATAACCATGGAAAAGACATTTTACATTTATCATACAAATATCTTCCCTTGGCGGGATTCGAACCCGCGACCCCCTTATGTAGTGACCATGTCACTTACCACTACACCAGGCGGCCGTTATGAACACGGCTTCTCGATTACTACAAGAAAATATTCATAAATCGTTTAAATTGATGCTTATTTTATTTCATCTCATATCACTTTTGGCCTATACGAGATACCTTCAACCTTTCTAGGTTATGTTATCTTTAAATGAAAATAATAAAATTCTAATACTTATTCTAGATGAGATGATGAGCGGACGCTCACATGCTTGTTGGTAAAATTAAATAACGCGCCTCTGAGCGGAATTTGTCGTTTTCGAAGTCTTGACCAACTGGTTTTTTTATTACTGTTGTCGATGTGACATCGGCCCTGCAAAATCTTACGAAGTCTATGAAGCTCCTGGTAGTTGATAGCACCTGGTACAAGCCCATCGGAGCACTAGGTGATGAATACATCAATTATAACTATACTTGAGACCTTAGAAATTGTATCTCAAGGTGGTTGGCGCATTTACGTTGTGAATGTCTATGGGCTCCAGTAACCACTTAACACCAGGTGGGCTGTGAGCTTGTACACTCATCTAAGCAATAAAACAAAAAAACAAAAACATTTTACGTTAATTGTAAAACAAAATGACAAAGCCCTTGCTTTAAATTATATACTTCGACATCAGTTCTATCGACATCTACCGTTTATAAATGGCCGATCTATTTCTGAACTTACATTACAGTACATTTTACAATGTAACACCTGTTTGTTCATCACATCGACGTGTCTGTACCGATATGACAATAACAATTTGTAGCAACTATACGTTAATAGGAGTTTTATATATATCAATAAGAAATTAAATAGCTGTGAAAAATATTTTTATATCTATAAGGAAATTATTTAATAAAAAATAATTTTTTTTCGTGTCGTAGTGCTAGAGAGATAAGAAGATATTCTAACTATGCGACTCTTTCTAACATTTATTGAAATATTAATAATAATTTATATTGCATATCAGTTGAATAGTTACGGGTCACGTATCGAGCTGCTGAGATTCGGTCTCTGTGAAAGATATTGGATCGTTCATTGTTGCAAAAAGTATGAATGCAAGCGGGGTGGCGGACGGGTGAATGGATGACCCCCTCCCCTCTCCCCTCTCTCCTTCTGGGGATTCATTGATCGCTGCAGCTAGGGGTGAGGCACGCAGGCGGACGTCCCGGCCAGGTCACTAGGTCGAGGGGAAACTGGCGCCGGTCACGCCACTGCGGGTGCACTCATATCGCACCGACGGTAATTGCGCGGCTACCAACCTACACGCCTACACGAAATTTATTTATTTATTTATATCTTCATATACTAGAAAGTATAAAGGCGGACTTAATGCCATAGGCATTCTCTAACAGTCTACCTTAGGGGAGTGCAGAGATGAACCTTGTAGTGTGAAGGTGATATTACTTAAACATATGTGTATATATAAGATACATAATATTTATAGATACAAATACTCGTACTTAAATAAATACATATACATAAATATATACATATACATATCATAAATATCTAATATATAAAATTCTCGTGTCACAATGTTCGTTCCCATACTCCTCCGAAACAGCTTGACCGATTCTCATGAAATTTTTTATGCATATTCAGTAAGCCTGAGAATCGGCTACTATCTATTTTTCATACCCCTAAGTGATTAGGGTTGTCCGCCCTTAACATTTTTTTTTTATTTGGACATTTTTTTTTTGTTGTAATGAGGTATTATGTGGTTGAATGAGGTTTTGTTATTTTTATTATATATTCCCTCATCGTTTACAGCACTACATACCTCTTTCACTCATTTACCACATCCTTACACACTTACAATAAGTTAGTTTTTTTTTTCTACACTAGAAATTCCCTAGAAATCTTATATATGGCAAAACAATGTTTGCCGGGTCAGCTAGTATAGATATAAAATATAATATTTCATTGTTTACAGTAAAAAAATTCACGCTCCTATATTTTTCGTGTTTTTTTTTTTGAGATCTAAATTATACGACGTGCGAGAAAATGCTTCATGACACGAAACACAGCTTTTAAAAATGTTTCACGTAAATCTTGATCGTCAGCGCAGATTAATTATATTTTCATAATAACCTATTTTCGAGGGGTCACCTTGAACCATCTGGGGCCTGCGGTGGCGCACGTCATAAAGGACGGTTTAGGTTTTTTTATTTTATTTTATTGACCTTAACTCTAACTTTCAAGGGATTTTCAGTCGTAAATATTACGACAATGTTTACAAATCTCATTGAACATAATTCAGGAAACGTATTAATGTAAAAGTATCGAAAACGAATGCAAGCAGACCGATATGATAGAATAAATGGATCTTAAAAACCCACATTTCTGTACAAATCAATCGCAGAATCTGATGTTTTAAATCGATAAACGTGAACATAGCTTTGTTTACGCGCCACAATAAATCTGACGTATTTAGCATCTCATAGAGAAACAATATTTGTGTACTTAACAGTCAATCGGAAAAGACGAATAGCATACATTTGAAAAAGATAATAATATAAACACGAACATTGTTTTCGATTCGCTGTAAACATCAATCTTATTTTTTTTTGCTGTACAAAAACCACTCAGAACTTGCTTCCCGTCCGCGTCGTGGGCCGGTGTATTTTCGGACGTCGGTGACGTCACCGCTTTCGTTAAGCTAGCCGTGTCCACTACCACAGGGACATGAACATTCCGTTGAACTTTTAATCGAAAGATTTCGAAAAAAAAAAATACGAATATTTAATATCATAACAAATACATTTTATATTAGTCTAGCTGCGCCCGCGGCTTTGTCGACAAGAAAATGCAATTTCAGAAAGCTAACTACGTAAGATAATTTTAGGTGAATTTACATACACAAATACATACGTTCTCTTTTATATATGTATATAGATTCCATATCAATTCGACCTATGGTTCAAAAGATATAAATTACTGCCACCGGCGCCCCCTATCCGGCACTAACGTAACTATGCTCGTCAGAGTGGTCATGTCGGTTTTCATATATGCATGTATGTGCAAAGTTTAATATCATTCAAATCAAATCAAAAAAAAATTATTCGACATAAATGAAAGTACATACTTGTTGAACGTCAAAAGAACTACCGCCAATTCACAAGAACTAACAAGAGCCTCCGTCCTGAGAAGAATTGGCAAGAAAAGAAACTCAGCGGGCATGTCTTTTTTTTTTAAATATTAGATTATTTTTTAGTATTAGATTTTTTTTAAATATTCATTTTTACATGAGTATAATAACATAACAATTATTACAATATTGAAATGCCCGGAGCGAGCAACTCATTCCCACTTTGTGCAATCTTCTAGCTATTATATAATCGGGCTAGCGGTTCTCGAGTCTTAGATGAACACTCACATACATATAGATTTTTTTCCGGTGGTAGGACCTCTTGAGTCCGCACGGGTAGGTACCACCACCTCGCCTATTTCTGCCGTGAAGCAGTAATGCGTTTCGGTTTGAAGGGTGGGGTAGCCGTTGTAACTATACTGAGACCTTACAAATTATATCTCAAGGTGGGTGGCACATTTACGTTGGAGATGTAACACCAGGTGGACTGTGAGAGTTCGTCCACCTATCTAAGCAATAAAATAAATAAAAAGATTATTTTTTTATATATTTATAGATTAAATAACTACTAGTACCTACTTTTAATACGCCAATAAATGGAACTGAAATAAAATGTCTATGCCGTTGAATCACGCAAGCGAAACGTTTCTCATTGTCATTCACAAGTTCCGCGAGGTCAATTCGTGCAGCTTTATTCACAACGACATTTGGGCCATCTCAGTTCCCCCTAACGAATTTTGAGGTATTCTTTCTTCGACTTTATTGCTATAGCATAAGGCTCCCATTTGCCAGTCGTGAATTGGCAAAAGCGGCACACATTGTATCCCCTATACCAGACGAACACGCGCCGACCGGGTCGGACCCCCATTCTAGAGCTCCATTGATATTTCGCAGAGATGCAGTTTCATTGATATAACATTACAATGCTCTGTTTCAAGTGAACAAAAAAAAAAAAACTTTATATAAGTTATTCGTGACAAGAATCACACACTACATTCTTTTTTTTTTCTCGGACGACGTTCGTATCTAAATGACAGTTTGCGAATAAATAATACTCGTAATAAAAAAAAAACATTTAACTGATAAAACATTCGTCTGTATTTATATAATATAACATTACGTTGATATTAATGAAACGGACTAGTATCATTTTTAACACGTTGAATGCTATGTAGGTCACTGGCGCCCTGCGTGGTGCTCTGAGGTGATTATGTCGATTTCTCTCTGCTATCTTCTTACTAAGGCCTATTCACGGCCTAATTACCTTTAAAATTAACATTATTTATAGTCATTATTATTAGGGAGTCCAACACTTATATAAATATTAGCCTATCCATTAAGTACATGTATTTTCTATATGGATACCTACCAAGTTTCAAGTCAATCGGATGCATGGTTCCGTAGTTATAATGGAACATCCGTAAAAACCACTGTAGAATTTATTACTAGTATAGATTATATTGTTTCCGATGCTTCGAATACTCTACAATCTTCATGGTCACTCTGACACGACAATGTAGTCTCGGAATGAGGTTGTAAAAATAATTTTCATTAGTTCTACGACTTTTATTTTATTGCCCTCGCGAGAGTCGATAAGAATACCAATATAATTTCTGTTTAGAAGTATAAAATATTTAGCTTCAATATTTATTTATTCAATAAGAGATTAAATGTAAGGAGATTAAATCAAACGAATCCTTCCTAAGCGTACTCACCTTGAGCCTATTAAGTTCTGGTCCTTTTGTCTAAAAATAGACGTAGTTTCCCTGAATCGAAACGCCATTTGTTACCCATCTCTTCGTTGCTAACAAGGCCACGAGGGATGAGCCTGCACAGTTACGGGTCACGGAGGGTTCGCGACCCAGTTTTGGACCTGCACTCTGACGTCAACCCTCCATTCACCTCGTTCTGCTGAATCGATGCGAGCAAAACTAGGTCAATCTGAATGAAATCCCCTCCTACATTTATTATATTCTATTTATAGATTGAAAGATATCCCTTTTTTTATTGCTTAGATGGGTGGACGAGATCATAGCCCACCTGGTGTTTAGTGGTTACTGGAACCCATAGACATCTACAACTTAAATGTGCCACCCACCTTGAGATATAATTTCTAAGGTCTCAGTATAGTTACAACGGCTGCCCCACCCATCAAACCGAAATACATTTATGCTTCATGGCAGAAATAGGCAGGGCGGTTTTACCTACCCGTGCGGACTCAAGAGGTCCTACCATCTACCTTATTGACGATCATATCCCAATTTCAATTGCACCTGTTTTTTTATTTATTTCATGTATAGATACGATGTGCACTTATGATATTACATTTGAAGGTTCCATTTGATAACTTGCTGCCTCGTGATTGCGTTATATATCTATACCGGCCCACAGACACAGCCCACTGAGTTTCTCGCCGGACCTTCTGAGTGGGTCGTGTTTCCGATCCGATGATAGATTCCGCGAAGCACGGCTCTTGCTAGAGTTCGTGTTAGCAACGTCATCAGGCTTGAGCCTCGCGAGCTCACGTACTAATTCGGCGAATCTAGAGTAACCCCTCGAGGTTACTAGGATAGAAAATCTCTATACCGGATTGGTGATCAACAAAAGCGTTTTGTTTCAGATATCGCGTGCCAGTATCGACGCGTGCAAGGATTACTTCCGTGACGACCTCATCAAGACCGACTGGCAGTTGATGGTGGAACTGAAAAAACTCTTCCAGATCCTCTAAGAGGTCCCTTCGCGCCGTTGGATCTCATGTAACGCTCTCCGCGCCGCCACGCCACGTGGCCTCTCCACAAGAAATCTTGTCTATTCCATCTACCAGCAGACCTTAATCCGTTGTAATATAGAATCTCAAGTTTTATATACATCATAATCCCTAATTCAGTTACCGTTTTGTACATTTGAATAACGTGAGAATGCTATTGAGTGTCGGCACTCCCGTAGAGAGATATCTTCACAACAATTCCATTTGTATTTCTAATAATTTGTAAATATCAAATACAAACAAGTTTTATCGGTTAATGAAAAGTCATCTTTAAATTTAGTTAATGTTTTTTTTTCGTTTAATTCGTGTTTTGTTCGATCGATTTTGATGGAAAACTCTTTTGAATACGAAACAACAACGTCTCCCAGCATCATTAATATAAATTATTATATCGTTTGTAAATACGACTCGAATGAATTTACAATAAATTTGACTAATGTAAATATATTAAAAGCTTCTCTGTCTCTGTGTGTTTGAATAAAAAAAATGTCATTGTGCAATAAACGATCTCGCCTGAATTGCGTTGTGACGTAATTTGAAAAGTTTATTTATTAGGGGTGTATATTGAAGAATATCTAACTTGGATATATTGTCAATCAGTTGACGACTAGTGATGTGTTCGGATGAGGTTAGCTTCGTTCGGTGTTTTCTTCTTCGGCGTGTGGAGGTCGTGTATTGTACAGGAACGGTGTAATTTAGTTGAGATCTGTGTGCTTAGTGCGAGTTTTTTAACGCTCTCGATAGCGTAAAAGTTAAGTCAAATTTGTATGGAGTTGGAACGTTTGCCTATGTTTGCCGCTAGGGGCACTGTTCCAGCTCCATACAAATTTGACTTAACTTTTACGCTATCGAGAATGTTAAAAAACTCGCACTAAAAATATCTTTCTCGGGATTCAACGTCCGGCCAGCCTGACGTGAGCGCGTGCGGCGTCAATAGCAATGCGAGGTTGTAATTTTGTATCGTAGATATTTCCTTTTTCGAAAAGCTTTGTATTATATAGATGGAATCAGACATATTCTTATAATGAAGAAGTTTTATTAAATTATAAAATTCAATTATGTGTTTCATTTGCCGTTAAGTAGCTTATTGAGGTGTGAAGGTGTAAGTTAAAGACATTTGGGTGATTTGTACAATTTTTAATTATTAATTTGGTACAATGGCATAAGAAAAGAGGAGTCCAAAATAAAAGCGTGTTTTATTTAAAAAAGGTTCTAGATCGGTATTTTTTTTGTTGATAAATTGTGTTTTTGATAAATTATATTCAAATACGAATTACATGTTGATATTATATTATATTATATTATTTGTTATTTTCTTTCAATAAAAAAAAGTTTATGTTTAAGTTGATTATCGATAAAGTTGATTATTGGAAACACGAATAAAATAACACTTTCTGAAAATAAATCGGAGCTAGATCGATTTATCGCCCCCGAAATCTAAATATACTAATATTTATTAAAATCGTTGGAGGATATAAGATATTATTATGCATGTAATGGTACCTAAGACTATTGGGGGAAGACCTTGTCCAGCAGTGGACCCCCGTGGGCTGATGGTAGTAGAATAATTTTACGCGATTCTCTGTACAATTTCATTATTAATGAAATCAGCGTCGGAGCACTATTTCGCGACATGGTAACCTTATCTTACCTTAGCAGCAGCCAGCAACTGTCGACACCCTAGACACGTTCTAAGGGAGCCACCTGGGATGTATGTAATGTGCTCTGCGTCAACCCTGTCTCGCCGTCTCAATAGCCCCAACTGGGCTCCGGCGCCCAGGTACGGCGCCGACTGTGAGCGGCAGGAGTTTTTAGTGAGGTTTAACTCCCACATACCTCACCTGCCGCGCGGGTGGGGATCCGGCGATTTTCTGCTATGGAATAAAAAAAGGGAGCCACCTGATCCACTCTTATTGCTGTTAGACGAACGAGTCGGCACATAACAAGAGGCCACTGTGTTTCTCGTCGAATCTTGTCAACGGGTCCCCGATTCCAAATCCATTGAATTATTCATTTTTTTTACTTTTCACTTCGGCTTGCTATTAAATCGTGCTTTTCAGTTGTATAACTTATGATATTCCGTCGTTTTCTGAAATTTAGCCAACATTTCATGAGTGCTTATTATAAAATAAGACTAACAGTCATTAAGACTTACAGTCAAGCTCTGATTAAGAAAGAAAATGTTATTTTGGAGAAAGTATTCGTCCAGTTTTGTTGGATGTGGCTTGAGAAAACAAAATGTTACTGGATATTAATCCAAGTTATAGTTGCCCCTATCTTTCTGTATATCTCGTAATTTGCGTAAGTACTGGTGGTTGGACCTCTTGTGAGTCCGCACGGGTAGGTATCACCACCCTGCATACTTCTGTCGTGAAGCAGTAATGCTTTTCGGTTTGAAGGGTGGGGCAGCCATTTTTTTTTTATTGCCCTTTTAGGCAGACGAGCAGCATACGGCCCACCTGATGGTGAGTGGTTACCGTCGCCCATGGAATTCAGCAATGCCAGGGGCAGAGCCAAGCCGCTGCCTACCGCAAAAGCCTTTGTACCTACTGTAAAATTTGAGACTTTAGAACTCATGTTTCAAGGTGGGTATCCGATTTACGTTGTAGATGTCTATGGGCTCCGGCAACTATATAACACCAGGTGGGTCGTGACGTCATCAACCCATTATTAATAAAAGAAAATGTAATAAAAAAATATTTATTCTTCCTAATTCCTTGCTTCGCATGTTTCCTCTTCACGCAAATACTTATTAGGTTGAGCGAGTACTTGTTAACAGAATTCAATATTATGACTACCATAAAAAAAGGAATAGTTCCTACATGCATCGGATCTCTTTCACGAGTACCATGTCTACCTCTACACTATAATGTGTGACATGAGGCTCGTTTGAGAATCGTTCTGGATATAACTAGTCTGGCCATAAATACTGTTACATACATTACATATTGGAAACAGTGCGTAAATGCATAGATTCGTGGTATAAAGTAAGATAGAAACACAATTCTATATTCTACTGATAATGGGAAACTAATACTTATTTACAAACTATTTATCGGTAGACGGTTAGAAGTATCGAAGCTTTTCTTTTGTTTTTGGCCCGGGCATTGCGAACAGCCCGTCACAACCAATCCTTAGGTATTTTTGTTATTGTCACTAAGCAGCCGACCATACGGCTCACCTAATAGCCCAAGAGCCCGTGGGCTCTACCTGTATGTATTTGACCAGACCTGAATTTTCGTACATTGAGACCCCTATACCTACCATGCATGAGGTGGGAACTCACTAAGCTCAAAGTGGTCGACGCGCCGAGCGCTCAGGTAGGACAGGTACCGATTTTGACGGATTTTAAATCCATTTGACCACGTCTGCCGTTTTGAAATTTTGAAAATATATGATTATGATTATCGGAAAATAAGAATGGCAGACCATTATCGCGCATTTTACTTTGTGGCAGACCACTTTGAAAATGCTAAAAAAATAAAATTTTGAAAGTAATTGACCAGATTTGCCATTGATATAATAATATGTTGTTTATTATAGTCTTAAAAACTTTTATTGATCACGGCAGACCTCTACATTGCGTACACACATCAACATATAATAAAATCTTAGCTACTACCCGGCCAGATGTATATTATGTTTTCGGTTCACTGTTTTAGAGGAGTATAATTTACTTGCGATTTACTTTAGCAATGTATTTACCGAAATTAATATTTTTTTGTATTCTATATACTAAACTTCATTAGGTAGACAATAAAGAAGTGATTTTTTTATGGAATAATTATAAATAATACGGTATAATGCTGATCAAAAAATAATTCAATTCCTCATTTTTGTCATTCAACATTTAACTTGCCAGCTATACAATGCCAAAAAATCTAGTGATGTAGATGATGGAAGGTTCCAGCTATTCGTAAGCAACTATAAAGATTCAGACATCAATGAAAATTATAGAAAAAAAATTCAAAATTTTGAGGCAAGCTCAATCAACCGCGTAAGAGTGAGCTTTATCAACAGCTTTTGAGGGCCCACTATATTTCTTCTATTTGGAGAAATGCTTACAAAAAGCAACCCACAACTTTAGACCCATTGGAGTATGGTTGGATTGAGCAGGACAACATATATGCCTTCAAAGGGTTCGAAGGTGACCAACTTCCATATTTTGTGAGTGACTTAATCACCAATGTTCCTGGTAAGTTGATAACAATTCTTTCTCGAACATGTTCAGATGAATTTACGTTCATTTTACAATTTATGTTTCATTTTTGCAGCATTCGATTCAATGGATGATGAAGACGAGTCGCCTAACGATAAAGATGACTCCGATGATGATGATGATGAATGAAGATTGATATATATATATATATGTAATGCATGCATGATATATTTTTTTAACTGATTTAACACTTTTAAATTTTGTTTTGACGAAATAAAAATGAGGAATTGAATTATTTTTTGATCAGCATTATACCGTATTATTTATAATTATTCCATAAAAAATTCACTTCTTTATTGTCTAACTAATGAAGTTTAGTATATAGAATATAAAAAAATATTTATTTCGGTAAATACATTGCTAAAGTAAATCGCAAGTAAATTATATTCCTCTAAAACAGTGAACGGAAAACATAATATACATCTGGCCGGGTAGTAGCTAAGATTTTATTATATGTTGATGTGTGTACGCAATGTAGAGGTCTGCCGTGATCAATATAAGTTTTTAAGACTATATATAATAAACAACATATTATTATATCAATGGCAGATCTGGTCAATTACTTACAAAATTTTATTTTTTTAGCATTTTCAAAGTGGTCTGCCACAAAGTAAAATGCGCGATAATGGTCTGCCATTCTTATTTTTCGATAATAATAATCATATATTTTCAAAATTTCAAAACGGCAGACGTGGTCAAATGGATTTAAAATCCGTCAAAATCGGTACCTGTCCTACCTGAGTGCTCGGCGCGTCGACCACTTTGAGCTTAGTGAGTCCCCACCTCATGCATGGTAGGTATAGGGGTCTCAATGTACGAAAATTCAGGTCTGGTCAAATACATACAGGTAGAGCCCACGGGCTCCTGGGCTATAAGGGTGACACCGTCATCTATGAACGTCGGTATAATGGACATATTCCATCCCGTTTATTCCGTGAGATAGCTCCGAAGAGATGAAGCAATTTACATTTTATATAGCACCGCAGCACACGTACTTTTAGAATGGGATCACACGAGGCTTCTTGCTGTAGATAGCTGCTTCTTTGTGCTCCTAGAATATCCAATAAGAAGGCAGGCATGTTCACAAATACCTTCAAAACAATAATATCGTGTAAGAAAAATAAAAACCCGAAAAATTTTAATTTGCGTAGGTAATACCAATAGGTAGGGCGTCTTTTACGCCCGCACGGATAGGTGCCATCACCCTGTCTGTTTCTGCCGTGAAGCAGATGAAGTTTCGGTTTGACAAGTGAGGCAGCCGTTGTACCGTAAGTTGGGATTTAGAACTCATGTCTCAAGATGAATCAACATTTAGGTACCTACGCTGTTGATGGCTGTCGCCTCCGGCAATCACTTAAACTCTGATAGGCCGTGAGCTCTTCCACCCTTCTAGGCAATAAAGAAAAGAATTTTAATTTATTTCATTAATATGTTGCCGAATAACAGATGCACAGAAAAAACACGCAGTCACAATTTCTGATAGGTAACTGATACAGTTAGCTATGATACATTGAAAATGACAATAATTTCACTTTTTTAAGTTACACACATCATCATCATCATTATCCTGCCCTTCTCCCAGTCACATGGGGTCGGCGCAACATGTTTTCTCCTTCCATACTCGTCTATCATATACCATTTCTTCGCTCACTCCCCTCCTACCCATATCGTCTTTCACACAATCCATCCATTTCTTCTTAGGTCTACCTCTTCCTCTAAATCCTTCCACATTCATAGTTAACACTCTCTTAACAACCTCATTTTCATTTCGTCTCATCACATGTCCATACCATGTTTTTTTAAGTTACACACATACACATATTTGCCACGTACCATCCGGCTTTGGAATGAGCTCCCTTTCACGGTGTTTCTCGAGCGCTATGACAAGTCCTTCTTTAAACGAGACTTGTGGTGAGTATTAAACGGTAGGCAGCGGCTTGGCTCTACCCCTGGCATTGCTGACGTCCATGAGCGACGGTAACCACTCACCATCAGGTGGGTCGTATGCTCGTCTGCCTATACGGCAATAAAAATAGGAAATAAAAATAAAATCATTTTATCAAATATATTCACTCACATTATACGGTAATGTGTTAAGCCCATCTATGTCTTGTTTATCATCAATAAGCTCTTATGAAGGTCACAATATCGCACACCATGCCTTAGGAACACCAATGCGGAGTAGGCTCTGTCGTTGATTGGATGAGGCCGTTCAGTACCTACCGCTCCTCTTTCTTCAAATGCGATTCCGTATGACACAGACAAATTAACAAAACTTCCGCGAACAAAACATTTTTTTTTATTTTTCTGGCAACAAAAAGCGGTAAAGATTTGTTTGTTGGAGATTTTTCATGTAATTCAATTCTCATTTCCGGGCTTCAGGAAGGTTTGCGAGTGCATCCTCAGTTCGTAACCATGGAAACGCTGTAAGCGTGGGCGCGGGGGTGTTGTTTTCAGGGTCTAGGTCACGCCCCGGGACGAGGGGCGCGTGCGCGGACCGCGAGGAGCCTCGTTCAGGAAATAGTCCCCGTTCAGAGCCCGTCGGAACCTTCCTCAAGTTAAGAAGCTGCAGCCGTGCGCGTGAAACAAGTGCTTAAACCGTCCAAATCTCAACAGTGGGTTTTAAAAGTGATCGTGTTTTGTGGTAACAACGTGAGTGTTGTTTCTGAGTTAATACTTCGGAGATAGTCGCAAAGGTAGTCGCGAAAATCTGAAGAATTCGTAAGTACTTCCGGATATCATATTTATAGATGTATCTATTAAATATTAACTAGTAAATTTCCGAGCGAATGGTCATTTCATACAGGATAGGCTTACGTGACGTTTCCCGTCGCTTTCTTTGCCGCGGATACGGTGAATCAGCTATTTGCCGGAAGTTTTAATGTTTAATTTCTAACTAGAAATGATATTAACCGTCGGTTGCGGCCGTCGTTATTATATATTTTGTCGGTGAAATATTATTTGTGCTCTGTAAAGTGTAATTTTAACTTCTTAAGAATACTAGTAATATTCTGATTATATACACTTAATTGTGAAAAAAATCTGCTATACTTCTATGGTATCTTTTTTTAATCTAACAGGGATGCAAAAAAAAAACAATAATAATGACTTACGTATTGGTAAATTAGTCTTTCAAATCTTACTTTGTTCTACATTTCAATTATAAGCTGATAATAAATTCATTAAAAGAGTCACGACTCCATGTACCTACATCATAACATATCATATGTATATAGCAATGTAGATACACATTTTTGTCATTTTTGTAAATAGCAGATAGGCCTTACTTAGATAACTTACTCAAATTCTTAATCTAAAGTCACCATAACATTTGAATCGCGTTTAAATTTTTATCGAAATAATTATCTCATTAATTTTACTGAACCGATCTTTTGACCATCTTCAAATTTTGAAGAATATTGCCAAATGCAAATAATAATTGAAGAGTTACGAATTAAAATGAATATATTATTTAAAAAAAAAGATAATTTATTAAACTTTATTTATATAAGATTATATAATAATATCTGAATATAATATTATTAGGTAGTTAATAAATCTGTTTTAACAAGTAACTATATGTGGACGACTAAAACAAATTTACATGTCGTAAAAATCAGGATAAATAAATATTACATGTTTTAAATTATTAAATACTTATTTACATTTTAATAAGGTGTACTATAACCATGCTAAAACGGAAATTTTATTTTAAATTGTCTAATTATCTTTGCTTGTGACACGAGGAAAACAGAATAATTATTAGCTAGTAAATTATTAGGAAGTTTTAGGAAGACGACAACTAACTGATTCGATGTTGAGTATATTTTTTTTTATTTACTTGTAATCAGTTATATTCCTAAGTCATAATTTCTTTTCGAATACATTTTGATTTTAAAATAACATCTAGACTTATGATCTATCTACTAAAAGAAAAATACCAATATGTATATAGCACAAGACTTTTTTTTGTATCTGGCTAAAATGTGTCATAAATAAGCCTTAATAGGTATTTCTCGCGAACAGATGTACAGACTATAGATTTAAATAGATAATGTGAATGTAATGCCGTCAAAGTCTGTACGCAGTCTAGACGCGTAGATGCGGAAGTTTAGGTTTTCCTCTGGCCGCGGTGTTCGAGGATAGTTTCAGTATAATTTTCGGGCGCGCTGTGAACGTGGTTCATTGATGAGCGCGAATGAATGAGGCGGGAATCGGCCACTGAAACAGTCGGTGGTCGCTCGCGCCCCGCCTAGCGCGCGCGACTCAGCCGCCGCGTCCGACCTCTACGACACATCACACCACCGGATCTTCACTCGGTGCGTCATCTATTTATAATCACTATTTAAAAATCTCTCGAACGCCGCCGACCTTGAATAGATGTGCTGCGGTTTCATTCATTAAAATATTATTATCGCTTTCAAACCGATCGCAATCTCCCGGCTAAATGCACGACGAAGGACGTTACGTTGATTGAAGATAATTCATTAGATCTATAACGGTTGTTAAGACGATATTAATTGGGTGACTAGCACCCAATTC
The DNA here is from genome assembly GCF_030267445.1 of Bombyx mandarina. Classification (NCBI taxonomy): domain Eukaryota; kingdom Metazoa; phylum Arthropoda; class Insecta; order Lepidoptera; family Bombycidae; genus Bombyx; species Bombyx mandarina. The sequence goes on along the minus strand of NC_143220.1, from coordinate 12,886,028 downwards.
TGCCGTTGAACATCTGTCGTTTCTTTTGCGTGCCAAACTAATATACCTAATTTGTATGTTGTAATTGAGCAAATGACAATGAGAAAACAATCCGAACTACATAGCATTCAATGTACAGTGTCACACGAATGTGATCGGACGGGTATCAAATAGACAGGAAGTCGTTTGTCGTCGAGCGGAGTCAGTGAGCTAGCAATAGTGGTGTCCCGTTGCAATCTCCGACGCTAGTGGCCAAGTTTCATGCCGCCATTCCAAATATCAGGTTATTTTCCTCTTTGATTTATTCAAAATTGATTGTAAAAACGACTCACCTATTAATTATATTAAATTACAATTAATTAAGTAGCTAAATAATGAGTAATCTATTTAAAAAACAAATCCCAGACGAATACAGGAAAAGTTGGCCATCCGGATACAGTTGCAAACGATAAGAATCATTTTAAGAGCTTCCAGTAAGACATGAATGCGTTAAAAACGTTTGTTATCTTCTTAAAACCAATATGACGGGCTTTTAACGTTTAAAACAGATATCGACGTGGCGCCGGTTTTTTTCCCGCTAAGATAATTCAGTGCAGCCTCAAAAATATTCCAATGTATCAGACAAAGGACTAGTCTCTAAAGCGGAACAAAACCTTTTAAGAGTAACATATATATTTATTTTTACAAATTTATCTATAGATTAAAAGATTCAAACAGTTCGTCGTTAACATTTATCACAAAATTAAATTATGCATTTTAATTGGTGTCAGAACGCGTAATTAATTATTTATTTTGCGACCATTAAAAATCTTGATAAGAATTAAAAAACGATGTAATCGCCTGTATTAATAAACGAAATTAATGTGGTGTTCTCTGATTTCGAAGTAAAGGCTATTTAAATCTATAATTCGGTTGATGAAAATGTCGTTCTTATTTCCATCTGTTTGTCCGGGTAATGTTCGTCTCGAAGAATTATATATAAAACACCCGATTTTATTAAATAGCTTGCATTGTTACACCAAGAAAGAAAGTTTACATAAATTAAATTATACCGTACAGTTTATCTTCTTTAGTGGAAATATTATTCTATTAACGTTCGTGTATTCTTGTTGCGAACCTTAATTTTTTCTTATTTTTTTTCCTACTTATTTTTTTTTTCTTTCTTTCTCACAAATTCTTCTCAAACAATTTCTCAAATGGGAAGTCCATGGAACATACGGTACAAAATACAGAGGGAACCGAAGTCCCTCCGCAGACCCAGAGGTTTCAAACTCTCCGTGCGAATGGGATTATCGAAAACCCGAACAGCTCTCTTCTGTATGGAGTCAAATGGAATGGATGGTAGTGATATTTGGGAACCCCGACCCAGAGGTGGGAGCCGTACTCCACGCGACACTGTGCTTTGTAAAGCAAAAGTCTTTGTATAGGCGTGAAGTACCGCTTCGCTTTGTTAAGGACTACTAGCATTTTGGACGACAACTTGGCTTTGCCCTCTAAATGACTACGTCGTGGCCTAACAGATAAGACGTCCGGTGCATTCGTGTTGAGCGATGCACCGGTGTTCGAATCCCGCAGGTGGGTACCAATTTTTCTAATGAAATACGTACTCAACAAATGTTCACGATTGATTTCCACGGTGAAGGAATAACATCGTGTAATAAAAATGAAACCCGCAAAATTATAATTTGCGTAATTACTGGTGGTAGGACCTCTTGTGAGTCCGCACGGGTAGGTACCACCACCCTGCCTATTTCTGCCGTGAAGCAGTAATGCGTTTCGGTTTGAAGGGTGGGGCAGCCGTTGTAACTATAATTGAGACCTTAGAACTTATATCTCAAGGTGGGTGGCGCATTTACGTTGTAGATTTCTATGGGCTCCAGTAACCACTTAACACCAGGTGGGCTGTGAGCTCGTCCACTCATCTAAGCAATAAAAAAAAAAAAAAATTGGAAATCGCTCGAAATGTCGACCCCAAGTATCCCAATACTCTTGGAAGGTTGCAGGGTTACTCCTTGGAATTGCGGCACCATGACAAAGGGGTCCTTCTTCGCAATAAACGCGCAAACTTGTGTCTTCAACTCGATCAGTTCTCCACTTCAGACTCAAGCTTAGATCGGCTCTCCTACACCACGCTCCGAGAAAGACTGATGGTCGATATATCGCGCATCCCCCGTACATCCGCATAGCATTGCATGCCATCAATAGATAGCATGTCATTGATGATGAAAAGCACAGGATGGGGGAGGAGCGCTCCTAACCTTGTGGAATGCCAGAGTTAATGGTCATAATATCGGAGCAACAACCGTCTACAACGACATTGATGCTCCGCCCATCCAAAAAGCTAGCGATCCACTTGCAGAGTCTCTCGGGGATTTTGTAAGATGGTAATTTCGAAAGAAGTGCCCTATGTCAGACCATGTTGAAAGCCTTCACGACATTAAGGCTTACAGCGTGAGTCTCGCCCTTGTTCTCCAAGGCTTCAACCCCCCTGTGAGTAAGGTAAGATAGGTAAGAAGATCGCCACCTGAGCGACCATGACGGAAACCGTACTGTTGGTCACTGATCAGCTGGCGATCCTAGAGATACTTCAGGATTTGCGTGTTTATTATTCGCTCTATCACCTTGGAAAGCAAGGAAGCTAGAGGGATAGACCTATAAGTCGATGGGTGCAACCGATCACCCTTTTTAGGGATAGGGTGAATATGGGCAGTCTTCCATGAAGACGGAACCCTATTAGTACTATACGAGAGGTGATAAAAACGCGTTAGCGCAGGTGTCAGCTTAGGGGCGCATGTTTTCAAAACCACTGCAGGGAAGCAATCTGCATTTGCAAAATAGTCAAGGACTGATGATAATACAATATTTTTTTAACCTCGCTCTAATATATTTACAAGTATCAACAGGCTAAAAAATGATGAAATTAATTGTTAGTTCGGTTTGCTGTCTAAGCGTGTTTTTTTAGTTTTTAAACCACATATATTTATGTTTCATAATGTCCGTTATGGCCAGGACGAGATTTATATTAAAGAAAACAGCATTTAGAAAATTCACAATAAAATTTTCGAACAATTATCGATTGACATCAACAATTTTTCACAAAAAATTAAATACATTTTTTTTACGTAGCCCAATCTATTTGGCTTACAATATCGAATCAATGAATTCGAATAAAACCGTTATAAGTATTATAATATTATATATACAAAATGTTACATGTAACACGATTTAAAATAGGACAGGTATGTTTAAAGATGTAACGGACGTGAGTTTTGGCGCGGAGACGCTCGTAACTAGTGCGGAGTCGACCTCGTTCGTCTAGATAAATCTATCAATGAAGCTGATAAGGGGAGCGCGTGTCGGACAAGCACAGGAAGCACCTCCTGCACTCTGGCCTCGACCGGCGACTATGCCAACCATCCATATATCGTTCGCAATACATCTTTGAGGCTTTGGCTTTGACGTCGATCGCGCGGAACATGTCGTCTTCTCGTATTAAAACTATAATATAATCTCAAAACTTACTAATTTCACAGGAGAGTGTTTTAAAAGTTTAATATTTGATATTTTTAATATTAATAATCTTTGCAACATTTATTTTTTACCAGTTACGCTACCACTTAACACCAGGTGGGCTGTGAGCTCGCCCACCCATCTAAGCAATAAAAAAAAACAAAAACCAAAACATTATCTATCTTTTAAAGTAAGATAAAATTATGTATTAATTTTGTTAATAGTCGTCAAAACATAGGTAAACTAAAACTAAACTACGCTCTTTTGACAGTATTTATGAGAAAAATACTGGTGATAGATACCAAATGATTCCGCATATTAACTCAATTTCGAATATTTTTGGAAATTGTACACTTTTAATGCGGAAAGACGATGTGTCCCGTGCAATTTTCATGTTGCAACTATTTGACAGCTATACATACTCCTATAGTTAAACTAAAATTTGACTTTGCACATGTATATTCTATGTGATTAATTGTGATGAATGTTCAAGGTTAAATTAATTTTTTTTGTAGTTTAATTCTAAGCAGCATTTATCTAATATTTAAGATAAATATTCGATATACCTATCTTTAACCGGCTCGAACTAATGTTCAATGTAAATTTTGTATGCTTAGTATTTCGGATTTTGTTCATTTAACTTGAAGTAAGTTACAAACAACGTGTTCATATAATTTTCCAAACTTGAGTTACCTTTACAAGACACGTTTATTGGTATGCGAATCTCTTAATCTCAAGGTTACATATCATTATGCTCTGTGTGGGCATCACTCCTAATCATTGTTTTGGATATAATTTTGATTCAATCAAGGTTTACACCGTTTGCCTATTTGCTGTGATTTCTGATTTGGAGGGTTCCTTATATAAATATATTCTTAGAAAAACACGCTTGAATTAAGCCCAACTTACAATTGATTTTAGCTTTTTCTTAATACTGCTCAGGATATTAGAGCGAAGTTACAAATTTATTGTACCTTCAATTATGTTTGAGAAAATTTTCAAGATAATCGGATTTCTTGAAGTCGGTGAAAATGAAGTTCAAAGATTCCGTTACACATATTCATTCATATATACATAATCACGGAGCTAATAAAAGAGTGTTAAATTAAAATGGAGATTATGCATCAAGATGGATGACGGTATTAATGTTGTGATATCTATGGATTCCGGTAACCACTAAACACTAAAAGGACTGTGATTTGAATCATCTATGTAAGCATTTTTTATGACAGTTGTCTTTAAACGTCTCTGTTATTTGGTAAAAAAACGCTTAAAATCGGTATCGAAATTCCTCGAATTCGCTCTAATATGTCCGTGATAAATATGGTTTGATGTTAAAAGTGGTTCAAATAATGTATCTACGTATAATACTCAAACGTGACTTGTCACCTTTGCCTTGCTGAAAATTGAATGTAAATTATCCTTAAAAGGCGGTGCGTAGGTCGTCTATATATTTACCGAAACATACAAGGATAACAAAAATCGTTAGCAGCTTTAAATCTATACTAATCTATACTAATATTATAAGGCTGAAAAGTTTGTTTGTTTATTTGAATGCGCTAATCTAAGGAGCTACTTACTGGTCCGATTTGAAAAATTCTTTCAGTGTCAGATAGCTCATTTATTGAGGAAGGCTATACGCTATATAACATCACGCTTTTTTTTTTTTTTTTTTTTTTTTATTGCTTTGATGTGTGGACGAGCTCACAGCCCACCTGGTGTTAAGTGATTACTGGAGCCAATAGACATCTACAACGTAAATGCGCCACACACCTTGAGATATAGTTCTAAAGTCTCGGTATAGTCACAACGGCTGCCCCACCCTTCAAACCGAAACGCATTACTGCTTCACGGCAGAAATAGGCGGGGCGGTGGTACCTACCCGTGCGGACTCACAAGAGGTCCTACCACCAGTAGAAAGGTCCTACCACCAGTAGAAAAGACTAAAGACGCTAAGACTAATACAAGCGGAGCACCAATAAAGAATGTTTCAAAATAGGGGTATTTTTCCCTTTTGAGATTTTCCGCTGCGTGCGCTGCGGAAACGGTCAAAGTTTCGCTAAAATAATGTATAACATTCTCCTTTAAAAGTTTTAAAAAATAGTCCGCGACAGCATATGTCTGACCTATATTTAAAGGTTGGCTTACTAACCACTTAACGTTTTTTATGCTAACCAAAATTGTTCTAAAATAAAACATTATTTATGAAGGTGTTTTTATAAAGATGATATGAATCCCTATCCAAATAAATACGTTATTCATTACAGCATTGAAACACTCAAATCACTTCAAGATAGGCTTTGACAATTATAGATTTTTCTAGATTTCTCCAGGATCCCATCATCAGATCTTGATGATTACAGGACCATTCGGGAAGTCAACCCTTTGGAACAAAAAAAAGAATAAAGAATTATCAGAATCGCTTCAAGCGTTCTCGAGAAATTGGTGAACATACATAGATAAAAAATTATGATCGAATTGATAACTTCCTCTTTTGGAATCGGTTAAAAAGCATGATTTTGGTACCTTAAATAGCTCCTTAACATTCTATTATTCAAAAATATTTTCACTTTCTACGTAAATGAAGAGGCGGATAAAATTTAGCGTTTTGCCACCAAAGTAACTATTCCACGCGGAAGAAGTCGCGGGCAAAAGCTAGTGTAATAATATAACAAATGCCGGCACACATATGTACGTAGGTGTCGGCAAATGGTTCCTCCAAAGGCATAGTTCTCTGCAACCGATTAAATACAAATTGTAAACTTAAAAAGATGCATTTATATTCGTCGTACTAATTATAACTAGAGGTCCCGCAGTAGTCGAAATTCGACTATAATTAATTGGAATTGTAAGTTTGCACACTATTATGATTGTATTTTATACTTCTATGATCACAAATTTCGCCAAGGCTACACTATAAAAAAATATTAATAAAGACAAACAATATTTAATCTATTCTAAATTTGACCACAGGCGTCAAGAACAAAAGTTTGACAATAAATAATATGCGTGCTTGTGTGCATCAAATACATGGTATGTAGTCTGTGTAATGTTTTCGTTATTGATTTAATGTATCTTATATGCATTCTTTTAAAAAAGTATTAGCATTGTGCACTTCTTCTCTACATTCTCTATAAGCGTGGTAAATGTCATACTCCTCCATCCGCGCAATTTTCGTAAAAAGGGATACAAATTTTTTGCTTCACGTATTAATATAATAATATAGATTCATTCGAGCACCGTAACACAAGTAGACTAAGGAAATTCGAATGTAGTATTGAGCTTGTCAATGTTTTTAACAACGATTATGTAATTTTTCGATTTCGAAACATTTTCAAATATTTTCAATTTAGTTACCCTGTCAGATTTCATTTCGTTCGTCGTTCGTAGTGAGATCGTGAAGTCGCCGACGAAAACTAACTATAAACTACATATCCGACACATCGGAATTAATAAAATGAAAATAATAAAAGCTAGGTTAAATTGAAAAAGTATTTTTAATTATATGTACGTGTGGCGGGTAGCCATCATACAACGCAAGATATTCGACAGATACCTGAATCTCGCTTACGACATTTTCAAGATAAGTTCGCATATAATATACAAGTTCCGAACAACAACGTTCGGACCGTCGGTCTACCGAGCAATATCACCCGCTCGGTGGAAGATCTTCCCTTTGTCTTATATACCTACAACTACCTAACATACCTACGTTCGAAACTTGTATATATGCGAACTTATCTTGAAAATGTCATAAGCGAAATTCAGGTATCTGTCAAATATCTTGCGTTGTATGATGGCTACCCGCCACACTACGACTCGAAAAAACCGAAGAACATATTAAGCTCGCACATACTTTATTGTATTGAAAACTCTTTATAACTGTAGCTACTGCTTATGTTTTAACTGTACATATTTGCTTTAGGAAATAATGATATTATTTATATATTTTATGATAAGGCAATAATAAGCTATTTTGAATTAAATTTCATTGAAAATGATTTTTTTATATTAATGTGTGTTAATTAATTAATTACTAGAAACTGTTCACGGGAAACGAGAGATGACTGGATTAAAAGATTGTACTTCAATTGAAAAATTACATTTAAAATTTTTTCGGTAGGTACCTACAAATACAGCACGCAATGTAAAGCAGCTAATGCGCGGTATTCGCGACCTTGAGCGGCCCTGGATAAGTTTGTACGAACCGTCTTTACCTCTGCCAATTCATTTACATTGCACATTTCCTACTAACATTACTCGCTTATGTTAGATTTAATACCTACATCATGTCCGTTCCAACTTTGGAAACAGTTTGCTTAATATTACAGACGCTGACCATGCGCTTACACTCCCACGAATGATATCCGTAGCTTCATATAACAAAATTCAAACGTGTAAATAGAACATGTGCGTTTCCCAATATAGTAGTCGTAACTCACTATCTATAATCATCAGTTAGCGCTATTTTAGTTTGAACTTTAACGATGAGGCTACGAACAATCGCCTTAGTATGGAGGACAACGCCAGCTTTCGCATCAAATAAGGTGCATACCATATAGATTGGTTGCATAATCACCAGTTATTAGTCCACTTTCCACCTGCCCACGGGCTAAGGTGTCTGTGGGTTAAGAATTTGGTACCAATCAAGTTGCGAAACAATGCGACCAAATTGGAGGCACTGTGGTACGTAGGTGCCGCGACCAGCCCGCACCCACGGCTTGTTTAATAATCAATCCGTGCTATTGCCACTCTGTTCATTGGCGCTTAAGAAATGTTAATCCGTGTCTTGTGAAACTCTATGACGATCTAAATGAGGATTTACGTTAAATAGTTGCAAAGTTCAAGTGTACGCAAATGTGTAAACTTAGTTAATGTAGTTTCCTGAGTTGACTCACATTACATTACGGGGGTAGTACGAAGTAAAAAAACAAGATTTTCAGATTTATCTACTAAGTAATGTTCAACGTAAAAGTTTATTTCATGAACAATAATAGTTCGTAGTTCATTCTTAATTTCATAGTTAATATAGGAACTGTGTTGAATTTCTAAAATAAAGGAATCCGTATTTGTACATTAATTAAGTAGTGCCACGTCCATTAAAAAAAGGACTTTTTGTAATGTCTCTAAAGAAAAATAACCCTGTCGTTCTATTTTGTGTATTTTTATCTGGAAACAATCCTATGTTTCCGTTTGACTGGTAGGATATTCCAATTAGTCCGAGAACTCCACCAGGGCGGCTTCCCCAGTGTGATGTAGTCTTTAGTAACCGCTTAGCAACAAGTGGCCCGTAACTTGTCTGCTCAATATAGTATTATTAATAAAACGTTAACATGTTTTTGTTAATTGTCTCTGTACACGACAAAAGTCGATTTATATATGTATGTATGTTCTTCCATAGACTTCGATAACGCATGTCCGATTCCGCCTTGTTTGGTAGGGATTGGATCAAAGTTAAAGTTCGGCCAGCAAAGCGAGCCTGCTTTGACTAATCTAATTTAAAAATATAACTATCTTAACTTCATGAACAAGTGAACGACGTAGTAAAATATCATTGACAGTAAATAACATGCATTAACTTGTTTTATGAAACCCACAACTACGAGAGCGGTGTAGTTCCTTCATAAATATTCAGAAATCTACCTACGGCCCTGTAAACAAAACGTTCGAGCTAAGCCTCAACATTCCGCTCTATAATGGACAATATACAAACTATGTATAATAATATGTAAAGAAACTTTACCTCTTTAGAGTACATTTGTACAGCACTCTATGGCTGTTAAATAATCATATAGATGACGCTTTCGGTAATGGCGACACATGTTCGTGCATATCTTATATCTATAAACGAGCAATTCTTGTATATAAATATGTATATATAATCTGAATCTCGAAAACGGCTCCAACGATTTTCATAAAATTTAGTATACAGGGGATTTCGGAGGCGATAAATCGATCTAGCTACTATTTATTTTCAGAAAATGTTGTTTTATTCGTGTTTTTAATAATCAACTGTATCGATGATTTTGAATTTTTCTTTAATTATTTATACAGTTAATATTTTTTCATTATTCTGTCGGTAAGATCCAAAAATATAATATTCATATTTCATCATTTTATCAATATGTAATTTGTATTAAGAATATAATTTCTAAAAAACACAATTTATCAAAAAAAAGAAAAATACTGAGCTGCTAGATGTTACTAAATTAAATAAGATAGGAGAGTTATTATAAAAAGGAATTGAATAGACTTTAATTAATGTCGTTTCTTTGTTTTCAGGTGAGATACCTATTTTAAGTTTACAGTGTAATTGTAATTTCAGAGCAACGCCATTGTTTATTTCAAACTTACAATTCCTAGTACAAAAATAGAAAATGGTCTTATATATATATAAAATAGTTATGATAGTAATTTACCTGTGAATTGAATATCGATGCTTGTGCAACTCGTTGTCGTAGGTGGAGTCACATTCTCTGAATAGGGATAAGTTAACAGTACTCGGTAGGTGGGTAAAGACATGTGGGTGCGCCCCCATCAATACCAGGACCGTAATCGAGTATCTTTTCGATATTTCATACTCCATACCAGGAAACGTGTACCTGATAAAATGGATGTCGAATGAAAGAGTGTGAAATAGCAATCTAGGTTTTTTTTATGTTTGAAGTATTACTGGTGACCCTGAGACCTTTCCAGTTTCACCAGAACAAGTGGGCGAGCAAAGGCTCAGCCAGGAGGGGTGGGATTTGCTAACAGCTACCCGAGCGCCTCCGAAGGAGACCTAACAACTCAAGAGCAATTGCTTCGCGAATGAATCTACTACCGGATCGGAATCGCGACTCGCTGAGAAGATTCGGCGAGAAACTCAGCAGAGTGATGCACGGGTTAGGTTAGGGAACTCTTTGTCGAGTTCGACGAGTACGGTTACCGGGGTCCCTAAACCTGCTCCTAGTGCTAGAGCTGAAGCCGTCTAATGCAAAGGTTATTGGATCTGATGGATCCGTAAGAACGTGTCTAGGGCGTCGACGGTGACTGGCACCTGCGTGATCAGGATTCGGGGAGTAGTCAGCGGTGGGAACAATAAGGCGATTATCATGACGCATAGCTTTATCGAAGTACCATTCCGACGCTGACTTCATATATTTTCGGATCGATTCAAAGCCCAGGTCATCGTAGCAATCTAGGTCTTAAAGCTTTGAAGTTATCGTAGTTTAATTCTATCGGATTGAATTCGTTATATGAATACAATAGGTAGTTAAGCTAATTATGGGTACGCACTCGATATGACTAGTGCGTGTGACTAATCTCGCGCGATACTTTTGTTTTGTTTTGTTACAACTGCGCTGTTGTGATGATACACGTTTGTACCGATTTATTATTTATCTATTAGGAAATTATGTAGACTTGATTCAATGAACGCGATTAGTTACATAAGTTCGAATTTGAGATGTTATTCGTTTATCTACGAGAACACCACGTTCGATTTACTGTTTGTTCTGTAACCGTACCAAAGCAAATAATTCGTTATCGGTATTGACAAGAGTTTGCGGGTACAATGAAATAAATAGAGGGAATCCTTAACCGACTCTGTTAAGACTCGCTTTCGAAGTTGTGAGACCATGTGTTCCGCGTGCACTAAAACATCGATACAATGATGACATCGTATGATAATGTGTGTCATGTCGTCAATCGTGCATCGGCATACTATCAGACAGAGTTCTGTATAATAATGTATAGTAAAGATTTCATTATCGCATCTACAATAGCTTTATATACAGTTTAAAATGTGATGGACCCAAAATTGTACGAAATATACCACCTAATGTGTTATATGCTGTTATAGACATCACATGTGGGTACTTATTACAAACAGTTGTATTGTTTTCATCAATTGTTTTAATAAATAGTGATTGTGACCCTCGTGACCATCGTGCCTAGATCCGCCACGATAGGCATTCAGGTTTGTCAGGTGGGACAGCCCTAACACAGTATGATAAAATTTCGACATGACCCTAGGTCATGTCTATGGCCTGCTGTAACGACTAAAAATCGGGAGTGCCGTGAGCTCGTCTACCCATTTCAAACTAATTTTTTACTGGTGGTAGGACCTCTTGTGAGTCCGCACGGGTAGGTACCACCACCCCGCCTATTTCCGCCGTGAAGCAGTAATGCGTTTCGGTTCGAAGGGTGGGGTAGCCGTTGTAACTATACTGAGATCTTAGAACTTATATCTCGAGGTGGGTGGCGCATTTACGTTGTAGATATCTATGGGCTCCAGTAACCACTTAACGCCAGGTGGGCTGTGAGCTCGTCCATCAATCCAAGCAATAAAAAAATAAAAATAATAATAATAAAAAAAGCAAAGAAAATTTACGGCTATCACCCCCCAACGGGTATAGTAGGGTAAAAAATAGGTCCTAAATTGTCATTATGACTGATAAAATGTAATTGATTATCCGATTATAAAGTTCAATCGCACGTATAATAAGTAGTACTATACTATTTTTCCTATTGGTCTGCTAGTAACCTTGAGGGGTTGTTTTACCTTCACCATGAATGGTGTGCGTCCTCACGGGGCTCAAGAATTTGCTAACCTCTGCCTTAGCAAAAGCTAATTTTCGCTTTATCTACCACCGGATCTAAATCGCGGCCGCTGAGATCGGGCGAGAAGTTCGATGAGATTGAAATTACTTGAACAATAAATATCATGAAAACATTAATTAATTAAAAAATAAAAATAGATTAAAATGCTATAAGAATGTATTTCGTTCAGAAATGAAATCGTCAATCGCCTTGTAACTATAAGTTTTTTTATCCAAAACGATTATCTTATATTTAATTAAATTAATATCTCTATCTCAAAACTGTCACTAATTGCTTAGTTGTTATTATAATTAATAGTTCTCTGGAAACATAAAATTGGATAGAGCACTAACTAAAATTGAATACTTAAAACATATTATGAATTCTAAATAAAATTCGAAGCATTTAGTAAATCCACTAGTTTTTCACTTATTAATATAGTGTATGAAAAATTTTGCGAAGCAGAAACGGTACAAAATATTCGTAAATTGCTTATTACGAGATCGCTTCCTCAGAATGTACTAGCATAACAAAAACGAGAAATGTATGTAAGTCAAGCATATCGTATTGTCTTTATATTTGGTGAACCCGCAATCTACAGCAAAAACAGCTGATGGACGCAGACCGCGTCCCACAAGACTGTTGAGTGTCAGCTAATTTCTTTGTGCTACATTACGTGCAATGCAATAACACTTAAATAGTAAAATATCTCTACATAATTATTCAGATCGTGATTTCTTTTATACAATAAATAAATTAGCCCATTGTCATTTATTTGTATTATTTGTCTTTGCTTGCCTGCCACTTGATGCGAAATATGCAGGTACAATTTATGATGGAAGAGATGAACATTATTGTTCTCGATTAAACGACATATTTTTAGCCATTTAGTTTATTATTTGGCATAAAATGAAACTAATAAGTGCTCGTTTTTTTATCCTCGTTGTACTTCCGGAAGTTGTTGTTTGTTTGAAATTAAATGGGTGGATGAGCTCACGGCCCACCTGGTGTTAAGTGGTTACCGGAGGTTAAATAGACAGGATGGTGGTACCTACTCGTGCGGACTCACAAGACGTTCTACCACCAGTAATAACATTTTTTCTTCTATTCCATTTTATGTTTAAATCGTTTATTAGAAGCAATCAATATAAAATCTTAATGCGCAGGTTAAAAAATAATGAAAATATTAAGAAAATTGATTTTATAAAATATCATTTGCTTTTATTAGGCAGAGCCCACCCAACATATCTTAATTCGTTACAAGCTCGATTAATCGCGACATTATAAAATATTGTTATGACTACAACTCTGCGTATATCAAAAAGGAAGCGAGTGTGGAAGCATTAATGACCTGTATCATATCAAAGAAAGGATTGAATCAGAGTAAAGTTCCAATATTTCGGTGTGGCAGGGCGCAGGGTCGTCGACCGAACTGTTGGATGTCGGTGTCGCGCTATTTCGAGTCAGCGAGCGCCGAAAGGCAACGAGCGCGTCCGACGTGTCCCGATCTCCCGCGTACGCGTAAACAAACAACATGGCCGAACTGTCATTCACTAATTCATTCATAAGCGATTATTGTATTTGACAAAGTGACCTAAACTCATTATCTCGGCAGTCGTTACATCCTATAACTACATTGACGTTTTAAAGAAACGGTTTCGTAGACCGTATAGGTATTATGTTATTAAACATGACAAACCGGCTGACGTCACTACGAGGATCGTAATGATTGTACAGCTAAATTAAGAATACTGAGAACCGTATCAGCTATCTAATTTACCCACGTTATGGTAGCTTTCATCAGAAACATAGGCGTGTATCGTTTTAATAAAAGAAAATATGTGTATATATTCTCGGGAAACCATCATAAGTAGGTAGTAGTAATAAAAATATAAGGCTTTATGCTCATACTGATTGGAACCTTCTATTATCACTTTCAAGTTGATACATAGGTACGTGCCCACACGACAGATTTAAAAGTCGTTTATGATCAATTGATCACAGCCAACGAAAACTTCTCTTACATAAAACATATTCAACTTAATTCGAGTGATAAACTTCTAACCTTATAAATAAATACGAGTAAGTATATATATAAAATGTATTGGAGGTACACATTTACGAGCGATGATAAACGCCTATATTAATGATATGTCCAGGAATAACATTATAAATAGCCGTTAGATTTTATATAATAAGGCAAAATGAGCCATTAGTGCTTGAGAGCGGTGATGTCTCGCGGACGGTGAAGGCACCCATTGTTTGCGACATGTGGACCACATAACACATCTGTACAGCATATTCAGATGCGCCTTTTGTTCGAACCCTGACCATGTGTCTTGCGAGCGAAACTAACACGTTTTTGTCGCGGTTTTTTAACACAAAATATATGTATGAAACATTCCGATACCAGATCACGTCAAATAGTAATTAATGTTTGGTACATTTAAAAAAAGTGATGTAGTTTTTGTAGATTTTAACGCGTAAAAGTTTTGGTTTGGTATTTTGTTATCTATTGGTATTAGGGGATTTTGAATCAAACTATTCTTGGAAAATCTTATCTCGATTCAAATACTATCAAGTAGGTACTGTTTTTTTTTGAATGAAATAATAAGTCCGAACTTAGGTTGTTTGCACTATTTTCCTATAGGTGGCAGGCACCATTGATTCGCTCATCGCGAGCACGTGGTGAGCAATTGAGGAGTTGCCAGCGCTTGCTTCACTTCCTGTTTACCCCGCTGTCTGCCAACAGAGGAGGCCATCCGAATAACAAAAACTATTTACACGCGTAATACCATATGTGGAACGTTTCAAAATGTTTCCACTGTGGTGCAATATTATATATCAATTTTGATTATTTATTCAAATAAAATTTGGATCATTGATACGAATTAATTTTAAGAATCTTAATGTAAATCACATAACAGTAGGTAATCTATACTTTGTATAACAGACAAGTTAGACAGTTATGACGACGCTTGCAGCTGAAAGTAAGTAGGTATTGTACTTTTTGACGAAGCATGTTGCGGATAATAATATGTACTTTTTATTAAACTACCTTGCATTTTTAGTTTAAATTATAAAATTATAAGGTATTAGACAGGTGTTTGTCAAATCAAGTCCAAAAGATTAATAAGCCTCACGGTTTCTTTAAAGTTCTGCTACATACCTCGTATTATTCAGAATTTTTCGTACAGTCTTTGAACTTAACAAAAGTCATTCTAAAGCCTCTATCCGCTCTCGAAGACATATCTAGACACGCAATTATGTGCAGTGCATTTTATGATCACACCGTTACCTACATAGAGTGTTATGTCTAATTTTTTTTACGTGAATTCAATAGTATTCACTAGTCGTTTTCAAAATGTTATTTGTAAATAACTGGACTTGGCCGATTTGCGAGATTTTTGTTATTCAGAAACTTTACCCTAAAAAAGAGAATTCCAAAATTCCAAATTGTAATTCATGGGAAACCCGAAACGCAGCTGGAAATAACACGAACAGTATTAAGTCGTGACTAGCCCTCGTAGTCCGACATCCTGAGCACGAGTTTTTACCAGACTATTCCTTATCAAGTGAATAATGAACAATGGTTGATGTGAACGGTAGAATCTAATAATTTTCCAGTGGTAACCTTTGAATTCAAAGTGAAAAATCCTTTAAAGGTGTCAATTCTTTAACAAATCCGAGGCTTGCCCTGAAAAAAATCAAGAAAAAACAAACTAAAAAAAACGAAGTTGTTTTTTTTGTTCTAGAATGTTTGTTATATGTAAACTTTGATTTAATATTTTTTTATCATGTTATGTTTATAATATTTTTAACCAATTGATAAAGTTAATATTATACCAATAACAATGTAAACGTTTCACAAAGAGCTTTTATTTTTTCGAACATTTTACTAATTGAGTTACTTTTCATTCTGAAAATAAATAAAAAATTAAAGTCAGTGTCCGGACAACGTAGGAGATATTAAAAACGCGAACCCTTTTGGAATGTTTTATCGATACGTCAAATAAGGTGTCAAATATTATTCAAATGTCCTTTGTGACTCTTTTGACATTGCTCAGTCCTCTTGCCTTCGAATTTGTATTTCAAAAAATGTTATTGTCGAATTGAGAGTTCCGTATGGCCTTGAAGTATTTAGTATGACGTTTTTTTTTTCTCCTCGTACACCAGACAGATAACGCATTGTCATCTTATCTTAACTACCAACAACGTGTAGATTATATTTGAAAATGTGATACAATTTTTAATTACCTATATTTTGTGACATAATAATATTGGACAAACAACATAATATTAGAGTGTGATTACTGATTATAACGTCTTTGTGATTATTTTCTTATTGGAAAATAAGTTGAGTCGTTTCATGGAAAGAGGTAGTTATACTTTAAATCTGGTTGTTCAGAGATTGAATTTTAATGAATAAATTTAGTCAGCATATACCAAATATTATTGGATTCAGAAGCATATAAAATAATCAAATTTAAAATTGTGTGTTTGTATAATAATATCTTTACTATTACAAGTTTCAATATTTTTATTGACCATATCTATATTATAATAAGTTTTTGCTTTACGTATTAATATAATAATATTATATTATTATTATTTTTTTTCTTTAACCTTATATCCCTTTTTACGAAAACTGCGCGGACGGAGGAGTGTGAAATTTTCCACACTTATAGAGAATATAGAGAAGAAGTGCACAATGCTAATATTTTTTTAAAAATAATGCATAAAAGATACATTAAATCAATAAAGAAAACATTACACACACTACATACCATGTATTTGACGCACACACGCATGCATACTATTTATTGTCAAACTTTGGTTCTTGACGTCTGTTGTCAAATTGAGAATACATTAAATATTGTTTGTCTTTGTTAAAATTTTATTATAATGTGGTCTTGGCGAAATTTGTGATTATAGAAGAAAAAATACAATAATAATAGTGTACAAACTTACAATTCCAATTAATTATAGTCGAATTTCGACTACTGCGCGACCTCTAGTACATATAAAAAGGCATTAATTTTGTAGTACAAAGTGTACGTTTAAGTGTGCTTTCTACATACACGGGATAGGTTTAACGGAGGACGCAATTATGATGATTAAATGAAACTGGTTCTCCACCGTCCGCCTGTCGGGATGTCGATGTACCCACATTCACTTGATCAAACATCGAATGTCTTCTAACTCTGGCGGCTTAGAGTTGAAAATCCTATGAAGACTCAAATCAGAATCCGTTGTAAAGGTAATATTGTTAGAAAGAATATAGCGACAACACGGATGGGCTGCGTGCTGCCCACATTCGAATGTAACTCACTCGATAATCTTTCTAATCTCACTATGTAATAAAATGTAATTTTGTTATCTCATCATTTAGATACAACGAATGTTTTCTTTTATTGTTTAATGTAAAGAAAATACGGATTAAATATGTTTTACTATCGTTACTAAAAAGGACGGATTTATTTGTTTTTTTTCTTTTTCTTAAAGTAAAATATCTTTTCTTTCGTAAAATATTCTTGCTCCAATTATTGTTTTAACGAGACCTGGTAAAAGTTCAAAAGCAGGAGTCAATATTTTCACGAAATTAGCCACAGTATCAAGGCTGATTCGCACGATTATGAACAATGAGTATACTGTGTTTAATACAAAACAAGGTTTTCATTTGCCACATTATCATATATCCTTGAAGCTTTTTTTTTTTCTGTTTGAAGTCAGCTGTTCATACAAGATGTACGTTGTTTGCTGCCTTCTGTAAATAAAGGTTTGGTCCGTCTTCCAGGAACTCAACAATAGGACAATTTTGTGTTCGCCTCAGAAACGAGCTTCACATGCATATCCCTACTAATATATAAATGTGAATGTAAGTTTGTTTGTTACGCTTTCACGCGAAAACTACTCAACCGATCATCATGAAACTTTGTACACGTATTCTTGGAGGTATTAGTAATATAGGATACTTTTTATTAAGAAAAGAAAAAAAATTTTTTTTTCGGAAAATTAAGAAATTGTTTGTCAATAAATCTCAAAATCTAGCTTCTTCAACGCCATCTACCGGTTCAGTAATGAAGTTCCAATCCTGAGTACTGTAAATTAAGTCGCAGGTAAAATTTAGCGTTATGCCAAAGTAACTATTCCACGCGGACGATGTCGCGGGCAAAAGCTAGTTTTCAAATAAAAAATGTCAATTACATTTAGTAGTAAACAACAATATGATTATTTATTAAGAAATATTAGCGTCCACATAAGATTTAATTACTCTATGAAAGTAATCATCAACATCATTTTACGAGTTCTTAATCTGTAGAGCAGACCGTAATAAATTAATTTCATAGCGCAGTCTGTGTAATGAACATTTAGTTTTTGTATAATCTATACTTATTACTAAATTTTCTGGTTAATGCCTGTATAGAAAAATAGTTGAGGATTATGACGGATGAAAATTGTTATGAACTAAAAAAAAAACTTTTGAAGAATTTCTTCCAATTACTATATTTAAAAATTGAGATACATATTTAATGTCTACGTTTAATGTATTTTACATTATTTCTTCCTTTATAATATTTATAATACTATATAAAATAATTATGAGATCTATCGTGATACTAATTTAAAAAAACAAACATGCTTATTGATTGGATTACATAATTCAGATAAAAAATATTCCTTGATGATCAAATGCATTCATTATTGACTCCGTTGTAGATGCGAATATATAGACGGGTTTCAATATAAGTTGTTTTGTCATTCAGTATAATTTAATCCAGTTACTTAAATATTTTTATTTGTGTATGTAGAAAAACATTCTAGTCGCAAGTGTGGGTGTACAGAGCGTGGATGTTTCGGAATATCATCACGCACACACGCCACGCTATTGGCAGAAAAATGTTCAAAAATACATTGTCGTAAATTATACTACTTTTTGGTCGGGATTAGACCATGACATTGATCGTGCGATGTCGTTGAGAAAGTGGACACTTCAGTATCTCAATATTCTGATGTGATTGTTTTCAGACTCTCTCCTATATCCAATGATTCGATTGTTTCATTAGTGACGCCTTCAGCTCTAACTCTAGGAGCAGGCTTAGGGACCCCGGTAACCGTACTCGTCGAACTCGACAAAGAGTTCGACGTGCAACCCAACCCATGCATCAGCTTGCTGAGTTTCTCGCCTGATCTTCTCAGCGGGTCGCGATTTCGATCCGGTAGTAGATTCATTCGCGAAGCAGCTGCTCTTGAGTTGTTGAGCTGGCTTGTTGAGTGGCTGAGCCTTTGCTCGCCCACCTGTCCTGGTGAAACTGGAAAAGTCTCCGGGCCACCAATAATCCTTCAATCCTAAAAAAAATTTTTCATTAGCACAACCAACTGATTGGTAGATGAAAGCGATAACTCAGGAAATGCGACACTCAAATTTCCTTTTAAATTAAAACGAACCCTCTTGTAATCCTTTTAACAATAAACGTTATCTGGCTCCGTTATCATCTACCACGTACCAAGAGACAGACGTAATGGAATATGTGTGTTCCAGAGCAGTACGTTTTCTGGCTCGTTTCCGGTGGTTGTTTACAAAAAAAAAAAAGAAAAGAAAAAAAAACGTATTTATATATTTTAAACTCGATGTCCAAAGCGGCCATACGAACCGGCCGGCCGAGATACTTGCTACGATTAAAAATCGTTACAACTTCCGTTCGAGTCCGAGTCTCGGAGCGAAGCCCCAGATAAAAAAGATAAATAAGAAAAATAACATAAAAATCGATACGGCGGGACGGCGCTACCTGTTTTTTCGTCGTACTTAGAGCTCCAGTGGCCAGCGCGCTTCTCTGCTCTGTCCTCGTATAATAAATATAGGTACTACGGCTTTATTTATGTCAAGACTCTACTTAGATATAACTAGTTTAGTTAAGTTGCTCGAAGGCGACGTACTTAAATAAATAAACTTTAAATATTCCTGTATGTGGTCGAAATTGAAATTTAATCACTGGATTGGATGATAGTGTATAAATTGCATAAATCTTTATTCAAAAAGCTCGCTATGTTTGCTTGTTGTGGAAAATAATAATTACATCGATGTAGCTAAACGTACATGCATATAGGTGAATTATGCGTTGATCATATTTTTAAAACAACGATATATCAGATAGGTACTTGAAACGATATATAAACTTGAACGATGGCACCGGCTCATTGAATTAGCATCACATGATGTCATGTATCCGGCTGCATCCATAAGGGGGGGCTATAAATCGAACCAGTTAGATATTTTACCTTAGCGCAACCGGTAATGGAAGATATCAGATTAATAAAAGATGTCGATGAGAGCGGCCGAGGTGCACGGCAATTTCACGAGTGGTGCGCCACGATAATTAAGTATTGGAACGTGATGTTGTGGTGTGCGTGGGCCCGCGCAGTGCGGCGTGGAGCAGGCATATCGAGTCTGTAACTATGCGGCGTAACTCCGGTAGCGGCGCAACAGGTCTGCGGCGGGCGGCACGAGCGCGGGCGCGGGGCGGTAGGAAATCCTTTGCGCACGCACACAGACGCGCGTCGGCCGCGGCGAGTGTGTGCCATCCGGTTCTGTGCGCGTGTGAGCTCGCCGCGCCCGCGTGCGCACACAGCGAGACGCGGCTGTGTGTATTCTATCGAGCCGATCGATCAATGAGCTCGACATCGGCTCGACTCTTTCCTGCATGCAACTCATTGATTAACGCTATGAACGTGGGATTGTTTATTCATTCATAATGAATAATTTTCTTTTAAAACTCAAGTATTAGTTATAATTAAGGAAAAAAAACACATTGATCTTCACTATAGTATAGATCTGAGCGAACTGTATAGGTAACAGGGAAGAATGATATGATGAAATTGAACGTATCAATCAATCTCGTACTATTATACTATTAGAGAATAATTGCTTTACAATTTTAGCCGTTTAAAGTATGTAACTGACGTGTGTTCTTACCAAGAAAAAAAACTTTTTTTCCTTTCTTTTTAATTTAAGAATTTCACTACGTACTATACCTACATACGTATTAGTTCATTAATGTAACGGCATTAGGCACTGCTCAATATTAAACGTTAGTAATGAACATTTTAAAATTTAATTATTTTCATTCACAGATACAGATATGTATTACCAAATTCCACATGTAATGTAGGTGCATTTTACAATACCTATAATATCTTAGGTCTAAGCCACAATACATCAAAAACTCATCGTATAATCACACTAAATAAAAACGAAGTTTTGAGTGTTGGGAAAATTCTACAATGCACACTACAGAACCACGTAGGTAAAGTTAATTCAAAAATAATATTTTAAAAAGCTGTTATGCTTTAATTTGTCTCCATAATTAAATTCCGAGATATGTATTCGAATTAAGATGATAAACATAACCGAGTATTAAAAATACAGAAACACAATTATTTAATAATGTTACATAACATGGGTATTATCTTGGATGCATTTAATATTATGTTTAAAAGCAAAATTCGGTTATTTTTGGTTCTGGGTATTCTTTTTATGATTATGTCAGTAAATTATCAAGGAATGTTTGATTTAAAAAAAAAATACAATAATGATATCGATCAACAGGCTTATTTCGGTTTTCATACTATTTTGCACAACATCAAAATATAGTGTATTTTTATTAAATAGATAGTGTAAGACCATATTGTAAGGACCTTTTTCAAAACAACGACTAATAAACTAGTCTCGTAATGTTAATAGAAAATATAATTCGTTCATTAAATGAAGCATCTGATTGTGTACTAGTAATTTTTAACGCGAATAAGAAATACGTAAATCTGCGTGCAATGTAAAAAGCAGCACTAAAATAATATTTTGATCGTGACTTTTTAGTTTTTAGTGTAATTGTTTGAGGAATCACACGTATTCTATCGTCGACACAATTTGTTTTCGGATACACCCTGTATGTGAGTGAACTACTGGAGTTGGATACAGGGTGTAAAATAAAGTTCTCCAAAAAGACACTCAATTATTTTAAATCGTTATTAAGAATTTTTGTTCAACTAATTATACTATAGGTATTCACAAATTAATTAAGTATATAATAATTTCAAAATCTTAAAACATTATCAATTAAATTAAATAATACGAAATAATAATGATGCCATTGCAATAAAAATAAATCACATAAGTATATGCGACCAATCTAAAGTACTACGATATGTTAATTTTGATAACTTTGACATAAACAGAAAGCAGTATTTATTTGCTAACCTAACCTACTTATGCTGAATGAAGAAAATATATATGTGTGCCGGCAGCTCTATTCACTTTTTTGGAATAATTAGAAATGAGAGCTCACCTAACATGAATGAGAAATGTGGTTTTATTGTTACTGCTGTCGGCCAATGCAGCAGTGGTCTAAATTCGACTATAATCACGACTACCAGAAGATTTAGATTCGTTTTATATTTTATAATTTCTCTTTTGTTTAGTTATATTTTTTTCTTGATAAAAAAGTAACTGTTTCGGTTTTGTTTAATGATAACACTAAAGCCCTTATTGTAAGGACAAAAAAAAGGTAACTGTAAGCTGTAAAATGAACAAATTATACCTAATTAGATTTCCCCTCGACCACCTTCTTCAACCAATAAATGCCCTAGGATAGGAACGTAACGTTTCTAGGAGTCATCCTAGATAGTTTCTTCCGTGCTCACATTAGGTAAATGCATGACCGAACCCCGTTGATCCTAAACAAGCTCTGTTCCATGATTTGCAGGCGGAATAAACTAACTCCTAGCTAGTTAGCCCACTTTACAAAACTTACATACTGCCTCATAATATGCGACTGTGGCGTTGTAACAAGCGATATACAAACCAATATACTATATTATTCCTCTGGTGGTAGGACCTCTTGTGAGTCCACGCGGGTAGGTACCACCACCCTGCCTATTTCTGCCGTGAAGCAGTAATGTTTCTCGGTTTAAAGGTTGGGGCCGTTGTAACTATACTTGAGACCTTACAACTTATATCTCAAGGTGGGTGGCGTATTTACGTTGTAGATGTCTATGGGCTCCACTAACCACTTAACACCAGGTGGGCTGTGAGCTCATCCACCCTACTAAGTAATAAAAAAAGTCCAATCCATCCAGCTCGTCCTTACCTCCAGTCCTTACCTTGGTAAGTTATTAGTTATAAGGTCAATTTTAAACTACCCTAGACATAATACATTAAAATAATTTGTATAGAAGATAAACGTTTCAACTTGTCAGTATTTCCGTCATTATCATTATAATTTTCATGGTCCCCCCATTGGGACCTCGCATATCCCAGGCGTAGGCGTGTCACAAACTGCGAATCGCTTTTTTAATATTATTAAATGTATAGTCATTTCAAAATTAAGTAAGTAAAGTCTTTTACTGTCTCTTTATTATTTATTCAAATAAACCTCATGGTTACAGCCACCGACGTGTTGAGAAGTGCAATTATGTTAATTTTGACTAGCTATTGTTTTATTTTTTAGCTAGTTTCCATCTTATTATTTAAATTATTTATCAAGAATACGGTTGAATTTAATTTTTTTTTACGTAAAAGGTACAAAATGTCAACATTGAGAATTTTTTGAAATACTTCATATTAAAGTTAAGGTATCGATGCAGACGCATCGCCAGCGCGGTGGTAATTTTTCAATGCCCTTTTTGAAGAAGTCAGTTGTATGGGAGCCAGCAAATTCTTCGAAAGCATTTCATGCTGCTTCTCAGGTATTTAATCTGTCATAAAGCTGTCCAAGCTTTGGAAAAAGTAGAAGACTGTCATCGCAAGGTCTGTCTGGCGAGTACAGTGGACGATGCAAAACTTCCAACCCTAGCTTTCGTAGTGTCGAACCTGTCTGTTGCGTGGTATGAGGTCGAGCGTTCTCGTGCTGAAGCAGTGGGGACGGGCGATTAACCAAGGCTCGCCGGAGATTCCCGAGCTCTTCGGAGCCCCGCAATGGAACTCGTATTACCAATTACTCGTATCTTTGTCGTGTCTACTTTGATGAAAAAGACACAAATGTAGTAAAACAAAACACGAATCAATAAACAAATTATTGAATTTGAAAATTGAATTCCATATCTGATAATAGTAAAATTCCTTGAAATTTTAAATTTATTACCAACCATGCATAAATTACGTTTCAAATAGCCAGTATTGTAAAACGGCAACTTCATAGGTAAATACCTAATATGTATGTATATTTAACAGTACATATTAGAAAGAATATCAGTCTCTGGTCGATCTGGTGATAGTAGCAGGCATCATATTTTTGCCTGCCTGATTTCGGTATTGGTTGTTGTTATCTACATTTATTAATGGAAGCTAAGTTTCGAAGCATTTTTAAGTAGTCAAATTAAAGTCGTTTAATGTAATTCAAACAGTTTTGGCACACAAATAATTCATCGCAGTTCGTTCCTTATAACACGTATATACTAAATACTATTATTAATACCTATGATCTTTACACACTTGAAGTATTATGATCTAATGACAATTTTACTCGATATCATATCGATACTGAATATCGATTATTCAACCAGACAATTTACGTTAAATACGTGTATTAAATGAAGACGAAAGCGAGTGAGTTAGCGTCGATACTCGAGCTGTTATGTTCTCAGGTGAGTTGACAAGGCGGTTCTAGTGGGCTCGGAATTCGCGTCAATGCGTGGTCACAAGCGTGGGCGAGGACAGTTCGTTCGCCCACGGCGCCGCACCTAGCCACATCGCCGCCGATAGTGTAAATCAAAACTTCTATTGTCACTAGTTACCACTAGCTGCCAGCTGCGACAATCAGATTATATTCGTTCATTATGACGGCCACAGAATATTTTTATTTCTGACTTGAGAATACACATGAGCGCGTATCGTTTTACAACACAGGAGAGCTATTTGATTTTACGAATTGCTTTAAACTTTTGCGGCTATCTACGTTATAAACAGTATTATTTAGTGAGTTCTTACTAAAATTATTAGGTTTAGTGAAGAACCGATATTTCCGGACTGTTGCAAGCGTCACGATAATATTATGACATTTTCACGGCATCCAATACTAATAGACGATAAAGTGCTATGGAATGTCATTAAAAAAAACTTTTAAAGGATATTTTCGGTAGGCAGCGGCTTGGCTCTATGCATTTGACGTCCATGAGCGACGGTAACCACTTACCATCAGGTGGGCCGTATGCTCGTTAGTCTACAAAAGCAATATAAAAAATGATGCTCTAAAAAGAACACTTAAAATTTTTAGTATCGGATAACTCTATTTTGTGATGCACTTGACAATAAAACGGTTATCACTAAAAGCAGATTGTTAGTGAAAAGTGGACTATAAATATTATTCAAAATTTCACGATGTGTAAATGTTTTTTGAATATATTTTACTAAACGACACTCCGAAATATACTACTAAAAACCTTTAAGGATCCGTCCGTCAACAACAAATCTTATCAGTACTATCGAAAGTATTTCTTTTTGGAACTTTTTATTTTAAACATTGTACGTAATAGGATTACAAAAATAATAGAAAACCGTTGATGCAAGCAATGTTGTTGAACTGTACTTAGTTTTGATTTTAATTCTGTTGCCTAAGCGTTAAAGTTCATTTTAGAACGACAAAGCGAGGACTGTTAAGACTTAATCAAGGCGAGGAGGTGTCATTGGCCTGCCAGTGGACGGTGGACGCTCCACTAGCTCTCTGTCGCAGCTACTTTTGCTTTTTGAGTGAACATCGTACATCCTGGAGGCGCACGTCATTACTTTGGTATTTTCTAATCACTAACAACGTACCTGGAACTTGAAAATTGGAGTCTCGACACGTTTATTACGACCAATAATTTTGTCAAACACAATTCGTTTTATGGTTGAAATAAAAACTATGCATTCGTCAAGAATTATCTTGACAAAAATACTTTTGAATATGTAGGTACAGTTGCTGTGTACAGTTGTAATCGTTCCACACAAATCTTCAAAACATGCCATTTAAATCTCGCTTCCTAAACAATATTCAATATGAAATATTTATTCGTATTTTATTAAAATTTGTCAAATGTATTTCTCAGTGTGGTTGGATACCTACTCTTTGATGGAAGTATTAATTTAACAAACGGTTGACGAATCAAGTTTTTCGATTGTAGGTGAGCAGTAGTGATGTTGTAACAGTCGAGTAGTGAGAGGGAGATGTAATGGTCGTGACGGTTGGCATTAGAGTGCCACGATCGCACGAAGTAGGGAGGGCCGCGGTTGCCTCCGGACGGACGACCTCACGGAAGGTCGACTGCCTCGCTCGCCCCGCCGCCCGCACCCCGTGCTCGCCCTCAACCAACCGCTATGTGGAATTTATATAATTGCCTTCAATTAAAACAAGAATACACGAATATATATTCTTTGTTTATAAACGAATGCCGTTGTAAAACAATTTTTAAATGGCAGCGCATGTCGAATTAGCAGCTTAATGTTTCTTATTGCGCGTGGACAAATATTCGCTACTACACACATCGGCCGCGCTTGTACTGAACTGAATTGGAATCCACATGGTTTACACGACTAAGGTCATCGTCGATGAGTGAGTGCCATGAATGGACCCAATCGTACACGGTCACCGGCTCGCTCATCCTTGATTATAGCGTTGTTATTACGTAACGCTTAATTCATATATTTTTTTTATTAATTAAAAATAATAATGTTGTTTCATCTTCTGACGGCGACTGTGTTCGTAGTTATGACGCCGGTTGTAGTGTGCGTGTAGTCATACGATGATTTAAGTGTCATTCACGATACTTTGCTATTGTATTTAGATTGGCTCGAATAATGAATGCGAAAAACAAAAAAAACGATGCATTATTCGTCGTGTTAACAACGCCTCACTCGGCCCCACATGGCAGTTTGAACAACTGCGAACAAAATTAAAGATACTGTGTACTTTGAAACTCTTTATTTAGCTGAGTTCGAGTTCATAGCTTTTTTTTAACTAGCCATATGGCTAGTTCATACTCTTTTTTTAACTATGGATAGTCCATATACCACTATAACTAGTGAATGCAGCCGTTAACTTTGGAAAATCGGTTGCATTGAAATAACTATCCAGTGTGCTTAGTGCGAGTTTTTTAACGTTCTCGATAGCGTAAAAGTTAGCCCATATTTGTATGGAATGCGATCGTTTGCTTTCCTTTGCCGTTAGGGGCGCTGTTCCAACTGCATACAACATTGGGTTAACTTTTACGCTATCGAGAACGTTAAAAAACTCGCACTAAGCCCACTGATCGTTTCGTGGTAGAAATATGTAGGACGGTGGTTCAATTGCGTTAACTCACAACCGCCTACCAGTGTGTGTTGACGAAGGTTTTCCACGTTCAAAGACATCCAATAGCTGAGATACTGAAACACGCAATTACTAATGGTGGGCCGTAATGTAGGTATGCCCGCAGTTAGTCGTGTACTCTGGTTCCAAAGGTGAAACAGCCGATTTACGATACAAATGAGACTTCGACCTCATACCTCGTGTTAGATGGAGGTAACCGCGTTTTAATGTCTATGGCCTTTTTGACCACTTAACAATAAACCGTGAGATGATCCACGGATCTATGGTATTCAAAAATGTTAGCAATTACGCGGAGATAGGTCTTATGAAGGAGGAAACAGAATCAATAAATAGCTCGAAACAGAGAGAACTTGATACATTATTATCATGGAAACTTCTACGATATATTAATATATTAATATATGTAAAGGCTCTTTGGACCATGTTTTACTGGTGGTAGGACCTTTTCTGAGTCCGCGCGGGTAGGTACCACCACTCCGCCTGTTTCTGCCGTGAAGCCGTTGTAACTATACTTGAGACCTTAGAACTTATATCTCAAGTTGAGTGGCGCATTTACGTTGTAGATGTCTATGGGCTCCAGTAACCACTTAACGCCAGGTGGGCTGTGAGCTCGTCCACCCATCTAAGCAATAAAAAAATAAAAAGTAAAATATTGTTTCGCCATAAACACATCAACGCGCCATCGAATGTGCGCGAAATATACGCACGTCTCTTCACAATCACGACGTATTCGTTCACGTTTCTTTTATCTGTAGCAAACATCCGGTATTATTAGTAGACGCGTCCGCCCCGTACGCCAGTATCAAACGAATATATCAAATTCAAACGACTATTATATTAAAAGATAAGAATTTTAGACAAACAGCACTCTTAAATGAACTGTTTATCGGCTGTTAAAGCTCGCGAAAGATAATATTAATGTTCAAAACAATATAGTTTATCGTTGTTGGGTAACTAGACGCTTTATTTCGTAATATCAACGTGTAACAGTAGCTTAATAAACGAGTTCAAGATGTACCGTTTGCCTAAAATGCGACAAGAGATTTGACTGTTTGATTTTTACTGGGAGGTATCATTTGAACAGTGATTCGTTTTGTTCGATCATAGTGAATATATGTATTCCAAGATTCTTGAGATTCATGGTTTATTCTGTGCCAATAAAGTAATGTTTTTTTTTAAATAGTGTAAGTACATTTATTGTTCGTAATACGTAGGTACGCGTCTTTTTTTAATACGTAAGATTTAAAAATGGCGTCATAACACGTTAATCTAAACAGAAATAGTAGGAAATGTTACCAGCCAACAAAAAAATTTATTCTTCAGAAATTTATTTAAATATTGGTCTAGCAGTGTCTTATTTTGTCTACTAGGTCAACTAAAATGCAGATTTAAATTCGACGCGTATAATCGTATATCGTATTACTGAATCAAATTCTTTATTTAATCTAAGCGAATTTACAAAACGATTCGTTTAAACGGTAATATTTAAATACTAACTTAGAAAATAGAAACTCGTCTTATTAATAGTGTAATTTTGTAAGAGATGGGACCAATTTAGCTACGTAGATGCAGTGCTGGCGATAGCGGATGGAAAGTGCGGGCGGCAGAGACTTCCGGCCTGGCTAGCCTTGCGCCGCCTCCAGAATAACAAACGGAACCTGATTTCTATCGAGTGGGCTATCGTTTAAAACGCCTACTCGACTATGAGAAGTCTTCTACGCATAATTACAGGAATAGGATTGAACAAAGACACAGGGGTGGGATTTTTAATTGTGATAGGAAGTGGTGTAGTCCCGCACGTGTAGGTACTACCATCTCATCTACCATGTTCCGAAATAGAAAATACTTTAGCAATGTAGGGCAGCCGATACACAGTAAAAAATTCGATCTCGTCTCAAAGTACCTATAAGAAGAAGTCTATGAGCACAGGTGCGATTAGTAGCTCCTGTTAGGCCAATAAGTGATTTTTGTTTCAAATTCATATCTTTTCGTAACTATCTCATTGTTGAAGATGTAATGCACTAAAATTTTATTCTGTGTTCACTCAACTTGATTCACGGTACCTGTATTTACAGAAGCATCAATTTACGATTTCACGAAAGTTAGGTAGACACGAACCAACAATAGACAATGGGGTATGCAGTACGTGATAACTTGAGTCTTGTATATTCTTCGAAGTTGTGCCTACTGTATCTCAGTGTATTGTTTAGTTAATAACGGAGACAATCACTCGAACATCTTTTTTTTTTTTAAATTAAAAATGTACTTATTTAACTACTACGGATTTCGAATGGTTTCTCAAAATTTTGTATCTTCGGTAAAACTACGATGTTTTTGTATTTTACCGGGCTGCATTTCATTTATGGCTTCATGAAATTACAATTTAGCTACTGTCCGGTTTACTACTATCCGTTTTTTTTTTTCAAATCGTTAATTGAAATTGTAATTAATTGAATTATTATGTAAGTTATGTCTTGGTTGGTACGAGTAATTATTATCTATTAGATTATTCGACCTCAAAATCGTCAAAAGTCTCAAATCGATTAAATCGAAAAAAATTATATTTAAAATCAAAATTACAAAACAAGGAGATATGATAACTTTAATAAATAAGGTTATAAACAACATGATTAATTTGTTTAAATTCAGATTATTCAGATCATTCAGACTATTCAGATTAGAAAATAAAAAGCGTAGTTATTATGACTGTGTGTGAGCCTGCAGAGTAGATAATAATATGTAGATACCAACATCTGCGGCGAAGTATTATTATGTTCAGAATTCAATAGTTGTATCTACTACGACATTACCGTTACCAACTTAAAAAAGCAATAATGTACGTACAACATTTGTACAAAACAAAGTTATGTAAATATAATTGTTATTCAAAGGCTAATTTCAAAACTTGCTTTTGACAAACTTTATTCATTTGCTAATTAGACTCCTTCTTGCGAAAGAAAACTAAAGTGCATATCAATTAACAACATTTTGTTTTTACTTACTTTGAGAATAGTTTGATAACTAGGCGGACATGTTTTATAGAATTTGTGATGCCTGCTTCGATGGGTACTGTGACATTTAATTTTGTCATCGTATGGTTGCGTTATCGCTTGTCCTTGACACAGAGACGCCGCGTGCACAACGCTTTTATTGTCGCTGCAACCTTGCGAAAATTACCGCTACCGATAACAAACGCCATAGTTGTCGACTAATCAGTACAGCACACCCTTCGGCTGTTGCGTACTTACTTTAAATATTTGTTTTCAGATCTTTACTAATTAATTATTGTAAAATAATTTATTTAATTGATTCATTTTTACGAGTACATATGCCTTTAAGGATTATATTTTTTGTACAGTTTTTAAAGACGCATGTGGATGGCAGCCTCACGGCACGACTCTCGCCAACCGGAAACCTAATTCCCGGATGTGGTTGCGCGGGGGGATCTCACCGGAAGCTTGGTAAACGAGCACATCCGCTACTGCCGCCCGCGCCGCAAAATTTGGCACCGTGAGCGCTCGCAGCCCGCTTCCGGCCTCCGTCCCCCGGACCCCTAACGTCGCTCTCGCCCGCGAAAATAGCGGCCAACCGCTCTGTGTACGCGGTTCATTCAGTATGGCCGCCTTCCATTCATAAAAAGGCGAGGTGCGGGCGGTGTGGTGTGCGGCGGTGAGGGCGCAGCGTCTCCCGCCGACCCGCACCCGCACCCGAAGCCAGTGCGGAATGTGCCAGCGAACGGAACGGTCGTTTCGTTGGAGCGTAGCGCTAGCGCTCCCGGTTTTCCATTAAAATGTGTATAAGAATAAGTGCAGTGAATCCGCACGAGTTCGGAACGGTCACAAAAAACGCCGTCGTCGAGATCAGAAGTAGAAATCAACGAAGAACTTCAGCGAGGAAGTGAGTAGCGGCCATATTGCAGTGATAACCGCGCGGCGGGCGGACGAGAATCGAGGCCGGTGCGTGGGCCGTCCCCCGCCCGCACCAGGTGCCGCTCCGGACCGCGCCGGT
The DNA here is from genome assembly GCF_030267445.1 of Bombyx mandarina. Lineage (NCBI taxonomy): Eukaryota > Metazoa > Arthropoda > Insecta > Lepidoptera > Bombycidae > Bombyx > Bombyx mandarina. The sequence goes on along the minus strand of NC_143220.1, from coordinate 12,854,610 downwards.
CTCATGAACCTTCCCGTGGATTTGCGCGACCAAAAATCGGTGATTCCACCGTATTTTTGTGGGGAAGTGAGTCTTCCGGCGTGGATTCGTAGCGGCACGATCGGCAATTAGATCCGATCATAAATCCTCTGTAGATCAGTGTTGTGTGTGGGACCGCCTGGTCCGAGTGTCCTTGTGTAGAGATGTGACCGTGGAACGTTTGTTTCGTAAGTACATAAACGACGTCCCACAGCGAAAATCTGTAGTCTTGTCAGGGAAACCAAACTTACGAGAAGCTAGGACTAGGCGGGTCACTAAATTATTTACGAAAGGGTTAACATTATTTACAAAGAAGTCACTTTAAGATGAATGACGAGAAACGACGCCTCGCCTCGCCGCTTGGCGACGGGCACACGTGCAGCGAACAGCGCAACGCGAGAACGTTCTAAACTAACTCGTTAATAATACTACCACATCTCTCATTTATTTTCGTAAACAATACAGATTCCAAAACACTTTCAATTGTAATGTTGATATCATAAAGGTTACAAAAGAATGAAACTATTCATTTGCATTTAACTAACACGATTCGTAAATAAATTTACAAAACGTGTATAATATACAACGTTACAATAAGTAAATAATAAATAACAGGAGAAATTTAAACGTTATGAGTTTATTATAGCAACAGTGGAACGAATTTCGACAATAATTCTTGATAACAAACAGTCAACGCAGATAAAGAATATTTTTTTAAACAATGCTTCAACATAAACTCGTAATATTTTAACGAACTTTCAAAGATAACACGAAAAAATCGGAATGAAAAATAAATACGTATATCTAAATACTTAATTTTTAATTTATATTATAAAGTGTGGTTATTTTTATCTAATTACTTAAAACATACCAAAATACTTTAAAACTTAATAAACTGCTCTTTTTATCAATGTTTCCGTAGTCAAGTAGCAAAAAAGAATATCCTTTTAATTCCATACTGACCATACTATGCCGCAGATCTATTTACAACATTTGGAAGGTATGCGTGAAACTAATTCACGCAAGATACATGTATCGAAATTATTTGTGGGTTAACTTATTTTCAGATTGGATTTAATGAGTCTACAAAACTTCTATAATTTTATTCAATAATTACTAATAATAATATAAACTTTTCAAGTCGTGAGTCTTTATTTGACAATTGATTTTAAGAACAACTTCTGATGAAAAGTACTTAGTTTAAATGAGATATAGTTGATTAATTTTGAAAAATAGTATAACTTACAAGCTTTCAAGTAGTTAATAATTATGCATGAAGAGGTGAATAAGGGAAACTAAATATGAACGAACCCTTTTTCTATATCGTCAAACTCAATCAGATAACGACTGATTGACAGAATGACTGAAATTTGGATGGTGTATCTCTTGCATGACTAGTAAATAGATCGTGTTTGGGCTCATTGAATTTGTCTCTGCGAATACTATCCAGAAAGCGGTTTCTCTTTTTTTTACCCAACTTTTTGTCATTAACAATATTTTTTTTCTGTGAATGCCTGTTAAACCTGCAGAATCTTAGTGCGTAATGATTTGCATGTTTGTTTTCCAAATGTATTTACCCCAATTAGAATTCTTTATATGTTCATAATCTTGGGTTCATTAGTATAGGTATAGCATTAAAAGAAGCCTGTCTGATTAAAGCTTCGTAGCGTTAGAGTGTAGCTACCACGATTTTGCCGCGAAGCACCGTGCGTATCGGTTTGAACGGTAGAAAAGCCGTAAACTTCGACTTCTTTCAAGATAGGTGACGGCAATCACGTTTCTGATGTCAATACGCATCGGTAACCGCAGTGGTTATCGGCCAATTATGCCGTGAGCTGCTATACTAAACTTATATCTATGGAATTACAAAAAGTAGCACTAATCATTGAGTTAACTTTATGGATAAATCGATTCGTAATATTTTGCGTGAAATAAAAATTATGGATTTTATCATTAGAAAAGCTGGTGACAGACATGCTGTGGCGTTAATCGACCCTCGATAACCTTTGAATCCAAAGAACTCAACGGATTTTTATCGTAAGAGGAAATAAGTAATTACTATCAAGAAAAATACTATACTACTCGCAATGGTAGTAGATTTAGATTAGGACATATAAGGTGGTTCCTTAAACAGACACCATTAAATTTAACACAATCATTGAGAAGAACTGAAAAGGATGGCATAGTAAAAAAAAGCTATGGATCTCAAATTTGATGGTCTTTTGAAGAAAAAGTTTGAAGGAGAGGAAGAAGAAGTTGATATAAAGTACACGAGAATTTACGATGCAAAATGGAAAGTTTCTGATCTTTCAGAATTTTTTCACTACCTTCAATAGATAGAGGAATTCACGGCCTACTTGATTAATATCTAACTGGCGTTCATATACACATAACATATCACTATTAAACAGTGAAAGTTTCAACTAGGTATATTAATCCGTTCTCTGCCAAAACATGAAAGAATGAGTTGCGTTAGGTAGGAAATTAAAGAATGGTTCCGTTTGCAACATGAGATCCGATGAGTTCAAATTGTTTGCATATACTAGGTGGTATTGGGACAACTGGAATCGATTTAGTACTTAGATATGACTTTCGGTTTTATCAACGACCTTCTTGAGAATAATACGATATAAGCCTACAGCTTAGATGACTGCATAAACTAGGTTAAGTTTGAGTTAAGTAAGAAAATTCGATGAAATACAGTAGTTTCTCGGAAACGAATGATAGCTTAGTATAAGCATACTAAAAAAAGGACTGAGGACTCATATGTTTTGTTAATACCCGAACATACTACCACGACATTGTATTTAGCGAATAATAAAAGCAGGAATGTAATCTTAACTGTATTAGTAGATATGGAATTAACAAAGAACTAGTAAAGTTCGGTTTGAAGGGTGGGGCAGCCGTTGTAACTATACTTGAGACCTTCGAACTTATATCTCAAGCTGGGTGGCGCATTTACGTTGTAGATGTCTATGGGCTCCAGCAACCACTTAACACCAGGTGGGCTGTGAGATCGTCCACCCATCTAAGCAATAAAAAAAAATTCTAAATTCTTTAAAACACATTGTAATGCGTATGCGTAAAAATACATCCACGGTTTTAAGAATTTTATCGTATTTTTACGGAAAATAATAAATCCAGTCATTGTTGTAACCACGATGAAAACTTAATATATCGATGGTACTTTTGAATAAAATTATCACAGTATTGTTTTAATATAAACACCACAACTATGTTATTAACTTCGAAATAAACAGAAACTTTCAAAACATTTTACCGACAAAACTTAGTACCACAGGAATAGTTAAACCCAGCCATTGTAGTGGCAGTTATCATAAAATGGATGATATTTGATACCTGAGTTGCGTAATAACATTTACAAGATTAGCACATACATGTCCACATATACAAGTTCCTAAGAAAAACATTCCGGCCATTGCGCTAGTAACGACACAGTTCGGTTGCCGTTTTCTTGTATCTATTATAATAATCGTAACTGTTAAGTAATGAAACAAACATTATTTTATACATCGTCCTACGCTAGCAATCCTCTACAAAAAATTATAAAAAACGTAAGCCTATGCTATCACTTGAAATTTCATAAACGAGCGGTAATTTACTGGTGGTAGGACCGTAAGTCCGCGCGGGTAGGTACCACTACCCCGCCTATTTCTGCCGTGAAGCATTAATGCATTCGGTTTGAAGGGTGGGGCAGCCGTTATAATTATACTTGAGACCTTAGAACTTATATCTCAAGGTGGGTGGCGCATTTACGCTGTAGATGTCTATGGGCTCCAGTAACCACTTAATAACAGGTGGGCTGTGACCTCGTCTTGCGATCTAAGAAAAAAAAATCATTTAAACAATACACCATAGCTATTAACGGGTGAGACCAGAAAAAATGTGTTAATATCATGTTTTGCCTTATGTATATAAAACCTAGACTTCTAAATTGAAAAACTCAACGCGATTGTCTTTTACATGGAAGACAAATATTTAATTAGTTTAATGGGAATAATTTTGAATACATTTCAGACGTGAGCAGGTTAAACCAGTACGTTTAGTGTCTGCTATCATCTTAAATAAGAGATAAAACATATTTAAATTTGTAATGACTATTGACCTGACTGAATTTATAGACGAGATTTTTAAAGTAACGTAAATAAATAGATCCAGACTCTATTTTGCGAAGGCGTTCGACTTAGACGGTACGTGTTTACTGAGTGAACGACTTTGTTACAATTATCGTAAGCTAGACACGTATTTACAAAATAGTGGGAAGAAAGCGTACTGAAGGGTTTTTGTTTAAATAATTTGACAATGATAAGATTAAACATTGTATTCATCTTTTACTGTTTTTTGGAATTATAGAGACTCGTTGTAATGCTCAATATTTGTGTTTTATGAGAACATTAAATTGAGTTCCAATATAAATTCTTATTTACAAGGACTACAAAAGTACTACTATCTATTTAAACACATATTGATATAAAAAGCGTTCCTGTGAGATGTTTTCGTATTGCTTAAAAGTACAAACCTAAGTCCAGATTTTTAAATCGGTAAGGTCAACAAATGTAATGGAGAGTGCATTTTACTATTAAACCCGTCTGTCACGGTGTTCACAACGTCACTACCCTTTACCCATACGCTTAACTTCCATAATTAGCACCTCGCTCACGCTCGGCATGTCGTAAAAACATAAGACCACTGTAACCAGTACATTCGATTTCGATTTTTTTTTAATATTGTGTGAAGTAATATTAGGAACGGTAATTATATATTACTATACAGTGTATGAGTAAACACTGTAATAAGTTGTTCTAAGTGCACAATAAGCAAAGTTCATATTATGTTTTTGCTAGATCATAGATTTCACGTTTCAGCCAATCATACGTGTTTGTATCACTTTATGCAAACATCGTGTTTTTTTTAATTTCCGGTGAAATTTTTTGATAATAATACAGACGGATTATTATTATTTTAATTAGATGATCCCAGTAAACAGAGAACTGGTTTAAAGCAATCGTCGCTAATGTCACTATGTGAACCTCGAGCATTTATTAAAATAATAACATTTCATGTTGTTTTCAAAAAGCGAAAACTAGTCATTATAATATTTAAAATTCAATATTTTGAGGGTAGACTAATATTTTTTTTATGTGGATTTTATGAACAAGATTCATTATTTTCATGTTTTTTATTTTACTTGGCAGGTGGGGACGATGAGGGAACAGGAAGGCGACGGCCCGGAGAGCCGTTAGCCGGACTCGATGGATGAGTATGGCGGGCCGGCGGCGCCGCCCCGGCCGCCCAAGCCGGCGGCGCGCGTCCACAGGCCGTCGGGCGCGCGCCAGCCCACCGTATCATTGCTGCGGCCGCGCCCTGAAGCCGAGCGCGAGCGCAACGCCTACGTGGAGGCTCCTCGGCGAACTCACGTGTCACCCGCAGCGGCACACGCGGGCGCGCACCAACCTCTCAAGCCGGTGACGACGCAGCCGGCCGCCGCGGCCGACAAGCGGCGCGCCGGCGCCCTCCAGGCCGATTCTATAGTGTGCGAAACGTGCGGGCGATGTCGCTGCGAGCAGTGCGCTCGACCTCGGCCGCTACCCTCGCGCTGGCTGTGCGGCTCCTGTCTATGCAGCGCGGAAGCATGCGTTGACTACGCGTCGTGCATGTGCTGCGTGAAGGCGCTGTTCTACCACTGCGGGAGCGGCGAGGAGGAAGCCGGCGAGCCGTGTGCGTGCGGACCGCGGCTCGCATGTGTGGGTGCGCTGGCGGTGCCGCTGCCGTGCCTGTGGCTGTACTGGCCGCTGCGTGGATGTGCGGCGGCGGGAGCGGCGCTGTACGCGCGGTGTCGCCGCTCCGGCTGTCGTTGTCCGGACCCTCAGCCGCGGCTCTCCAGTATTATCTAGTCCCGCCGCGCGCCGCCCGCGCCCTCCGAAGCGCCGAGTCGAGCGGCGCGACCGCGTTGTACAAATATTTATTGGCGAGCGGCAGGCTTCGGACCGCGCGGGGGTGGACTCAGTGATCGCTGTGCCTGTCCGTGGAGTGTGGTGGCGCGGGGCCGGCGTCGGACGTGCGCCCCGCGCTCGCTGTGTGAATCGTCTACGAGTACCTTGTAAATATAGTTTTATAGTGTGAATGTATGTGAACGTGTCGCCCGAACGTCGAAAGTCTCAAATTTTCTTGAGACCGTAACGTGTCATAAAAAAAACGTTAACGTTAGTATTTTGGATTCTACGCAAATCCAGAGAAGATTAAGAAATGAGATATAAAGCATACTTATTAAGATGTAGATAATTTACCATTTATTTATTAACTGAATTTGTATTTATTTGTAAATAAAACGACAACATTATATTATAAATACGAATGTTTACTACATTGTTCTTGTTTTCTTTTTCCTTGACCATTATATCATATATAATACGCAGTTTTATCAGTCTTATCTGAATATGGAAGAAACATGATTTTCATACAAAAACAGGCATTGTTCAAGTCAAGATAAAGACAAACATTCATCGCTAGGTACATACCTACGTGAAGTAATTCACAACTGTCTATAAATTTGTAGAATTAACAATTCCAAACTTGTCAATGAATTATTACAATTATGAAATTTTAAGAGTATACAACACATGTCCATTTACTACGTTATGGAAATTAAGTTGAAGTTAAATGTTCGACATTCAATGGCACCAAACTAGTTCTGAGATTATCAACTGTGTTGCGGGTGCCAGATTCATAGACATTTGTATTACAACATTTCGGATTTGAAATAAGATTGAAAATATCTTAAACGTAGACATTTATTCCGATCAAGAATCAAACCCGGACTGTCTTGTGCAAGTGGACTGATTAGAAATATTCCAAAAATCGTAACCGTCATCTGTTAGGGTAAGTGTGCTTAGTGCGCTTGATAGCGTAAAAGTTAGCTTATGTTTGTATGGAATGCGATCCTTCCTTTGCCGTTAGGGGCGCTGTTCCAACTGCATACAAAATTGGGTTAACTTTTACGCTATCGAGAACGTTAAGAAACTCGCACTAAGCACAAAGGTAGCTAGTAGTAAAAGATAACCTAATACATACACAAATAGAAAATATATTTTCAATTATGAAATATCATTTCCAAACAATGCATCCTTAAAATCGTCTATTATAATCTGCTCCGTAAAATACCCAAGAGTATACAAGAGGATGTACTCAGAACTAATTGTTCAAAATAAATCTAACAACTTCCTGTGAATAAAACACAATCGTTAATTTGTTTCACTATTTCATCTGTCATTCGCCATGACAAAAAGAACGCAGTCGCACCACAAAAAACAAATTTTTTAATCGATCTTTTGAACTCTTACAACGAAAACCTACCACGTTTTTGAAATACATTTTATTATTTGAAAACCACAAATTCATATTGCGACAATCTCCACAAATTTTCACAAAACGTAATGATCTTGTAATGAAAAATTAATTTATAAATACGCTTACTTCAGAAACCATACCTACCCACGTTGTTCGTAAGATTACATACCTTTACTGCCTTACCGAATAATATAAACTGAAATCACCTTACGGCTAAGTAGGTAATTAATATCACAATTATCTTGGCAATGATAACCATTTGTTAACAGCCACGCAACATTAGTTGACATTTCAAATTTTACCACATCAAACTAGAAAGATAACAAACATTCTACCTACCTTAAAGCAAACACATTGCATATAATTTTACTTATATTCAGAAGTTAAAAATCACCATTAAATAATAATCAAAAGAACAATAATTCAGAGGAAATAACTATCGATGCGCGCCGTGGAGTCGTCAGTGAGCCTCGCGCTTGTTTCCTTTCGCCTACATCCGGGATGTACTACGCATGGCTGACAACAAAAATTACTGCGGCCGTTTATCGTTGACTGGAAATATCAACCTTATAGCTTAAATTTTAAGATATTTTTTCGATAGCTGATGATCTTTAGTTGATTTAAGTTTCCTGAATTCTTGCGCTCGGTATCTTGTTCTCAGGGAAGCTTAATATTCTTCTATGATTCTATTTATGGTTTTAAACCAGTACAGTAATTCAGTTATAATGTTTTTAAACACCAGAAAGTCGTTTTTTGAGTTATGTATCTATCAATAAAATGTAAATTTAAATATAGTGACATGAGGCAAATAATTAGTATGTAACTAAATTAGTCTCAGTAAATAACAAAAGATAATAGCATCTGTACGTTCTAACTGTCTACTTATTGCTATAACATTACATACTCAGGGCAGTGTGAGCTGGAAGATCGTTTTAAATTAGGACAACAGATGTTGACAAGCTGTCGGCAGCATTGTTTGATGACCGGATGAGGCCTGCCAGAGATTAGTATTAGAAATTTGTTATAAGCAGAATGAGCTAAATACTTTAGTTTTGTTTTGGTTACTACTACCAAAAAAATACACTAATAATAATAATCTCTGAAAATAATCCAGGTTTTAGTTTGGAAGAAGTAAAAATATACTGTTTTTTTTTTAAATCCAGTCATGTCAAGCATTAAAACTATTCGGCAAGTTCGCTATTATGGACTTTTTCAGTTATGATCATAGCTTTTCTTCAATCCGTATTCATATGCATAATGTTCAATACATTTTGAATTTCTATTTTATTAAAAATAGTTCCAGCGAGATATTTTGTAAAGGAAGAATCCAATAGAGAAGCCACATTATTTCAAATTAGATACTTACGTCTGTATTGTGTCAACCGTGATGTATAACCAGACGAACGCATTCGGTTCATAGAAAGGTGATGTTTTAAGATAAAAAATGCACCTTATAAAATACGTGAGCTCCGTTTTGACCTATGATACGAAAGAGATTGATCATTCCTAGCTTTGTGAAGTTGATTTGTGACCAAACCTGCCATTGTGGGACGTTACCCAGCACTCTATACAGTATTTTAAGGAACACGTTTTGAATCTTAGTTAAGTAGGTAGTAGGTATTTATTCTATGCTAACACAAGTCAATCTTTTCATTATAAATCATTACTTTTATTTTGTAAGGCAGGTTTTACAAGCAGCATACCTTGGTGTCATTTTAACGCGAACGCTTTTTAAATTAGGCACTTAAGTCAGAAAAGCTAAGGTTGGATGCTTAAAATGTTCCCACTTTAGCATTAGATATCATGATATCCGAAACGGCACAACAACTAGTGTGTAACAAAAAAATATATTAAAATGTAAGAAATAACAAAAATACAAACGGTGTTTTTGTTATTTATTACATAATAATTACCTACCTACATATATCTACATATATATATACCTACATATATAATTATGTATTTTAAAAACATAATCTTAAGAGAAGTAGGTACTTTATGTACGATACCGGAGTCCAGTCTTCCGTATTGATGTAGGTATACTGCATCAGCTCGCTATTTCACTGTCAAATCTGTCCAGTTATCAAGCACATTCCTTGACCTCTGGCCCGATATGCATCTCGCGTGGCCAGTTCGATATTCTTTGGATTGCGTTCAACCTTCTAAGAATTTATGACCGCGAAACATTATACTGCCCGCGATGCATTACACAATCTTGTTTGATGAGAAAAATGTTTACGTCATTGTATTTTAGTGAATAATTAAAAGTAGTTAGATCATTAATAGCATATTATCTCACATACTAGAAGTCAAATAAGTTAAGATATGATTACTAGACACAAATAATGGGAAAGTATCTAAGTGTGACCGAGCATACAAACTCGAGCTTTCGTATGGCAAAAAAAAATACATTTTGAATAATACTTACTAGTAGCAATATTGGTGTAAATGATAGGAATAAAGGAGAAAAATAAAATCGAATGTAGATGTAAACATTTGAAAATGGGCAGAAAAAGTTTGGATTAATTTTAAATTTGCTTTGTAATTCAACCCGATTGCACTCCGATCTCAATAAGGATGCCCACAAAAACGTTTTGGGCATAGATAGGTGTTGCCCAGGAAACTACAAGGTCTGGAATCTACTCAGCGCAACGTTGAGACCCTATCTTCTAATATTTCCAATGTTTTGTTGGTCGACATTTTGTCATTTTAGATTTAAAACAAATGTTCATAATTATATGGTAGTGTGATTGTAAGAAAAATTAATGTATTTCGTATTTTTTTGCGTTAAAACTACACAGAGACAGGCAATGATAACGAAAGATTATCAGCCTGCGAACCCGTTAGTGATAATAATGATGATGATCTTAAAAAACTTCCTTTTCTTTGGGGTTGTCAATGTCGAAGGAATCCTTCTATGAGTTTGATAAGCGATTTAGAAATAAAATTGAAATATTGAATTCTTGCTTCAAGGAGGAAATCGCAATAAATCTATAGGTATTTTTTTATTGCTTAGCTGGGTGGACTAGCTCACAGCCCACCTGGTGTTAAGTGGTTACTGGAGCCCATAGACATCTACAACGTAAATACGCCACCCACCTTGAGATATAAGTTCTAAGATCTCAGTATAGTTACGACGGCTGCCCTACCCTTCAGACCGAAACGCATTACTGCTTCACGACAGAAATAGGTAAGGCGGTGGTACCTACCCGCGCGAACTCACAAGTGGTCCTACCACCAGTAAAAGCCATGGCAGCCATGTGGATCGTGAGCGCGTCTGCTAATCTAGACAAAAAGAAAAAAAAGTGTTAAGATAACACAAGACATCTCTTTAGTCGCGGTCGACACTTCAAACAAACGCCATGAGATAAATCAGCAATTTAAAACATTAAGTATAAAAATATAGTAAACAGCAAGAACCCCTTAAAATAAAAAAAATACACAACGGCGAACTTTCGTTCAGTCGTACATTCCGATGCCGTGACACACGCTATTGTATTTCTAACACATTAAAATATACCGAGACTCGGGAATTAACAATTGAAATATTGATACGTTCATTCGAGTGAGATTATCAAACAATGAAGAATGGACATTTGCATGTCCAGCGTCGATATATGCATAAACCTGTGTACACAAAGCGTTTAAGTATCGAAATGGTCAGTTCTGTGAAATTTCGAATCAACGTATTCGTTAAACAGTCGATGCTCATTACAGTTGATAGTTTTCCAACACTTTCAAGATTTCTATTGTAGCAGCCCGCTGATAATTCTGAACACTACGTAGAAGTGTCTAAGAGGAGTTTTTTAATTTTTTTATTGCCCTTGTAGGCTGATGACCATACGGCCCACCTGAAGGTGAGTGGTTACCGTTGCCCATGGACTTCAGCAATGCCAGGGGCACAGCTAAGGCGCTGTCTGCCGCTTAATACTCTCCACAAGCCTCGTTTGAAGGAGCCAGAAATTCCAGGTATATTGGATCATGAATACCGCTAAAAATATATTAAATAAATTCGAGGAGGAATCGACAAAGAGATGATCTTCCATCGAGCGGGTGGAGCTTCTCGACAGTCCGACAGTGCTATAGAACTTATATTAACGCATGCCTTGTCACCGTCCTCGTCGAACCCGTCGCTTGCGACGAAGGGCTCGACGAGCGAATTAACCCATAGACACAGTCCACTGATCTCGCCGGATCTTCTCAGTGGGTCGCATTTCCGATCCGGTGGTAGATTCTCCGAAACACTGCTCTTGCTAGGGTCAGTGCTAGCAGCACTCCGGTTTGAGCCCTGTGAGCTCACCGACACATTAGGGCGAACTTGAAATAGCCTCTAAAGGCTATCAGCATAGGTAGGAAAAAAAAGCACGCCTATCTTGAGAATATTGTTAGTGCGATTCAGGCATTTTTTTATTTTTTTTTATTGCCCTTGTAGGCAGACGAGCATACGGCCCACCTGATGGTGAGTGGTTACCGTCCTCAAATATCGTCTGCGCTACTTGAAGATAACTCAATATTAAGTTGCACGTCCGCGCGTAGCTGTAATAGCCCTTTAGGTTACCAGCGAATAGGTAGGGAATACAAATAATGAAGTTGGTGTTTCAAATAAATCCTTCATTCTTTAACTTTTGAATTAAAAAAATCAATACATTAAACTCATTTCACTGATATCAAATTTTCTAATGGCATCATTATCGCAAGGATTGCTACACAGTATTGGAATGTAATTTTCATAACAAAATTACTTTTAGAATACCATTATTCAATTCGGTATTTACAAAGTTTCCTATAGCTTCAGCCTGGGAATTAGCTACGGTGTCAAATAAATATGTCAAGTTACAATATAATTAATAACGCGGTTAGGTTAGGAGCTAAGTTTAGAAAAAGACTGAATAGACATCATAGCGCAGGAAGCGGGTCTACAAACGAAACGTCCTGCTGAGCTAAACACCAGCTGTTGCGTAATCGCCGGCTACCAAGTGCCAAACATTACTGGTGGTAGGACCTCTTATGAGTCCGCGCGGGTAGGTACCACCGCCCTGGTTATTTCTGCCGTGAAGCAGTAATGCGTTTCGGTTTGAAGGGTGGGGCAGCCGTTGTAAATATACTGAGATCTTAGAACATGTATCTCAAGGTGGGTGGTGCATTTACGTTGTAGATGTCTATGGGCCCCACTTAACACCAGGTGGGCTGTGAGCTGGTCCACCCATCTAAGCAATAAAAATAAAATAAACAAGAATATAACCGGTCCCTTAATATGTTAAATTCTTAATCAGAGCCGCTTGCGTGAAATATACATCACATTTGACAGATCAACAAATAAAATACACAACATACAATTGCGATATCCACTCGCGACTCACAGCTAAATAAATTGACCCCCGTCCATTAATATTTAATGGCCAGAATTTTAACGTTGACAAATAAAGTGCGGACTTAGATAACGTGACCACTAACAGATCGGCATTGAAATAAAATTCAGTCATCTAAATACATATCCTATTTGGAATTCTTGACGTCAAGTAGCCACATAAACAGTGTCCGCTTAATCATAAATCGATTCATTCACATACGACGTTTCGCTTCATCAATCAAAAGCATAAATAAAAGATGAAATGCCACAGAGGAAGTGACTTCCACGACGAATTCTGACGTCATTTACAATGGCACAACACCTTTTTATTCGTCTCATTATAATAAAAAATTGAAAGTTTTAAAATTCAACGTCTCTTCGTCAATAGATAAATGTACCTGCTGCTTTAAGCACATTGATTTTCATATTATTTGACTGTAAATTATTAAGGTATGCATTCTGAGAGGGCACTTGCTTAATAAATGTATTCATAGTTTTCTGGGTGGTGAATTTATTGTCTAAGTCGATTTAGTTAGCGAAGTAAGCTTTTGGATGTTAAATTAAAATGTTGTTTGGATGTTAAATGTTGATTAAAATATTAAATTTCGTAGACTGGTTTCAGGCTCAGTGGAGAGTCTAAGGCGTTTTGTTTCCACCATAGTATAGTAGTATTAAATCAGTCCATTTATAGACAATGTTTAAATAACTGAAAGAGGCAAGATACAATGTTATAATCATTAAAACCAGACTAAATGGATTATAATTGGCTGACTCGGTGATGCGTACTTAGTGACCGTAATTGTTGCGCCGAGGGTCGTGGGTTCGATCCCCACATCGGGCAAACATTGTGTGAAGGTTTGTTTACTCTTTGTCGAGGTGTTTATTATCTATATATGTATATATTTAAATATATATAAATATCTTTATCAGTCTCTGGTACCCATAACACAGGGCAATCATAAATTGGGGGCGGATGACCGTGCGTAATTTATTCCCAGTAATTTGTTTATTTAAAAAAACGAAACCGTTTCTAATTAAAATTTCAACGTTAATACAAATTTATAATTTATTATTTATGCACGAAAACTGCGTAGGTACATGACTCTCGCAATCGATACTCGACGAATAAGACGAGTGGGTAGATGAGTCAGACTGTCGCCAGATATTTCGTGACCTACGCACGCACCATTCAAACACACCAGTTATTTAATTCACTACCTACCATGGAAACGTCTAGAAATATAACCTCTCACCTAGTTCTCATAACCACAATGAAGTATAAGCAAAAATGTTAATCTTAGTATACCATACCGCAGAAAAGCGCTCGAATCTTTTCATTGACTTTTTATAAACGGCTATGACCGCTAAAATGTATAAAACGTTGTTGATTTTATAAAATAAAGGTATAAATTACATAAATTTCTATTCTAATGACATACTTCGGACAAGACTGAATTGAAAATGTTAACCGGTGTTGGTTACCCTTTAGTTCTTTTCCGAACGTATTCTTGTTGATGCTAGTGACCTGTCATGTCAATAACATCTGGTATTAAACTGTGACGTCAGAGAATTATGCACGCAAGCTAAAACATAAATCGCGTTTTCCATATAATATGACCTGTTATTGGGAATGCCTCAAATTCCTAATAAAGCGGAATTTCGCGCAATAATAAACACATTAATGAAATAACCCGAATTTTGTTTAAACTGAATTGTGTAATACCATATTGGCAGGGACGTCTTAAATTAGGCTGGGGCCCTTGGGCACACAAGAATTTGGGGCCCTTTTGGAAAATAAAAAAAGCGAATTATAATAACATTTTTTTTACTGAGTATGACCATTTATTGTAGGTAATCAAATACAGTATGATATAAACTACTCAAAACAAAATAGTTTAAGTTAAGTTAATCTCGAATTTCGTCTAAAAAAATTGTTGGGCAGTAAATAGTGAAGTTAAACATTTCGAAGTATTGTTGACATGTTTATCTAACGTTATCAATGTTTCAAGTCATGAATTCAATGGTGTGTAGACAAAAAAAGAGAAGTACTCCAAAAAACATTTATTACTCAAATTCTCAGTCACTTGTACCCTCAGTCACATTCTGAGTGATACAGTCGCACGTCTACTTTTTTCATTTTGAGTTGATTTCGGTGTTACTCGCGATCATTATGCCTGGTTCTCGGCGTCATATGGATGTGGAAACAGCAACAAGAGTAGTGTTTATGCTTTAGGAGAATCTCAGAGATCAGTGGCAAGACGTCTTGGTGTGTTGCGACGAGCTATTCGAAACGCGTGGGAACGTTTTTTAGAGACAGGTAGTATCACGAGGACACGTGGATCAGGACGAGCGCGAGCTACAACCGTCCAGGAAGACCGGTATATCAGATTGACTGCACGTCGAGAGCGTACGATTCCCGCCCGCGTCTTACAAAATCGACTGCGGCAATCGACTGGCACACGAATCGGTGATCAAACCATTCGAAATCGGCTCCATGAAGACGGACAACGTTCCAGATTTCGTGTTATTCGTCTAAAATTGACAAGAGCGCATCGTGCAGCACGTTTGAGGTTTGCTCGCGAGCATGCGAAGTGGACAATGGACAACTGGAGAAATATGCTCTTTACGGACGAAAGTAAAGTGAAGTTTTTCTGCGATGATCGTCGAGTGCGCGTGTGGAGAAGAAAAGGAGAACATTTTTCAGAACCTTGCATACGCGAAAGGGATCGTTTTGGAGGTCCAAATGTTATGGTGTGGGCTGGAATAAGCTTGCTCGGTAAAACTGAGCTGGTAATTCTGGAAGAAGGCTTCATAGCTGCCTCCCGGTATGTCAATCGAATAATTTGGCCCCATGTCATCCCATTTTCACAAAGAGTGGGTGAAAACTTCGTCTTTATGCAAGACAATGCTCGCCCGCATACAGCGCGAACAACACAGAGAGTTTTCTCTGAAGCCAATATTACGGTTTTACCATGGCCGGCCATGAGTCCCGATGTTAACCCTATTGAACATTTATGGGACCAATTGAAAAAAAGCCTCAAATCGAACTTCAGTAATGTGACTAATCGACAAGAGCTCATAAACGCCCTAAAATTGTGTTGGGAGCGAATACCCGAGGAAAACATCACCCATTCGATTGAAAGTGTCCCAGACAGATTCAGAGAGTGCATATGGAATAGAGGAGGACCTACTCGCTATTAAGCACCATCAAACTCATTGATTTAGTCAATAATAAAAATCAAAATCAAACTTTACTTAAATCAATAATTTCTGTAAACTTTCCTAAAAACTGTAAATTTTGACTAAAGTCCATAAAATTATCAAAACTTACTCTTGTTAATGTTCACACACTTTCGAAAACCTTAATTTATTCATTCCTAATCATAAAAACTGAAAAAAGAAAAAGAATCTGTAAAATTCATTTATAAAACATGGTGGGCCCTATTTTGTTTTGAGTAGTTTATGTCATTAATGATATTAGAATGCTGCTGGTTTTTTGGATGATGAACTTAGCTAGATGGTGTACTTAGTTAATTAGGTAGGATGCGTTCGGAAATATTATTATGTAATTAGTACAGTAGGAATAGGCGCAGTCATCGATATAATGGCGTAGTATATGCCTTGTAATTACCTTCTGATAAGATTAGTGATCTGTGAAAAAAGTGAAATGTGCCCGACAAAAATGTTTTGAAAATAAATGTGTGAGAGAAATTGTCGGGGCCCTGGGCACGGGCCCCGTGTGCCCTTATGGTAAAGACGGTATTGCATATTGGTCTAAAATGTGTGATTAGTTACTTGACCCAACTAGATTTAGTCAAGTAAATTATAATTTTATGTTATAAATGTACTATAGAAATAATTAAAAGTAGGCTAAAAAATTCTGAGAAATTATCACTTAACTCTTGGTGAGGCTTTATCGCACACGCCACAGCGAGTGTTCGCTATAGAAAATTTGTATATGAATAACTGAAACTGTGAACTATTGAAAATTTGACTGAAGAAATGAGCCATTCATAGAGATTTTTTTTTAATTGTAGATGGGTGTACAAGCTCACGGCCCACCTGGTTGTTAAGTGGTTACTGTAGCCCATAGACATGTACAGCGTAAATGCACCACCCACCTTGAGATATAAGTTCTAAGGTCTCAGTATAGTTACAACGGCTACCCTGCCCTTCAAACCGAAACGCATTACTGCTTCACGGCAGGAATAGGCAGGGTGATGGTACCTATCTGCGCGGACTCACAAGAGGTGCTACCATCAGAGATTCAAGAGACATTTGTACATTTCGTTAACAATATGTTGTTTATTACAACATAGAGTCATCGATATCATGAAAAATGTGACCGAAACTCTTTTTTTTTTCTTTTCTTTATTAGAGTCATACACCTATAGTAGGCTAAATCGGCTATCGAAACCCATAAATCGTAAAATTATCGCGAGAGTCTGGGATATACATTTTTTTTCTCGTTCATTGTCGCACTCATGTAGAGAAATGTTCGCAGCCACGGAAACAATCGGATCCGTTAAGTTCTCGGCGTCGGGCGAGCTTGCAAACGGAGCTTAAGCACGCAGCTGTCGCAGTTCAATAGAAACGTCTTGGTGCGAACCAGTTTTTGCGTGGGTCGACTTGTGGGAGCCAGCACTGTATCCTATTTCATTGATTTTTGCCGGTACTGCTACTAATCACAAAAGCTTGTTAATTAGATTTCTTTGTGCCAATTTTTTTTTTTGTTGCTTAGATGGGTGGACGAGGTCACAGCCCACCTGGTGCTAAGTGGTTACTGGAGCCCATAGACATCTATAACATAAATGCACCACGCACCTTGAGATATAAGTTCTAAGGTCTCAAGTATAGTTATAACGGCTGCCCCACCCTTCAAACCGAAACGCATTACTGCTTCACGGCAGGAATAGGCAGGGTGGTGATACCTACACGCGTGGACTCATAAGAGGTCCTACCACCAGTAGTGCTATCAGCCCTGGACTATGAGCAGACGCGTTGCGTGTGCCATCGCGTCGAAGAGGTTCCTCACTAGGAGACTCCTTATTAATCATCATCTGTCACCTGCCATCTGCATCTATACTGCCTGTATATCATGACGTTTCAGTCGTTTGATGTAACTAACTTTTGTCAACGCATTAGCTAGGGTATTTGGGTGGTTTTCCAGTCGAGTTCTTCTGTACTTAGTCCCTGTCAACCTTATCTCTTCCTTAACAGTTCTCGTGTTCATGGCTTCATGGATCTCGGTGTTTGTCACAAACCATGGCCCGTTTGCTATGGTTCTTAAGATGCCATTCTGCATTCCTTGTATGATATTTAAACTGGAGTCGCATGCACCTCCCCACAGTTGCAATCCATACGTTCATATTGGCTTCAGGATCATTTTGTAGATTAGGAGCTTATTGTCAGTGGAAAGCTTCGAGTTACGTGCCATCAGCCAGTGTTAGTTAGTTACACACGTTTTTAGCTGGCTCTTCTTAGACCTGAATACTCGAAGAACATTACTTTAACTTATACTGGCTGACCCGGCAGGCTTCGTAGTACCTCAATAGATAAATAAAAGACCTAAACTTCTGTATAAAATAAACTTAAAACAAACAAAATCAAAGAAAAACAAAATTGTAATTTTAATTTAATTCCGACTATTTTCATATTTATCTACCTTTTAAATCTTCTCTAGACTTCGACAAATAACTCAAAACCAAAATAAGCCAAATCGGTCCAGCCGTTCTCGAGTTTTAGCGAGACTAACGAACAGCAATTCATTTTTATATATTATGTTGTATAAGGGTTCGTGTATTGAATTTCGTTTCCTAAAATTGAAATGCTGCAATAAAGGAAATCGGAGGATCACGTTATTGAATTCCAGGATGATCGGATGTGTCGGTGTCGGTCGCGCGTACGTCCGCACGCGACGCGGACGGCGACGTCCGACCGGACATGCGCGGCGAGATACGAGAAGCCCGCATCCTGCATCCCGTAAAACATTGATATTCGTTTCATGACACATTAAACGCTTTTCAAATATTCAAATACAACACTTCAACGTATTATACCATGTTAGTATTACTAAGTACAGACAAGTGATTGATTTAAACATTAATATGTACGATCATCTGAGCTCAATAAGGTTTTTCATTGCTGTAGACGGGTAGAATCTATAATATGTACTAATATATAAATCTACAGTGGTTTTTACGGATGTTCCGTTATAACTACTGAACTATGCATCCGATTGACTTGAAACTTGGTATCCATGTAGAAAATACATGTACTTAATGGATAGGCTAATATTTATATGAGTGTTGGACTCCCTACACTAGTTGCGGGGGCGTTAATGATGAGAATTTTTGGGGGGGTGAGAAATAATAATAAGGTTAATTTTAAATGCCCAGCGAAGCAGACGGGTACAGCTAGTAGCTTATAAATTTAGATATTTTTCCAGTTTGGTTTATATTACACGACTCACTTTCCTATCTTCATAGTGGAAATCGTTCGTGCCGCCATATGCTAAGTCCGTATTCCTTTGAGAAAAAAAAACTATCACATTATGATTTGAACTTCGACATAAGCACTGCTCGATACACCAGGGCCTTAACTGTAAGCTGCGGACGATTGAAAGTTAATTTATATTAGTGTTCCCGCAGTAGTCGAAATTCGACTATAATGAATTTAATAAATAAAAATTATAAGTTTAAACATTAATATGGTTCTGTTGTCAAACACTATTAAACTTCCTTAATATAATCACAGAGTTCGCTAAAACTACACTATAGATAAATAATATTAAAGACAAACAATATTAATCTATTCTCAATTTGACCACAGACTTTAGACAATAACAAAAAATTTACAATTGACAATAAACAAAGAATATACTATCAAATACATGGTAATGTGTGTAACGTTTTTTATTGATTTAATGTATTTTTTATGCATAATTAATAAAAAATTAGCATTCTGCACTCCTTCTTATCCTATGTTATCTATAAGTGTAGGAAATTTCATACTCCTCCGTCCGCGCAATTTTCGTAAAAAGGGGTACAAAGTTTTTGCGTCCCGTATTAATATATAGATAAAAACCATGTATTTAAAACCTCATTTATCATAGTGTGTGTTTGAAATAGTCAGTAGTAGTGACGCGCTTCGGCGTTCGTTTCATTCATTTCTCGCGGACTCATTGCGTGGTTGCCTACCTACTCACCCCCTACCCCGCTACACAGCGCCACCGCGCCTCTTTCTCAATGACTCGAACTTTCAATATAGTTTCTTTGACGTCTTCTAGAGTAAAAACTTGAGTGTGCTATAATAATTTTTGTTAAACTAAAACATATGCTAATAATTATCTATATATTTTTATCGAATCGTTAATTGAGTACTTTAATTACATTTAACCAGATTATAATCACGAGGTCCGGTTTCGATTTCCGATCGAAGTCAGTATTTTTCTAAAAGATATTGGATATTTTAAATCTGAATGGAATTGTTGTTGTCTCTAATGTGTTGCCAGCACTCATACTAATGAAATAATTTTTGTATGAAGACATTGAACGTGCACCTAACGTTTAAGTACTTATTTAAAAAAAAACTTTTCGTTCATTAAATAAATCTTCTCAATTTATAGGACGATGTGCTATGACTCATGTGTTACGATGTTTTAGACTGGTGGTAGGACCTCTTGTGAGTCCGCGGGTGGGTACCACCACCCTGCCTATTTCTGCCGTGAAGCAGTAATGCGTTTCGGTTTGAAGGGTGGGGCAGCCGTTGTAACTATACTGAGACCTTAGAACTTGTATTTCAAGGTGGGTGGCGGCATTTATGTTATAGATGTCTATGGACTCCAGTAACCACTTAACACCGGGTGGGCTGTGAGCTCATCCACCCATCTGAGCAATAAAAAAAACTGCCAGCCTTTACCACTGGCTTCATAATAATTATAAAAAAAACTATACTCTGTACGATTCCGAAACATGATTAATGAGATCTGTTTGCTCAGTGCCAGTTTTTAACGTTCTCGATAGCGTAAAAGTTACCTGAAATTTGTATGCAGTTGGAACAGCGCCCCTAGCGGCAAACATACGCAAACGTTCCAACTCCATACAATTTTGACTTAACTTTTACGCTATCGAGAACGTTAAAAAACTGGCACTAAGCACACTGTAGATTAAACTATTTACAGGTAAAATTCGAAAGGATTGATTGAGAAGTCTTAGACTGTAAACACTATTATTATAGAACATGGAGAAACTCTCTGGGGCGAGCCTCCGAGTGGGGTGAATTGAATTTGGTTCATTCAACCCGTTGAAGACACAGGTTTGCGCGTTCACTGCGAAAAAGGACCCCTTTGTCATGGCGCCGCAATTCCAAGGAGTACCCCTACAACCTTCTAAGAGTATTAGAATACTTGGGGTCGATGGGGGCTATGGAATGAGCTCCCCTCCACTGTGTTTCCCGAGCGCTATGACATGTCCTTCTTCAAACGAGGCTTGTGGAGAGTATTAAAGGGTAGGCAGCGGCTTGGCTCTGCCCCTGGCATTGCTGACGTCCATGAGCGACGGTAACCACTCACCATCAGGTGGGCCGTATGCTCGTCTGCCTATACGGCAATAAAAAAAAAACTGTTTACTATGAACTTTAGTTTTTATTTAGGTATCGTTGTTGTATGTGACGTTGTTGCAAGCGCCATTATTACGGGTAGGATCTTTAAATATCCTCGTTCTACGGACCGAACGAGAGTGGACAGCCTTGATATTTAAAACAAAACATAGTTTTTTATTTATTTATGCAGCTATCGGCAGTACTTAGAGAAGGATATCCACGTAAGCGGATCGGTGGTACCGTTCTTCACAATTCTGTTACGAAAATTCCGGTATTAAGATTTGGATAGTGATTCCATATCCTTAATTTCCATTTCAAATGTGGTGTTTCTTTATCAATGTTTAGTTAGTTCTTCATATTTTGTTTATTGTCTAAATGTTAATGAGTGTTGGTTTTTGCTATTGGATATGGACCCCTCCTCGGGCGAAGGCCTCCTTCAGTCTTTTCCACTCATCTCTGTCCTTGCCGATAGTTCCTTCCCCATTAATCTTTCCTTCCCCATTAATTCGATTATATCGTAAACCTATCGTCTTTTCGGTCTCCCTACCCTTCTTTTGCCAATAGTTATATTTTAGGTATCATCATCATTATCCTGCCCTTCTCCCAGTCACCTGGGGTCGGCGCAACATGTTTTTTTTTCTTTTTTTTTTTTTCTTTTTTTTTTCTTTATTGCCCTTGTAGGCAGACGAGCATACGGCCCACCTGATGGTGAGTGGTTACCGTCGCCCATGGACTTCAGCAATGCCAGGGGCAGAGCCAAGCCGCTGCCTACCGCTTTTCTCTTTCCATACTCTTCTATCATATACCATTTCTTCGCTCACTCCCATCTTACCCATATCGTCTTTCACGCAATCCATCCATTTTTTCTTAGGTCTACCTCTTCCTCTATAGCCATCCACATTCGTAGTTAACATTCTCTTACCAACCTCATTTTCATTTCGTCTCATCCCATGTCCATACCATCCCAAACGCGCACTTCTCAGCTTCTCTGTCACAGATGCCACTTTCAGACTTCCTCTAACAAATTCATTCCGTATTCTATCCATTCTCTTTACTCTACACATCCATCGCAACATTCGCATCTCTGCTGCATGCAATCGCCTTATTATCGCAATCGTCTAGTTATATTTTAGATAGTGGTTACTAAAGTAGAATTAAGATTTCCAATTCATGTTTGAATGTACAGCGGTATTTTGCTGCGTCCGTTAGCTCGTCAATCGATCTACGTTATTGAAAAGATAATTCCCAAAAATTATTGTGTTAACAGGTAACTAGCACGCTTTTGTTATCGTTATGAATTCCGAGAACTACAAAACGCAATCCAGGAACGTTAGAGGAACTATTATTAAGCTACTACGCAGATCCACTGATTCGTCGTGGGTAAGGTTATTTTTTCCGGTATTTGTAAATTTAAATTTTAGTGTAAAGATATCTATAAAAATATGTAAAATGCAAATCATACAACCAAAAACGGATGAAGTAAAAGAATCACTAAAATTATAAACCGAAAAGTTCCCTTATTTTGGTGCGTTCCATTCGATATATCGAGTTATAACCCAAAGAGGGTTGACATCAGATAGGTGGCCAGTCATAAAACTCAAGCGAAATTCTTACGTTTAGGTTAGGGATAAGTGTGCTTAGTGCGAGTTTTTTAACGTTCTCGATAGCGTAAAAGTTAGCTCATATTTGTAAGGAATGGGATCGTTTGCCTACGTTTGCCGCTAGGGGCGCTGTTCCAACTGCATACAAAATTGGGCTAACTTTTACGCTATCGAGAACGTTAAAAAACTCGCACTAAGCACAAAGAAGAAGGTTAATGACCGCGTTCAACTAAATGCTGTCGTATTAACGAACGATGTTATATTGAAGTCAAAGAAAACGTCAGGATTATTGACCTATGCTGATAGTTCTTGATTTCAATTCATAACATGCTGATTAATGCATGATTAAGTTTTCTTTTCAATATAAATAAAATGTAAACGCCGAGTCAAAAGTATACAAATACGTACTTTAGATAAATTTGATTATCGCGTAGTTTAACGTTAACAAAAATGAAATATAGAACATCTCAAGAGAAGAAGAATATGGGGTATATAGTTCTAATCGACGTACAATCTGTTAGTGCAAACAAACATGTGATTGTTTGGATGTTGTACTTAATATATATATATTTTTTAAGGGATTTTATGACCTAGTAACTAAGACCTTTAAGTCATATCTTATTTTAATTTATATTAACTTCACTCGTCGCGCTCCCGCCAAAAAGTCCAAACTTCTTGTACTTAATAATAATTGAACTACAGAATAAAATTTAAAGGAGAAAACCTAGGTCATCCTTTTCGAATACAAGAAAACTTCACCTACACCGGCGGAAGAATGAATGGTGGGGTGGCGTGGTGAACGAAGCGTGGGGTTGCTTTAGAATGACGCCCCTAACCCCCTTCCGTGTGAAGAAACTCATAGTGACGTCGACTAGAAACGATTTCGTAATAGTAGAATGATGCTATGTAGACTCACGTTTACCGAAGTGAGGTAACCCGCCTTATGAATGTTTAATGTTTCAGTTTGTACGTAATACGTTCGTACATCTCACGTTAAAAATTTAGTTTTCAAATTTTAAAAAAGAATTCGTTCAATCGATATCTTCGACAGACTTAAAATACAAACTCTTTTGTTTTAAGTTTAACATTTTTTGAGTTCACTTATAATTCTCTGCTAATATTATCTGTTATTTAGCAAGGTATCCATTGAAAAATTACTTATTAAGTACGGTATAGGCTGGTGTGTGTGTTTTTTTTTTATTTTTCTCCATTACATATTTTATGTACATGGCATTTTATTGCATAAGTTGCAACCGAAGGCTATATATATATACATATTTAACTTCTACTTGAGATAGTTGTATGATGACAGTCTCACGTTTCAAAGTTCGTTCCATGACTGCTTAGCGACACCAATTTTAACCCATAGACACAGCCCATTGCGTTTCTCACCGGATCTTCTCAGTGGGTCGCGTTTCCGATCCGGTGCTAGATTCTGCGAAGCAGACGGTTAACGATCGTCTGGTCGTCGTCTGGTGTAGTGGTAAGTGACATGGTCACTACACAAGGGGGTCGCGGGTTCGAATCCCGCCAAGGGAAGATATTTGTATGATAAATATAAATGTCTTTTCCAGGGTTATGGATGTATATTAAAATATATGTATGTGTATAATAAAAATCTTACATTTATATCCGTTATCTGGTACCTGTAACACAAGTTCTTTACGAACTTATCACGGGACCAGTTAACGCGGCGTGATTGTTAGTAAATATTTATTTATTATTATTATTATTTTTTTATTATTATTGCTCTTGCTACGGCCATTGTTAGGAACACACCCGGTTTGAGCCCCGTGAGCTCACCTACATATTAGGGAGAAGCTAAAATAGCCTCTCAAGTCCATCAGCATAGGAAGGGAAAATAAGACACCAATAGGACGGTTGTCTTTACGCGTGCGGACTTACTAAGTGTACTTTGCGGGTTTGGTTTTTATGAGACGATCATATTCCTCCATCGGTTAAGTCGTTCGTGAACATGAGCTAAGTATGCCATATTGATAACTGCCTGCGGGATTTTAACATTGGCCAAGTAGCTTCATAACAGAAATTCAGCGTCTTACATGAATTTAGCCTTAGACCTTTTTTTCAATATATGAGTCGTCTATTATCAAAGGTGGCAATCTGTGCATTTGGACAAAAAAATGTTATTGATATGTCAATACAGATTGATTTGAATATAATCGTCTCCTTCAAAGAATACGGTTCAAAACCTGCATTAAATAAAGGTTAATACTTAACCTGTTATTTATCTAAGATGTCGTTCAGAAGAGTTTTGTGACTGCCAATGGAATACAAAGTCAATCATTCGTTTTTCTGATTTACCAATAATTGTCCAAAAGTCACATTGCCGGCTTTGATAATAGTCGACTCATATACAACTATCCGATCGATTTTTTATAAACAAAACATCGTCAAGTCGATTCATAGAAGGTAGTTAAAAACCACTCCTTTATCAACAGAGTCGGATAGACGCTAATCGCATATGTATTTTATAAGACAAACACAAACAATTAAAACGTTGTAAAGACAATCGTGACATTAATATGCAGTGCTAATGATGTTGCTTCATCGCTGCGAGTAGGTAGAATAATGTATGTGTACATTTTAATTATTTCTATACGTTAGTGCGGAGACAAGTCGTGCAACGCAATTGAGTCGACCCGACGCTCGCTCCGCGCCTCGTCCGATCTACGCAAAAGGATAATGACATAGAATATAACAAAAGATAGACAGGACATGCTTTGATAATTTTCAAATTAAATAAAGAGACTAGTGGAAGGTCAATTGGGGAGGTAAAAGCAGTCATGCGTGTCGGTTTAACGAGGGCAGCCGTTTTGCGGTATAATTGGTAATTCGACGTCATATCTCAAGATACGTGTAGGATTTCCGTGCTTCTTTAGAATCGAATTGGTCTTACACTCGCCTGCCGATATTTAAGAAAGTATTTTTACTATCAAAGAATATCTCGCAATATTTAGGCCATGTTTTCGTAAACGAATTATTTATTCAACACGGATTCAAAATAAACTATGTAGATGCTTTTACAATGTACATATATGAGTATGACTGAGTGGCAAACCCAAGCGACGGGTAGTGAGTAAATTATTCTACTCTTGAAATTCTTGATGTAGCGATGTACTGAAGAGTGATTGACGATGATGGCTATTTACGATCATGTAGGGTCGTCCTTCTTTGATGAAAAAAAAACCGTTCGTGAAAACTGTCCAGTATTGGAAATGTCGGAAATATTGACATTAAAACACGCGAGATCAAATCGTAAAAGTAGTTTTCATAAAATGTAACCTTAGAATTTTAGGAACGATTTCAATTCTTCTACGGCCGCAACATTTGTGTTCTTTTCTAACATCTATCTGCGAAAGCAAATGTCGAATTTAATATTAGGAATGTCTACGTAAGTGATGGTCTGTGGTTAATTTTGAGCCTACGCTACTACGTCCGCCGGAGAGATCCACGGAGGATGAGGCCAGGGAGGAATGTGGGCGCTACTCGTGGGCGATCTTGCGTGGGTGAATCGGCAGCTATACCAACTTACCATAAACACATCGTCCCAGGGCCGCACGCAAAATATTTTTTGTGAGAAAATTCACATTATTGTTTCTTTTATCCCAAATTACAACATTGAAGGAAGGTTGAATAAGGATTATGCAATTCATATATGCATGTGTTGATGGAGTCAGGTTGCAGAATTTTTATTTAGACGATCGAAGTTTAATTGTAACTGTATCCTATGTAGGTCCTTAATTTCTTTAAATTAAGCTTCTTTTGAAAAGGGCTTTTATGGAGATATATTCAAAGCTTCATAGTACAAACCATAATTTACCTAAGGTAATGTGAAGTTAACTCACCATCCGTGGAATCCCTTTTTTTTTTATTCTTCAAGCAGGTTGACGAGCATACTGCCCACCTGGTGGTAAATGGTTCCCGTCGCTCATAGACGTCAACAATGCCAGGGGCAGAGCCAAGCCGCTGCCTACCGTTTAAAAATTATATAATTAATATTAACTAATTATTAATTATTATCATCAATTAATATTAACAAAATCTCCCTCCCGTTGGTAAATAAAATATTTCAAATCATACTAATTCACACTGGTAATATTTCGGTACAAAGAGCGCTAATACTGAAACATGTTTATTTCTTAGTTCTAAGTTTGCGTGCGTCAGACCTGAACTTTGAGTACCACAGGTCCAATTCATATAAAGCGACCGAGTACGTCATACATAAGTCCCTAAAAATAAAACATTACTTTTGACTGCTATTACTTATTCTACTCCTCTCGTTTCGAATCCTTTTTCGGACTATTAAGGCGAAACAGACACGTCATACTTACTAAAAAAATTCGTGGTAACGAACCCATTAAATACCTTTCTAAGAATGATGAATGGCCCGCTCTATTTTTATTTACGTGTGGTGATGACCTACATTGAGTGTTTAATTATTTTACGCAAATATTTTCATATTGTATTTTGTCTAAACGAAAACTAGGGTATAGGGTAGGGTAACTATCTAGACATTTTAATAAAGAGATAAATACACCATAAGCAGTTAGTAATAATTGTCATTTAAGTAAATTTTAACGTAAATGATGTAGACATACCTAATAAGCAGTGCAAAATAATTACTTTTTCATGACAGATACACGAAACACTGTCTAAAGTTATTTATTTATTCATCGCGTTGTTTATTTTAGCACCATTTTAATTATAATTAATGTTTAGTTTAATTATATTGTAAAACCTAAGAAAATAGCGATAACTAAGAAAGATTCTAAACCATCGGTCCTCAAACTGTTTTGTCTCTAATCCTACTCTGCCACATGTGCCAATAAAATAAACTTTGGGAGTAGCCGTTATAACCAATACTAAGAAAAAAGCTGTGTTGAATGTAGTAATATGTAGTTATACAATCATTATGTCTACATCTTAATATAACGCTCACAGATGGCATACTCACTCAAATACTACAGCACGACGCGACGGGTTCTGTAAACGAATTCCAGTCAGAATCTTACAGAAAAGTATTCTGAATGTAGCCTTTATGTGTACTGTTGATTATAAATTTTAGGAATGCATGAAGATAAAACCCTTTTTTTTTGCTAAAGTCATTCTATTCCCTAATATCCTTAATTCCCAAGCACAATAAAAAAAAAACAGAACCCGATTGAATATTTAAGTTACGGTGCAGTAGGTACCGCTGTGGTTTGTTTTCATTACTTAACATTTTGATTCCGCTCTAAAAATTAAACAACTAAATAATTCTCGCTCAGTATTATTATCATACAGAAGATACTATAGCGCATTGACTACGATCGTGTGTTTCCGTGACTGTTCGTGTTGTTTCGGGTACGCTCGGGCGCGCTCGGCTGCACATAC
This sequence comes from Bombyx mandarina, assembly GCF_030267445.1. NCBI lineage: Eukaryota > Metazoa > Arthropoda > Insecta > Lepidoptera > Bombycidae > Bombyx > Bombyx mandarina. Next base: position 12,826,278 of record NC_143220.1, on the reverse strand, counting down.
GACGTTCTCGACTCGGCAGGAAACAGGAAGTGGACTAACCGCGGGCTTCCGCTCCCATTCGCGTTCGCCGCTCGCCGGACGCACACTGTTTCATTCACAACACCAGTGTTTAACTGACTTCGGTAAATACGGTTGTTGTTCATGTCTATTATATGTTTATTGTAGATAAGCTATGAAAATAATTATATCCTGATACTCTGTTTGATTTAACTTAAAAATTACGAAATAATCATTGTTCAACAATTTCATTGTATAATCTTTTATTCATTGATTTACTGTTTTTTTTGTTAACCAACTAAATACTATGTTCCTTATAAAATAACATTAACTTATTGACGTGATTAACGAATTTGCCCATTAGGGTGCTACTAACTCAATTTAATGACAGTTAATTTTCTTAATATTTTTTTCCCCTACCTAATCTGGTAGTCTCGATGGGCTATTCCAACATCGACTTGGTAAGTGAGGTTCTCACTCAAACTGGGCGAGCTTAGCCCTAGCAAGAGCAATGAGTGAATGCTACGTTGAATCAGACTGTATCGGAATCGCGATCCACGGAAAAGATTCGGAGAAAAACTTAGTGGGTTCTGTCTATGGATAAGATTGCACTTCGAACGAAATTCGACAATTTCGACAAGAACGGCCACCGTTGCTTGGAGTATCTATAAGCACCGAAAGTGAATCGGGAGGATCCGATAATACGTATTATAGTGAAAAACAACCTAGAGTAGATTTTTACTCGACTTAAGAGAATTTCAAATTTAGAGCCTTTATATTTGAGTCGACTAGTATCAAAGCCGGCAATGTGACTTTTGGATAATTATTGGTAAATCAGAAAAACGAATTATTGACTTTGTATTCCATTGGCAGTCACAAAACTCTTCTGAACGACATCTTAGATAAATAACAGGTTAAGTATTAACCTTTATTTAATGCAGGTTTTGAACCGTATTCTTTGAAGGAGACGATTATATTCAAATTAATCTGTATTGAAATATCAATAAAATTTTTTTGTCCAAATGCACAGATTGCCACCTTTGATAATAGACGACTCATTTAGAGTAAATTTAATATACAGCTGTAAGGAACAACGTACTTCTCGGTACAGATATGTAAATGAGTATTGTTTACGATACATTAAAACATCCAAATTTAGTTGTTTCCACGGCCTTTCGAGTTTTAGCTGTCTAAATTTGTCTGTGACGTCAATGCAGGGGTGGGGGAGTAATTAATAAGATAAAGGAGGGGTGGGGCCCTTCGACGTACACAACTACTCAATGAGCACAGAGCTACGTCACAACGTACAAACCAACCAGCGCAGGTGATAAAACTTCTCTATACGTTATTACGTGCATAGTAAGGATGAAAATCGTTTGTGATTCTTTTAGACATGGTACGTACACGTCTGATGACGTTACGAGACCATCGAGACGTATCGACCTTAGTCGGGTCGCTTTGAACACTGAAACAATCACCGATATATATATTTTTAGATTATTATATTTATTACTAGCTGACCCGGCAGACTTCGTAGTGCCTCAATCGATAAAAAAAGACCTAAACTTTTGTTTAAGATAAACTTAAAACAAACAAAAGGAATCCGTCCGACGGGGGACACATCAAAGGAAAAACAAAATTGTTATTTTTATTTAATTCCGAATATTTTTATATTTATCTAACCTTTTAAACCTTCTCTGGACTTCAACAAATAATTCAAGACCAAAATTAGCCAAATCGGTCAAGCCGTTCTCATGTTATGTCGTGACAACGGAAAACTGGTTTCATTTTTATATATATAGATATGCAAAAATATAATGCAAAGTGATAAAGCACATTTAAAACTCAAATTTCATCTACTACCTATAATTTAGATATATACATTTAGGATTGATATCTTTATCATACTAATGTTTTATCACTCGGTGACGTAGTTGTCAGCGCCCTTGACAATCGGGTCCAGAATCGCGGGTTCGATTCTCACATTGGGAAAGTTCGCACGACATATTGTATACAAGTGCTTTTATCACTCTGTGGTACAGATAATCTTGTGTGATTTGTCACTGACTATTTATTTAAGAGTATGGGATATGTAGAAACAAACCTTTCCATGTACCAAATAAGTTTATAAACTACTTACTAATAGTTATATAAATAAATACATATTTTAAAGTACCTACAATAGAACGGTATGATAACTTTAAAATACTTAACGTTTTCCGGATGCTATCTATCTTGTAACTACGTCATATATGTACATATTTTTTAATAAAATCGTATTTATCTGTTTTGGTATGTTGATCTTCACATTCGCTGAACCAGTTTCAATGTGATTCTGAATGACATAGTGATTAACAGAAACAAGGCTAATTTAATGTAATTTCTCTAAGAGTACCTATCATGTTTTTGATAAATGCAAAAACCATCCCTATGTTACACTGCGTTTAGTATCATTTGACTGTGTTTTAATTTCACTTATTCTAATTATAAATCTACCCAAACTAATTCTACATCTGAGTAACTTATAGTGTTGCAGTGTACTTATTTTCCTAGATTACATCACCTTTAGTAACAAGGTCAACAATGTTTGTGTCATTTAAATCGGTTAGCATATAAAAAGATGTACTGTGATGTGAATTTGTCATTTTACAGGGTCACGTAAAAACATAACATGCATTTGCAATGTACTTACTACATTTGACAATCTATCAGTCGTTAGGTAATAATGTTCATTTTTTAACCGTATTTTTTTTCGTTTCACAAAAATATTATTTTCGGAAGGCAAGAAAGTAATTATAATATTAAATAATAAAAACGTTGTTACATTTAATAGTTTAATTTTTCGTGGTTAGTTCTTATTTCGAATTAACCTAATAAATATTGAAAATCTAAACACAGTATTGATTAAAAACAAACGTATGTGTACGTATTCATAAATCTTTTATGAATTCTATACCGTGACGTAACTGGAGTGCGTTTGGCGCGGCCATTGATGTCGACGGAAGCGTCAATGAATGAACCCCGTTTTCATTCTTATTTCACTTCCGCAAGCCGTCCTTGCTTCGCACGTTATTCGCACACGTATATGAGAGAGATAGCGACACTGCCTACTCGTGTTACAATCAAAACAATTCACTACCAAACCGCTTCTGCTTATTTACGAAAAACGGACGATTTTCGTTTGACAAAAATAAAATATTTTTTTTAAATTACATAATTGATCCGGTATAGAAACAGTCTTGTGATTTATTTTAATATTTAGATATATTTAATTAAAATAATGCAGTGACGATGTAAGCAATTGTTTAATGTTATGTAGGTAATTGTATTACATTTTATTTTTTATTTATAGGCAGGCAAAGACAACGTAGTAGAATACTTTTCTTCTCTATTCTTCAATTTCTTTGTTTCATTGTATTTCTCTCTCTTCCTTTCTTTTTTGATTTAGTAACTACTGACGAGCTTTATTGCTGTGAATAAAAACATATTGAGAATAGTCCCAATATTTTTAAGAAAAAATAACACTAACAAAAAACAAGAGACTACAATGTCTACATACATACATAGAATGAACCTAAATATCGATGTATCCAGTCATTGTGGTCAAATATCGATTCGGTATCCGAAGTTTTACTACCTACATGGTTTCTCAGTAGTGAATATAGGTACCTAATACAAGTATCATAAAGTATTCTTTATATGAGTTTATTTGAGTGGATCTCCTTGGTATTCACTTTGGAACTAGCAGTGGACTTAAATATTATGACTTTTAAGTACAAAAGTGTCTTAACAAATGCTTTTTTTTCTACCTATGCTGATGCCTTGAGAGGCTATTTCAGATTCTCCTTGACGTGTAGGTGAGCTCACGGGGCTCAAACCGGGAGTATTGCTAGCACTGGCCCTAGCAAGAGCAGTGCTTCGCAAAATCTACCACCGGATCGGAAACGCGACCCACTGAGAAGATCCGGGAGTAACTCAGTGGGCTGTGTCTATGGGTTAATTCGCTCGTCGAGCCCTTCGTCGCAAGCGGCGGGTTGGGAGAGGACGGTGACCGGTGCTTGTGGTACCTAAAAGCACCGTTAATGGATCAGGAGGATCCGTAATGACGTGTTTAGGGCGACGTCGACTGTTTACCATTCAGTCTACAGGTTCGGGTATGCAATTCCCGGCGGCCACGACAAGAGGGTTTTCATGTCGTGCCGCCCTTTCGAAGTGGCGCCATGACTGTAGATACTAACAAATGCCGACATTAGGTATTCCATATATACACAAAAATCAAACTCCGGTGTGCGAGATTTAATCAGTTTTGATACTTAATTGTTTATCTTACCGATACCACAGTTTTTAAACTACAAAGCCAAGCAAAATATCCTCATTAATAAGTTGGTGCAATATTATCTAGATTTCAAACGTTCCAAGTTTCACTATTGCGTTTCTCGCCGTATTTTCTCAGTAGTTCGTCATTTCGATTCGATGGTAACTAGATTCAGCGAAGCACTACTCTTGTTAGAGGAGTAGCAAAACCTCTGAATCTGAACCCCTTGAACTCAGAATATCCCCTTGAAGCTACTGACAGATAAGTAGGCAAAAAAAACACTATACAATACTGAGAATCACAAACAGATGGAATAACATTAATAAACAGAGTATGTTTCGCGGAAGGATCTATGATTTCATATAAGAACCGAGGTAGACGCAATTGTAAAAATAATAGAAAATAATACGTATTATTTATATATGCTAATTATGAAACCTGTAATCTACAAATATTACAATAATCTGTACCACGATTATCTTTGTAATCAGTAATCATAAAAACAACCGGTTTCTGTGTGATAAATATAAATTGTATTTCTCATCCACTTTTGTAACGGTCTTTTTAATAAAGGAAATATCTAGAAGGAAGTAATAATTGATGTGAGTAGGGAACAAACTGCATCCGGCGACGTACGAACGGAAGTAGTGCTGTACGCCTTGCGCTGCGCCGGAAGTGACGCGCCCCTTTCTATCCCTAATCGTAAGGTGACCATGATATTTTTTATATTGGCTGGATATTGGCGTCTTCGGTCTACAATCGGTAAACACGTAGCACAGTATCTTTCTATCTTCTGTGGGTATTAGTATGGTCCTCACCTTATTTTCTAACTTAACTCTAACGAATTCTTCTCGTCAATCCAAGACCGTATTGCATAGTAGTAACATCAGTCATATGGATATTCGTAGAACTTTAAGTCAGAAGTACAACGTTAGATATGTATTGATATGACCCCTGTTTGTGTGAATAAAGGACCAGAAGATAAGTGGATTGGAGCTAAGATGTTGAACCTCCGATAAGAACAGTATCTACGTCAATCCTCCATATATTTTATTATATAAAACTCGATGTGTGTATGTATTCTACCTATATAATTCGAAATTCCAGTAATATTTACAGGAAATCTTCGAATTTACCCATCGGATGATTCTGTGAAATTTGGCAACCATCGTATCATAGTTAAATCAAAGATCGACCAGTAAAAGCTGAAGGATTTGAATAGCTTCAAATAAAAACCGAGACAATAGAAATCAGGCTTAATTTGCCTTTTAAATGTGTCACATACAAACTGTGCCAAAAGAATTACTAAGATATATTTTTCTTTAATACAACGAACAGTTCGTTCACACCCAATATATTAATTCTCAACAATACTATTTCATTCAAACATAATAAGAAAAATTACTTCGATATTCTATCAGATTAATAATAAATATGGAAGATATTGAAAATTGCGTTGAAACAGACACGAACAAGAGACAGACAGAAAAGTAAAGGCATATATTATGTATTAGAGTTACGAGTGCTACTACGAGATGGTAAAACAGGTGGACCATGAAATGGACGATATGAAGTTAAGTAAGTATTATTATTATTATTTTTCTTTTTATTGCTTAGGTGGGTGGACGAGCTCACAGCCCACCTGGTGTTAAGTGGTTACTGGAGCCCATAGTCATCTACAACCGTAAATGCGCCACCCACCTTGAGATATAAGTTCTAAGGTCTCAGTATAGTTGCAACGTCTGCCCCACCCTTCAAACCGAAACGCATTACTGCTTCACGGCAGAAATGGGCAGGGTGGTGGTACCTACCCGCGCGGACTCACAAGAGGTCCTACCACCAGTAGAGTTTAGGCTTATGTTTTTTGCCTCTCGGTTAGGACTTACGTATAAATTAAAAGGGTCTATCTATTAGAATTTGAAGTTGCAACAAAGGTTATCTAATATGATAGTATTTGGGATGTGTAACGAAGGTAAATAAAATATTCAATCTTATCGATTAACCTCTGGGTCTGTGGAGGGACTTCGGTTCCCTCTGTATTTTGTACCGTATGTTCCATGGGGAGTGCTCTGAAGAATTGTTCGAGATGATACCGGCATCTCGTTTTTACCATCGCACCGCCCGCCACCGGAGTAGAGTTCATCCATACTACCTGGAGCCACTGCGGTCATCCACAGTGCGTTTCCAGAGGTCTTTTTTGCCACGTACCATCCGGCTATGGAATGAGCTCCCCTCCACGGTGTTTCCCGAGCGCTATGACATGTCCTTCTTCAAACGAGGCTTGTGGAGAGTATTAAACGGTAGGCAGCGGCTTGGCTCTGCCCCTGGCATTGCTGAAGTCCATGGGCGACGGTAACCACTCACCATCAGGTGGGCCGTATGCTCGTCTGCCTACAAGGGCAATAAAAAAAAAAAAAAAAAACATTCAATCAATTGGCTTCATAAATTCAATCTGCATAAAAATGCGAAGAGTGCCAAAAATACTTGATTTTTTTGAACAATGACCGCAGTCTAGTTAATTAGAAAACCATGGTCACAATAGAACGGAGTAATGCGTCGAGTATCCCACTGAAACAACCGTGGGAGAATACGAACTAAAACGTGAATGAAAATAGAGCGTCAAGTCGCAACGCCGGCTCCGTTGGCACTCTTCAAACTGTTTGCATAATCGTACATTCGGTTGGCTTATATCAATGAATGCGGTCACGATCAATGAACGTTGAGTATCTATATATTAATACGTGAAGCAAGAACTTTGTATCCCTTTTAACGAAAATTGCGCGGACGGAGGAGTATGAAATTTTCCACACTTATAGAGAATATAGAGAAGAAGTGCGCAATGCTAATATTTTTTTTAAATAATGCATAAAAGATACATTAAATCAATAAAGAAAACATTATACACACTACATACCATGTATTTGACGCACACATGCATGCATACTATTTATTGTCAAACTTTTGTACTTGACGTCTGTGGTCAAATTGAGAATAGATTAAATATTGTTTGTCTTTATTCATATTTTTTTATAGAGTAGCCTTGGTGAAATTTGTGATTATAGAAGTATAAAATACAATCATATTAGTGTACAAACTTACAATTCTAATTAATTATAGTCGAATTTCGACTACTGCGGGACCGCTAGTAACATATTCTCACGTGACAATGAAAGCCAAAGATTTTTCGTAGCGCAGACGTAGTCCACGACTTCTGTTAATCAGTTGCTGTTGTCAATCTACACTCTGATTGAGAGAGGGCGACTAACATTCTCAGATAATTGAGTATTTGGGAGTTAACGATAAAGGGAAGATCTTCCGCCGAGCGGGTGATATTGCTCGGTACACCGACGGTCCAAATGTTATTGTTCGGAACTTGTTTAAATGCAAGCTAATCTTGAAAATGTCGTCAGCGAGATTCAGGCATCTGTCGAATATCTTGTGTTCTGTGTTGACTACGGCCACGGATATGGAGATCTAATGTTCATATTAAAAAATCGCCTCAAACAAAATCGTAATTTCCAAACATTCATTTACGTGCAGAGTGTATAATTTATTGCTCATCAGAACATAATTAGCGTTGAATATCGGGCAACAAGCTAATTTGCACAACAGGCGGCAATATCGCTAAAAGCGATCTCTTCTAGACAACTGTTTGTATTTAGTGAAATTCTCAAAGAGATACGGTAAGTTTTTCACGGTGTAGTATTATTAACAATAATCTGAGTGATCTATTAAAATAAATTAAACCTTTAAGCACATTATTAAATAATGAAGTAGAATAAATACGTATATACAAAAATTATAGACCTTCAATTGGAATATTCACGTGAATGTATATAATGCGGTGTGGGTAGCTCTGTGACGATATGTCGTGATTCGTGGGTGATAGATGTCTTATATCAGAAACGTGTTTCAGATTTTACCGTCTAATAATGTCAGTGTTTCGATTAATATTAGGTGCGTTTCTTCGATAACATTTAAAATGATGACGTCATGAAATATATCATCTGGTGCTGTTAATGGTTATAAATTTATATTAATTTGAGATTTAATAGAATAACGGCAAGCGATAGATGTCACTAAAAATGTTCTTTTTTTTTCACAAAGAAAAACACAATAACTATAATGGTATTTAAGGGCAAGTTTATTTTTATTAATTTAATTGATTTACCTGTCGTTCCGCGGATGCCGTCACCGACTTTAAGAAATTAGGTAGGTGTATAATTTTAATATAAGTAACGGAATAGTATTCTCGTCGGAAATGGGCCGGACAGTGATCCGGTGCGATCTTGTATATCTGTAACTTAGCAAAATAGCCGAGGTTAAGCTATAGCTTACTGCTTTAGATGTTATTAATAATAAAGGAATGTGCTTGAAAACTTTTTCTTTTTTTGAACTTAATAAACAGGAATTTTCGAGTCAAATGTTGTAGTTATTGAAAATTAGATTAAAATATACGTTTTCATTATAGATTGATACAGTTCAATCTACTGAAAGCCTGCTAAAATCACCCGATTTTATCTTATGGATATGGGATAATGAAATGTTGCTCTTGGGATATAGGCTTCCTTTCATATCTTCAGCATTTACTCTAGCTCTAATTCCAAACATTAATCGTGTGAACAGATTTCACGTCGTGCATGTATTATACGTAGGATGTAATCTGACAAACTATAAACTTGATAGTGGGTGTCCATTCTAGAAATTTCCACGTCTCGTTTGAGTATGTGGCGGTAGCCATTATAGAACTCGAGCTATTTGTCAGATGCCTGAATCTAGCTAAAGACAACTTCAAGTTAAGTTTGCATAGTAATAAATTCCGAACAATAACATTCGAAACGTCGGTCTATCTTTTTGTTTTCACCTACCTATGCTGATAGCCTTGAGTTCACGAGGCTCTAACCGGGAGTGTTGCTAACACTAGCCTTAGCAAGAGCAGTGCTTCGCAGAATCTACCACCGGATCGGAAACGCGACTCACTGAGAAGATCCGGTGAGAAACTCAGTGGGTTGTGTCTGTGGGTTAATTCACTCGTCGAGCCCTTCGTCGCAAGCGACGGGTTCAACGAGGACGGTGATCGGTGCTTGTGGCACCTAAAGGCGACGTCGACTGTTTACCATTAGGTCTACAGGATCGGGTATGTAATTCCCGGCGGCCACGACAAGAGGGTTTTCATGTCGTGCCGCCTTTTCAAAGTGGCGCAATGATGCCGACTGTACATACTTACTGACTGAGTCAAGATCCAGGTCATCATGGAGATCCACGTTCCTTAGGAACCATAACGGTCTATCGAGAAACTTCAATCGCTATGTAGAATATCTTCCCTCTGTCGTTAACCTCCAAAAGTACAACACTATAACTTATCGAAAAAACATTCCTTATCACATTATTATTGTAATGCACAACCGTGAGAATTAATTAAAAAAAGACATCGTTAAGTTTGCATATTAAATCTGAAACGGCAAAGAAAGGAAGCTATAAAGTTTATGGTGGCAATAAATAAATACACATCAATGGTCTAAGTGATTTATGTTGGCAAATGGCATGTTTCAGTAATTAATGTGACCGGTAGGCCTACGTAGTATTCTTGGATGCATTAATCGTCAACCGGCCTAACTTTACACTGTAATTATACACATATGTAAGCATCTGCACGTATATGGGCCGATGCCATATGGGCCGTCAAATTATGTATCATACAAAAGAGCAGCAAGAAATGTTCTCTTTTTGTTAACTTTATAGCTATAATTTTATGCATTGGAGACTGAGCACTTTTTTCCTAAATAACATTTTTATTGCTTAGATGGTTGGACGATTTCACGGCCCATATAGTATTAAGTCGTTACTGGAGTCCATAGACATCAACAACGTATATGGCGCCGCCCACATTGAGACATGCGTGCAAGTCTCAGTTTTACACCAACAGTTTTTCTATCACCTCATTTTTAAGTTAATAATTAAACATTCGAAATTGATTCTCCACAAGCTAGTGTTATGTTCTGTGTCGGTCTAGTGGATAGAACAGGAGACAATAATATGTATCCAAAGCCACTGAATATCTAATATATATATCCGTACTAATATGTGTTTTTTTATTCGTGCCTATTTGATATGGAAAAGGAGCAACGGTTGACATGATTTTTAAAGTGATAGTTTTAGGCCAGGTGAATGACATAGGCTACCTTTTAGGCCGAAAAAACATCTCTTTCCAACTGGAAAATGTTTTATTGTCTCCAGAAAAATTATGTGACACTTTAGGATAAATAATTGACACTTTACTTGACCACCCGGTCGAACCAGCGCTTAACAGTTAATGCTTAAATATATATCCACCGCGAAACCAACTCTGCTCTCCGTCGAGCATTCAATCAAATAGATGAAAAATCCCTCGTAAGTAGTTCAAGTACTGGCCGAAAAAAGGTAATAAACTTTATCTATTGCGTCTAAAGGTAGATTAAATTAAATGGCTTACAGAACAGAACAGGCAGAACATGAGTTTTTCTGAACTTATAGATTAGACCTTATAGAATCTCTTGTGATTTAAAAGAATTTTACTGGTGGTAGGACCTCTTGTGAGTCCGTGCGGGTAGGTACCACCACCCTGCCCATTTCTGCCGTGAAGCAGTAATGCGTTTCGGTTTGAAGGGTAGGTCAGCCGTTGTAACTATACTTGAGACCTTAGAACCCTCTCAAGGTGGGGGGCGCATTTACGTTGTAGATGTCTATGGGCTCCAGTAACCACTTAACACCAGGTGGGCTGTGAGCTCGTCCACCCATCTAAGCAATAAATAAAAAAAAGAATAGAAATATTCATAGAATTTCTTAATAGTTTTGCGAAACGTATTGCCTATAAAAGTGCGGTGTGGGTGACTCGAAACCGGGTAGCAGCTGCTTCATTCAACATTAAAGTCATATTTTAAACGGCCATATTTAACATTGATAATACAATTAAACGTAAACTTTATTGCCCACCGCCAAAGGTTGGTTTTTATTATCGCTGTCAGCTAGCATAGTGTCCTTTTGATTTTCATACGACGTTTACTTACCAATAATTATGTAAGTTCCGTTACAGACAACGAAGTGTTCCCACCTCCACAGCTTACTTTCATTAATGAAGCAACTCGTTTATCGATGTAGATTAGTTTCATGTTCATAATCCGATCTGGGACACGCAATGCTTTACTCAAAATTAGATTTAATTTAATCTTTGTTTTTTTTTATTGGCCTTGTAGGCAGACGGGTATACGGCCCGCCTGATTTAAATTTAATCTGTGTGTTTTGGCTTAAATAGGAATATACAATATAGTAATACTTTGTTAATATTTAATATTATTTGATTGTGAGCACTGTCAGTTTCGGCGAGTACATTCAAAAGTTTAATAGTTTTCTTGGTGTGTGCAGCGATGTCCATTACACAGATTATTTATTGTAGTTTCTCGGTGACAGTCAGTGTTTACGTTAAAGGTATTAGCGATTTGGGGTATGATTGGTCTTGTGTCCTATATGTTTATTTGGAACGTTTAAGCGAGTCATTTTAGGAAAAAAACAGTCAAAAATGGAGAATACCAATAGCATATGAGTGTTCATTCATTTGTCAGTCCTTCATTCAGTGTACTGTTTACGAAAGAAAGAGAAAAAAGATCGAACAATATTAAGATAGCTATCCTTGTAAACGATGTTGATAAGATTGTGAAGGTGAAGGGAGTACTTGTAGGAGCAGGTGCATTCGAATGCCTTTTTAGCCTCGAGCACAAACTGCAAATTTCCAATTCGCAAATTGTAAACTTGCAGTGAATGACGCATCATTGGCTATCTATCGTCTTACTAATTTTTCATTGTAGCAAGCCCTAATAAACATAGGATGTAGCTACGTAGGGAATTTATGGAATTTAAAAAGCAACATTGATATAACTTGTGTAAAAACTAGACCATAAAAAAAACGTCAGACACGGCCGCTACAATAACAACATTGATTTAACCGTTCAAGTATATCCTGTTTGGTCGGTATCGAGTCCGGATTTCTATGTTAGCTTAGCACAAACTTAAACTAATTAGTGGTCGTCATTTAATCCAAGGAGTTGCTCCGGTAGGTGGGTGCCCACGTTCCCACGCTGCGCCCGCGCCGCCGGAAACCGCCCCCCCTCGGTCCTCCGCTCAATCACCCGCACACTGCTGCTAAGCCCCGAATCGATCCATTGCTCACGCACACGCCGCCCTTCGAGACTAAAAAACCGTCTGATTCACATTCAGCTGCGAAAACGGGCTTGGGACACGCATGGCAAAATATCTATTCAAGGACCGACACCCGGCGAACCTTTGAACGGCTCAATTGCTCTTCCTTCCGTTTTCAACGACGTCGGTAAAGACCGTTGCTTATTTAAAACGCGTTTGAATAGCTCGTAATCGTATTGAAATAACAATGCGCGCGGAATAAAGCTGGAAACAGCTTGCGAGCATTCAAAAGTGAGTTCTTATTACTTTGTCATCCTGAATTCGGTATCATGAATCACGCTTGTCACCGTTTAAACATTCCCGGACAAAACAACCTTACGAGCCTCCGGAAGGAAACAGTCGCATGTCGAATGGAAAGTTATTAGCTTGCCTTGTAACTTCGTCCTCGGCTGCAAGCAAAAACTCTTCCGCTCGACCGTCGTCTTATATGGAAGGTTGAGTTTTCGTATGATGGAACACATACGACATAGTAATTAGTATTTTCTTCGACTTTCGCGAGGCATAATTAAAACTACTTTTACTCTCTTTTTGTATTGTTATTATATTATATATCATTTGTGTCCTTTTGAATACAGTTTCCGTCTTAGTCGTTCGTGACTAAGAGATTTGTACAGTATTCAAAACTTCGGAAATAGCACGACGATAAAAAACGCGAATTTAATTCGTAAACATAGTTTTAATTGAATAATTGCCTAAAATACCATAACATACATTTGACATCCGACAATTTGGAATTAAGTTTTAAAGACCGCGGTTTGATTATAAGATGCATTGAACGTGTAATCCTAATTCATGGAACAGAATTATGTGTAATGCTTTGAAAAACTATTTCACTATTTTCTCAAAACTTTACGAGAATCTATCATTGTAATGGAATCAAAGTGTTTTCTTTTATTGCTAAGATTGTTGGACGAGCTTACAGCCCATCTGGTGTTAAGTGGTTACTGGAGCCCATAGACATCTACAATGTAAATGCGCCACCCACCTTGAGATATGAGTTCTAAGGTCTCAAGTATAGTTACTTCAAACCGAAATGCATTACTGCTTCACGGCAGAAATAGACAGGGTGGTGGTACTTACCCGTGCGGACTCACAAGAGGTCCTACCACCAGTAAATACGCAAATTATAATTTTGCGGGTTTAATTTTTATTACACGATGTTATTCCTTCACCGTCGAAATTACTAACGATATTCGTATTGGGATGAGAGTTGTTATTTTTTTTTCCTTATCTATTTGCAGGTAGCCTAAGGGGCTGTTCCCGTACGGCTAGGTGAGCTCACGGAATCAACCTTAAATAATTCGCTAATACTAACCTTAGCAAGAGCAGTGCTTCGAATCTACCACCGGATCAGAATCGCGTCCCACTGATGAGAAGCTACGGTGAGAAACTCAGTGGGGCATCAATCAGTGAACTGTACAAACAGTCCTGGACTTAGCAATTCAATAATCTTGACTCTGATATACATATTTACATTTGTCCATATGTATGTTTACTAACATGTCTCCGACGGTAATAACTTGAGTAGTTTTGAACTACAAAACCCCATAAAACCCCAGTAGATATACGAAAGTTTTTTGTGCATTCAATCTTAATCTTGGTGTAACACATCGGTAGGTGTACCTTATCAATATGGCTTATGGTCAAGTCCTATAATCTATATTTTTTGCGATATTCACAAATTTCATCTGTCCTTACTCTTACCTCCTTTAGACCAGGTTCATTTAGATCAATTAAATACTGCTGCAAACATAATTAGTGAATGTTTAAATAAAATATCGAAATAGAGTAAATCGTGTGGCCTAAAAGTGAGTCTGTTAAAACACAGGTGTGTTTTTGTGCCGTCAATGTTCCATACTGTGATACCATTAAGAATCTTTAGTAGTGATCGATCGCTATCTACCTTTGGGGTCCACAGCTGACTTCAATCAAACAAAACTTGTTTTTTATCTGCCAGCGCCTTGCAAAGGCTCTGAAAGTTTTTATATAACAGACAAGATTGCGCTCGCTTTTGCTTCTCATCTTAGATTATTCCGACACCTGTAAGGATAACACGTCCGGTGCATTCGTATCGGGCGATGCGACTGTGCCGGTGTTCGAATCCCGGAAACAGGTACCAATTTTTAAATGGACTTAAATACGACATACACGTTCACGAATTACTTCCACAACGGAATACTATCGTGTAATAAAGATTTAAGCTTTTTTTTTTATTTGCGGTACTGGTAGTACCGTCTTTGACCGTCTGGGACCGCTATTGTACTGTAGAACTTAGAACTCATTTCTCAAGGTGGGTGGCGGTGAGCTCGTCCACCCATCTATGCAATTAAAAAAATTAAAACATGTTTTCTCTCCGTACAAAGTTGCTTAAAAGAGATCACTTGTGATACGTTTTTATTGTTATCTTAGAGTTTATATTTCGTTTTTTTTTATTGCCCGTGTAGGCAGACGTGCATGCGGCCCACCTGATGGTGAGTGGTTACAGTCACCCATGGACTTCAGCAATGCCAGGGGCAGAGCCAAGCCGCTGCCTACTGTTAAATCTGATATATCTGATTTTTAGCTGAGTTGTGATATAAAAGAGTTATCTTTTTAGCTTTACTGTAGTTGCATCATAATAAGATGCAAAGTAAGAGCTAAAATGAAATGAGATGCTAATAAAATCACATAACAAGATTATGCATAGCTTCCCAGAGACAAGTTGAATTATAGAATTTATGGAAATAAACGTCATGTTCGTAAATGGAAGAACGAACTTTAAGACAACATTTCAGTAATCATGATGCGATTTATAACTTTATTTGGTGAACTTTTGGATGTTTCTTTAAAGTATTTTTCGTTGTTATTGCTAATCAGACTTCTGTTACTATTTTTAAGCTACTATTTTTGGTCTGAGACTTTGATTTCAAAGACATAACGGTTATCTATTATTCGAAGTAAGTATACAGCGAACGTGTTTTGTGTCTCTATATTACGTTATTTTAGTTATCTCTCATCTGAGAATGAAACATGCATTAGTTTTTTACCTAAAATATGACGTGTATAATATTTGCTTATTAAAAATAAAACTCAACACACATATCTCTGAATACGAATCACTACATAGTACAAAACAAAGTCGCTTTCTCTGTCCCTATATCCCTATATAGGTATGCTTAAATCTTTAAAACTACGCAACGGGTTTTGATAAGGTTTTTTTAATAGATAGAGTGATTGAAGTGAAGAGGAAGGTTTATATGAGTCGTCTATTATCAAAGGTGGCAATCTGTGCATTTGGACAAAAAAATGTTATTGATATGTCAATACAGATTGATTTGAATATAATCGTCTCCTTCAAAGAATACGGTTCAAAACCTGCATTAAATAAAGGTTAATACTTAACCTGTTATTTATCTAAGATGTCGTTCAGAAGAGTTTTGTGACTGCCAATGGAATACAAAGTCAATAATTCGTTTTTCTGATTTACCAATAATTGTCCAAAAGTCACATTGCCGGCTTTGATACTAGTCGACTCATATGTATAATAACATGCATTAAATAGTGGAGAAATCAATAATAGATTACAGTTTCGGAAGCGAAGCGAGGGCGGGTCGCTACTCTATCTATCTATATATTATTATATAAAAATGAATTGCTGTTCGTTAGTCTCGCTAAAACTCGAGAACGACTGGACCGATTTGGCTAATTTTGGTCTTAAATTATTCGTGGAAGTCCAGAGAAGGTTTAAAAGGTAGATAAATATGAAAATTCTCCGAATTAAATAAAGTTTAGGTCTTTAATTTATCGATTGAGGCACTACGAAGTCTGCCGGGTCAGCTAGTATTTAATAAAAATCAAAGAACAAAAAAAACGACCCAACTTCCAAGTCAAACTTCAACCAAAACGAAAGAAACATTGTGTCCTTTGTGTAGTCGCCGAGGACAATGCGTCTGCTATGCATTTTCCGAGAAGTGCGTTCGTAAAGCTTGCTTCAACTTCAGACGGACCCTTGTGGCAGCTCGTCTTGTGTAAATAAGGGCTGGAGGCCGCCACGTCGACCTTAAAGGTTGCGCTGCGGCCGACGAACTTCATAACTTGTTAAATATAACGTAAAACGCACCCATAATGTAGTTTCTGTTTGTGGACGTGGCTTCTCAAAGTTTATGCTCTTTCTTGTTTTCGTTCTCCGTACGTTAATAACAAAACACGACTATACAAATAAATTTGAAAGTGTAAATAAGAGATTCGTTTTTGATAATTGAAGTAACCTAAATTTTTTTTATTGCTTAGATGGGTGGACGAGCTCACAGCGCACCTGGTTACTGGAGCCTATAGACATCTACAACGTAAATGCGCCACCTACCTTGAGATATAAGTTCTAAGGTTTCAAGTATAGTTACAACGGCTGCCCCACCCTTCAAACCGAAACGCATTACTGCTTCACGACAGAAATAGGCACGGACTCACAAGAGGTCCTACCAAATCAAATTAGGAATACCTACTATAATGTTAAGAGACGCATTCTTGCACAGAAAGATGCATTCGGAGAAGAAACATGAATACAGTGTACTGTTTTCAAATTTTACTTATTTATTGCTTAGATGGGTGGACGAGTTCGATGGTGTTAAGTGGTTACCGGAGCCCATAGACAACTGCAATGTAAATGCCACCACTCACCTTGAAACAAGAGTTTTAAGGTCTCAGTTGTAACAGTACAACGGCTGTCCCCACCCTTCAAACCGAAACGCATTACTGCTACGCGGCAGAAACAGGCAGGGCGGTGGTACCTACCCGTGCCGACTCATATACAAAATTCGCGGAGTGTAGTGACGAAATATATGAAATCATTCACTCAGACGAATTAACTTAAAATTATCATTTTTTGTTAAAAAAACAGTGTGACTAAGTTTATGCAATGATTATGCTCAACATTCGTAATTGAAGTAGTCCTTCAAGGAATGAATTGCACCGAAGGATATTTTAGAAAGATTGAGGCCCGCATGCGCAGGAGTCTCTCGGTACGAAGCGCGCGTGCCCACAAACAAAGCCTTCGTCTCCGCGCCCGTTCCCCCTCAAATAACAGGCAAATACACTTTGTTCCACGTTGTGTTTCAGTTTCAACTACCGACGCGACGGCTACGCCTAACGATTTTTTATTTAGTGTTCCGTTTAGTGTTCTAGATTACCCTTGTAAAATTGGTTTTATGAAAATGTTTTTTTTTTATTGCTTATATGTGTGAACGAGCTTACAGCCCACCTGATGTTAAGTGGTTACTGGAGCCCATAGACATCTACAACGTAAATGCGCCACACACCTTGAGATATAGTTCTAAGGTCTCAGTATAGTCACAACGGCTGCCCCACCCTTCAAACCGAAACGCATTACTGCTTCACGGCAGAAATAGGCGGGGCGGTGGTACCTACCCGTGCGGACTCACAAGAGGTCCTACCACCAGTAATTACGCAAATTATAATTTTGCGGGTTTCATTTTTATTACACGATGTTATTCCTTCACCGTGGAAGTCAATCGTGAACATTTGTTGAGTACGTATTTCATTAGAAAAATTGGTACTCGCCTGCGGGATTCGAACACCGGTGCATCGCTTCAACACGAATGCACCGGACTTATCCGTTAGGCCACGACGACTTTGAATTCACGTTTTAAATTCACGTTTTGAAATTTCTAATTTTTAAGTACATTGTGCATTGTACATTGTGCTGTGTGCTTTCTAGGATAGCAACACTCCGTCAACATCTGTGGGTATCACAAAATGTCATTATGGAATTCGTTAACTCATAGACACAGCCCACTGAGTTTCTCGCTGGATCTTCTCAGTAGGTCGCGCTTCCAATCCGGTGGTAGATTCTGCGAAGCACGGCTATTGCTAAGGCCCGTGCTAGCAACACTTCCGGTTTGAGCCCCGTGAGCTCACCTACATGCTAGGGTGAAGCTGAAATAGCCTCTCAAGGCTATCAAAGCATAGGAAGGGGAAAAAAATGACTTCATTAAGCGATATATGCACGCGGAATTTTTCTCTACCTATCTGCCAGTAGCCTCGAGAGGCTAATCTGGTGTCACTGCAACTGATAGGCAAGCTCACGGAGCTCAACCTGAAATAATTTGCTAACATCTGCCCTAGTAAAAGCAATGCTTCGCTGAATCCACCACCGGAACTTTATGGCGAACCACTGAAATGATCCGGCGAGAAACTCAATGGGTTGTATTTATGAGGTAAGTTGTACGTCCAACATTCGATGTGTTTGACGAGATTGGTGACCGATGCTTGGAATACTTGAAAACTCCGAGAGTAGATCGAGAGGCTCCGAAAGGATATTTCAAGGGCGAAGGCAGCTGTTCATTACATACGCCGATCGCGCACCGCCATTTACTGGCGTATTGTTGTCCGCACGGGTCAGTACCACCATCTCATGTGAAAGCCAATACTTCTATGAACAATATATATTTTTTCTGCTTACATGGGTGGACTTACATTACTGGTGGTAGGACCTCTTGTGACCGCCTATTTCTGCCGTGAAGCAGTAATGCGTTTCGGTTTGAAGGGTGGAGCAGCCGTTGTAACTATACTGAGACCTTAGAACTTCTATCTCAAGGTGTGTGGCGCATTTACGTTGTAGATGTTTATGGGTTCCAGTAACCACTTAACACCGTCGAACTCGTCCACCCATCTAAGCAATAAATAAGTAAAATTTGAAAACAGTACACCGTATTCATGTTTCTTCTCCGAATACATCTTTCTGTGCAAGAATGCGTCTCTTAACATTTTAGTAGGTATTCCTAATTTGATTTGGTAGGACCTCTTGTGAGTCCGTGCCTAGCTCGTCCACACATCTAGGCAATAAAAAAAATAAAAAAAACGAGCTCACAGCCCACCTGGTGTTAAGTGGTTACTGGAGCCCATAGACAAAATGAAAATGAGGTTGGTAGGAAAATGTTAACTATGAATGTGGAAGGATATAGAGGAAGAGGTAGACCTAAGAAGAAATGGAGGGATTGCGTGAAAGACGATATGGGTAAGAGGGGAGTGAGCGAAGAAATGGTATATGATAGAAGAGTATGGAAGGAGAAAACATGTTGCGCCGACTCCAGGTAACTGGGAGAAGGGCAGGATAATGATGATGGAGCCCATAGACATCTACAACGTGAATGCGCCACCCATCTTGTGATATAAGTTCTAAGGTCTCAAGTATACTTGAGACTACGATCCCATGTCTCAAGAGAGGAGGAGACTCATTCACGTGATGTATTGTATACAGGCTTCGGTAACTTTTAAAATCAGACTCTATCTTGCTGAATATCTAGATTGAATCTTCAAACGTTCGTCATTTAAACGTTGTTATTCGTTCAACGTACACACCATTCCTGAATATGAACTACTTTGACGGTTTAATTTTGCTTGCTAAAGGACTCTGTCTACGGCATAGCCACATCACTAGGTACAAAGACTGTGCATCTTATCCTTTAGGTGCAATATCAAACGCGTGACTATTCACGGATTACTAAACAATTTACCGATTATTATTATTGTTTAACCTTTTACCGAATTCATCAAGATATTTAAACATTATTTTACCATTGCGCTGATGTTGATAAATTGACGACTAGATGTAGATATTGCATTTACACATATCTATTTATAAAAGTCGATGTGTGTATGTACATGTGTGCCCACAGATCATGATCTGTGTATATGCCCTATTGATTCCGAAGCGACTGGGCCGATTACGATGAAATTTTCAGGTAATCTACAGATTGTCTTAGCGGGTCACCTTGTGAAGTTTAGTAGCGATCGGTTTAAAATCAAATCAAAGATCAGCCTGTAAAGCCAGATTTGACTGGTTGCCGATAAAAAATTAAGTAGGTAGCTTATGGGAATTATTTGGCAGTCTCTAGTAATTTTTCAGTTAGCTAGTGGGTCAGTTAAATCATCTAAAAGGTAGAAAACAACAAAAAGAAAAAACGAAAGCATGCCTTCTGACGCGTAACCATGATTAACTGCCGGGATATAAGCATATGGGGCAACAAAAACTGAGAAGAATGGGCCGAGGGTACGGTTTGATGAATTAAAACTTGATTATTATTTCATAGAGTGGTTGAATGTGGCCGTAGTGAATTTGGTGGGGTGCAGTCCGAGGCCCCGTCGAGCCGGAATGTGACAGCAGGTGTGCGCACTGCAGCAGGATGCAAGCTGACGGCGTTAACGTGGATAGCTCCGGTCGTAATCGTACAATAAAGTGAATGAAACAGAATTTACAGCATACTGAATTTCTCGCCGGATCATCTCAGTGGTTTGCGATCCGGTGGTAGATTCTGCGTAGTACTGCTCTTGCTAGGGCTAGTGTTAGCAAATTCTCTCAGGTTGAGTCCGTGAGCTCACCTACTCGTCCGGGCGTAACTGGAGTAACCTCTTAGGCTATCAGCGAATGGGCATGAAAAAAAACAGAATGTTTAATTTCATTGTCGCTTAAAGTTACAACATTCTCATCATTTTACGTACCTACCTAATGTAGATACATTACCTACTGTATTTTGTTACCAAGTTCAAATACTTAGTATAACTCCTAAATCAGTACGATTCGATAAAAGTTGAACATAAATAATAAGCTGTGTTCTTTTCAAAATACAGCTATATTTTAACTGTTTCGAATGTTTTATTTGTAACAAATTTTTGAAGGATTACTTGGTGAACTCCATCTTGATCCAGAAAAGGTGGCATATAGTTTTACAAACGAAAGGTTCTATGTTCGAATTCTAGACATATGTTATATATCTAAATCAGAAAATAATAATATAGGACATGTAAAGGCATTCTTCCGCGCAATTTTAACGGGATATCCACATTAACTTTCATAAGCTAAATTCGGGAACCACATGTCATTTCCTTTACGGCCCCATGCGGGGAGGGCGACTCAGCCTTCGGGCGATTGTCGTAAAAACTCGCCTTATTCATCACGAAGGGTTATTTTGCGAGATTACTTGTCTCCCTGTACTTTATTTTTGGTTTTGGATTGAATTCGAACACATATTATCACTTTTGATTTTAAATTTAACAAATTCAAGACTTTTAATTCTGATTTGAGTATAAGCCTACCATTAGAGTTATGACGTATTTTTGTCGTACTCTCAAAAATCTATCAACTATTAATATCAATAATATATATCAGAGTAGGTATAACAAATTGTGTGAGTAATTTGAAACCGTCATTTTAATACCGTACTAAACCAAAGTGGACATTCAGAAAAAAAATGTAGCAACAACATAATTCTGAAGAAGTGTACCTAATTGTTTATTTTTCAGAACTCATTTTTAGTGTGATCTATGTTACGAACTGTGATAAATTTTTGGAGCTACAGACTAATGTGCATGAAGACCGAATGTCGTTACGGAGACATCTAAGTGGAACGCACATGCGGCGAACAGGACACGGAGTACATACGCGAACATTAGCATGCAAAAGCGCGCGCACGCCGGAAACCGCGCGCGGGAACATGGCTGCGCGCCCACAGCCAACATGGCGGCGCGCTTACCGAGAATCGATAATCAAACGCGATAACCGATTTCATATTTCAAATCCACCCTTATTAGATGAGATGTGATGTAACCTGGACCATACCTGGCAGACAGCGCCATCAGAATGCGAGGCGCACCAGATCCTTGAGAGGATAAGGTATGGTATGGATAGGTTCGAATCGATCGTACAAAACGAATCATTTCGTTTTATGGGAGGTCGTTTGAAGTACACCTGTACGTTTTTATTGTTTCATTGTCTTAGTTCTTATAATAGATGTCTGATGGCTACTACTCATCAGAATCCAAAACGGTCGGTAAATGGTCAGTTAAAATATGTATGAAAGGAAGTCGGATGCGATAGGCAAAAAAATAAGAGAGTAAGTTTTGAATAGAGTATTTTCGTATTTAATCGCGTTGTTTATCGTCTTTATATTATTTCTGGCGTTTCGAATACATTGCAGTTTTTGTAATCACCCGGACACGTCGGAAATAATCGTTAAATGTAATCGTAAAAGTACATAATTTTATCTCTACGACTCGCGAATACCGAAGAAAACATTGTATTCTCCTGTTCTTTTTTAATAGTCCACCGTTTGTACGTTATCAGAAATTAAGTTTTTAGGCTAGGAATTTGTAAAGACTACGCATATTTGATTCGAAAAAAATATATATTTAAGTATCATCCGTTGTAAAGTCAAAACGGACGGTGGAAAGAAAGTTGGTGGTTTCGATTGGTCGCATCTGTCATAGTCGAGTGCACATAGTTTTTACAGCTACCCCCGCGGTAACGGTTGACTGCGCGGTCCGTTGCGCAGTGCTGACGACGAGACGTCTCGACGACCGCAGCCTCGCCACCGGAGCCCTATCCACAAAAAAAATAGCTCGTCAGTGAAAACTATTAATGCTAGACGGTAGATTACAAATAATGTATTAACGATTTATTTTGTTGTGATTTCATGAAACATCACTTCAGGAATGAAATCGACTACCGCTCTATTCTAGCGGAAAAGGATGAAGACATAGCCAGGTGCCACACCCTTGCCAATACGACAACTTTGTACCAACTTACCACTGTACATTCATTTATTAAGGTACCCCAGACAGCTTGGCCTCCAAAACGACAAATCTCCTTTCGTACCTGCTCCTAGCTAGTGCATGCCAGTCTTAATTTCTCGGATCAGTTTTGCACATAATATTATCACTAACCTGTGGTAACTAATTTTGAAATTAAATAAGCATAGTATTTAAGAAATCAAATATTTATTGCAAAATAATAGTTTAAAAAAAATAACAAAATACGCTTTTATAGAAAATCAAACTAAAAAAGCGTGGCGTGTTTTTCAGGATATTATCAAAATAACCCTTCTACTTATATCTGTTCATAAAATATTTATAACTACTGATACCATGCACCCCACACTTTTTTTTATAATAAAAAAAATTTTTCTTACACTATTTTTAATTCAAATTTATTAAAATTTATTTTCTATTTTTTAGTTGGATTTTCTATAAAAGCGTATTTTGTTAGGTTTTTAAAACGATTATTTATTTTTCATTTTTTAGTTGAATTTAAATTTTTTTCAATTTTTTTTTCAATTTTTTTAAATATTGAACTGTCATCGGTCCTTAATAAGTATACCAAATTTCGAGTTAATCCGGTGTTTTGAAGGGGGTAAAAATCATGTTCAAAGATTCCGCTACTTACTAACATACATACGTCTGAAGCTAATAAAAGCGTATTAATCTCGATTGTTTGAGAATTTCGCTGTCAATGTACATTCTCTGGTTTAAGTTGCATCGGTATCACATCGGTATGGATCAGGCTGCAGAGCAATATGCTGTGTCGTTAAGGATGGTACAAGTGACGTAATAAGTGACGTAGCGGGTCGCGGGGCAGGGGCTGCAGAGGGCGGTGACCCCCAGCGCGGGCCGCAGTCCCGGCAAAGGCGTTATTTATTCTACCGAGGTGTCCCCGTATGCAATTTCGAAGCTTTTATTACTAAGGCATGATATGAATTTATGATTACGCATAAATAACCGGCTTCCTAAATAGAAGTCGACGGCGAGATGATTACTATATAAATTTTCTTCTAATGTGTAAAATTTATTTCTTTGTAATATTAATACTAACTATTAGTATTAATGTCACACTAAAACAAAATTCATTTTGTTTCTGATGTCTGATGAAATTGATGATTGCATCAGATTTCCCTTTGGGATTTTAATCAAAGATATAATCACTCACTTTTTTCACTAAAATACTTTTGAACTGCTTACAACAGACCATTTAAAATATCGACTACAAATTTTTAAGACCTTGTTTTAAGTTATCAACAGGGTTCAAGTAGTAAACGAGATTACCGTAATCGGTTTTTCGGTAGACAAAATCGAATTCCGAGCGATCCGTGTCACTTGCGAGTCGACGCTATTAATTATTCATCACTAATTAGCAGTTTTGTATCGAAACAGTTTCGGATCAGAGAGGGCCGCCGCGGCCGGAAACAGGAAGGAGGCAATCAACATTCCTAAAAATATCACACATTTGGTGTTCATCCGGCGAACGATGCGCCGCGCCGGCGTCGCCACGCTATCGAACTCCTAACTTACATACCTTCTACGACATAGCTGCTTTGTGCCTTCGAATTAACTGATATAAAAACACATAAATAGGTGTACAGATTCTAGTTCTATATGTAAGTTTACTTATGCAATTATTACAATGACCAATACCGTCTTTACCATAAGGGCACACGGGGCCCGTGCCCAGGGCCCCCATTCTCAGGGGGCCCCGAAAGACCGACAATTTCTCTCACACGCTTACTCTCAAAACATTTTTGTCGGGCACATTACACTTTTTTCACAAATCAGTAATCAGAAGGTATAGGGCATATAGTATGCCTATAATAGAAGATTTTGCTCAACAGACATCCCGAAAGAAACCGTTATCGAAATCGTAACCAAAAAACCAGCAGCATTCTAATATCATTAATGACATATTATATCATACTGTATTTGATTACCTACAATAAATGGTCATACTCAGTAAAAAAATGTTACTATAATTCGCTTTTTTACTTTCCAAAAGGGCCTCAAATTCTTGTGTGCCCAAGGATCCTAGTTTAAGACGTCCCTGACAATGACCGTTTCAGACACGTTTCTTGCCAAAGCTAGGTTTTGCCGCGCATTCAGTATCTATACATATAAACAAAATTAGAGTGTCTGTTTGTAATATTGAAATAACCGCTTTTTACTACATGCATATGAATATATAGGTATATACGGTACATACACCAAAATAACATTTTTTACAATTTTTGTCTGTATGTCTGTCTGTTTGTTCCAGCTAATCTCTGGAACGGTTGGACCGATTTTGACGAGACTTTCACTGATAGGTAGCTGATGGTATAAGGAGTAAATTAGGGTACTCCTTATAACTTTTTTTAGACTAGCTCCGCCCCGCGGCGTCACCGGCGGTACAACAATAATCGCAGGTCGCATCGCGGAACTCGGCTATCAATAATAAAATTTAATGTTTCCGAAGCGAAGAGAGGGCGGGTCGCTAGTGATAAATAAATTGCTATAAACTGGAAGATGAACTAGAAACTAAAATTAATAAATATCTTTAAAAAGTAAAAAAAAACAATTTTTGCTTGAAGATAATAGATAGTACTGAAGGCAGTACTTTCGCGGATACGTAGTTGAGGTTATATCTCATTCGTCTTAAGTCAGTGATGCCAACTCCGGGGTTTTCCCCCCAAATTTAGGGGGAAAAAAATGTATACAGGGATTTTTTAGGGGGTGAAAATTTTTGGGGATATTTTTAGGGATAAAATTTTATTTGTATTTTATAACAATTTTCTACGTACATCAACATAAATAAAAAAAATTCAAATCCTAAATACTAAATAACTAATACTAAATAAATTCAAATACTAAATAACTATTGTTAGTGACTAATTATTTATTATTTTTATTTATTTCTTACTTATATTGTAATGAATAAATACTTGGTCCGTCGTTGGGGAGTTTTGTTTTGAATTTAGTGGTTTTTGAAATTGCTTTAGGGGGAAAGTTTTCAAACAGTTGACGACACTGTCTTAAGTCGTCTTAGCAAAATAGGGGCGGTTTTCTTGACAATACCATTATAACGATTGAAAATTTGTTAAGAAATTCGAGTATATAACTCGTCGCTTGCTACATTTCTTACATTTTATTTGGGCTATATAAAAAGTATTTCATGAATTATTAACGCAAACTAGATTTCTCAACTGAACTCTTGACAAAGTTCGTCGAATCACTTACAATAGGTTCCGTACACGTAGTTCTAATCTATGCATTATTCTAAACTAATTATTTAATAAACGGCCAATACTTAACTTTTATACTGCTTAACTTTTCAAGAAGACACTTATGTATATTCTGATACATAGATTTTTGATAATTATTTTTACGCGGACTTCAAGGCACCCTTGACATTAAATGATTTCTGGAGCCCATAAATATCAAAGTATATGCCGTCACCTGTCAATGTATTGCCATGCCCCCATGTGTTCAAATTCTTATATCGCATTACGACTGTCAAACCGTTCAAAGAGTGACGCGTGTTAGCTTTCCGGCAGAAATGTGGTATTTGATGGTTTTTTTTTGGGGAAAATAAAAATTGTAATCTACGTTTACCTTATGTTCAAAAGGTGCCTAAATTAAATCAGTAAATGACCGATGACTAGCGACAGAGCACTGCCCCGTTAAATCCTTGTAAAGGGCGTAGTTCTCCGATCATAACTTCTAGTGAGAATTTAGATATATCAAACCATTCGGGATTAATGCTTTATGGACATTGTAAACATATGGACAAATTATTAACTAAGCCTCTTTTGCGGGTTATACTGAAAAATCCAAGATTCTCATCTCATAAAGATAATCGTAAGCTTGTATTTTGCTATCACCACGACACTATTCATCAGATAAAGATTCCCGAATGCGATCTCAAATATACCTAAGATCGTTTGTGTGTTTTAAAAATGTTAAATTTCGAAACTAGGTACAGCCGCATGCATTACCTTCCCGTATTAGCAATTTTGTTATTCTGTGTTCGGACCTTAGTTACACGTATGCACGAAATTTAAATCAAACATTTTTGATAGTGCACACATTTTGATTTTTTTGGATAAAAATGTGAATGAAAACTAGGTATGTTTCGGAATTAAGCGTACGATCGACAGAATCGCGACATAAACCGCTCACTACAGCTTAAGTTAGTTGGAGTATTTTTCATTATAACCTCAAAAAGTATTTAGAATCGAAGTGCCGACATCCTAAAAAAAAATATTAATAGTATGTACTTAATTAAGAATTAAGGTTGTTATTTTTCACTGGTGGTAGGACCTCTTGTGAGTCCGCGCGGGTGGGTACCACGGTCCTGCCTATTTCTGCCGTGAAGCATTAATGCGTTTCGGTTTGAAGGGTGGGGCAGCCGTTGTAACTATACGTGAGACCTTAGAACTTATATCTCAAGGTGGGTGGTGCATTTACGTTGTAGATGTCTATGGGCTCCAGTAACCACTTAACACCAGGTGGGCTGTGAGCTCGTCCACACATCTAAGCAATAAAAAATATATATTAAAGGCTTCTTTATTTTTATCTTATCCTAAATGAAAATTCATTGCTCCATAGTTGAATAGTACCTATAGGTTTTCATTTGGATTTTGCAACTCAAAGAACACATCGAGTAGCACCTACCTACCGAGCAGCACCCACATCTAATGTGTACACACTTAGGTAGCTTATCGTCACGTTACAATGTGTAATAGCTGTAACCGATAACATCGACCTTCCTATCGAAAAAAAAAGCGTTCATTTCTTATCGGAATGTCATCGTAATAATAATTATTTATTGTTCGATCAGCACGGCCGATATTACTGATTCCCGGCAAGTACGCGCCTACTACTCGCCGGCACATAATTAGATAATTTCTATTATTTATATGCGAAGTGGAGTGTGCGTTGCGCATCGAAACGACGCCGCTTCCTTCGGCGGCGTACGTAGAAATCCGTCTACTTCTCGCTAAAGAGGATGTGCGCTTGGCTTCGATGATTTAATTTACAAAAGTTCCTGTCTCGAACAACGTTCGTCCTGATGAAGCAACCCTCCGTAGTTTCACATTTCCTCTATGCTAATATCTTTAAACGTGTCAGCGTACTAATGAGATTCGAGTTTCGGTCACGACACAGAACGTCGATACACCCATACATATTGTGGACATCATCTGAATATAATGGAGGACACGATGGGGTGGCCGTAGTATTTAATTAACACTAGATAAAGTATTATGCTGAGCGTTGTTGCTACTATATTTTCATAGAATTTGTGACAAGAATTCGAGCGAATTCGCTCATAATTCGAGTTATTTTTGTCTTATCAAACATCAATAAATTTTATTAATTTGGGTTAATAATGCTGCTAAGCAGGTATGCGTTCCGATCTGAAGAGTAGGGCAGCCTTTGTGCGTGTCTCACGCATGTCTTCGACCTCATGTCTCCAGATAGCATTCGATCACAAAAGAGGCCTTTTAAGTATATATGCAATCATCATCAGCCTGCAGTCGTCCATTCGTGATCCTGCGGACAGAATGGAAAGCAGTCGACGACGCCCCAAACACGGCTCGACGAGTAAATTAACCCTCAGACACAGCCCACTGAGTTTCGCGCCGGATCTTCTCAGTGAGTCGCGATTCCGATCCGGTGGTAGATTCTGCGAAGCACGGCTCTTGCTAGGGTTCGTGTTAGCAACACCGTCAGGGCCTACATAGGCCTCTCTCAATCCATACCACTGAGCCCGGTGTTCGGCTCTCCACTTCTTGCTGGCCATCGTTCGGAGGTCATTGCACCACTTAGCCAGGGCTCGCCCTACGTTACGTCTTCCGCTGCGCGGTTTCCACTCGAGAACCCGGCTGCTCCAGCGAGCGTCAGTTCTACGGCATATATGGTCAGCCACTTCAGCTTGCTGACTCTTTGAGCAATGTCGATGACTGTAGTTCTCTGCATGTTGTATATGCCTGCCCACCTATATATTAAGTAAATAAAACGATTTATGAAACTATTCCGTTCGCTTAAGGATCGTAGTTTGTACTTATCAGTACTTATGTGCGAAAGTTATTGAAAAATTTTTAGTGAAAAAGTTTTTTCTTGTCTTACGAGAAACACTCATGAATATGCTTGATGTTTATGGGTAACGACTTAAGATCAGGTAGGCTCGTTCATCCATCTTTATTGATAAAAAAAATCATCGTGAGGTTTTAAGTCGCAGAGCTTTCAAAGACACAGATTATTTCTCAATAGTAACAGACTGGGTTCTTCTGGATTTTTGCTGGATTAAACTTCTTACTATTGCACACGGCACATACGGGTGGTTAGATCACCACCCGTAGTTGGATGTTTTGGTTTCATGGCTTTACTACACGATGTTAATCCTTCATGATGTCGTTCGTGAGCAAGAAATTGTACCTGCCAGATGACTTCAATTGCGACCACAAAATTAGGCCATCGACGTTCAAATGAACCTTTTTTCATTGCACGTAATGGAACATAAACAAAAATCTGCTGACACGTAGAGCCTACTGACGTGACTGGAGTGAGAAGGTTGGGCTTACACCAGCTCTCCTCGATTTACATTGAAGTTTGACGTTTAGTTTAGTAAACGACTTTTGTAATTGAAATAAAGCCGCATGTCAAGTAGATCACCAATTACCATGCTTTCGATGGAAATACGAGAAATTGACAGGCTTTTTTTTACCTATGCTGATAGCCTTGAGATGTTATTTCAGCTATACCCTAGCGTGTAGGTGAGCTCTCGAGGCTCAAGCCGGAAGTGTTGCTAACACTGACCCTAGCAAGAGCAGTGCTTCGCAGAATCTACCACCGGATCGGAAACGCAACCCACTGAGAAGATCCGGCGAGAAACTCAGTGGGCTAATTGTTAAACATGTCTTATAGGTAGGTTTTTAACTTGTAATGTGTTTAATGGTGGTTTCTGTACAATGTATTAATTAGTTATTCGTGATTTACGCATGATAAAATATTTTATCTCTTTGCGTGTATAAATGTAAATAATATTTTAGTAACTGAGTCTGAAACTGCATATGGGTGGGTGTAGGTGGTTGAAACACATTTTTAAATTAAACTATGTAAACAGCTATTCAGACAAATAACACCATCTATCGAGAACTACTGCGAACTGCGCACATGTTCCTGATACTTTAATCATTTTTAGATTCAATCAGATCTACCAGTTATTGATTTTAATAGATTATTTTAATTTTAATTTATATAAAAACATCTGAATATACATGATATTATAACGCGTATTGCGTTATATGTATACTATAAACCTACATATTTTTATGTAGGCATAGAGTAATTTATTTTTCAGTTTTCATCCTAAATTTATATAAAAATAGGCAGAAAAAACAGATAAGTACCATTTTCTCTTGTGTTTGTTAACCGATTTGCTTTATTTACTAGGCTAACTGCAGAGAGTACTCAGTGGTAGGCGTCTTGTGCGACGGTAACCACCCAGCAGTTGACTCAAGAATATGCTCGTAAGCCGACAAAGTCAATACAAAAAAAAGCAATAATTGAGCTTCAACGAAAAATAGGTGGCAATTTCCTACCCAAAAAAGTGTTCCTTTCATGGATCACCTTTGTGAGTTTCTTTAATCCCACCCATAGCTTTTAAGCGCCTGAACAGAATCGGAAGCTCTAGTTTCGTTAGAGACTTTACATGATCTCAATTGAAAGCTACATTCCCCACTTTTACAAGGAAACGTCAATAAATAGAGAAGAAAATGCAGAAAATATAAAACTTTTAACGGTAGACAGCGGCTTGGCTCTGCCCCTGGCATTACTGACGTCAATGACAACGGTAACCACTCACCATGAGGCGGGCCGTATGCTCGTCTGCCTACGAGGGCAATAAAAAAATTATCTATTACGCTACGTTTGGTGTAGCTAGGATAGCCCCCGGGCGGCAAGATCCCAAGGACGAAGAGCGATTCACCCAGTTCTCCCGATCCTGCGGACAGAATGGAAAGCAGTCGACGTCGCCCCAAACACGTCATTTCGGATCCTCCCAATCCACTAACGGTGCTTTCAGGTACCACAAGCACCGGTCATCGTTCTTGTCGAACCCGTCGCTTGCGACGAAGGGCTCGACGAGTAAATTAGCCCATAGACACAGCCCACTGTGTTTGCCCAGAGTTTCTGTCCGGATCTTCTCAGTGGGTCGCGTTTCCGATCTGTTGGTAGATTCTGCAAAGCACTGCTCTTGCTTAAGGTTAGTGTTAACAACGTCGTCAGGTTTGAGCCCCGTTAGCTCACCTACTTCTTAGAGCTACGCTGAAATGGTCTTACAAGACCATCAGCATAGCTAAGAAAAAAAAACAGACCAAAATGGAAAAGGCAATAAAAACCAGTTCAATTTGAAAGTTTATTTTTGCTTATAATTAAATGTGTACATAACAATTAAAATAAAATAAAATCACAAGCTCTAATTACCAGTGCGTTTAGAGGACTAAAAAGCTACAGTACTTCCATAACATTAATCAAACAATGTGGCTTGTTTACCATTCACAATGGGGTATATTGGAATCGTTCCCGAAGCGAACACTAAGCCATTAACCCTGAGCAGTGACCGGCAAACCAAAACAGCCTAATAAAGATAATACTCATTTGAAATTTATTCAGGAAATAATTTTATTTAACATGTACTTTTATAGCCTTACAGTTCAAAAATGTTTGCTTTTTCTCTTACAAGGCAAGATAATAAGTACCTAATATTCTGAGCCTGGATTAATTATTTCGCAGAGCTGTAGTCTGGGAGTCAAAAAGTCCTAGTTCAGGGTAAACAGATATTATTTTCCGTCTGTTCGATCTTCAGAACGTTACTGTTATAAAAATCATATAAGTTTTCGACCTTACGTCTCAAGGTGGGCGGCAGAATAGACCGTGAGCCCGTTTACTGATAGTGAAACAGAACTAAATTTTTATTTATGCAGTGCCATGTCAAAAACGTTGCAACCTTGGATAAATTTGAAAATTCAGCAAAGCACTATTCTTGCCCGGGCCTAACAGTGTTAGCAAATTCTATGAGGAAAATAATAATAAATTGAACATGATTTTCAGTGTAGCAAATGGCAATCAAATATATCATACCCCATGTTTTCGAATCGGTTCCAATACATACATCCTTTATTGCATAATTAATACATGGAAGTCTAATAAAATTATATTTAACACTTTTTTATGAACTTGCCCTATATGTAATTGTTCAATTTATTTTTCACGAATGTCAAAATATCAAATTTACTTAAAAATTTAATTCACTTCAAGGTCGATAATACAATAATTTTATAGAATTGGCCTAATGGCCTGACCAAGATGGCCAGAATAATAAAATAAAAATCGGCTTTCCATTAAGCATGTTTTGTTGCTTTTTCAACTATATATTTAGTTGTAATCTCGAGTAATACAAAGTGGTTGAGAGTAAATCTAATACTGTATTTTTGTGTGTGTTATGGCTAATCCCACCACTCTTGGACTGAAGACATTCCCATTGTAATCCATCTATGGGTTCGGGTAGCCGCTTCCATTTTAGCAAGCAAAAAGGAGACTTTGAGCTGTTGATATTATGCATTAAGTTTTAGATCTAAAATACATCCACTTATTAATAAATTATGATAATGTGTATTCTAAGAATTACCTGCTTCTAGGGGATACAAAAATCACAATAAGGACACTTTGAAGTAAAAATTCGAATAAAATAAATGCACCACACCAATGACTAGTAAATGCACAAGTAGATTTTAAGTATCATAGATTAAATTTAAACGCTTATATATAGAACAGTCGTACTCTAGAGGTTGTGATCAGCAAATCTCCATCAAAAAATTTCGTTTCGATAACCACGTTCCCACTGAAAATAGAAAATTCCATAATTAGTATATAATAATTCGTAATTGCAAAATGTTTACACATTAATTTAATGCCAATTGCATTTTTATGGAACAGTTTTAAAATTTCCCGCCAAAATACTTGAGCTCTGGTCTGACGTTTGACATATTTAATTAGTTGTTTGGAGATCAAGGGTTCTATCCAGGATATCCCTACTGAAAAACATTCTAATTTATCTTGGCGGCGAAATAAATTGTAATCTGATCCTTGTAACCAAGACTTAAAAGTGGACTATTAACCCTTAATAAAGAAACTGGCAATTTGGCAGTTTTCACATACACAGGTGTTATTTTTTTATGAATTATCTATTTATAAAATTAGAACAGTTCCTAAAATTTTCTTCAGCCCTAATGATAATTCTACGCAACCAAATCATGTTGTCAGGTCTCGGAGTGGTAGTATTAACATTTACTTTGAGGTTATTTTAGCTCTGTTAACCAGGCAACATGATAAAGGCAGTGTACCTGGCCTAATGGGTGCCACACTCTTTATCTTACAATAAGTATGTTGTACTAAATAAATGCATAGCTTTCGGTTAATTAGTAGTGTAGATAGGCTGTACTATGATTCCACACAGGTAAATATCACCACTCATATTTCTACAGAAAAGCTCTGATATCTGTCGACATTATACAATATGTAACAGACATAGGCCACATGTTTTCAGGTTAGTCACCACAAGCACTTCATAGTGTATTTGGGTTTCAGTATCACCTAAATGTGAGCTGTAGCCTCATTTGCCCATCTATACTAATTTGTATTGAAATTTTATATAACTAGTCAGGTCATAAGTATTGTCACACAGTAAAAACTTTTATTTAGAATGCTGGCCACAAAAAAAATTATTGAATTCGAATTTCGAATTGCTCATGAAAATAAAAATGTATACTTTTAGAATTTTACTCATTTTTAAATATGGAGTGGACGCTTAAAGAAGACCGTGTTGCAGTTATTGCGTTGCATCGTTGCGGTTACGCGCCAATTCAAATTTTTAACATACTGAAAAATTTGAATACAACCAAAAGATTCGTTTATCGTACCATCAAACGATACAATGAAGACTCTAGTGTAGATGACAGGTCAAGAAGTGGTCGCCCTCGGTCTGTTAGGACTCCAGCAGTGATAAAAGCTGTGAAGGCGCGAATTCAAAGAAATCCCAAACGTAAGCAGAAACTGTTGGCCCTTCAGATGGGGTTAAGCAGAACCACGGTGGAAAGGGTGTTAAATGAAGACTTAGGGCTTTGGGCATATCGAAGAAAAACAGGACATCGTTTGAATGCTCGTCTAATGGACCTGAGACTGAAGAGATGCCGCGCTTTGTTGAAGCGGTACGCGGGAAAAAAATATCGGGAAATAATTTTTTCGGATGAAAAAATTTTTACCGTAGAAGAGAGCTACAACAAACAAAATGATAAGGTGTACGCACACAGTAGTGAAGAAGCGAGCAACCGTATTCCGCGTGTCCAACGAGGTCATTTTCCATCCTCGCTCATGGTATGGTTGGGAGTTTCTTATTGGGGCTTAACAGAGGTACATTTTTGTGAGAAAGGTGTAAAAACGAATGCAGTTGTGTATTAAAATACAGTCCTGACGAACCTTGTGGAACCTGTTTCTCATACCATGTTCAATAACAGGCACTGGGTATTCCAACAAGATTCGGCGCCAGCTCATAGAGCGAAGAGCACACAAGACTGACTGGCGGCGCGTGAAATCGACTTCATCCGGCACGAAGACTGGCCCTCCTCCAGTCCAGATTTGAATCCGTTAGATTACAAGATATGGCAACACTTGGAGGAAAAGGCGTGCTCAAAGCCTCATCCCAATTTGGAGTCACTCAAGACATCCTTGATTAAGGCAGCCGCCGATATTGACATGGACCTCGTTCGTGCTGCGATAGACGACTGGCCGCGCAGATTGAAGGCCTGTATTCAAAATCACGGAGGTCATTTTTAATAAACTTTAGTGTCATAAGAATCTATGTTTTGTTAAGTTCATTTTGGTATATGAATGGTTACATAATGAATAAACTTGTTTCAATTATTTTACATTAAACATGTGACAGAATTTATGACCTGACTAGGTACTATCAAACTTACTTGAGCACATTGGCCGGCATCATTTGAGATTCAGGTGCTGACTCTATAACGGATTGCCAAGTGTTCGTTGAGTTCGGGATCACATAACCAAAATCGAAAAACCATTCTTCTAAACATCTCCCTTTGAAGAGTACTTTCTATAAAAAGAAACTTTTAGTTTTTTTTTTAGTGCTCAAATCAGTTATATATTTTCTATTGCGGTAGGTGTGAGTAGCTCAAAATACATGTGTTATTAATGAAGTTATTATGTAAAAAATTATATTTTATAATGTTATATTTAATTCTAAGTTTACTACAGTTAGATGCAGAATTGGATAGTTTTACATTCTATAATTCTGTGAACACATTAATTCAAGTCAATAAAAATAAACTAGATGGATGAATTATTTTTGAAATAATATGAAATAAATATGGAGTAGAGCTTGGATTCAGACAGTTCTAAGTTGTCACATCTATTGCCAATCATACTGGTGTAAGCTGGTGGTTAGGTTATTTTAACAAAGCAAACATTTCACACTTTACAGTTTAAGCCAGTAATTTCTCTTTTGTATTTAAAAATTTTTTGAATTTTTTTGTAATTTTTTTTGTAAATTTTTTCTTTTGTATTTTATCTTGTATATTTTTAGTATTTATGTGTATTTAATCGTATGTAAGTTTATCTTATATGGTATTTATTTTTCACATGTGTATTTAAGTATATATTTTTATGTAAGTTTATTAAGATATAACACCGTCCAGTTAACTTATTCCTCTCCCTGCAAGGTTGCCTGGAAGAGATCGCTTTCAGCAATAAGGCCGCCGATTTATATCACCGACTTTTGTTTTATTAGTTTACTCTGTACATATTAAGGTGTTAAATAAATAAAGAGTTATGTTATTATTATTATTATTTCTCCCATGTTCTGGATACCAGAAACATAAACATAAGACAGGAAGGTGTATACTCAATACTCAGATTCGAATAACAGCTTGATAAATATCATTCCACCTAAATCAGAACTATCATGACACTTTTACTTATTCTTATTTTTGGCTTCATACCATAATGACCTTTTTTTCATTCAGATCTATCATACGTCATATCTGCCCACATGCACCCTTTTCACTCATATCCACTTTCACACATTCTCTCCAAGTCTTTTTAGGACACCCCCTCCTTTAAATGTCTGCTGAACACTAATCAATACTGTTTAGTCTATCTAACCTACAACATACTGTTTTCAGTATCTCCGACTCATAGACTATATAAATAATGTAATATGATGCTTGTGGTTGGAAGCTAGTTCTACTTTAATTACTTACTACTGTGATATATAAAATAGTTATACTTATTCTTTTCAATGTTGATTAAATTATATCTTAACATGTACCTGTTCTAATCTAAATCTATCCATGGATTCTATTGAGCTGAAGTTCATTTCACGAGACACTACTCTGCACTTGAGAATTCTTTTGGGTACTCTTGCTTCATGTTCTGCATCTGGACTTGACATGTCCTCATTATGTTGCCAAAGAATTTTTCCTGAAAAATAATTATGAATAAAATGAATATAAATGTGCAATAAGGGAAAAAAAATTGTTTATGCAACTTCATAAAATAAAATAAAAAATTGCCAAGCTTTGCACGCATGCTATATGTTATTACAATTTTTTTAATACTTAATATATGTGTTAAGTATGTATATTTTATACAACAATCATCAGCAGTCTGGTGAAGGTACTTGTAGAATTTTTAAATACTAGAAAAAAAAAAAAAAACTTGCTCCGGGAGTGGTTTGAAATGGTAGTTTCATAGTTTTGTGAACTGTATTCCTGCTGTAAATAGCTAATCAATGGCATTTTTTGTTCCCTACCTATTCACTGGTAGGTTAAGAGGCTATTCCAGTTACGCCGGATGGGACAATGGCATTGAAAAAGTTCCTCTTAGCTTATGTATTTGTATCCTATTTTTATTCTATTACAGACAAACAAGCTTATGTTCCGTCTCATTATATAATTACACGAGCGCATAGACATCCTAATGTGAAAACAATTAACCACCTTGAGACCCAAGATTAGTAATTTATTTATTTATTAAATTTTTTTCATCCACATCAACTATAGCATCACATAATTTTTAATGATATTCTGTTGAGTATATTTAAAAAAAATGCAATAATATATACAATGCAGTAACTGACTTGTTTGTCTTTGGAAATTGTATATCTAATTCACAGGCAAAACAAATTCTACTACTGATCTTAAT
This sequence comes from Bombyx mandarina, assembly GCF_030267445.1. NCBI lineage: Eukaryota > Metazoa > Arthropoda > Insecta > Lepidoptera > Bombycidae > Bombyx > Bombyx mandarina. Next base: position 12,788,876 of record NC_143220.1, on the reverse strand, counting down.
TTTAATATATTTCAAACGTTTTTTCTTTCAATGGCTAGATCTTTACCTGTGTCAGCATCACGAAGATTCATCCAATTACTGCCGTTGTAATGTTAAAAAATTATTGACAATTGTTAAGTAAAACACATTGAAATGATGAATCTGATTATTTTTAACGCTGTTTATAATCAATTAGGGAACACGTGTTAAATACATCAATTGAGGATGTATTATTTTTGGTACATTTTAAACTTTAATTGTGGGACTAGTGTGGGAAACAACAGCATAATCGTGGGAGGAAATTCATTCCAAAAGTGGTGCACGGTACAAATGCTTAGGTACTGAATTTCTATGGAACAGCATTATGTTTGCAGACGATGGGCCTAATAATGCGAAAATACTTTTTAAAATAATAGGCAGGACTTGGTTTAAAGTCTCTCGACAGTCGGGTGATCATCCTAAAAGCAAAAAAAGGTGCCCTGCTAGACGTAACGCCACGACTTACTCGTCAACTATTAGATTTTAAAGGATCTCAACTCACAATGGCATTAGGGGCAATCATAAGAAAAAGAACATATGTAAAGGATACATTTGAAATCCCTTTAGAATAGTCTCCACACGATCATTTTTATCTCGTTCAGTTGTTAGAACGTCAGTCATATTTGCGAAAATAAAAGTGCAATTCCAATTTTATATGATTATGTTTTTGATTGCTGATTTTCTTAACAGCGAACTGAACTGTGTTTATGTTTCTGTCTAACAAAATACTCTAAACGATTTAGTGTTTATTCTATGACTCTAAATTCAATTACGAACACAATATATTCACATTCACATTGAAAAATGAAAACCACTTTTTCTGGTTTTTTTTTGCAAGCTCCAATTAAGTCTATGCTCTTTTTTATGACCTGGTAACATAGACCTTTAGGTTGTTTTTGGCGGGAACGCGAGGGGTGAAGTTGTGTGATTTGTTTTATTTTATCTATTTAGTGTTTCTTCAGGTTTAAATGTGTAATAACGGTGGTTTATTAACTGTTTAATATCTGTGAAAGTGCACAAGTGTGGGAAAACGAAACAAGCCACTGGACATAGCTTCTCGGGATCCTCCAATTAACGTCATCATATGACATATGACATAACATCATATGAATAGAATGTAAATAGAATACAAATAGAATTTAATGAAATAAATGAGTTCAAAATCACTGCGATCTTAATGGGACAACTTATTTTCCATAGTACGAAGATTTTGGTTTTTAGATTATTAATTATTTATTGTAATTAGTGTGGCTAATTTATTGTTTTGATATTTTCTCTGATAATTAAGTAATATCAATGAAGTTACGACTGTCACGTATGTTATATATATTATCGCAATAAAAACATCATCAAAGACCAAAGAAAGTATGGGACATCAACATTGCGGCTATGGTCAGGTGAATGAAATTAGCCCCTCAAAAAAATTGTTTTTTCCTATTTTATACTTATTTTCTATTAATTCGTTTGTTCATCATTTGTTCTTGATTGTTCACTGTTAATAATTGTTTGTTCAGCATTTATTTATTAAAAAAAAATATTTAAAAATATACCTACAAGTTAGCCCCTCTAATGCAATTTTTAATATTTTTTCATCCTTAATGACTCGTAAATATTCATTTTTGATTGTTCTTATATAAAACACATTCGTTCTCTTTCGAAATTACTCGTTTTTTGTTTAATTTACTATTTTTATTAGTTGAATAAATGTATGCAAAATATGTGTACTGCGCATGCGTCAACTATAATGCCTAAACTTTCTACGCGGTTTTAATCATGAAAAAAAAACAAAAAAAGTGTGTGTGTCCGCTCCGACGCACGACTGGAGTTTACTGGATATAAAAAATTAAACGAAACAATACGAGAAATAGTTCTATATTACGACAACACGATACACTACAGATTATTAACAAATTAACGAGACACAAAACAAACGACTAACAAATATATGAAAATACAAAATGAGAGAAACGCGCGATCAGTACGAGGCTTTGTGGCGGACTGCCGGCGCAGCAGCCCGGCGCGCATTTCGTGTGACATGCGCATAACGCATTTCGTGTGACATGCTAGTACGATTTTGGTCCCCATAATTTTCATACCCCGGGCCTATATATGTAAATCGATTCTAAAGGAGTAAACTCCAATAAAAAGTGTGTGTGTCCGCTCCGACGCACGACTGGAGTTTACTGGATATAAAAAATTAAACGAAACAATACGAGAAATAGTTCTATATTACGACAACACGATACACTACAGATTATTAACAAATTAACGAGACACAAAACAAACGACTAACAAATATATGAAAATACAATAATGAGAGAAACGCGCGATCAGTACGAGGCTTTGTGGCGGACTGCCGGCGCATGTACTAGCATGTCACACGAAATGCGCATAACGCATTTCGTGTGACATGCTAGTACGATTTTGGTCCCCATAATTTTCATACCCCGGGCCTATATATGTAAATCGATTCTAAAGGAGTAAACTCCAATAAATCCTGAAGGATCAATTAATTGGTATACAGTTTAATTAAAAAAATTAACTTCAGTCACCTGCTATGGTCAAAATTTTTGAGAAATGCTCAGTAACTAATATTTTAATCTGTGAACTACTACAGAGCATTTTCCAGAGTTTCAAACTATAAATTCCAAATTTTAAATTTATGTTGACAGTAATTCACAAATGTCGATTCAGTAAAACCACTGAAGTAGGAAACCTATCTGAGTCAAACAGGCTTTTTATATGACAGCTTCAAAACGATCTTGTGCACATCAATATCAAATCGACTAAACCACAAAATCGAATCAACGATTGTGCACTTTCTTGCCAAAAGGTAAAGTAGCCAATGGCCGTAACAAAAAAAAGAAAATTTCACAAAAATCTCAATTTGTAATTTTGTACATAGGTATGATAGGTACCTACATAAAACACAATAATAGCCAATAGGTAAAATTATATGTTGTACTATGTAAATGTTGTTTGTTTAGTCCAAGAGGTGAACACAAAAAATATTTCTAAAATTTGTACCCTGCTAATGTTTACGTTATCACCGTATTTATGTAACTGGCCGTTTGAAATCACTACAGTATTATTAAGAATTTTCTATGAACCCGAAAAGCGAGTCTGTCGAAGCTTCGAGGTATGTATCTGTTTTATTTTTTCACTATAGTATTAATATTTAAAAATTCACATCACGTTGACCTATATGATTACCAAAATATATGTAAATTTTATTGTATTTGTTTCGTGCAGAAACAAAATGTTGATAGGGGTTATGAAGCATTACTTGCTATTTTAGTACCTCCTTCTAAACAAAAATAAAGTGTTGTTTGAAAATATGTTTATAACGTTTTGTAATAAATATATGCATCACTATTATTTATCATTCAGGGGGAGCGAAGCATCATCATCATCGATAAATTCACCCCCTGACATTGTTGAAGACCAGCTAACATCAGGAAATATTATGAAGCGAGCCGCAGCCAAGCAGTTAATTGAAAAATATTTTTACCAACTGCTAGATGGTTGCGGAAATGTTAACTGTGATAACCGGTATTGTGCATCAAGTGGGGCGGTGAGTAATGAATGGTTTTTTTTTTAATTAAACTAACCACCGATTTGGTGAATAGGTATATTCAAATATTGTATTCAGATTTCTAGGTATAAACACTATTGTTTCAACAGGCTGTATGGAAACATTAATGGAAGTAGGAATATTAATACACCAATCGACTGCCATAAAATAAAAATTGTATTGTAAATACCGAATACACTATTCATTTGCAACTCTAAGCATAATTTATTTATTTTATAAGTACTTATTGATAGTAAGTACTATAGGAAGTTTATGTTTTGTCAATAGTAAAAATCATGAATAAATATTAAAATAAAACTAACAAAATTATTGAACATAAATCAATGTAGAGCTGAATATAAATTTTGTTTCACTAAAATCTGATAACACTTGAAATTGGATAGATTAGATAGAGTTTTGTAATTGACATATTTGGTAAATTTAAATGCTTGTTTTATAAAAAGTGATTACTTGGGTTCATAGTATACATATATTGTATTTCACAAACTTATAAACTGTTACAATACTGGCTGGTCATTGAATATTCAGCTTTATTGTTACAGTCCAACAATCCAATTTCACTATGAAATCTCAACAAAAATATGAATTTGAATAGATATATCAAAATCCGTTTCATAATATATATATAACAAAAACCTTATCATGTAATTGATAAATAAAGTACCAATATTCTCTGGGATCCTGATCAATTTCTAACGTTAGATATTGAAATGATTAAAAATGATGCCAATTTATGAGTTCTTATGGTTAACATAAAAAAAATATATGTACATGGTTAGTAAGTTGTCTTATGAAACCACACGGGAAGATATCACCATCCAATTTTTTTTCCATGTGGCTGTAATGTGTCCCTATTTGAAGAATGCAGCACTGTTTTACTATATATATGAGACTTAATCCTCGTATCTTAAGGTGTGACATGATACTAATGATGTTGGGTGGCAGGCCATCCATAATTTCACCCATTAACTATATACACATCATAAAATAAACCATTATTTAGATGGAAAGAGTTCACTGTATATTTCATTTTAAATAATTATTTTCGTCATAGTCACAAAAAAATGGAACAGAACTATACAACCAATAAATATAATTTTTAGAATATGTAAGGCATATTTAAATTTTAAATGGATAATAATTATAAAAAAATAACAAAATGAGGCAAAATTAAAAGGTACAAAGTTAGGAACTTTCAGAACAGTGAATTTGGTTTTAATATATAAAACTATACAGGGTGTCCCAGAACTCAACGTGAACCCAAATCAGGGTGACAGAATTGATTGTAACCATCATGAGAAAAATCAGAAAAAGAAACTATCCCATGCAGTTTGGAAATTATGGGCATTTAAGAAAAACCTAGAAATTTGTTGAGTTCTGGGACACCCTGTATAACGAGTAGTATTAAATTCGTTTTTTTTCAGGCACGAAATTTGTCCCCCAATGAAGCTGCCGCAGAAGCAATTAAGTTGTTCTACAAAGAAGCTCGCCTCTGTAGTTCTGTAACACCCAATAAAGTGTCTCGGACTGATTCTAATTCATATGAGCCAAGCCCAAGGTAATTTTTAATGCTGCTTCTTATTATATAGAACTAGAAGTAGACTCCTAGAGATCATTAGTATTTATTAAGTAATGCACTGCCTCAAGACGGAAGTCTGATTGATCTATGTTGCCAATGACAACAGGCTACACTAACATTTGACCATTTATAATAATTTAACAGTTATGTTTTTATAATTTTCCTGTACCTGATTAGAATGTCACTTTAATGTCTTGATCTGAATGAATATCTCATTAAAGCTAACTCATTAAAGCTAACTCATAAATGCAACTGGTTACCGATAGTAAATGTTATGATAGTATATAATCTTACTTTGTATGATATAACAGTTCGACACTTGGGCCGAATCACAAAAACACATCAGAGAATAAAGAGAATCAAAATATCACAACACCGGAGCCAAGCACTGCGTCACGAGAGGAACCTCATACTAGTCACACTGCACAGCAACAGAAACAAAAGAAAAGAAAACGCTATAACAGTAAGGATTATCAGAATGTTGTATTAGGTAGGCAGCACCTGGCTATGAATTATTTCAGTAATCTTATCAGTACAAATACTGGGATACGACATATTTCTAGCCATTCTAGGCATTTTGAAGTCGTCGTGGCCTAAAGGATAAGACGTCCGGTGCATTCGTGTTGAAGCGATGCAACGGTGTTCGAATCCCGCAGGCGGGTACCAATTTTTCTAATGAAATACGTACTCAACAAATGTTCACAATTGACTTCCACGGTGAAGGAATAACATCGTGTAATAAAAATCAAACCCGCAAAATTATAATTTGCGTAATCACTGGTGGTAGGACCTTTTGTGAGTCCGCGCGGGTAGGTGCCACCGCCCTGTCTATTTCTGCCGTGAAGCAGTAATGCGTTTCGGTTTGAAGGGTGGGGCAGCCGTTGTAACTATACTGAGACTTTAGAACTTTTATCTCAAGGTGGGTGGCGCGTCTACGTTGTAGATGTCTATGGGCTCCAGTAACCACTTAACACCAGGTGGGCTATGAGCTCGTCCACCCATCTAAGCAATAAAAAAAAAATTATGCTGTGAAAAATATATGCGTTTTAGTTACATGGGTACGACGTATTTACTATCAAGACCGTTTCTTCGAAGACTGGTACATATCTCACATTAGCCAAAACAGTTTATTTTTGATCCTACTACATAGGGTGCATTGAGGATTTTTCCGAAAATTAAGACCACCATGCGCCATACCAAATGATGCGATGCCGCTGTTAGGTTTTTGCAGATTGGTACCAATATCTCCAAGGAAATATGCACCTAGCTTGCGATTTTGAGTTACTTAATCGATTAATAACATAGAGTAATATCAAACATCGGGCAATATAAATTATCGTACCACCAGCCACTTAACTTCAGGTAGGCCGTGAACATGTTAATCCATTTAATGCAATAAAAAAGATGGTGTATTTTGCTATTAAAACACGTTTCAACAAAATGTTCTGTGTAGTTCTTACTTGCACACTGAAGTCATTCATTAGAAAAATACCAATTAAGTATTATTTATTAATTGCTTTTCCGCCTGGGATCATTAGGATTATGGATATTTTTTTGTTTGTCACAAAAGAAACTATTAAACTAATAAATATGTGTAATGATCACTATTTGCCCAATTACCATTACACTGCACAAACAGAAAATGCAGCAGTTCAAAATTGTTGCTCAAGTGTAAAGTTATACGTGAAGTCAATTAAAATGAACGAAAGACGGTACAATTTTTTGATGAAAGCGTTAGATGATTTGTTGATACTATTGTCAGATGGAGCACCACTGACGGAGGAACGAATCTACAAGCTGTGTGATGAGTGTCTGCAGAATAGAGCCGAGGAGCCACTGTCGAAAGCATTGAGCAAAGCATTTTCACGACCCTCAATCCTCGCCAGATGTTTTGCTAGTAAAATTAGTGAAAATGCCAATGAAACATCGAAAGATACAGGTAACCATTTCGTTTATATATCTGTTTATTTAAACTTTTATTTATTTACTGTGGAACATATACATGTCTATATAATGAAATTTTAAAGCGATTAATTTACTTTAGAAATTACTTGCCAGCATGCCAAAAATAAAGTAACAACAATTAAACATTATTGTATGATCATTCAAGCACACATTAAGTAATAATTGTAAATTGAGAGAAACGACACACTTCTTCTATATCGTTCTCTCACTACTGAGGATCGCGACCACATGCGAAGTACTTTCATTGTGCTCGATCATGGATGGCATGGACTGCATGGTACAGACTACCGCCAAGTGCTTCTCTTGCTAGGTCTGACCATCTGGCTGCTAAATTATACACACATCACTATACTTATACAAAATTACCATATTAATGTAAATGTATATTTTGTTACAGAAAAAGAGTCCAAAGAATCTTCGAGATCCTGCGACCCCGACAAGGACATCGACAGCGTCGCGGCGCCGCAGCTCGACGTCGCCTCGTGTCGCAGAGCCTTTCAGTATCTTGCCAAAGTGAGCACTCTTTTCTTCTACGAGCGAAATTATCCAACTTCAGTATCAGAGGACTTGAGGGGATTTTATTATTATTATCTTCTTGATTAATGGAAATCTGCCGATACTTTCAGCAATTTCTGCCATTGTCGAGCTATTTAAACACACTTTATATTATGAAAAGTATCCAATTTTGGCAATAATAATGGTGCCTGGAACAAACACAAAATTAAAGTTACTATAAACTTACATATTATAATAAAGTTTATGTACAGAGAATAATGCACTATATATAATTATAATTTTATAGAGTTAGTAGTTATAAACTTAATAAAAGCACTTATAATACGGGGGTCTGGGAATAGTGAGAGGAGGTGGCGAACATTTACCGGCCGTTGAATTTTCAGTTCGCTAATAACTTGGTCCTATATGAATGAGTTGTTCAAGCGACAATTGAGGAAAATGTGATCTATACTGCCGTCGTCCAAACCACATTCACACAACAAAGACTTGAGGGAATTGATTTGTCTTATTTGTTACAAACTAATTTAAGCGGTATTTTTGGACCTTAACATAGATTTTTACAATAAATGAATAATTGGAATGGAACAAAAATATATAACCTTTTTTATTAATTCAAGACAACTTTATAGGTTTCTACTTTTATATAGTTAAAAGCTTAAATTGTTTTTGTCTATTGTATGTCAAACCACAAGAAAGGATACATGAAGGCTTTTAAAACTTGTCGAACTAAAATTGATATTAATTAATAAATGTATTCAATCATCTTTAATGGATAACAATATTGTATGCAATGCTTGATTTCAGGTTCCAACGGAATACTACAGTACAGATTTAGTAATTGCACTCAAGTCTTTGGGTTCATACTTAACTAAGGATTTAAAATCTGAAAAATTGAGCATAGAGGATGCGGTTAACTGTTTCGTCATTACATTTGAACTACCAAATTTGGGGTGCAGCGATTATTTTGAAATCGCATTACCGGATGTGTGTCTGGCTATCGGAGAACTACCTATCAAAGGTATGAATAAAATGTGCATTAGATTACAAGAGTATCTGAACAAGATTTTTCATTTAAGTAACTGGTTGTACTGCTGTAGTGATTCATGTCACGGTAATGCATTCAAGATAGGAAGTTGGGGAGGACGGCATCACCTTAAGAAGTACTACTTCCTCCACCTCAAGTATATTTTCAAATAAAAAGGTGTAACAAAATCGATCAAGAAATGATGAAAAATTCAGTGCATAAACATTAAAAATACAGTCCAACGTAGAAAACTAATCTTTTTTAAATGATACATTATAATTATACTATTATTAAGTACAATTGTCCACTTATGTAAATTTTAATTGTTTATGGTACTAATACTAGTAGTAGTAGGGACTTGAAAAATACATTTATTCCTTTAAGCCTTTAATAATATTATATACATATATACAAATTATTAAGCTCAGGCAAGTTACGTGGTTGACATTGTAGCTACTGCGAAAATAATCATTAATATCATTCTCAGGTCAAGCAAGACTGGCCCGTATCTGGTCTCAATACTGCAAGGATAGTTTACGTAACATATTGGAGACGCTACAGCAACTCATCAGTTTGAGGGTAGTTTCGTGTAACTACCACGTGTTCTTCCACGTACAAGAAGACGGACATGTGACTGGGCCTACAAGGGTCTTAAAGGTCAGTTCAGAATACTGTTAAATACTAATCTTTACGATTGAATATTTATTGGAATGGTATAACGCCTGCTGTGCTTAAAACTTCATTGCTTAATGGTTTTGACAGAACCAGCCCGGATAAATTATATTGATATTAATCTGCTGGCCAAAAATTAAGTCTTTTGTCACTCTACCAATTAACGAGCAGAAGTGATGACATATGTTTGCAGCTTCATAGTCTTATTAATTGCCAAATAAATTGTAATTGTCAATCTATCTATATATGTAAAAATGAATTGCTGTTCGTTAGTCTCGCTAAAACTCGAGAACGGCTGGACCGATTTGGCTAATTTTGGTCTTGAATTATTTGTGGAAGTCCAGAGAAGGTTTAAAAGGTAGATAACTTAATGAAAATGTTCGGAATTAAATAAAAATGACAATTTTGTTTTTCCATTGATGTGTCCCCCGTCGGACGGATTCCTTTTTGTTTGTTTTAAGTTTAGTTTATACAAAAGTTTAAGTCTTTTACTCTTCGATTAAGGCACTACGAAGTCTGCCGGATCAGTTAGTGGATTAAATAAAACTAAGAAAAGAAAAATTAGAACACTAAAACAAGTGGTAGAGCTGGTACTGGGAAATCTAAACAAATATGTTTGAAAAATTGTATTATAATTTTTTTTTTCTTTATTTTAAAATTGTATGCAATGTTATGCAAATAAAAAGTTAGTTGGAAAATGTGTTGTGCGGTGTAGTAATGCGGCTTCACAAAATATGAACTTGCCAAATCAACAAAAAATATGTATACCTTTTTGCAATTTTTTTTTATTGCTTACTTGCGTAGACGATTTCCCGACCCACCTGATGTTAAGTGGGTACCGGAGCCCATAGACATCTACAACGTAAATGCCGCCACTCACTTTGAGATACAAGTTCTAAGGTCTCAAGTATAGTTACAGCGGCTGCCCCACCCTTCAAACTGAAATGCATTACTGCTTCACGGCAGAAATAGACAGGGTGGTGGTACCTACCCGTGCGGACTCACAAGAGGTCCTACCACCAGTGATTACGCAAATTATAATTTTGCGGGTTTGATTTTTATTACACGATGTTATTCCTTCACCGTGGAAGTCAATCGTGAACATTTACACCTATTAGCTAAATTATCATTGTTTTAACTAACGTTATGAATGGAGTTCGCCCTTCATTCGGTTGCTGTAACGATCTACCTACACCCTGTATAAAGTATAAAGAAAAAATTCAAAGCTAACAGTGTACTTAGTGCGAATTTCTTAACGAGAACGTTAGCGTAAAAGTTAAGTCAATTTTGTATGCAGTTGGAACAGCGCCCCTAGCGGCAAACGTAGGCAAACGATCCCATTCTATACAAATATGAGCTAACTTTGACGCTATCGAGAATGTTAAAAAACTCGCACTAAGCACACAGATATTTGTATTTTTTTTTAATGGATTTTATGCCCTGGTAATTAAAACCATTGGTCATGTCTTATTTTAATTTATATTCATATTTTTATGAAAAATGATATTATGGAGTGAAATGAAATGAAGATGATTAATTTGAGACATTAATCAACTGGGATGAAATTAAATGAAATGAAATGGGATGAAATATAATCTCAGTAAAATGGTGGTCATTTACTAAGTGAGATTTTTTCAGTGGACTTTATGGAGGATCCCGAGAAGTTACGTCCAGCGGCTTTGTTTCATTTTCCCACATTTGTGCAAAACAGTTAATAAACCACCGTTATTACACATTTAAACCCGAAGAAACACTAAATAGACAAAATAAAACAAATCACACAACTTCACTCCTCGCGTTCCCGCCAAAAAGTCCAGATATTTGTATTGTTACGTTTAGTCAATGGCGGATCCAGGGGGGGGGGGGGGTCATGGGGGGCATGACCACCCCCTGAGCTGGTTCCAGGACTTAGGTGGACCACTAATTGAATATAATGATTTTATTTATATATTTTGTCACCATACAGATTTTATGTAATACATACCTTCAATATTTAATTAATTTAATATAATATAATAACTTTGTATAATGGCAAACGTCTGGGAACGAACGCATCTAAATTTGACTATGTGACCCCCTCCTGGCGCCAAAGCTGGATCCGCCCTTGCGTTTAGTAACAACATTGATTTATCTTTACAATTGTTCGTAGGTCCTATACTACGCAAGCATATTAGCTGGAGTTTTAGATTCAAACACATTACATGAGGAACCGATTGTGATCGCACACCAGCACGACCCACTCGAGAGTGTATTAGGACATTTGTACCCGCCTTCGTCGATGAAGGGTGCGAGAAACTCACAACTCAACGACCCTTTAGGTAAGTAGTAATCTCTAGTAGAGTATCTAAGTGGTGACGTCATTACGGATCCTCTCGATCCACTAACGGTGCTTTTAGGTACGTCAAGCACCGGTCCTCGTTCTCGTAAACCCGTCGCTTCCGACGAAGGGCTCGACGAGTAAACTAATCCATAGACACAGCCCACTGAGTTTCTCGCCGGATCTTCTCAGTGGGTCGCGTTTCCGATCTGGTGGTAGATTCTGCGAAGCACTGCTCTTGCTAGGGCCAGTGTTAGCAACACTCCCGGTTTGAGTCCCGTGAACTTACCTATACGTCAAGAAGCTGAAAGAAATAGCCTCTCAAGGCCATCAGCTTACCTAAGCTAGAAAAAAAAACTACCTAGAAAAAGAAATTGTAAAAGTGGAACCTTAGAACTCATGTCTCAAGGTGGGTGGCGGCATTTATGTTGTAGATGTCTATGGGCTCCGGTAACCACTTAACATCAGGTGGGCCGTGAGCTCGTCCAGCCATCATAGCAATAAAAAAATCTATGTAATATCTATCAATGTTGTAATTCAAAAAGCTCTAAAATAATAATATATTAAAAATCGGTTTAGTTTTCTAATTTTGTAATAATATATATATCGAAGCGTAAAAGGCTATTTGGGTAAAGCGACATTTTTGCATCATTATAGGAGAGCCATTTTAAGTTTAAAAAAAATTTCATTAATATAAAAACTTCTTCAGCTATTTGAACTGAGTAAACATTAATTGAAGCTCAATTAAAAGCATCAAACTGTTGATGCTAATACCAAATAAAACGCATCCTTAAATAGAAAGATAAATGTATGTAGCGTATTAAGCGAACTGTTTTTCCTTAGCTTTTCGCCCCTCGATATATATAGTGCTATCCAATAAGCCAGATTCGCTTCGTATTTGTGAAATAATTGGGAAAAAAAAATGTTTTTGTGCAGCCGTCGAACTAGGCGTTAGTGTGCTAGACTCGAGAACGCCGTACCTGCCGTTCGAAGACTTCTACAACGAGCCGCTCAGTGATGTCATAGAAATGGATAAAGATTGCGAAGATTATGAGATGGTAATTAGTAGGCGTGAGTATTATTATTTTTTGCATACCAAAAAGTGGTTGAGTGCTTATTTATAATAAATAGTATCTGTTAGTAGTAGTTTTATAATTAAAAAAAATTTTTGCCGTACAAATATATTTTTATATAATAGTATAGCTCTGAGATGCTGTTAAAAGTTTTAGAGGGTATTAATAGGCATTTCAGTCGCCTTATGATGTAGGTGAGTTATTAAGCTATTAGTTCGCATAGTACACTATTTATTGAACAAGAATTTTTAATGCATAAAAGCTCTTTGTGTGTGTGCGTGCGTGATGCGTGCGTATGTTTGTGTGTGTGTTTGTGTGTGTGTTTGTGTGTGTGTTTGTGTGTGTGTGTGTGTGTGTGTGTGTGTGTGTGTGTGTGTGTGTGTGTGTGTGTGTGTGTGTGTGTGTGTGTGTGTGTGTGTGTGTGTGTGTGTGAGAGAGAGAGAGAGAGAGATCGCTAAGAGTGATCTTTTCTAGATAACCATCAAAGTGGTGGAAGGTGGAAAAGAATCGCTTGGAAACTAATTACACGCGGTGTACCAATCAATTGAAATATGTTTATATACACACATATATACATACAAGTAAGTAATTGTGATATGTTTTTTCCAGCCAACACGAGGTTCTCGTTCCTGCGGCACCCGTTCGTGCTGACGGTGGCCAGCAAGTCGCTGGGGCTGTACTACGAGAACCGGCTGCGCATGTACTCGGAGAGCCGCGCCGCGCTGCTGCAGGCCGCCGTGGGCGCCGCGCGGCCCGAGCCCTTCCTGCGCCTGCGCGTGCGCCGCTCGCACCTCATCGAGGACGCGCTCGTCGTGGTGCGTACACACCCACTGTGCCCTGCCTATTGCTGCCGTGAAGCAGTAATGCGTTTCTATTTGAAGGGTGGGACAGCCGTTGTACTAAGTAAGACCTTAGAACTCATATCTCAAGGTGGTTGGCGGCATTTGTAGATGCCTATGGGCTCCGGTAACCACTTAACAACAGGTGGGCTGTGAGCTCGTCCACCCATCTATGCTATAAAAAAATTTGGGATTTGGTTAAGCCTGTCCTCGAAGCAGTTCACCATGAAAGCACCACAATTCTGCCTATGTCTGTCACGGTGCAGTTGTGTACTCCAGTCTGAAGGCTCGGAGAGTTGTGACGTGGTGGTACTCTGTGAAATGTGTTTCCTCGTTTGTCTTCTATGTTGTTTAAAGTATACTAGTGGGACCACTAGTCATTGGGTCTTGGGAGCTTTAGTAAAAATTCGACTATAATTAATTGGAATTATAAATTTGAACAATATTATAGTTCTATTGTCAAATACTATGATATGATATACTTCTATAATCACAGATTTCGTCAAGACTACACTATAGACAAATAATATTAAAGGCAAACAATGTTAACATGTTCTCAATTTAACCACAGATTTTGAGCATTAACAAAAGTTTAACAATAAACCAAGAGTATATATAATATGTATGTATGTGTGTGTCATGTTTTTTTTATTGATTTAATGTATTATTAATGCATAATTAAAAAAAATTTGCATTCTACACTCCTTTTCTATATTCTCTAAGTGTGGGAAATTTCATACTCCTCCGTCCACGCCATTTTCGTAAAAATGGGTACAAAGTTTTTGCTTCACGTATTAATATATAGGTGTGATTTGATTTTAGCTGGAAATGATATCAATGGAAAGAGCTCTGGATCTGAAGAAGCAGTTAGTTGTTGAATTCGAAGGGGAACAGGGCGTCGACGAAGGAGGTGTCAGTAAGGAGTTTTTCCAACTAATTGTCGAAGAAATATTCAACCCGGACTATGGCATGTTCACGCACCAACAGGACTCTCGTAATGTATGGTGAGTGTTACATGGGGCTTTTTATTTGTGAGCCATATTTTACTGTTCATGGTATCGGTTTGATTCTTTGTTAAATTTGTTCGTATAAAGTATAGGGTCCACAATTTGACAAACAACATTCAGTAATTAGATTGGAGTGTTGTATAGAGCTGTTTCACAAGATTGCATGCTAAATATCTAAATTGTCACTTTTTTTGTATTGTACGCTACATGTGAGAATAACATAATAGATAATGATAACAATCTTGACAAATTGCAGGTTCAACCCCACATCGTTTGAAACGGAAGCACAGTTCACTTTGATTGGTATAGTGCTCGGTCTTGCCATATACAACAATGTTATTTTAGCAGTTAACTTCCCTATGGTCGTGTATAGAAAGCTATTAGGCAGGAAAGGCTCTTTCGAAGACTTAGTTGATTGGAATCCTGTGAGTATCTTGTATGATTAATGTTGTATGGTATAAAGTCCATGGGCGAAAAGCCTGGGCCTACAAGGGCAATAAAAAAAATAACTGGTGAAGCTGTGGTAGTTGAAGTTCTTGACACGCCGATGAAGAAGTGTGAAGGTTGTTAAGTATTTAATTTCACCAACATTTTATTTGTACCAGGACATATCCTGTCCATGGGTGAATTCATATGTTCAGGTCTGAACTGTAGAATATTTTGAATATAAAACGTTTAAATATTTAATACTAGATAGATTGGAGGTTCCCCTGCAATGTTCTCCAAGCTCTATGTTAATCTTGATTGCTAATTTGTTCAAACCCCTCTACTATTAAGCCGTAAGCCTATATACCTTATTATATCATTGTAACTATACTTGAGACCTTAGAACTTATATCTCAAGGTGGGTGGCGCATTTACGTTGTAGATGATGGGCTCCAGTAACCACTTCACAACAGGTGGGCTGTGAGCTCGTCCACCCAACTTAGCAATTAAAAAAAAGAAATCTTGCTTTGTTGAATTGAGGATAAATTTATTACGATTCATGGCATTTAATTGATGGTACTTTGAAAACACATGCCACTTGGGTGATGAACAAAACTAAATTTCAATATTCATAACAAAGATTAAGGTTATATTAATGTTTTACATTTCAGATTTTATACAACGGCTTAAAAGATATGCTGGAATACACGGGCGATGATCTAGAAGAGGTTTATTATCAGACATTCAGGATATGTTACCAAGACGTGTTCGGAACTAATATGTTTCACGAATTGAAAGTGAACGGAGATAATCTTTTTGTTACACAAGAAAACAAAAAGGTAAGACAAGTTTTAGTTTAAGGTTTATATTTATTACACTTTTTAAAAAAATATTTTTATTGACATTGTAGGCATTCGATCATACGGCCCACCTGATGGTAAGTGGTTACCGTCGCCCATGGACTTCAGCAATGTCAGGGGCAGAGCCAAGCCAGTGTCTACCGCAGTTACCACTGTTGTGAAATTTCGTATGTTCATGTTGTGTGAATTTGACTTTAACCGATCTGAATGTCCTTTTTAAAAACAATAAAATGTTGTTGTATGTTACAGGAATTTGTAGATTTATATGCAGATTTTTTACTTAATGTATCGGTAGAGACACAGTTCAGAGCGTTCCGACGTGGATTTTTGATGGTCACCGATGAGAGTCCACTCGGTGCATTCTTCAGGCCGGAAGAAGTTGAAATGCTTGTTTGTGGAAGCAAGGTACTTATTTTATAACCGACATTTAAAAGTATTTAGTAAACATCTATAGCTTACTGAGGTGCATCCCACCTGTTGTAGAGTATGGACGTTATTACATGAACGTTGCCAGTTATCTTGAACCATGGTGACTCGATGCAGTGTCGCCAACTGTTTGAAAACTTTCCCCCTAAAGCAATTTCAAAAACCACTAAATTCAAAACAAAACTCCCCAACGACGGACCAAGTATTTATTCATTACAATATAAGTAAAGAAATAAATAAAAATAATAAATAATTAGTTAATAACAATAGTTATTTAGTATTTTTAAGTATTTTTCTATATAAAATTTTATCCCTAAAAATATCCCCAAAAAATTTCACCCCTAAAAAAATCCCTGTATAGATTTTTCCCCCCTAAATTTGGGGGGAAAACCCCGGAGTTGGCATCACTGACTCGATGTTTCTGTTCCATTTTAAAACTTCATTTTATTGTACTTGAATTCTGTGCTAAAAGCTTTTTAAACATCATTAGCGCCACCTCTTGTCCGTTGACGGTACTAAATATACTACAAATTAATAGTCAACAGCTTTTGTTGCAAGTTTCAATTCATTGATAAACGAACACTCTTAGCACATATCAGATCTTACTTGTGGTATGTCGTATTATAGTCTCGCATGAGTAGGCTCAGTTCAAAGCCGCGAACCAGCGATTCGTATCTTTTGAAGGGTGAAACAGCTGTTATATTTACTTATTTAATTTAGAACACGATATGTCTCGAAGTAAGCGACGGTGTTCACATTGTCACGATGTCTATGGACTCCGGTAGTCACTTAGGGCTCGCAGTTCGTTATACTCTGGGTGCTAGGAGACTGCTTCCGAAAACGAAGACAGACGATAGTACTATTGACACCTTTGGTAATGGGACGAAAATAAAATAGATCATGATTTAAAAAAAATCATATTTTTTTGCAATTGCAATGTTTGAAGTGAAACTTCTTTAGAATCGTTGTGATTTCAAACTCGATGAAACGAAAAAATAAGTCCATAGAGACTCACACACATAAATGTATAGGATTCAACCGGTGAGAGAATGAGATAGAACACATTAGACGTTCTCGGTCTCTTTGTGCGACTCTTCGTAGCATCCCCATTATCGTCTACGAAACATTGTCCATATATATGCACCTGTGTAGTGGGATAGTCACAGTGCGACTTGCACACACACACACACTTTTTTATTGTGAACGCCGCCTCTAATTCTTTTATGGCGCCTGCAAATTTTATACGTACAAAGTTGTAAATTTTGGGGAGCGCGGTATCAGCGCCGCGCCGGTGTGCTTGTAAAAGCAACGCCGCGCCCGGGCGTTCGTTGATCCGAGTATCAGCTGTTTTTGATTTTGTGTTTCATTGCTGGTTGTTTTTTTAAATTAATTAATGTATTTTTTATGAAACTATCGTTTCATTTAGCTGTATTAACACAATGGAGGTTAAATAATGCTAATAAAATGTTTTAAAAATATGTTTTTTTTTTAAAATCAGGATCGTTTTTTTTCCGTCCCAGCATCATATGTTAGGTGTCATTAGTAATATCGTTACCTCGATCGATACCTTGTTTTCGGAAACGGTCTCTTAACACCCAGTAAATATAGCAATGCAATAAAAATATCGTATTATATTTTTAAGGTTTTCGATTTCCACGAGCTGGAAAAGTCGACAGAATACGATGGCGGCTACGCGTCCGACTCTAAAATCGTACAGGACTTTTGGGGCATCGTGCACAGCTTGCCGCTGGAGGACAAGCGGAAGCTGCTTCAGTTCACGACCGGGTCGGACCGGGTGCCCGTGGGCGGGCTGTGCAACTTGAACTTTGTGATCGCGAGGAACGGCCCGGACTGCGACCGGCTTCCCACCGCGCACACTTGCTTCAATGTCCTACTGCTACCCGAGTACGACACTAGAGACAAACTACAGGACAGACTCTTGAAAGCCATCAACTACTCGAAGGGATTCGGTTTGCATTGAAGATGCTATACGACGACGACGCAACGCAACGCGGAACTAACTCAACAAAATTAGCATAATATTATAGTGGAGGAGTCGCCACGATGATGTTTCTGTATCATTGATGATTAAAGTTTGTTTTATTTAAGCGTAAAGTTTTTTTTAAATTAATATATTTGTTATTTACTAGCGACCCGCCTTCGCTTCGCTTAGGAAACTGTAATTTATTATTGATTTCTCCACTATTTAATGGATTTTATTATACATATAAACCTTCCTCTTCAATCACTCTATCTATTAAAAAATACCGCATCAAAATCCGTTGCGTAGTTTTAAAGATTTAAGCATACACAGGGACAGATACAGGGACAGAGAAAGCGACTTTGTTTTATACTATGTAGTGACTACCTGTACCCGTCCGCTTCGCTGGGCATTTAAAATTAACATTATTTTTTCTCGCCCCCACAAAGATTCTCATCATTAACACCCCCGCAACTGGTGTAGGGAGTCCAACACTATAAATATTAGTCTATCCATTAAGTACATGTATTTTCTACATGGATACCAAGTTTCAAGTCAATCGGATCCATGGTTCAGTAGTTATAACGGAGCATCTGTAAAAATCACTATAGATCTATATATGAGTATAGATTATTACTGATGGTAGGATCTCTTGTGAGTCCGCACGGGTAGGTACCACCACCCTACTTATTTCTACCGTGAAGCAGTAATGCGTTTCGGTTTTAAGAGTGGGGCAGCCGTTGTAACTACACTGAGCCCTTAGAACTTATATGTCAAGGTGGGTGGCGCATTTACGTTGTAGATGTCTATGGGCTCCAGTAACCACTTAACACCATGTGGGCTGTGAGCTCGTCCAATCATCTAAGAAAAAACAATAATTGATTATTTAAGTACGCGTTCCGGCGTTTCGCGCTTCCTTATTTAGGATACAGCATGATTTGCCATCTTTATATACGTTCATATGTTTGAGTGACCCGATGGCGCAGTACTACGTACTGATGACTATTGGTTCGAAAGCCGTCGATTCGATTCTCACTTCGTACCATTTTTTGTCCCAGATATGTTGTGTTGAAATCCGTAATATACGTATTTGTTAAGTCATAAGTAAAAACGTAAATGGTATTTTGGTTGGGGCAAGTGTGTGACTTATCTGCGGAAGAATTTGGATTCCCGCGGCCCTGCGCGCACGTGTGGGTGGACACCGGGGTGGTTTTAGCCGGTAGGAGTCGGGCACGCCCCTCCGCCTTTCCCCAGGCGGAGGTAGTTCATCACGAGGATTTCACCCCGAAAAAAAAAAAAAAACTTCACTCTCGTTATTATTTGCATTCTTATTATTTTCAATTCTATATAACTATCCATCATTTAAAAAAAAAAGAAGCATGATATTAGAATCTACATGCCACGTGGCAATGATCTATAAATCAGTTCTAAATATTTTGTTAAATACTTTTCTACCTTGTATAAATTCGTAAGCTATTGATATTAAATTAGCGGGAACGACCGAAGTCGTGTTGACCTAAAAATAAAAAAAAAACGTGGAACCCTGAATTGCAGCGCTACTTATCGGACACAATGGTAACTAAATCACATCAATATCGTTGCAGCCTTTCAGTAGTCCAGTGACCAAAATACACTATACATAGATAGATTAGATAGGTACAGAATTTTTGGGGTAATCACCAAAGCTTACGTTTAGAGTTTTAAACAAAATAAATAAATAAAAATACTTTTTTTAACACATTTTATTGATTCTAAAATATTAATACGTAAATAGGAAAAATATATTTTTATATAAAATCACGGTATCCAGTAGGAACTTTCCGCCGACACGTTTAAATTTAAATCCCAATTTCGTAGACAAAACAGTAACGCACAATATTTATCAATAGGTTTTTTTTTCGTGTTTAACTAAATGCTTAGCATTTCTGATCTAAAGACCTTATAATATCAAGCGAATATTTTGTGGGTAGTCATAGGTATAGACTTGAGTCTAAGATCGTGCACTACCAGTGGGAAGGGTCGTCGGCACGGAGGCGAGGCGGGTCGCGCTGTGACCGTCGTCACATCAGCTGATGCCCGACGGTATGGCGTTCTATAATTATTAAACTGAATTAATATTAAATAATTTACTGGTGGTAGGACCTCTTGAGTCCGCACGGGTAGGTACCACCGCCCTGCCTATTTCTGCGGTGAAGTAGTGATGCGTTTCGGTTTGAAGGGTAGGGCAACCGTTGTAACTATACTTGAGACCGTAGAACTTATATCTCAAGGTGGATGGCGCATTTACGCTGTAGATGTCTATGGGCTCCGGTAACCACTTAACACCAGGTGGGCCGTGAGCTCGTCCACAAACCTAAGCAATAAAAATTTTTTTAAAAAAATACAAAAACAAATCTCCGATAAATTTATGTCAGAATGTCATCTTCAGTACTTAGTCAATTAAATGAAATAAATATGCACTATTATGTTTAACTCGTTTAAAAATACAACAAAGGTTCCGACTTCAGTCAGTCAGTTAGCTTCAGCTAACACAGTAAATAGACCTTAATTCAAACGAATTCTGTAAGCTTAGTAAGTAGCATGCGCTACTTACTAAGCTTACAAAATTAGTTTAAGCGCTAATTAAGCGCTACAAAATGAATACAATTAATAATAAAAGCAAATTTATTATTAAGTGTACGTTTTCTAGACTGAATCCAGACAGAAGCGGCAATAAATTTTTTTAAGCATAAATGCGTCTCATTTTGTGGTTCAGTAAATACAATAAATTGGAAAACTCACAAAGCGATTATAATTAATATAATCGATTTTTTGAAATTTGGACGGAAAAGCACTTGTCATCTATAAATCTAAATTCATATATACAGAATACTATAAAAAATCATTGTTCATAAAACTATCTAACAAACATATTGAGCACGTTTAATTTTCAGGCTATTCAAAGGCCTATAATGTGATGATTTTTGCTGGTGGTAGGATCTCTTGTGAGTCCGCGCGGGTAAGTACCACTACCCCGCCTATTTCTGCCGTGAAGCAGTAATGGGTTTCGTTTGAAGGGTGGGACAGCCGTTGTAACTATACTTGAGACCTTAGAACTTATATCTCAAGGTGGATGGCGCATTTTCGTCGTAGATGTCTATGGGCTCCAGTAGCCACTTAACACCAGGTGGGCTGTGAGCTCGTCCACTCACCTAAGCAATAATAAAAAATAAAAAAAGCTTAAGATTCGCTCACCACGAGATACGCGGTTCTAGTCTTCTTCGCTTTGAAAACAAGATCCGAACTGTTCGTTACCTGTGCCTGGCGTCACAGTTACAGGCCGCGGCAGTAATTGCCGCCGCGGCCGCCTGTCGCCGCGCATGCCGCTGACACTCGAGCAGCTGCTGGTCGGGCGGCGCGTCCTGCAGACAGGCCGGCGCGCTGCCGCGACGCGACGATCGACACATCGACGCGTACGTTGGGGCGGCTATACGTTCCACCTGCACTCACAATAAAAAAAAAAACAATTGACGGTAGTTCAAAACCTAAAAAAATGCTTATATAGGAAACTGAGCCAACAATTTTAATTTCTACTTTTTAATACGCTTTTAACACGCTTCAGACGTATGTAGGTATGTTAGTATGTACCTATGTATCTAACGGAAATTTTGACCCCCTTTAAAACGTCGGGCCAAAATCATGTTCAAAGATTCCGTTACATATAATATAAGTCTGAAACTAATAAAAGGGTATTAAAAAAACAATTGACGGTAGTTCAAAACCTAAAAAAACGCATAAATAGGAAACTGAGCCAACAATTAATTTCTACTTTTTCTATCCTGTTTATACCGGTCAGGATATTACAGCGACGTTATAAAAGTGTAGTACATATTATAAATCAGTGCTTGATGCGTATGCATTTTTCAAGTTAATCGGACGTTTTGATGTCGGTGAAAATGCTTCGTTCAAGGATTCTGTTACATACACGATACATGCATACAAACAATGCTAATAACATCGTGTCAATAAATTTGAATGTCTTTTAATGGTCAAAGTAAATTCCAAAACGAAACCAACGTAAAAAATATTGTGGTGGAACGAGAAATTGATTGTGCTGACACCACCACCTATTTTATTACCGCCCCATCATTACCATCAGCACTCTGATGGCAACCCCAGTGCGTTTCCAGAGATCATTTTTATCATTTACGTTATGATCATGAACCGATTATGAACTGGTGGACAGTATGTATACCGGCCTTCAAACGGCAAAAAAAATGAAATCACATAATCAAAGATAAAATACTAGAAACGACCGCCTTTTTCTCACTTAGATTTAGTACAGTCAAGTAATTATTAATTTTGAAGTTAGCTTTGTTGGTGGAAATTAACGAGTGATAAATTTTCTGAATCTATAACCATAATAGCAATCGAACCATTCATCTAAAAATAAATCATTAGAGGCACCGATAGCGCAAGTCGTTGTTTAATATTTTTTAGTATTCGCGTTACTGCATAACGTCAGCTGCGAGTGGGTTCGAGCCGGTCTGTGTGCTTAGTGCGAGTTTTTTAACGTTCTCGATAGCGTAAAAGTTAAGCCAATTTTGTATGCAGTTGGAACAGCGCCCTTAGCGGCAAACGAAGGCAATTTTTTTTTTCTACCTATGCTGATAGCCTTGAGAGGCTCTTTTCAGCTTCGCCCTAACGTTTGTAGGTGAGGTAACACTGACCCTAGCAAGAGCAGTGCTTCGCAGAATCTACCACCGGATCGGAAAGGCGACCCACTGAGAAGATCCGGCGAGAAACTCAGTGAACTCTATGAAGACACAGCCCACTGAGTTTCTCGCCTGGGAAACCCATGCGTGGTTAATTCATGGTTAATTCACTACACCGTGAATTAACCCATGTTAATTCACGGTAGTTAGTAGTGTTAATGACCGGCGCGTAGGCAAACGATCCCATTCCATACAAATATGAGCTAACTTTTACGCTATCGAGAACGTTAAAAAAACTCGCACCAAGCACACTGCTCCCGAACCCCAAGCGATGGCGTACCTCAAAGCTGGTTCTCCTGCGGGCCCGCTTGTGTCGCGCGGGCGCGGTGTCGGCGCGCCTCCGCCGCGGGGGGGAGGCGGCGGCCGAGCTCGCGCCGAAAAGCCCGCGTTCCTCCGCCATACGGATCATATACTTTGCGTCCAAACGGGTTATCTCCTGCGGTCATTCTATCATTATCTCATTTCCACTGCTTACGTCACATTATAGAAGTATAACCGTTTCGATCTATGACCATAATGACGAATATTTTCGCGAAAATCAATTTTATTCGGTCTTGTCTTTATTTTAATTGGAATTTCAAAAGTCTAGACGAAAGTTTTAGATCAATTACATAAGTTTTTTTATTTAAATTGAAACTGATTGCAATTTGAAGCATTCAAATCGAAGAGGTACCACGACGCCTATTCCTGCCTATTTTTGGCCGTGAAGCAATAATGCATTCCGATTTGAATAATAGGACAGCCGTTAAACTATATAATTGAGACAATTCACATATATATGCAATAAAAACATGAATATCCGACTTCTTTCTAACGTCTATGACGATTCACGATCCTAAGACCCAAAATTATCAAGGGCGTAAATAAAACTTACACACCAAAAAAGTATATACTTAGTCTCTTCTTTACTTTAAAAACACTACTAACAAATACATTTATTTCACACACAGTATATAATAGTTTAAATGTAGTGAAGCTAATATTGCTTGTATATACTACCTTCCTCTGGATGAGGCCGAGATAACATCCGTCTCGGTCCAGTATGTAGTTAATATCTAAACCATTCCCTAAATTAGGCAACGTCGCGATTTCGAATAAATCGCAATTCGGTACCTGTAATGACAAAAAACATACACATCAATTTTTAGACAAAATCTCCTATTTACATTTAACTTGATTAGTAAATATTACAAAAATATCCGGATTATCCTTGTCGGGATCTCCCGGGACGGCGTCATCGGGCACTGCAGGTATAGGTCGGGCTTTGTTAGTCCCAGGCCTTGATCCGGGACGAGATGAATCCGCTTGTTTTCTCAACACCGTGTCGTCGGTCTGAGATCTCCGTCTTGGCGGCGACGGTCCAGACGTGCGTCGCTTTGGTGAAATTGAATCAAATTCATCATCCGTTTGGTCATCTCTGTCTCCTTCAGAGATTGTGTTGTCTAATGTTGTTAGTGACTCAATGTTTTCTGTTCCGTGCTTTAATGGACTCTGCAATAATAAAAAAATAGTTTTGTAAAGTGGCCAATAAGAATATATAGCGGGGTAAAAGGATATTTACTTTAAGCGACATTCTTACAACTTTACCGGAGAACTATTTGAATATTTAAAATTTGGAACAAATACATATTACGACAAAAAGACTTCTTCAGCTATTTCAATGGAGTAAACTTAATTGAAGTTCAATTAAAAACATCGAACTGTTGATGCTAATGCCAAATAACACGCACCCTAAGGACCATAATATCAATCGTAGTTTAAACTATGGAGTTCGTAATCTACGGAAAAAGTTGATCGATGGCTTAAACCTGTGTCGTAATATCAATTCGAAAATGTGGAGAGATCAACTAAACTTCGATAAGTGCTTTTTTCATGGCAATATGATCAGTTTCGTTCACTATCCATTCATTCTTTTAATCATTTTTAATAATAAGGCAATAATTATACGTGACAGTGACGTTAAAAAAGAATTATTCCAATTTTAAACATAGTAGGTATTACATACTGATCGGGATTTTTAAAATTTTGTTGATAAAATATATTTATTAATATAAGCAACAAAATGAGTGAAAATAAGAAAAGAGTTGCGAATTTTACGACTGCCGAAACGGAACTTTTAACAACGTTAGTAAAAAGATATTCGAATGTGTTAGAAAACAAAACAACAAACGTTGTAAACAATCAATTAAAAGAAGGAACATGGAAAAAGCTCGCAGAAGATTTCAATAGCTCTTCTGGAATGTGCCTAAGAGACGCGAAAACTCTGCGGGCTAAATACGAAAATTTAAAAAAGACCTTAAAACGAAAATATAGTAACCATAAAAGAAGCCTTTATTGCACTGGAGGTGGCCCTGGACCATCGCAGGCTTTAAATCTAACTCAGGAAGAGGAAATAATAATGGAGCTTGCTGGGCCAAGTGTGGAAGGTTTGTCTCCACAATTTGATTGTGATAAGGTACATTTCTACATATTAAAAGTAATAATATTAATACCTACTTCAATATTTTGACTATTCTAAAGGTTCTTTACATTTTGAATCCTTATCTGGTTTTAGGCAAACTTTGCATAAATTATATACTGGGCTAATATAGATTAATCAACTATAATTATGAAAAACTAAATGTAACTAGGCCAAAATACTACAAAGTATTTTCTCAATCAATGTTTATTATATATCACATGCTTTTTTTTAGATACCAGAATGTAAAGAAACAATTATAAAACTTCCAGTGAGTAGTGAAGTAGAAGATAATCCCGGAAAGGAAAATAGTCTACCGACTGATGACTGCAGTGTGAACATGGTTGGTTTAATAGTTATTTGTTATCTATTTAAACTTCTAATTAAAAAAAAACTTAAATAAATTAAATACTAAAAATAAACTACAAATTAAAATTAATGTAGATAATCTGGTGCCAGGCTACATGCAAGTACATTCCCTATTTGTTATTTTGTATACTAATTATTTTCTATGAATTAATATACTAATATCCCACAAATATCTCACTGCTGGCCTTGAGCTTTCCATTCATGAGAATGGACAGTATACCCATAACCTGTCCCAAGTCAAAATTATAACATTTGCTTTATTTTAGATGGACAAATTTAAGTTGCATAGCCAAGACACAGCTCCAGTTTCTATCAGTTATTCAGAATGTACCCCCAATCGATTTATTCTGAAAAAAAAAACAGTCAACACCGTTACGAAGAAATCCAGAGAGTTGAAGAGCACAATGGAAAATTATGGTGACTTGTCACAAAAGAAAAAGGATCTAGCTATTGCTCAACTAAAACACTTGGAAGAAAAAGCAAAACAAGATAAAATAGAATATGAACTTAGATGTGAACAAATAAGGGACAAAGCCCAACAGGAAAAAAAAGAACATGAATTGAGATGCGACTTGTTAATGTTAGAAATATTGTTGAAGAAAAAGGAATTAAATAAATAAAAAATAAACACTATGTAAAAGTTGTTTTATTTGTAAAACTATTACAATAATTAAACTATTTCAGTTTTTATAATGCAAGATCTGTTTATTTAATGTAACATACTAAAATAACTATTTATTAACAATTGTCTTTTTAAATGATTGTTGTTATCACTATTTCCGTTATCAACATTTATTGGGTGGCTAGACAAATCTATTGAATTTTCTATGTCTATGTCTAAACTTGGAATTCTATCTCCGTTATTTATGTATATATTATGCAAAACTGCACAGGCAACAATAATGTCTTGGACTAACTCTAGATTTACTCTCATACCAATTGATAACACAGGAAAGCGTCTTTTCCATATTCCAAAGCACCTTTCTATACAATTTCTAGTGCGAATATGAGACTCATTATAAAGTTTTTCTGCTGATGTCACTGGATTCTGAAGTGGTGTTAATAAATAGTTTTTCAATGCATACCCAGCATCACCAAGAAGAATATTTTGTCCCATTTGTCCTGATTCGAAAACAGCACACAAACGACTGTTACTAAAAATAGTACTGTCATGACTAGCACCAGGCCACCTAGCAACAACATCCAAAAATTTTAGGTTGGATGTACATACTGCTTGGCCATTTAATGAAAAGTATCCCTTCCTATTTCTATAATGCTCTGAATTTTGCCCTCCTGGGGATTGTAAACGAATATGTGTACAGTCTAGAGTACCATATACACAAGGAAATCTAGCAATAGAATAAAAGCCAGTTTGATTTTGTTGCAGTTCAATTGGCGAAAGATGAAGTTTAAGATGGTTAAATCTGTTGGCTGCAATAGCTTTTGTTACTCTTTTCATTGTTTTTCCTGCTTTAGTTTGATGTACTCCACTGAAATGTCCAGCTGTTATTTGCATACTTCCAGTTGCATAGAATCTTAGTGTAAGTAGGAGTTGGTTCATTGGGGACAATGCATTGTTCCTGAAATAATAAAAATCAATATAATGAGTTAGTTATGACAAGCAATTACAAACATGCAATGAAATACAGAAATATACAACAATTATATAGCCTGTGTTTACCTACTGTACTTCTACATGTCCAAAATGTATAAGTACAGTAGGTATAAACAGGTTAAATATTTTTTTTGGTAATTTACGTATTCATTTGGAAAGCAATTTATTAAGTATTCGATTTTGATATAATTAAAATAATATTTACCGTGAAGTAGAATGACGAATTTGGTTTTCAATTTCACATAAAATAGCTTGTGCTGATGTTTTGGAAACACGAAAACGCCGTATGAATTCTATATCGTCCCACTCATACCATTGATTGTTTCTTGTATGAATAACGTACGGTCTACTATAATATATATATAAATAATTTAAATCATCGATATCTGAATCTGAATCACTATTGTAATATTCCATATCACTGGTTAATATCAAAAGCACCCAAATACAAAATCTTTTAACGTTATTTACAATGACATTAAATGACATCTAATCCATGAAGGAAGGTTTAAACGCCCCTCTGGGAAGGTTTAAACTGATAGTTTAAACTGTGTTGGGTCGATGATCTGTCATTGATATTACAAAAGAAACGAAAAGGACAGATTAAACTGTGTTCTCTAGTTTAAACTACGATTGATATTACGGCCCTAAATGACAAAGATAAATGTCGCGTATAAAGCGAAACCAAATAGCCTTTATTTTTTCCTAGCTAAGCTGAACGCATGGTCTAGAGTCTAGAGAAACTATATCAGCGTCACCGGCGACCCACTGAGAAGATCCGGCGAGAAACTCAGTGGCCTGTGTCTATGGGTTAATTTACTTGCCGAGCCCTTCGTCGCAAGCGACGGGTTCGACGAGAACGATGACCGGTTCTTGGGGTAGCAGCCTTTCACCCTTCGATATCGTTTTGAGTTTTTTTTTATTGCCCTTGTAGGCAGACGAGCATACGGCCCACCTGATGGTGAGTGGTTACCGTCGCCCATGGACTTCAGCAATGCTAGGGGCAGAGCCAAGCCGCTGCCTACCGCAATCAATGTAAAACATACGGATTGGCGATGTTTCCTTTTCAGCAACGCGTGTCGTTCCCGAGCCAATCTGTTCGCTTCTGCGACGGCTCTTGTCACTTGCGCTTGATTCTCGGCTTCCAGTGCAGAATGTGTTTCGTACAGTATCAACTGGATCTGAAAATAAAACAGTATCATCATTTGTCCTATAAACGAGGGTTATTGTAGTCTTCGAAATTCATACTTGAGGCTTAGACATTAAGGTCTTCAATGTTTTCTTTTGTTCCTCGAGAATTGATTGCACTCTGGCTTTACCTTTACTGTCAATCTCCGATTCGGTTAAAACCTGAAAGATTGTAATATTGAAATCAATATAATATTCCGATTAAATTTTTAGCTAAACAATAATTATGTAAATAAGAGTGTTTCACTAAAATAAAATAAATTTCCATATTTAAGGCAAATCTGGAATTTATTCAGAACTATGAGTGTAAGTACTAATATAAGTGGGAAATATAATTTAAACTAATTAGAGTTTCAAGATGAAATCTAATGCTTAGCTACGACACATTATCTACACCAATATCCTATTATTATGACCGAAACTGGGCTCAGTGGCGTAATCTGGGAGTTGTGTATGTTTCTCAGTGGACAACCGTGGGCTGATGATGGTGATGATAATGATGATACTATTACCTATTTATTATTTAGGTTCTGTATTAGCTAAAACCAACATAAGGCTTTGGATGGAAACATAGCGTTCGGCGATATCCATTTAAACGGATGAAACATCTTATTTATTGAATTGCCTATGTTTTTGTGATCTAGTATCGACAATTGTCACCTCTAGCATTGCCAAATCTCCTCCACGGCCACACACAAGATCAATGGGATCCGTGACTGCGGAGTAAGAGTTGGGCGGAGTTGCCAAGGCTGCTACCACTCCGTCTAACGCGTTGGTCACAGTCGGAGTGTCGCAATGTACAGGTTCGCTAAGGACGCACACTGGCGCTCCCGAGTGAGGCGCCTCTGAGGCCTCTATGCCGAGCTCACGAAGAGCTAAAACATAGCTTTCGGCTCTGAAAATAAATTAAAAATTTTATTAATAACTAGCTGACCCGGCAGACTTCGTAGTGCATCAATCTTACTTAACACAAACAAAAGGATTCCGTCCGACGCCGCGACGGGGGACACATTAAAGGAAAAACAAAATTGATATTTTTATTTAATTCCGAGCATTTTCATATTTATCTACCATTTAAACCTTCTCTGGACTTCCACAAATAATTCAAGACCAAAATTAACTAAATTGGTTCAGCCGGTCTCGAATTTTAGTGAGACGAACGAACAGCAATTCATTTTTATATATAGAGATAGATTGATAATAAACTAGCTTAACTATTTATTTTATTTTAAATGCCACCATGTTCGTCTTTTTTATGAGACTTTAAAAGAAAAATATTAAACTTTAAGAGGAAAATGAAAAATAAAATCAGCATACGAAACGCTGCGCTGTAGTAATAACTTATCGAGCGTTTGTTTGAGCATGTAGTATTGGCCTTCACTCAAATAAATAACACGCCACATTTCACTATCGCCAAAGTCATTGGGGCGCAGTGTATGCCAAGGAGAAGTATTCGATTTATTTGTAGCAATGCCTGTTTTTGGATATCTTCTCCCGGCATCAATTAATAATGCAATTAAGAATATAACTTATTAATGATCGATCGATATTATATTAGCCTATTTTTAATACGCTTTTATTAGCTTCAGACGTAGGTATGTATGTTAGTATGTAACGGAATCTTTGAATATGGTTTTAACCCCCTTCAAAACGTCGGATTAACTCGAAATTTGATATACTTAAAAAGGACCGATGACAACGCAATATTTAAAAAAAATATGAAAAAATTAAAATTTGACTAAAAATGAAATACATATAAATAAATAAACTAACAAAATACGCTTTTATAGAAAATCCAACTAAAAAATAGAAAATAAATTTTAATAAATTTGAATCAAAAATGGTTTAAGAACAAATGATTTTATTGTAAAAAAGCGTGGTGTGCTTTTCAGTATATTATCAAAATAACCCTTCTACTCATATCTGTTCATAAAATATTTATAACTACTGATACCATGCACCCTACCCTTTTTTTACAATAAAATCATTTTTACTTACACTACTTTTAATTCAAATTTATTAAAATTTATTTTCTATTTCTTAGTTAGATTTTCTATGAAAGCGTATTTTGTTAGTTTTTTTATATTTTTTTTCTTTTCTAAAGGCAAACAATTATTTTAAGATGCCGCCAACAACGTGCGACTTAGAAAAACTACATAATAGCAAACGTACTTATCTCCTGCTCCGAACACAACCAGTCGACCGAGTTCCGGTATAGCTGGTGCAGGAGGAGTCTGGGCCTTCAGCACTGCGGCCAGTTCCTTCAGCTGAGCCGCGAGGTACGCTGAACAACGGGGGGACGACGCGTGGGTCTGTGCCACCACGCCTTGCAGAGAGTTCGCGCGAAGGGCTCGACAAAGCGTGGAAGCTCCCTCGCAAAACTCGCGTTCCTAACAAACAGTAACGTATTCCGGTGAAATACATTAGTAATAACATTGGTAGGATCTCTTGTGAGTCCGCATGGGTAGGTACCACCACCCCGCCTATTTCTGCCCTGTGAAGCAGTAATGCGTTTCGGTTCGAAGGGTGGGGTAGCCGTTGTAACTATACTTGAGACCTTATAACCTATATCTCAAGGTGGGTGGCGCATTTACATTGTAGATGTCTATGGACTCCAGTAACCACTTAACACCAGGTGGGCTGCGAGCTCGTCCAACCATCTAAGCAATAAAAAAAATCGTAGATACATATTTTAAAAATTTCTGACCGAACAAGTTTACCTGAAGAACAATAATTCCTTCTTGTACTAAATCCAATTTCCCAATGCTGATACTGGCCGGAGGTCGTAGCGTTATGAATCTAAAATTTAATGTGTTAAGTCGTTTCATTGTGGCTATTGCCATAATTGTATTTCATTCTATTGATTTAAATTTACCTCGGACAAACTCTATCAAATCTGTATTCGCCGGCGCAAAGCTGTCGTGAGCTGCTGTAAGAGTATCCTAGTTCGTGCAATTTTTTAACCAGCAATGCAATTTTTCTGTAAGTAAATAGTTTAAAAACGTTTTTCTCGTAGATTTACATGTTACCTATGCCGTAGTTTGATTCACTCTCAAATAAAAATTTTCGTTATTATTTACTACGTGCATGTGTTTGTGAAAGTATTTTGCCGTGAAGCAGTAATGCGTTTCGGTTTGAAGGGTGGGGCAGCCGTTGTAACTATACTGAGACCTTAGAACGTATATCTCAAAGTAGGTGGCGCATTTACGCTGTAGATGTATATGGGCTCCAGTAACCTCTTCCCAACAGGTGCGCTGTGAGCTCGTCCACCCACCCATCTCAGCAATAAAAAAAAACAAATTGCATAATAAATTAGTGGAATCTAATTATCAGCCCACATGGTTTAATACAAACAGTTACGAGAATAATTCTGATTTGAAGGGATTATCAATATAGCTTAAACCTCATTTCTAAAGGATCCTGGTCAAAGATTCATCATTTATGTTTCGTTTTCTATCTGTACCTTTAACGAGTGAAACATAAACATGTCAACCCTGCTACGAATATAGAATAAAATGCATTTTTTTGCATAGATGGGTAGACGAGCTCACCCCCTGGTAGTTAAGCGGTAACTGGAGCCCATAGACATCTACAATGCAAATGCGCCACCCACCTTGAGATATAAGTTCTAAGGTCTCAAGTATAGTTACAACGGCTGCCCCAGCCTTCAAACCGAAACGCATTACTGCTTCACGGCAGAAATAGGTAGGGTGGTGGTACCTATCCGTGTGGACTTACAAGAGGTCCTACCACCAGTAAAAAAATTAATTAATTAATTATGACAAAGGAACAACAAATATTCACTTTGCTACTTATTATTATTTATACATACTTGGCTTTAAAAGTGTTAACCCAACCCGTGATTATGTCCTTATTGACACACGCTGATATGCGTTCCTCACGCAAATGTGGCGGCAATAGGTCCGACAACCTGATACAAAAAATGTTAATAATCTCTAATCGTTAGAGGAAAATTGTTTATTACCATTGTTTGTTTATTTTATTACTCACGAGAGAGCCTTATTTTTTATACGAATCCTAGCGATGGCAGCTGCGAAATGTACTCTTTGTTCCCAGACAACGTTCTCCATTTCCTTAAATGGTTGTCCAGCGCATTCCAATAGTTGTGTAGCGCGTTCTTGCTCTGCCCTTGGTCTGGCCTCCCAACGACGTCTCGCTAACTCCATCAGGAATAGCCAAACTATGTGACGGTTGCCGGTGTACTAAAATTACATCATTACGAACAGACAATCCGTTTTACCGAAGTGAATACAAACGTTTTCGCTTAACATCTATACTAAAATATAAATCTACAGTGGTTTTTACGGATATTCCGTTATAACTACTGAACCGTGCATCCGATTGACTTGAAACTTGGTATCCATGTAGAAAATACATATACTTAACGGATAGGCTAATATTTATATGAGTGTTGGACCCCCTAATAATAATGACAATAAATAATAATGTTAATTTTAAATGCCCAGCGAAGCGGGCGAGTACGGCTAGTAGTTCATATTATTATGCAGGAGCCGCTTAAAGCGATACTCTTTATTTATCTACCAGAAGAACCTAGGTAAATAATTAGATAGGTGTGTTGAAAACTTATTAGGTAGGGCGCCTAAACGAAGCGTTTCAACACATAGCCCTTCGTGTCGTCACTAATTTGTAGAATTTTATCGCAGCCAAAATCTATCGAGTCGATTCTTTCGTTTCGCCTGTTTTAATAGCTTATCGTAAATATAAAGCTCATTTTCGTGAGCGTCCTCAGGATTCGGAAAAGAAATCGTTCGAGTCACGACAATGTCGTAATGCGAGTTAAATGGGACGATACTTTTTATTGTAACATCTTGTCGAACCTACCCTAACCGGTAGTTATGAAGTAATGAGGCTTAAATATGCGGGCCTTGAAAACGATTGTAAAAGTTATAACCTTCGAAGTTCAAAACAAGAATGGTAATGAAAATGGGAAATGACATTTGAAAAAGTCTAGTAAGTACGATGATGGTACGACAGCCCCCATGTTAACTGAAGCCCTCGATAATTTAACGATTAATCAAAACGGGACACAATGATAGGGTGTTTCGTATACAAAGTAGGTCTAGGTGAGTTTTCGTGTTAAGGTGACGTGTGTACATGATATTAAAATCAGTCACCAATATTCGGGTCGGTCAAATTCATGCGTTACTACCATCATATACATGCCTCGTATAGATAATTATGCATTTTAGCTTAGTCATGCAATTTTTTTTTATCATTTAGGAATTACTGGTGGGCCCAAGGCCTTCCAGTTTCACCAGGATAGAGGGCTAGTACGAGCTCAGGCAGGACGGGTGGGATTTGCTAACAGCTACCCGAGCGCCTCCAAAGGAAACCTAACAACTCAAGAGCAGCTGCTTTGCGAATGTATCTACTGAATCTTCGCTCATAATGTCTTGATATAAAAGTGACAGATTTATCGAGTGTTAGCTTACCTGTGGGTAGTCAGCCAGGAACTCGATATCGTCCATGGCCTGGTCCAAGACACATTTATCTGTTGGCACAAACAAAGGTTACAATATTTAGGCAGCGGCTTGGCTCTACTCCTGACATTTCTGAAGCCTATGGGCGACGGTAACCACTTACCATCAGCTGGACCGTACGCTCGTCTGCCTACAAAGGCAATAAAAAAATTATCATGGAAAAAAAATATACACAAGAGACGCATCGCGTGACAATAAATTGTATACGAATAGGTAAGCATCGAGTGCGGAATAATAAAAAGTCGAAATACAAAATGTCACAAATTTATCGACATTTTTATTCTGCTCCAAGCAAATATCGTTCGGTTTGTGAGCAAAATTTTTTAATAGTATAAAGTTAGTAAAGTTTCTAAAGTAAAGTTTCTAAAGTAAAGTTTCTAAAGTAAAGTAAAGTTAGTAAAGATAGTAAAGTAAAGTTTCTTGACTATTGAAAAGCCACATGGAATACTTTGTCACACATCACATTTCGGATTTGAATAGGTATATGAACTGACCCATTCCCACCCGTTATTAAATTGTTATCAATGTCTATAGAGACTAGAATGACTTCCCCCATAATGAAGTTTCAACTAAAATTCATTTTTAATACTTATCCCCTTTCTAAACGGAACGGATGACTTTTTTGGCGTAAAAAAAAACGGGACTGTGTTACACGTGCATGCTCATATTAAGCCTTTGGTGATTAAAAGAATAGTAAAATAATTTAAAAAAAATTACATTCTATAAGTTTTATCATAAAGGGAGTTGCACGTGTAGTATATTTCTTTAGAAAAAATGGTTTTATCCTGCCGGTATTAAACTCAGACATAATCAAATCGCTCGTACCTACATCGCTGTACCGTGGAGCAGTAATGCGTTTCGGTTTGAAGGGTGGGGCAGCCGTTGTAACTATACTGAGACCTTAGAACTTATATTTCAAGGTGGGTGCCGCATTTACGTTGTAGATGTCTATCATCATCATCATCATCATCATCATCATCTCAGCCTGTCTACTGTCCACTGCTGAACATAGGTCTCTCCAAGTTATCTCTAGTGCGGCCGGTCCGTTGCCACCTGTATCCAACGTGACCCAGCAATTTTAACCAGGTCGTCGGTCCATCTGATATGTGGCCGTCCCACACGTGTAGATGTCTATGGGTTCCAGTAACCACTTAACATCAGGTGGGCTTTTATTGCTTAGGTGGGCTCGTCCACCCACCTAAGCAATAAAAAAAACAATTTATTTAGTGAGGAAAACTTTTCAACCAAATTCAAAATAGATCCAAACATGTGTAAAATTGCTTAAACACGCGAATATTTATCACGATGGAACCGTAGTAGCATCGTGATAGACTTAAATAACGTTTTCAACAGTTACAAACTAGGTTTATGGTCTTTTCCGAATAGCGTGCGGTAATTTACAGCTCGGCGCTGTTTCGTGACACTTCAGGCGAAAGTATTCCTATTTGATGGCTTGAGTATCGCACGGATTAACAGGTTTTCGGATTTATTTTGTTAACGCTTAAAAACAAGCAATGACCGAGCTAGATAAAGCTACTGTTACGTAATGTTTTGTGAACGGAAACCGCAGACTATAAACTCATCTTGCCGAGAGTCCCTGTAGTTGTTATGAGCTATATATACCATTTCTAGGGCCCGTGGATATCACGTGAATACCAGCACTCACTTGAGATAAAAAGTCAAAGATTTAATAGATGAGTATAATGATTGCTATTCTTAAAACTGGAACGCATGAGTGCTTAGTAGCAGAAATAAGCCTTGCCAGAATTCGTGCATTAGAACTGCTATCGAAAACAATGACAGGTGGCACTGATCACCAGACAATTTAATACCCGGCTTCCCTGGTAGGCCTAATTTATGTGTATTTCAATTTCCTGATGCTCGAATTCCAGTTTATCGTGCAAATGAAGATTGCTGTTATGATTTTTCAGACCAATTACTATAGCTATCTATCAATCTATCTTCTGTATTTCAGTCCACAGGCGTCCATAGCTGTACATGGGCCTTTCCCAAGTCTCGCCACAACGATCGGCAGTGTGACCATCTCTAAGATCCTGCCTTACTTTAGTTGAAAACCTGCCAAATCCTGCCAACGTCTGTAGTAATAAATGCCTAATTAATGTCAACTTTATTAACCGTTGTTATAAACCGAGAAAAGTAAAAATACAGGAATTTCATATTTTCACATACGCTCTTTCATATTTTCGCTTCATCACCACCACCAATAATGATAAGTATCGCCCAAGAAATGTCACTAACAAGATATTATCACCTTAAAATCTAAATCAAATCTATCTATAAGTATGTCTCTATGACTGATTTAATTAAAATATAAACCGTAAGCTCGTGTTTATGAATACTTGTTTCAAGATTATCGACTTTCAAAGCAAAGTTTTAAAGTTGTTAATTGAATGTGATACGAATATAGCACGAGAAGTATGTGGAAATCCCCTACATGCCCACGAAGTATCTTCAGGGTTCTCATTTTTTACATTTTATTGTGTTGCCGTAAGGAAATTTATTATCTTTATCCCAATCCCCAATACTGCCAAAAACTGCCAAAGAAGCTAAAGTAAGAGTCCAATCTAGCCAAAATGGCAGGATCCTGCCACATATGGTCACACTGACGATCGGTCCTGCGCTGCTTACATCCAGCGGATCCCCTCAAATCTCAGGAGGTCGTCGGTCCAACTCGTGGAAGGTCTATTGCGTATTTATGCACATGAAAACAAAACTTACATCGGAAAACGTCATAAATAACGGAATAAACGAAACGCATTTCTTGTTCGTCCTCGAAATCGACTTGCTGTGGTGGCTTGCAGAGAAGACGAGCCGCTTTTAACACCTAACAAGAAAAAAAACATTTAGCATCTACCGTTCAATAAAATTTTATATTTCTCTTCGAATATCTATTCCTACTAATATTATAAAGAGGAAAGATTTGTTTGTTTGTTTGTATTGAATAGGCTCCGAAACTACTGAACCGATTTGAAAAATTATTCCACTGTTTGGAAGCTACACTATTCCCGAGTGACATAGGCTATAATCTTTTTTGAAAAAAATTAGGGATCTTTACTAAAACTCCAACAATGTAACCCAAGGTGTAAAAAAATTACATAAAATATTCTTTACATCGCGTGCCCTGCGAAAACTATTGACCATTATTTTATTGATGATAGAATAAAATAATGTACTACGACTTTGTAGAACACATTATTAATTACAAAAAGTGTCGAGACAGCATATGTCTAACTATTGTAGTTATGCCGCAATAAGTGTTCTTTTATTTTAAAAAAATTAAAACAACTACAAATATCGTTGAAATTTTTGTTAAAGACCCGAGTGGAGCCGGAGCGGGCCGCTAGTATATTATAACTTATTAAAATTATTAAGCGCGTAGAGAATAGAAAAAAAAAGTAGAAGTTCTTCCAAGTTTAAAATTACTAATCCGAATGTGTTAAATGGTACTTAGTGATTTTCGCATAGATTGCACTGGGTCTTTTTACATTTAAATAATTTTTATAGTTATGATACTTTTAATCTAATGATTTTTTATCATGATGTTCGAATGAACGAATAAACTAGGCAGAGAAAAAGCGCAAAAAATAGGTAAATAGACAAAAGCAAATAGCATATAGGCAATTTGAGGCCTGGTTAAGTCAGATAAACCAAAACAGTTAAACACATCTTTTTTTTAATTGTGTCATTGTCACAAAAAACATACGTGTTTATTTTGATATGTACTAGCGCCTGCTAGTACATACCTAGTACTAGGAATACTAGTGTTAGTAAAATTGTTTCATAGGTTTTCGAGAATCGTCTTCACTACCTAATCACTAGGAAATGTTAATATTAAACGCAAAATTGTTGTGATTTTGTGATAATGTAGAGAAGTTAATTACTTATATCGATATTTTCAAATAATAGTAATTTATCTACTCAATGTAGTTCAAGTGAATACGGACAAAGACAATGTAATTTCCGAATATTGCCTGTTGTGTTTGATTCGATTCAATTTACTTTAACCTTCTATCGCTCCGGTTAACACGTTGATGGCTTTCAGTTTCATTTCGGATTAATCATGACTTTTGATTGCTTTTATAGCGTAGGTACCAGTTACACAATAATACAGCAGATATATTAAAATATGTTCAAATTTCAAACGTTCTAACAAATCTTTTTAGAAGAGAAATCCTTTATAATCATTAGCGTACAAATTGGTATCTTAGGAAATAAGATCTAGATTTATTAGGTCGCAAATTTAATAGACGTCGGAATAATTAGTTAATAAGTTGTTAATGTAGTTCGAAGAGGCATACATACCCGTTTCATAAGTTTAATTCCCGGAAAGACTATTATCTTAAAATGCAACTCTATTATCGTTATCTTTGTTAAAGATATCTATGAAGTAATCATATAATTATGAATGAAAAAGTGTGTTTTTTGATTTGTCCTTCATTAATGCAGTAAAGGGTATTCGTTCGTTTGGTTGATTTCCTGGATAGGGTTAGTGTATGACCTTTATTTTGTCACCGAACGGACAAAGGCTTTTAAGTAAAAAAAATACACATTGTCAATGTTTTAATACTAATAATACCCGCAATACTAGAAAAATATTAGCAATTATATTAGTTAGTTGTTAGTTAGTTATTAGTAGCACATATAAAGTATTAACTTTGTACTTTGGTTTTTGTCAGAATGCTATCAATATACATAATATACAAGCGTAACTTAAAATAAATAACCTGTCCGATGTCCCAAACTGGGCCGGTAGTTTTAACGGAAACCGGTGGTGGTGCATGAGGATTCTTCGCAGGCACCACGAAGCTCCACGGTGCCCATTCCTCCGGTGGTTCTTCTACCGGTTTTTGTTGTTGTTCAGAGTCATCATTACTGTGTATTTAAAAAACAAGGAATATAATATCTTATTATTATACTTATAATATTCACTTTCTGAAGACTTGTTCGAAATTAATTCAAAAACAATAAAAGCCATGCTGGACAGATTTCAAGACATCGGATAAAATAAATTAACTGTTATCCTTTAAACTCCGATAGGTATTCATATTTGCGTAGGTACCTACATGCCATAAGATGAGCTTGTAGCTGATACAATTTACAAATACAGTGGATAGGAAAAAATCTTCGGCACTTTCGCATGTAAATAAATGTCTTCACTACTCGGAGAGCCTCTATCCCCAGTAAGTCCAGAATATCAGAGGCGTCAAGGTTAATCGAATTATTATTATTAAAATTGAAATTGATTTCAACATACACATATGTTTAACACATTAACGGGCTTTATAGTTTCAGTATCTCTAAGCATCAGTAATAAATATAAAAATAAATGGGTATGGAAATGAATTTATTATGTAATTATGACCAATGATGAATGAAGTTACTAGTAGTAGTTACATTTAATGCGACTTACGTCAAAGAGTTGAAAGTGGTCCTATCTTCGAGAATCATAGGCCTCATGTTATTGATTTGGTTTTTAGAGGCATGACTACGGTGCATTCGAACTGATAATAAGAATAATTTTATGAAACGAGTATTTTTATGTATTTATTTTTTCATATAGTTACTGAAAATTTTAAAACGATTTTTTTGGTTTTCCTTTGACACGTACAGTCTCATCCGTTGACTTCAAACGCGAGTGATTATTGTTTTGATTCTTTACTTAACATTCAATCATAATGTACACTATGGTCGAAAAAAAAAGGTTCAATAAAAATCATAAGCGCACTTGAATTAGGCCTTAATGTATAATCTTTTTTTTTAATAAGCTTTTATTCGCTTCAGACGTAGGTAGGTATGTATGCTTGTAACGGAATCTTTGAACATGATTTTGACCCCCTTCAAAACGTCGAAATTTGGTATACCGTACTTATTAAGGACCACTAAGGCCCGATGACAATTCAATATTAAAAAAAAATTGAGAAAATTGAAATTCAACTAAAAAATAAAAAATAAATAATAGTTTAAAAAACTAATATAATACGCTTTTATAGAAAATCCAACTAAAAATAGAAAATAAATTTTAATAAATTTGAATTAAAAATAGTGTAAGAAAAAAGATTTTATTGTAAAAAAAGCGTGGGGTGCATGGTATCAGTAGCTATAAATATTTTATGAACAGATATGAGTAGAAGGGTTATTTGGATAATATCCTGAAAAGCACCTTATTATTATTTATTATATTTAATATTATATCTTAATTATTTTTACTTGCATTTCTAAGTTTTTCTGTAACGCTACAAGACTGAAGTATTGCTGTAGCCTCCATTCCTTATCACTGGGAAGTATGAGCCTCTCCGCCTCACTCGTGTCTCCGTCTTGTCTGGCCGCTTCTTCTTGCAGCAGAAGCTGCGCCAATAGTTTTGGATAAACTTGAAAAATATTCCCATTCCCGTATTGACTGAGCGCAACCCATAGCGCGTTCGGGTCGTATTTTTCAGGCATTTTTGTAACATTTTATATTGAGAAACTCATTTAATAGATACAGCACAAACATAGTTCCGATATCTTCACGTAGAAAAAAACCTATTGTCGAATTATATTATTATGTTGTATTAAGAGAAAAGGTTTTTATTTATTAGGGAGATGGGTTGTTCTGTTGATTGCCGTTCGCCACTGAATCCACACTGAAACTGAAAGTATACAGCCTCGATCGACCGATCCGTGGTGACTTGTTGCACGGCACACATGTTTTATATAACAATTGTTTATTTTTTTAGACTATATAGGTATAAAATGCTAGATATAAAACCCACTATATAAAAATCAAGTAACAGTTATACACCAATTCAGGCCATAGAATCTTAACGATAAAGATTACTTTGTAAAAACGTGGTTCTTATCTAGATCGAGCTCAGTGACCCAGACTGCGGTATCATGAGATCAGATTCTTCCGGTCAAACTTTGTGATAGATATTTGGTATTCCGGATCGGACTGCAGGTTGATTGATACTTGTTCGACGCTGGTGTGTGCGTTTTGGTATCATTGACATAGGAAGCCAGTATAATGTAGACTGTAGAGCTGGTAGGACAGAAGGCTGGCGTTATCCAGACTACTAGCCGACTAAGAGGAACAACGCTCGTGTCGATAACAACTGCCACGGGAAGATCACTACATCTTAATTTGCATGATGTAATAAAAACCAAACCCGCAAAATTATAATTAGCGTAATCACTGGTGGTAGGACCTCTTGTGAGTCCGCACGGGTAGGTACCACCACCTCGCCTATTTCCGCCGTGAAGCAGTAATGCGTTTCGGTTCGAAGGGTGGGGTAGCCGTTGTAACTATACTGAGACCTTAGAACTTATATCTCGAGGTGGGTGGCGCATTTACGTTGTAGATGTCTATGGGCTCCAGTAACCACTTAACACCAGGTGGGCTGTGAGCTCGTCCATCCATCTAAGCAATAAATAAAAAAAATTAGGTAGTTTACATGCTATCTGAACCTCTAGTCTTTTAGTTTTGCCTCATTATGAGAAGTTGTAAAATATATATTTAATAAATATTTACATACTTTTAGTTATTTGAAAAATATTTCAAAATGCTTGCTCTCATCTCGTGTTTGTAAACGAGAATGCACCCGGGCCAGTACCTCTTCCTTTCTTTTTCTTTTATTTCGTAGAGAGTCAGCGTTGGAACGGTACTTCGGTAAGGCGATGCGTCATGAAAATCACCTCATCGCGGCCGCCGCTCACAATTCCCCGACTCCCGCTCACGCAGGGCCTAGTCACCGTCGATGCCCTAGAGATGTTTTTACGGATCCTTCTGATCCACTAATATTGTCTTAAGACGCCTGCAGCTTACTGGTGGTAGGACCTCTTGTGAGTCCGCACGGGTAGGTACCACCACCCCGCCTATTTCTGCCGTGAAGCAGTAATTCGTTTCGGTTTGCAGGGTGGGGCAGCCGTTGTACTAAGATCTTAGAACTCATATCTCGAGGTGGGTGGCGCATTTACGTTGTAGATGTCTATGGGCTCCAGTAACCACTTAAAACCAGGTGGATTGTGAGCTCGTCCACCGATCTAAGCTATAAATAAATAAAATTTGAAAAGCAATAAAAAAAAAAGCTCCTAGTATTAGGAGCAGGCACAGGGACCATTGTAACGTAAATAGGGCGTACGAGTCCTTAAAAGTAGATTTCTTTAATTTAGTGCTCTATAATGAAAATCAACTGACAATCAAACGCATATAACGCTTAGTGACAATGTCAAATTAGATTACAAATCACCATGTTCCACTGTTCGTAATAATAAATATGTAAATAAATTAAAAACAATTTGAAAAACAACTTAATACTACAAAAATCATGAATAGATCTCAGTCTCATATTTTTATGTAAACAATATCATGAAGGGGGCTGTTTAAAGCCACTCCTGTTCATAATGGAGGGGATGACTAAAGAGGAAAGTTACGCTGAGCGACGACAGTTATTCAAAGATATATGGATCACAGCATCCAATATGGATTTAAAAGACAACGAAATCACGACCAAACCAAGAGTCATCAAGTTAGTTTCATTGGTAGATTTAAGTCAATTAATCAGAGGTTTTAACATGAGAAACCGCTGCTATTAAACACATAACCGCTTCTCTAGTATTTTGTTCGTTTTTCGCGACTACTACTTTCAATTTAAAACTACTATTACCGTATATCCATGAGTTTTTTACTGTCCTTATGTTGTTCGATTTAATGACAATAATATAAAGAGGTGAAATTGAATGAAGGAAATAAAATATTGGGAACAAAAAAAGCGAAATCACTTTGCTCTAATCAATTCGTAGTAGGCTTCCCTCCACGCTGTATCTTAAGAAACTCTCCGCTTGATATTTTATGTTATGGGTGGGCTTTTTATACTGGCGTTGGATGATTACGGTTGTTTACTGGTGGTAGGACCTCTTGTTAGTCCGTGCGGGTAGGTACCACCACCCTGCCTATTTCTGCCGTGAAGCAGTAATACGTTTCGGTTTGAAGGGTGGGGCAGCCGTTGTAACTATACTTGAGACTAGAACTTATATCTCAAAATGGGTGGTGCATTTACGTTGTAGATGTCTACTCCACCTACTGGGCTCCAGTAACCACTTAACATCAGGTGGGCTGTGAGCTTGTCCACCCTTCTAAGCAATAAAAAATAACTAAAATAAAAATTAAATAATTCTTATTTTTAGGAGCTAATTTAATTTGAAAACAAAAGGAATGTTTTAACACGAAACTGTAATAATATGCAAAGTTTTTTTCTTCTGAATATAGAACCCTCCGCCTTGACGATATAGATAGATCTATTGCTGGTAAAAAGAAAAAGGAACGCATTAAAAACTTGCGAACAGTTTGCAATAAAATTTTAGAATTTTGCGATCGACAAGACGCCGACGACATACTTTATCATCAGGTAAGTTTTGTTTAATTATGAAACGTGATTGTCTTTGTTTTTGTAATTTTGTATACATAATATAGCTGGAATAGCCTCTTAGGCTATCAGCGAATAGGCAGGAAAAAAATACATAATAATAGGAAGGAAAAATTTTAAGCTCTACTGGCTTCTATAGCATGTCTCCTAAGGTATTTGTAACTGAACATCACAGTTTCGCCGTTATTTATTTAGACTTAATTCCAGATTATTTTGTAGGCGGTTGAAGACGATCACTCACCATGCTCGAAGGAAATCGATAGAAAATCGCGGAAAAACAAATTATTGAGAAGAAAGCGTAAAATTAAAACTCAGCGACAACTTTCGCCACCAGCTGATACCTTGAACTGTGAAAAAAAATTAATTCATTCTAATAAAAAATCAAGACACACTTCTCCTATAAAAAATCCTGCTGTAGAAAAAAACAACATACATCTGAGTAGAAAAGTATAAGTAAATTACACAGCTAAAAGAATTACCAAAGAAATAAAAAGTAATATGCCTCAGTTATGACGAGATTCTGATGTGACAATCTGTTCAATGAACTTGAAAGCTAAAATAAAGAAATTCCATCTATAGCAATTTATTGTCATATTTTTTAAATATTGTAACTATATCTAACAATGTCTTTTTTATGACCGTAACAGTGTCTTATAGGCCATTCAGTACATTTTTTATACATATGCCCAGCCGTAAATTGTAAACAAAGCTAGTTGGTAGTCGGTAATGGTAAGGTCGACTTATACGACGACCTGGGTCTTGAATCGATCCGGAAATGCCTGAAGTCAGCGTCGGAAAGGTACTTTAATAAGAATATGCGTCATGATAATCATCTTAACGTTGCCGCCGCTGAGTACTCCCCAATTCCCGCTCACGCAGGAGCCTGTCCCTTCGACACCCTAGTCCTTACGGATCCATTCTTGCATAAGACGACTTCAGTTCTAACACTGGGAACAGGCTTAGGGACTCTGGTAGCCGCACGCGCCGAACTTCGCAGAGTTCGACGTGTAACGGAACTCGTACATCAAGCCCGCTGAGTTTCTCGTCGGGTTACGGTTCCGAACTGGTAGTAGATTCATTC
Organism: Bombyx mandarina; assembly: GCF_030267445.1. Lineage (NCBI taxonomy): Eukaryota > Metazoa > Arthropoda > Insecta > Lepidoptera > Bombycidae > Bombyx > Bombyx mandarina. Next base: position 12,744,169 of record NC_143220.1, on the reverse strand, counting down.
ACGAAGCAGCTGCTCTTGAGTTCTTACCCCTTGGCCACAGCCGAGAGTGGTGCGAATTGCGGTGCGTCGTGAGGCGCGGCAAGCGGGAGCGGCGAAAACAAATGGTAGACAACCTATGAAGTATGCCACAGCTACTGGCGGTGCGTTTTGCGGTGCGTTGCGAGGCGCGGTGAGAGGCGCGTGACATCTGGCGGCGACGAGCTGCGCCATGTGCGAGTGAAACAAATGTACTAGACAATATGGAGGCGGCCACAGTTCAGAGCGGCGCGCGCGGCGGTGTCGGTGGACGCATTGAGGCATCGCGCGACCGTAACAAATCATTTTGTTTTTACCGCGCGTTGAGCTAATAAAATATAATGGATGTGGAACAATTCATTAGTGAAATACTGAGTAGACCAGAAATATGGATGTCAAAACATCCACATCATAAATATAGGCATGTTATAAAAAAAATTTTGGACGAAATAAAACAACAATTTTCTGGTACTAATGGTTTTCTAGATACTCTTGGATAGGATTATTGAAATAAAATTTGAAATTTGAATTGATTTCGTATTCTAGATGCTTGAACCGTTGCTCGATTATTCCGTCTTGATCTGCGTACGCTATTGTGAATATTGGAGTCTCCAAACTGGGAAACAAACTGCTGAAAATCTGCATCTCTGTCTCCATCACTTTCTTTTAAGGCACGAAACCTTTATAATCAATGTCGCGTGCTTTTTGTTTGCCTTTACACTTTTCGTAAAAATACGAAATTTATTAGTTAGAATACCAAACGCGTACTGAATTGTGACACTTGCCCGGGATAATGTTTTGTCGAAAATTATTTGTTCCGCATTTAAACCACCCGGTGGATATGGGCGCATCAAATAATTTTTAAGAGGATAGGCTTTATCAGCAATTAACACGTATGGTAAATTGAGATTTGAACCTGGTAATCTCTGTGAAGGTTGAATCTATTAATAATCTATTTATCGGGATAGTTCTTATATTCCTAATATAATACCTAGTAAATAGGGTGAAATTCGCCAAGTTCTCTCTTTTTCTAACTGGGTGCGCTCCTATTCTTGATTGAATAATATCTTCAGCTAAGAACGCACTTATTTCAAGGTAATATCGTGCCACTTTTGAAAGGTAAATTTGATAGGGATTTCTAAATACGTGCACGTCTGACGCCGCCGCCGTCGCAACTAGTCTAGCTGTGGCATACCCCCGCAAATAGCGCCGCTCGCCGCGCCTCGCAACGCACCGCAAAACGCACCGCCAGTAGCTGTGGCCAGGCCCTTAGGTCTCCTTTGGAGCCGCTCGGGCAGCCGTTCGGAAATCCCATCTGTCCTGGCTGAGCCTTTGCTCGTCCACCTGTCTTGGTGAAACTGAAAAGGGCCACCAGTAATCCTTCCGGCGTAAAAAAAACCAAATTGTTAAGACTCTTTCGGTGTGTGGTTTTATTTTATTAATTTATTGTTTCTGCAGGTTCAAACGTGTAGTACGGTCGAACGAAAGGGTTTAACGAACGAAATAACCCATAGACACAGCCCACTGAGTTTCTCCCCGGATCTTCTCAGTCGATCGCAATCCGATCCGGTGGTAGATTCTGCGAAGCACTGCTCTTGTTTGGGCTAGTGTCAGCAAATTATTTTAGGTTGAGCCCGTGAGCTCACCTAGCTGTTCGGGCGTAGCTGAAATAGCTTCGTAGGCTACCAGCGAATAGGTAGAAAAAATCATAATCCCAATTTCCATCATAAGCACCAATTTCCATACATAAAAGACGAAATAGATACCAAGCAATGTAACGGCAAGTTAATATTTGTTTTAAAAGTGCATTTTTATATGTTCTGTTGCGTTTTTACAATCGACTAACAGAGGCTTTTTGACAGAAATGCTATGAAACATTTTTCATGTACTTTAGTGTTTCTTCAGATTTAAACGTGTGTTATTATACAGCTAATATACAGCTAATTTTAAGTATACAGCTAATTTTACAATTTTGCGTCTGTGAAGATGGGCGAATGTAAAGAATTAAACTAAATAGCTCCGCGTAATTTCTCGTATTCTATAAAAATATAGTCGTCGAAGTCGTCCTGGCCTCTTTTTTTTTTTTGGTCAGGAGGAAATCGCCGGACTTCCGCTCTCCACTGAGGATGAAGGGCGGGGCATGTCAAAGTCGAACTGATTAAAACCTCCTGTCGCTCAACAACCAACGTCCAAACCTCGCATGAGACAGAACTCATGAAAAGGCAAAGGGGGGAAAGTGAAGCGCTTAGTGCGGAACACATTAGTCCCATCTTCCTCCCCCTCAGGACGCCGGACCGGCGATCGTCGGTGCCACGACCACCAGCCTTCTCGGTCGGCAGGCTATCCGAAGCCCGCTTATATGGCGCCGGTTAGAGTGAATTATCCTACGGAATACCCTGGCGCCACTCCTCCCATGCGGGGCAGGTGACGAGCGGACGAGTGAATGCTCTGCTGTGTCCAATTCACAACCACAATGGTGGCACTCTGCGAGCCGACGCTCGGCTGTGATCAGGTGCAGGAACTCACCGAAACAACCACGCCCAGTGAGCATCTTCGTGAGCCGGAAAGAGAGGCGTCCTCTGTCACGATTCACCCAATCTACAAGGACCGGACAAATCGCCTCGATCGTCTTACGACCAGCCGAAGGATCAGCCAGCCGTCTGGACCATGAATCTAGGGCCCTCCGCGCTCTGACCACACTGGGGCTGGGACGCGCCACGCCCCGTGCACGAAGGTCAGCCCGCCACTGATAGTCAGCGGCAAGCGCCTCCGCTTCCAGAGCCCAAGGCGGCGTCCCAGCCAGTACACACGCTGCCTCAAAGGAGATGGTGCGATAACCACGGATGACTATGACCGTGATGGTGCGTTGCGGCCGTTGCAGCAGCTTCGCCCCCCCCCACGGCCAGGGACTCGCCACACACGGGCGCCCCGTATAGGGCCATTGATCACACCACCCTCGTATAGAGAGGGCGCATCACCTGGTCAGGCCCCCCGACGTTGGGCAGAAGCCGGCTTAACGCGCCAGCCACCCCCAACAAACGAGGGACCAGGCTCTGAAAGTGAGCACGGAAGGTCCAACGACTGTCCAGAATGAAGCCGAGGTACTTCAACTGCACCCCTACCCCGATACGGACGCCTCCAACCACGATATTGGCATCGACAGGTGGCACTCTCCAGGGCCTGTGGAATCACATGGCCTTGGATTTACTGAGCGCTACTCGAGGTTCAATCTCCTGTTTTTGCCGGTAGGTGAGTGACTATGACTCTTGTGAGTCCGCGCGGGTAGGTACCACCAGCCCGCATATTTCTGCCGTAAAGCAGTAATGCGTTTCGATTTGAAGTGTGGGGCAGCCGTTGTAACTATACTTGAGACCTTAGAACTTATATCTCAAGGTGGGTGGCGCATTTACGTCGTATATGTCTATGGGCTCCAGTAACACCAAAGTTGCCCTAAGTGATTATTTGATTTCATTTTACTACGCATTTAATTAAGTTTTACATTTAACAGGTAAGTCTTCGGCATTTTACAACAAATTATGTAAATGAAGATTTGGTTTGAAGGATTTAGCTAGAATAAACGATACAAGTGCTAAGCTTGACAGCTTACAACGCTGTTAGTCGATTTAAAAATATTCGACATGTTATCAACTTTTCGCATCTTATTATTACCCAACAAAAAGCAAACGATATGTGCTATCACGTTTTCTCAGTTCTGTCTCTTTTTCACATCAAGAAATTCAAGCTAAAAAACGTCACACTTCTACGTCAAACTTTGACAAGTTGAAATACAATTTATGATTATAAATTAGTTTGAATGATGCAAACATTTTGCTTGACATAGTAAAAGAAAATAATAAAAACTGAGTTGAAATCTGCTAAAATTGAAATATGGAGTGAAAATTAAACAACACAAGCGTTATTTGAGGGTTTGCATTTTAGTTAACTGACGTTGGTTGTAATTGTGCCGCGATTCTCAACAAATCCCACGCAATAATATATTCTTTTTGAGATGTGTGTTCATCATTATATTTAATCGTGTTTTTTTAATTCCCACGCGTATACTGTGATTTTTAAGAAATGTTATAAATGAATTTAGATAATGTCTGACTACGATCTTCAGTTTCAAGCGGATTTAGAAAAGGCGCAGGCTTTGAGTTTAGAAAGTCTCGCGCTAGAACAATTTCGAAGGCAGAAGCTTCTTTCTAGCACAGGTATTTGACGTAACTTTGTTTACCTAAGATAACCGATTATCCAAGGTCTCCAACCGAAAATTTCTAATGAACTAGTTTTATATTTGAGGAAATCTACTATCTAACTTCTTCTTCTTCTTCTGTTTGATTTTGGCTCGCGCGGGTACTATCTAACTTATTAGGTAGGTAGTTTGTAATAATTCTTGATCTATTTGTGACGACATATCATTAAAACAAACTGATTAGTTACTCAAACAATAGATTAATAAAGTAATCAAAGATACAAGGTGTAAGAAAATTTTCTTTGAAAATTATAGCAGTTGCAAAGCAGCTACCTTCTGCCCCCTTTTCCTGATTAAATGTTTTTAATATAGTTGTTGGGCAGTCTTGGGCAAAGTAAAATTACTCAAATAACTAAAATAATTCATTACTGGTGGTAGGGCATCTTGTGAGCCCACCCGGCTACTTCCCATTGCTCTGCCTATTTCTCCTGTGAAGCAGTAATGCATTTGAAGGGTGAGGTAGCTGTATTATAAAACTGAGACTTAGAAGCCTAAAGAGGGGTGGTTTCATTTACATTACTGCTGTTTGAACTCCTGTAACTACTTACATCAGGCAAGATGTGAGGTTGTACACAACAAAAGGATATAAATAATGAACTATTAATGAGGAAGGGATTTATTGATAATTTGAAAATTAACATTAGATATGTCATAAATAATGATTTTTATTGCTCATTGAAAACTATCTAATAATATGGATTCTTGGAGAAGGCAAGATGTGGTGCCATTTTTTGTCATTTTTCTTGTCAATGATTTTTCCATAATCATAAATTGTAACAGGTATTTAGCAGACAACATTGTGGTTTTCTTCTGACTCTGCATATTAATGAAATGCTATCTATTGGACTTATGGTTTTTATTGCCCTGACGACGAAAGTATACTGCCCACTAAAGTTTCTCACAGTGCATGGTTCAAAGTGTGTCTGAATAAGAGAACTCTGGAATTGGTTATTAAACTATGCAAATTGAAATTGGCAAATTCAGTTTGTATTTTACTATGAGGAAGGAACATTTACTATTAGTAATTCTGTAGAGTATCCCTGTGAACTTCCTGAAGTATTTGGGATTGTTGGGTTTTACTAATTGAAACAGTGTTGAATTTTAAAGTTATTTGCAAGGTACCGCTAAGTTGAGTTCTGAGTGTCATGGTACTTCATATCTGTACAAAAACCCACTCTATAAAGCTCAGTTTGAATCTACCATGGAGCAGCACTATCATTTTAGAGTCCCACACAGAAGACAGCTATTAGAATTGTGATAACTTATCTGTTATCGTGAACACTATTTAATTGTGCCACAATGTTTAATAGTGTTTAAATTTGAAAAACATATAATTTAGCTAATGGGTGGAGATAGTATAATGTTTGTGTGTGATTTGAAGTGATTCTTTAGTTTTTTTAAACTTTAATATTCACCTCACATATATTTTTTCATAATTTTTTCTAGTCTTTCTACTTTTACTAGTCAAAGACTACTGAGTTTGTCCCGGGATCTTCTCAGTGGGTCGCGATTCCGATTTGGTGGTAGATTCTGCGAAGCAAGGCTCTTGCTAGGGCTAGTGTTAGCATATTCTCTCAGATTGAACCCGTGAGCTCACCGACCAGTTTGCGAAGCTGGTATAGCCCTGTGGCGGGTAGCCATCATACAACACAAGCTATATGACAGATGCCTGAATCTTGGTTACGACATTTACAAGACAAGCTTGTATATATACAAGTTCCGAACAACAACATTAGGACCGTCGGTCTACTGAGCAATATCACCCGCTCGGTGGAAGATCTTCCTTTCGTCGTTTAAGCCTCCCCAAACTGGTGACCTGCGACCCACAGCTGTCGTATACCACAGCCCCTTAGGCTACCAGCGAATAGGCAGGAAAAGAAAATGGTGAACTATAGTTTATGATTTTGAGAAAAATAAATAAATGATGAGTTCATAGCATACATGTGCATCCTCCTGTCCTGGTGAAACTGGAAAGGCCTCTAGGCCACCAGTTATCCCTCAACCATAAAAAAAAGCATAGATGTAGGTACATAGCATACTTATCTCAGCTCACAACATAATTATGTTATGCGTTACTATACTTGAGACCTTAGAACTTGTATCTCAAGGTGGGTGGCGCATTTACGTTGTGGATGTCTATGGGCTCCAGTAACCACTTAACATCAGGTGGGCTGTGAGCTCGTCCAACCATCTAAGCAATAAAAAAAAAAAAAATAAAAAAAAAAAAAAATTACCTATAGATTTCAACAACGTAAATTGCGCCATCCATCTTGAGACATGAGTTCTATGTTTTATAGTATCACGGCTGCCCCATCATTCAAACCGGAAAGCATTACTGCTACACGGCAGAAATTGGCAATTTAGGTCGAAAGCTCAATTGATTGTAGGAATAATCTAATTAATAATAAGTTGAATGATACGACACCGTAGTTGTTATAAATGGCATAATTTTTTCGTATCAAAACAATAATCATCGAACAATTTGCGAAATCCATCTAAATTTCCATTCAAAACGCGTTTGAGATGATTGAATGCTTCCGACACAGAGCAGCCTTGTTGTTGTGAGTCAGTCCACTTATTGGTTCAATTGAACTTGTGAAAACAACAGAAATTAGCCGGCATCATTTCGACGAGCCGCACTGAAGCAAAGCATCAATGAAAGGAAGTGTAAGGTCAACGAACCGCTTCTTGTATATGGGGCATTGATTAATGCAATCGTGATAATTGTGACTTACATTACCAATGGTTATGATACATTAATGATCGGGTATCTTAGAATCTGAAATTGCTACTCGTTTTTTTTTTTGTAAAGTCCACTGTGATGTAACTATTGTTCACACTACACACCGGTACATAATTAAAGTATCGTTGCCGCCGCTGACTACTCCCCGAATTCTGATCATGCAGGAGCCAGTCACCGTCGATGCCTTAGACACGTCCTTATGGATCCATCAGATCCAATAACCTTTGCATTAGATGTCTTCAGCTCTAGCACTAGGAGCAGGCTTAGGGACCCCGGTAACCGTACTCGTCGAACTCGACAAAGAGGTCGACGTGCAACCTAACCCATGCATCAGCCTGCTGAGTTTCTCGCCGGAACTTTTCAACGGGTCGCGATTCCGATCCGGTAGTAGATTCATTCGCGAAGCAACTGCTCTTGAGTTGATAGGTCTCCTTCGGAGGCGCTCGGGCAGTTGTTAGCAAATCCCACCCCTCCTGGCTGAGCCTTTGCTCGCCCACCTGTCCTGGTGAAACTGGAAAGGCCTCCGGGCCACCAGTAATCTTTCAATCATATCATAATTAAAGCACCCTTTAAACCTTAAATCTCCCTTAAAGTAGTTTACTTTATTTCATTTGCTTTCAATACAATATTTTACGATGCACACTATTGTATATTTTGACACGATTCATTTTATACCATTGTATATGTACAGAAACCTCTAAGAGGTTATTGCTTTTCGTCGTGTATTCTATTACTCAGATGGCAACTTTTCTTTATCTGTATAAGCGATAATCGAGCCAATTTAATGCTTAGTGTTTTTTATTGCTTTAATTTCAAATTCATCAAATTTTAGAAATACATTTGACATTTCGTTCTTAAGTTGCGCAATAAATCATACATCAATCTTTATAATTACTTAAACACACATACTCGTACAGATATTTACAGTTTTTTAATCATAATTGAAAATAAAATCAATTATATACATATATATTACTTATATACTACACAGTTTCATTCGTCTTACTTTATGAATAATAATAAAGTGTATAAATTGTAAAACGATGTTGATTGTTTGTATTACAAGTGAAAACACCAAATAAACAAATGGGTCGCTTAAAAAAAAAACCCAAAACAATATCAATACGAAATAGTACATAGCGATAACGGAAGATATAATTAATCTCATAAAAACATGTGAAACGTTTGTCACGATTGGATGGTGCTTTATCATTGCGCGATATGATTGCGTAGATAATGGACGGGAGTTGGGCACTGTCAATTATCGTCGCAGAGAGGACGAGGGGCCCCCGCCTGCGCTGCCGCCACCACCGCGGAAACCACCTCGTGGACGATCCAATTCTGAAACTCTAAGGTAGTAAAATTTGTGTAAATTTCGTATTGTTCAACGTCTGATAGAACTGTTTATCAAGAAGCTTGCTATTCCATTGTGTTTTTTTAACTATCTTAATTCCAACAGAAAAGTATTGATTTAGGCACAAATATTTATCGATTTAGTAAGTTCGAATTGGAACTAAAGCAACCCCGCCCTTTGAGTGTCATATGAGACCTTCAGACCATCGTGTCGCCTGATTTTACTCGTGTTACAATGCGTACAGGCCAAGAAATGTAATAAAATAAAAAAAATTCGAGTCCAAGAATTTTCATTAATAACACAATGAATGATTTTTCGGTATCCGGTATGAGAAACTAGTGGCTGAAACATGAATTTGAAAGCTTTTTCGTAATAATTCTACGTTCTAAATCAACATATCCTCATCAGGCATTTCTTCCAAACATTAGTTTTATTAAATGCAGCTTTACTATAGGTCATCTGAGGCGAGTCCCACCAGGGACGAGAGCAGCGACCTGATCTCGTTTGCAAGTCCAACCAGCAAGGCAGCACCGCAAGATCCTCATGCGTCACTCAAAGAATATATAGACCAGATCAACAAGTAAGATGCTATGTTTATTATAAGTGGAAACTTCTTTGTCAGTGTGAGCAAAATAACTGTAGGCTTATCAGCCCTTAGATCAAGGATGCCACCGCACATCTTAACATACAAGTCGAAGTCTTCGAAACGTCTGAACGATTCGCAGTAAAAATGGCCGAAATCCGTTGGGGTCATAAAAACACTAGTACCCAACATAAGGATTAAGAATTGAATGAGTCTTTGCTTTTGTTGATCTACGGAGAACGTCATTAGTAGTTCGATAATGCCGGAGATTAGTTCTAGTTAAAAGAAGAATTTATATAAGATTCTAGGCAGTCTGTTACCATAAAGATAAAAGTTTGATAAATAAAAATGATATAATAAATATTTGTGTGTCATGATTATATCAATAAAGTTTTACAGTTCATCCGTTTTCTTTCAGACTAGGTCAAAAAACTGAAGATTTGACAGAACAATCGCCTGTAATCATGAATAATCATCCGTACAACCAAAGGCCCGGTTATCCTTACGCGCCGCAATACAACTACAACTATCCCCCTTACAACGTGATGCCTCCATACCCGTCTTCCGCGCCCTACGGCATGCCATCACCCATGCCGAATTATTCGTATTACACGCCGCCCATAGCTGCACCACCAGAGACGCCGCCCGCATACGTGCCAGGGAACCCGGCGATGTATTCCGTTCCATACAGCCAAACGCGGATGTCGGCTCCCGTTACTCCCAACTATGGATATCCACCGGCGTACAATTACAACACGACGAACATGATATCTCGTCCGCCGAGGCCTATTTCGAACTTGTACCCGCAGCTGAGTCAGGCCCACGCTTACCCGCCGAACTCGAACCAGCCGCAAAACAAAAGCAACGACACCACACAGACGATCGTTAAAACGGAACCGTCAAGGGACAGCATGGACAGTAATAGCTCGAGGAAATCGTCTGAAGTTAGCATAGGGGTGAGCGCTAAAACTATATTCAGCAATACCGTTAATAGAATACAAACTTTTGTTACTTATTTTAACGTTATTAACACGTCGACTGCCATGTAGGTCACCGGTGCCCTACGTGGCGTACTGAATTATTTATGTCGATTTCTCTCTTCGATCTTCTAAGGTGCCGGAATATCTAGTAGATTCTGGGAAAGATGAATACGAAGGTACTGAAAATCTTAAAAGACTTAAATACATACATTAACAAACTCAGACGTTTAGTAACCGAAATCGATATAAATGCTTCAGTGGGCCGCGTAGGGCACCGGTGACCTACATGGCAGTCAACGTGTTAATGTCGTCTGTACCGGTGCATACGTAAACGTGCCTTAATGATACACAACTAAGGTTGAATTTTCTAATGCTTGTTACAGTCCAACGAATCAAACGACACAGTAGGAAGTCTCCCTAAATCAATGAACCTGATCGACTTTGGTGGTCGGAACCCGAACGGCAGTCAAGGTAGCGTAAGAGTCAGTGTGCTAGAAGCGTTTGATCCGCTACTAACTGAACAAAGTAATCCTGGTGAGTGGTACATGTCTCATCCTCATTATTCGACCTTATCGGTATTATTTTAAAGACTATATTCTCTTAAATACTTTTCATTCGTAAAACATTATATTTGGGAACAATTACGGTTTAATGGTCTAAACATTATATTATTTGTTACATAGCCGGTTTTAAGTGGTTATCAGAGAGAATGCCGACCTGAGACATGAGATCTAAGTCTCTTATTGATCATAAGTATTTGCATTTGGTCATAAAGGTTATCATTCATCTTCATACTTTGTTGTTTTGTTGGATACATAAAGTTAGAAAAATGCTTGCTTGATTGGGTTAATTTACATTGGCTATCACCAGTCTCTCTCTGTTGTCGGTTTCGAGTTAGAAAAATGCATGCTTGATTGTGTGATTTACTTTAATTTTCACCAGTTTCGTCCTTGCATTGTGCACGTTTCAATTGCCGAAAACTAGGGATTCTACCCGAAATAGATCATTCTTCGAATCGATACGAACCTGAAGAATCGATTTACAATAATTTCGAATTCGGGAAGATCGATTTGTCAACCAACTTAAAAACAATATGATGCATAGATAACATAGATGATGAAGATGAGAAAGACAGATGATTTTTGCAAAAAAAAAAAATATTCTGGTTATTTATTATATCTTGCGATAAGATGAAAGAAATACGAAGTTATGTAGCCACCTGAAAGTTTTTTTTCCACACTCTTGTTTAATGATTACTTATTTATTATGCAGTAAATTAATTTTACTCAAAATAATTGTAATCTACTATTGTGTTTTATCAGAAACAGGAAAAATAACTGTGCCTTTTTTACTGTCTGCGGTTGATTCATTGGTTAAAATCGATCCATTTTGGTAGAAACATTATTTTTTAGATACCCACCGAATGCACACATACCTACATAACTGAAATCATCAATTAAAATTAAATTTTATGATTGCTTAAGCACAACCATTGCTTGTGAATCGTCAGCGTGTTTGAAATATTTTGTTGCTGTATATAGCCATTTAGTATTCAGTGATTGCTGTAGCCCATAGACATCGCAACCTGTAAATCTCTGCCCTATTTGATGAGTAATAAGATTCGTTTTCGTATTTGTGCAACTCATGTCTTGGAACTGAACATAACGTTTGCTTCGTGTCAGAAATAAGTAGGATGATGGTACCTGGAGTAGGTATGCTGGTTCACAGTATATCTTACCTTGTCTAGTGAATTTCTAAGTCGCCTTTTACTAAACCCAAGGGAAGTGGTGGTGCATTTTAGGTTTACACCACACAGCCAGTATCTATACTAATATTATAAAGCTGAAGAGTTTGTTTGTTTGTTTGTTTGTTTGAACGCGCTAATCTCAGGAACTACTGGTCCGATTTGAAAAATTCTTTCAGAGTTAGATAGCCCCATTTATTGAAGAAGGCTATAGGCTTTATAACATCAATACAAGTGGAGCACCAATAAAGGATGTTTCAAAATAGGGTTTTGATAGTTTCTAATTTTCTATAATTCCAAAATATTTTCACTTTCTACGTAAATGAAGTGGGGGTAAAATTTAGCGTTATGCCAAAGTAACTATTCTATGCGGACGGAGTCGCGAGCAAAATGTAGTATAGTCAATACAGGTTATGCGGCCGCGGTCACCTCCAGCTACTTCTGTTACTTTCTTACTATAAACGGTCTGTTCGTTCGTTTTTTGTTTATTATTTGTCATCTGGTTCGTGTACGTCTTTTAAGGAAGGCATTAAAAGTACTGTATGCCACTAGTCACGTCCGCCCTCGTTTCATTTCTTTTCTTTCTTTTCGAATTCTTGTCAAGTCTCTGTCTTAGTCTATGTCTAGTCGTTGTAGGTCTTATGTTCTATGAAAGAGGTTGCACGCCATGACACACTCTCTGACTCTTTGATATTATTTCCCTTCCTTCAAGGCTGGCAGGGCACCTTTTGAGCTTCACTGGTTTAGTAGCTGGTAAGCTGCTAAGTTGATAAGAAAATACAAGATAAAGACTTATTTGGTTTATCCCTAACAAGTTCTAATGGTGGTAGGACCTCTTATGAGTCCGCACCGTGCCTATTTCTGCCGTGAAGCAGTAATTAATGCGTTTCGGTTTCAAGGGTGGGGCAGCCGTTGTAATTAAACTGAGACCTTAGAACTCATATCTCAAGGTGGGTGGCGGCGTTGTAGATGTCTATGGACTCGAGTAACCACTTAACACCAGGTGGTTTACTGGTGTTAGGAAGAACGTCTCGTGAGTCCGCACGGGTAGGTACCACCACTCCGCCTATTTCTGCCGTGAAGCAGTAATTAATGCGTTTCGGTTTCAAGGGTGGGGCAGCCGTTGTAATTAAACTGAGATCTTAAAACTCATACCTCAAGGTGGGTGGCGGCGTTGTAGATGTCTATGGGCTGTGAGCTCGTTCACGCATCTAAGCAATAAAAAAAACCCTGTGAACTGTTCAGAATATGCGGTGGGCAGCGAATGTTCGAGTAGCGTCTACGAAGAGTACGACCCGCTGGACTTCCTGTACGGGGAGACTGAGATGCGTGAGACGCCCGTATACGGTACTGTCGGCAAGCGCGAGCCTGCCGTCATGCCGTCGCCGCCGCCAAAGGCAATGCCCTCCGTGCCCGCCGTCGCGCTCAGATCCACCACGGTCTGTATCCAAACATTATTATTGAAATTCCAGATCTGTATCGAGGGATGGAAGGCTATCATTTGGTTTAAGCTATATTTAAATAAATAAATAATAAATAATAAACAATAAATAATAAATAAATATTAACGAACAATCACGCCACGTTAACCGGTCTCGTGCTAAGTTCGTTAAGAACTTGTGTTACAGGATTTTTATTATACACATACATATACATCAATAACCCTGGAAAAGTAACTTTTTTTTATATTTATCACACAAATATCTTCCTTTGGCGGGATTCGAACCTGCGACCCCCTTGTGTAGTGACCATGTCACTTACCATTACACCAGACGGCCGTTATTTATTTATTTTTGTAATTTTACCGACATTTGTTTTTGTTATTAAATAAAACGCATTTATCTGGTTACCCCTACTATTTTCTAGTCTACCTTAAAATTTCCGATAACTATTAATTGTCAGGTGAGCCGTGAGAGATATGCTCTTTCATTCAAAAATTTATTTCGTTTGTTCTATATTCACATTTCCATATATTGTGTGGATCGTATTCCATATATGTTTTAATTAGTAAGTATATACAGTCGGCATCATTGCGCCACTTAGAGAAGGCGGCACGACATGAAAACCCTCTTGTCGTGGCTGCCGGTAATTACATACCCGATCCTGTGGACCGAATGGTAAACAGTTGACGTCGCCCTAAACACGTCATTTCGGATCCTCCTGATCCATTAACGGTGCTTTTAGGTACCTCAAGCATCGGTCACCGTCCTCGTCCAATCCATCGCTTGCGACAAAGGGCTCGGCGAGTAAATTAACCCATAGGCACAGCCCACTGAGTTTCTCGCCGGATCTTCTCAGTGGGTCGCGTTTCCGATCCGGTGGTAGATTCTGCGAAGCACTGCTTTTGCTAGGGCCAATGTTAACAACATAGGTAGAAAAAAAAGTTGATAGATAACTTACCCGTCACATACGTCACATAAATTACCCGTTTTTTTTTCTGTTTCAGAACAAACTTTACGATAGCATAGTTAAGATCAGAACAAGAAATTACGACAGCGAACACAAAGCGTTTCTTAAAATGGCTCTTGACGTTCGAAGTGAGTTAAAAAGACAAGTCTTTACTGGTTTATATATATAGAAGTATTTCATATTGACTTGTATATTTTGTGTCGCACAGAAAAGTTCGTGTACACTGATGAGAGGACGAACCCAGGGCACGTCATAGCAGCCAGGTCCGGCGGCAAGTACCCGCCCAACACGAGCATCAAGATACTAGTTCATCACGCTCACTCCGATGAACCCATCACTTTCACGTCCGATGGTGAGTTCTGAACGTTGATAAAGTTAGACAAGTCGCATACGGTCATCGGACCACAAACTGAGATTGCCTGTGCTATGTGAAGAGTTTTTCTTTTCTACCTATGCTGATAACTTGGAGAGGGTATATCAGCGTTACTTGACCAGTAGGTGAGCTCACGGGGCTCAAACCTGTTGCTAACACTGGCTGTAGCAAGAGCAGTGCTTCGCAGAATCTACCATCGTATCGGAAACGCGACCCACTGAGAAGATCCGGAACTCAGTGGGCCTTCTCAGAAAGACTCAGTGGGCTGTGTCTATGGGTTAATTTACTCGTCAAGCCCTTCATCGCAAGCGACGGGTTCGGCGAGGACGGTGACGGGTGCTTGAGGTACCTAAAAGCACCGTTAATAATAAATAAATAAATAAATATTTACTAACAATCACGCCACGTTAACTGGTCCCGTGATAAATTCGTAAAGAACTTGTGTTACAGGTACCAGATAACGGATATAAATGTAAGATTTTTATTATACACATACATATATTTAATATACATCCATAACCCTGGAAAAGACATTGATATTTATCATACAAATATCTTCCCTTGGCGGGATTCGAACCCGCGACCCCCTTGTGTAGTGACCGTGTCACTTACCACTACACCAGACGGCCGTTAATGGATCGGGAGAATCCGTAATGACTGTGAACAGTAGTGATATGCATTTACTATTATACTTTTTTTTTCAGTGGAATCTAAAGTGGAACACGTGATATTAACAGTAGTCTGTTCATTGGATGAAGACATCAGGGAGGACATGTCTGGATATATGTTAAGGGTAAGACATAAAAATGTTCACATCAATCTTATTTCTATCTAAAATATTCGTCGTTATTATAATTGGACCGTTTATTTTGAAAGTGGTGCAAGTCCATTTTTGAGAAAAATGAGCTATCACGCAATTCATGCTTAATTTAATGTAATTTTTTTATATATAACTAGTCCGTGTTTAATTTCTCAAAAAAATCCCATGTTTTGTACGGCTTAAAATCGGTCGGTAAATGAAATTGCCTAATCATCGATTATGAAAGTGGTGTAAGTCCAATTGACAGAGGTAGGTGGCATAGCCAGACCTCATATGATTTGCCTGTATTTTAAAATCAACAACTATAGTAACCTTTAATTTTCTCGAAACTAAAGAAAATGGACTTACACCACTTTCAAAATAAACGGTCCAATTGTCAAGTCTTATGCCCGTATCTTTAGACGTTTCGTAAAATAGTCCTCCACTCTTAACTCATCCGATGATGCTCGAGAATTCCCTCCAAACTTACTCGAGTTTGGTATTTTTAGTCGACCATTACAATATTCCTCAACTGTCCTCGAGTGAGGTAATAATGATGAAAATTTGATCAAGCTAGCATCAAACCCATAGAGTTCTGTAGTCTATGGTCATTGTTTAATGTCAAAGTCAAGCTGCCGCTGTCTGTTTGACACTAGATGAACTTGTTTGATGTTTTAGTTGCTGAGTTATTCGTAAATATGTGTGTGTGCGGTAAATCTGAAAGTGTATTATTTATTTTCTAACCTATTATTATTTTAGATTTCGGATCCGGCTTTGTATTTTTATTCGCCGCTTTTGTGTGATTTTGGTTGCATCGTGTTGTTGAAGTGCTTTTCCACAACCACCAGTTTATTATTATATAAATAAAACTTATAATCGCATTGAATTTATTTATCAGGTAGTAAGCAAAATATGTCTCTTATGTAGGTAAATAAAATAAAGAGTTTCAAATGTCTAACCTCGAACTATTTACTTTATTAATAAATATTATCAAACTTAAATTATCAAAATATGCGGGAATCATGCACAGATCCAGGCCATTGCACAACAATATCATATATTTCCATTTGCGGTCCACATACTATTTGGACATTGATAGAAAACCAGCCTTGAGGAACGTTCAAGGTACGTCGCGACGTACCTTGACTTGACAGTTCGCTTACTTCACTCCGGTTAGGAAAATTTTCCAAGGACGTTTGAGTGGAGTTTATTTTTACGACTAATCATACCAAAACGCGCGTTCGAGGTTGAGTCGAGTCGAGTTAAGCTCGTGTAAACGACTAAAGATACGGGTGTTAGACATTGTTTATATCTTCGTCTAAACTTTCTATAATGCTTGTGAGAATTATATCAAATATATAATATTTATATCGATGAAGGCAATCCAAAGATCATTTTATAATATAGATAAATCCACCCATATATTAATTTGTTAATTTACGAAAACATTTTGATCATGTTTTTTTACATTTGTTTTTAATTTCATAGATGGGTGGATGAACTCACAGCTTTCCAGGTGTTAATTGGTTACCGAAGGCAATAGATGTGAATGACGTAAATTACGCTACCCTCTTTGAGAACCGAGTTCTACGTCCCATTGGCTTACCTAACCTTCGAACAGAAACGCATTACTGCTTCACGGCAGAAATAGGCAGGATGGTGGTACTTACCAGTGCGGACTCAAAAGACGTCCTCCACCAATAATATCAGAAGTAGGCAGGATGGTTGTAGCTACCAATGCGGGTTCACAACACGCCCTACCCTCAGTAGAATATTTTGACAATGCCCAAATAAGTTCCGCTACAATTTGTTCGCGAATGATTGATATCCCATTGCCGCGTCACACCCTGTACTCAGTCTGATCTCACAGGTGCGGGGAGCCAAAGAGTATCTGACGCCCGGCAGCTCACTGAGCGAATACGATTACATACGCGAGTGCGTGCGCTTGGAGAAGGACGTGACGCTGTGTCTACACGAAGGGAGGGACAGCACGCTGGCCAGGACCGAGAGGGACGACGCGAAGGACTCGCACCTCACGCTCGACGATCTGTTCCCGGCGCAAGGAGCCACGCCGATGCTATCTTTCGATAATTTATCGATATTGCTCGGTGAGTTAATCGATAAACATATTGATATTAGATAGCTCTCTATCTTCCATGCTATATAGAAAGAAGAATTGGGGGCTTTTTGGCGGGAACGCAAGTTGTTGTGCTTTGTTTTATTATGTCAATTTAGTGTTTCTTCAGGTTAGAATGTGTAATAACGGTGGTTTATTAATTTTTGATATCTGTGAAAGTGCATAAATGTGGGAAAATGAAACAAAGCTGCTGGACGTAGCTTCTCGGGATCCTGCAAAAAGCCCACTGAAAATGTCTCAGTAAATAACCACCATTTTACTGAGATTATATATTTTCATCCCGTATCATCTCATCTCATTTAATTTAATTTCATCTCAGTTGATTAATGTCTCAAATTAATCATCTTCATTTCATTTCATTTCACTCCATATTATCATTTTTCATAAAAATAAGAATATACATTAAAATAAGACTTGAGCTAAAGGTCTTAGTTACCAGATCATAAAATACCTTAAAAAAAAAGAAAAATTGGTTTTGAAATAAGAATTATTTCATGCTGTAAAATTTTTCACTCACCCTGTAGAATAGACGTGTTTTAACACTGTTTTGTGGCTATCATTGTAGAATTAACAGTACATCTGTCATACCTTCTCATTTGTCAGTCTCTGTAAAGCAAATTTGCATGAGCATCGAATATGTACGTGCGGTCTTTAACACAATGTACTGAGAGGATTTTTTTGAACAGAAACTTTAGAAGGCGAGCTGTCGCGTGCTATCGGTGTGACCAGCGCTGAGGGCAGCTGCTCCCCGAAGGCGGTGTTCCAAGCCGTCAAAGCTATCTGCGCTCTGGCGGGCGGCGTGGAGACTCTGCACGTCACTCACACGCTCAACGCGTTCGCGCAGGCCTGCACCGCGCAGGTCAGAGCATAATCTCATTTTGTTAATGTCATATTCAAAATACCATTGATGATGTACTCAAGGAAGTTAACAGTCGATGTTATTGTCAAATATTATAACGAAGAGAATTAATTAATTACTAACTGACCCGGCAGACTTCGAAGTGCCTCAATCGATAAATAAAAGACCTAAAATTTCTATAAAATAAACTTAAAACAAACAAAAGGAATCCGTCTGACAGGGAACATATCAGAGGAAAAACAAAATTGTAATTTTTATTTCATTCCGAGCATTTTCATATTTATCTATCTTTTAAATCTTCACTGGACTTCCACAAATAATTCAAGACCAAAATTAGCCAAATCGGTCCAGCCGTTCTCGAGTTCTAGCGAGACTAACGAACAGCAATTCATTTTTATATATATAGATTTTATGATCTTCGCGAATTGGCCAAGTGCTTAATTTTGAGGTCTCTCAATTGGTACAGCAAGTTGCTCGCTCGTATGGTTAAGTGCCACTGCCTTGTCCTAACCATTTTATTCAAGCAACAAAAAAAAAACTTTCCTTCCAGTTCAGATTTTTTTTATTCATTTTATTGATATGCATTATTTGGAAAGGTTAGGTTATGTTGTTAGCAAAAAATGACTCCATTAACTCGAATCCGTGGTAATGAGATTGAGCGTCGCTCACATCGTCTTCTCGCATTAAAACTGTATAATCTCAGAACTTACTAATATTACAGGAGAGTGTTTTAAAGGTTTTATTATCTGTCTTTTAAAGTAAGATAAAATGATGTATTAATTTTGTTAATAGTAGTCAAAATATAGGTAAACTAAAAAAAAAACCTGAAACTAAATAATGCTCTTTTGACAGTATTTATGAGAAAAGTACTGATACCAAATGATTCCGCATATTAACTCAATTTCGAATATTTTTGGAAATGGTACACTTTTAATGCGAAAAGACGACATTATATACTCGTGTCTTGTCGTGCAGGGAGCGAACAACGTGGTCCGCCCGGAGATAGAGCGCGAGCAGGGCGCGTACTGCTCGGTGTCGCTGGCGGCGGGCTCGCGGCGCGACTGCGTGTCGCTGCAGGGCGGGCGCGTGCGCGACGCCGTGCGGGCGCTGCTCGCGCTCTACACGCGCACGCGCCTGCTCGACTTCCGCCTCGCCGACGCGCACTACCAGGCGCCCGCCAACCCCGCCAGTGCGTACCTTTTTTTTTTAATTTATTTTTTTATTATGAGTGGACGAGCCCACAGCCCACCTGGTGTTAAGTGGTTACTGGAGTCCATAGACATCTACAACGTAAATGCGCCACCCACCTTGAGGTATAAGTTCTTAGGTCTCAAGTATAGTTACAACGGCTGCCCCACCCTTCAAACCGAAACGCATTACTGCTTCACAGTAGAAATAGGCAAGGTGATGGTACCTACCCGCGCGGACTCACAAGAGGTGCTACCACCGATAAAGAACCTATCTACTTACTTCACGATCAACCCAGTAGGCAGCGGCCTGGCTCTGCCCCTGGCATTGCTAAAGTCCATGGGCGACAGTAACCACTCACCATTAGGTGGGCCGTATGCTCGTCTGCCTACAAGGGCAATCAAAAATAAATAAATAAAAGCCGCCTCTAGCAGTTCGCTGATCTACCTCGCGAGAGCCCTGCCCATACTGTATCCTTCGGCGTACGTTCGACACTCAAGAACGTTTCGGCCGCACCGCCAACTGTTCTTAGGGCAATTTTCCTCGTCCACTATCACTTCAACCCTACTTAACAATCATTTATTAAATATTACCTACCCCCATAAATGATGATTATATGGTATCTAAAATTGGGATTGAAAGAGAGCGAAAATTGGTTCTGATTAATCTTTTATATCATTAACCATTAACAAGTTTATTTGTTGGATTGGGTAAACGCAGGACTAGCCGCAACTGGGGTTGTTGTTCCAGAAAAAATTAACGTTTAAGGCATTCAATTTTTTTATTTATAAACAATTCAAATTTCACATTTGCTACTGATTAATGTTTAAGTGAGTAAATTACGATGTTTTAATTACAGAAGCAGTACCGGCGCACACAATATCAGAAACGACACTGTTTTGTATAGAGGCGGTGCACTGTTTGCCTCTGTGCTGGAGCCACGACGAGTACATGTTTCATGCGCAAATCTACCACGGAACAAGACCTTTGAAAACATTACGGTTCACACAAGCTTCGAAGATTGAATGCGGCGGGTTTTATCCTCGAATCATATTTGATACTTGGTAAGACCGTGGTGGACCCTACATTTAGCACACGTGGCCAGGCACTAAATAGCACTGGATGTTGTTTCTCGGACACGTCCAATTAGAACATTAGAACTTCAGTAATTTCTGCATATTTTATTGAGACATATTTTCATCTCACCTTATCTTGTGCCATTATACAATATGTTATTTTGTTAAAAATTGTTAAACTCGTCGCCGGCAATAATGGCATCACATAAAAAAGCAAATTGCCATATCTAAAAAAAAGAGCAGAAGCCAAAAGCTTTTTTAGACTAATGCCCGATTTTAGACATAAATAAAATTATGAAATAAATAAATAATAATATTATATAATATTATATAAATAATAATAATATTTATTAATAAATAAATATTATTAATGCACGGAAAAATCATTAATAGTGTTACGCCGGTAAGAGTAACGCCATCTATCGCCGAATATCCGAAACGAATATCAAAGGATCTAGAACGCTCGAGAAGTACAACGCCATCTATTGTCAGATAGCAGAAACACGCATTGAAAATACTCGACTTGTGAGGAATGTTCTCGATAACTCTGGGGGTGTCGTATCGATTATAAAAGCGTTGCAGAGATGGCACGATGCAGTTAGTAATCGGAACTACTCGAAGCGAAACAGCGAACGGATGACCTGAAGCGAAACGGAAGAAGTGAATTGAGAATTTTAAAGTGTCCCTGAAGTGTTTTAAATGTTCTAAGTGTTATTACAGTGTTAATTTATATTTCGGTAGATTTTTTATTTATCACGAACCCCAGCACGTAACGGTATATATATAATTTTCAGGCTGAACCTCGAGGATTTACCAGTAAACACGTTACCAAGAGAATCTCGTCTCGTTCTGACGCTGCACGGCCGGACGCAGCGCACCGTGGACAGCCAGCATCCGAACGAGAACAGCCCGCCCAGCAGCCAGGAGGCGGAGGACAGCGGCGACGTGCTGTACGAGCAGGTCGAGCTGGGCTGGGCCGCCCTGCAACTCTTCGACTTTGATGGGTAAGTGAGACGGCTATATCCAATGCTTTATGACGAACGGAGCACGTGCTATTACCGCGGAGACTGCCTTCGTACGTATTAGTCAGCGCTCACTGATCGACTTTTGACCATAGCATTGAAACCAGTGGCGGATTAAAGGTCCAGAGCGCCCTAGGCAATCAATTTATCGGCGCCCCTGTACCGGCCATAAATGGCCATCATAATACTAAATTTTAACTATTTGTTTTTGCAATTACGATGACGTTGTATTATCAACCCAAGACATTAGTAGACCAAGACCCTTGTACTTACGCTAATGCGATTTTCTTTATTTATAAAAAAATTCTGAGCTAGCGCGCCCCTTTTAACTACGCGCCCATAGGCACGTGCCTAGTTTGCCTTACGGATAATCCGCCTCTGACTGAAACATTACGATTTATTTTAATGGATTACTAATTAATCGTGGTGTTGAAAAATAAATTAAAAAAGAATTGGTTATTTCCGTATTTTTTATTGATAACACCGTAGTTACTCAATAGCTAAGAAATATAAAAAATCGATTAATGAATAGAGTAGAAAATTGTGCTTAACTGTTTTGTTTTTTCCGTTTTATATAATTCCGCTGTACAAAAAAAAAGTGTAACACAGAGTTATGTTTCAGGATGCTATCGTCCGGTAATTACGTTTTACCATTGTGGCCGACTAGTTGCGACCGGCGGACCGGCCCGGCACCTCATCCCATGCACACACCTACAACACCATATCCCGTTGTCAATATTGGTGAGTCAGTTTTATGTTCGTTTAAAACAATTTCTAAATAAACTAGTACAACCAGGGGAGTGCTCTGAGGAATTGTTTGAGATTATTTCATCATCTCGTTTTTACCATCGCACTGCCCTCTGCCGGAGTAGAGTTCATCCATACTACCTGGAGCCACTACGTTCATCCACGGTGCGTTTCCAGAGATCTTTTTTGCTACGTACCATCCGGCTTTGAAATGAGCTCCCCTCCACGGTGTTTCCCGAGCGCTAGAACATGTCCTTCTTCAAACGAGGCTTGTGGATTACTTCACGGTAGGCAGCGGCTTGCTGAAGTCCATGGGCGACGGTAACCACTTACCATTAGGTGGGCCGTATGCTCTTCTGCCTACAAGGGCAATAAAAAAAAACTAGAACCGGTTGAATTTGTTGTCCTCTAACACTTTAATGTTCTACAGAAATTCCTTTATACGCACACACCGGGGTCAAGTGGACCAGCGGAGAAGAAGACAAACAGAAGAATATATCTCTGAAGGATCTTCCGTCGTTCGACAGTTTGGACGGACACACTCAGTCTCAACTGCTACACCTCATCGAGCAGGGCGCTTATCAGAGGATGCCTACAGAATGTAGAGAGGTGAACTTTGTACTTTGCTCACACGTAGACTTCAAAATGTGGATGTCGCCACCATGACCTTGTTATTGAATTGCACAATGGGTGTCTCTAACTGGAATACACGACTGCTTCGCGACTTAAATTTGTCAGATTCGAATATAAATTCCTTGAACCTTTAAATAGGTATTAATTTACGTGTTGGGTACTTTTTAATTCAGAAAATATTGTACCTACCACCAGCCTTTAAGAAGTTGTTACTGGAATTTAAGGATTAAGGGTTACAGCGCGCTTTAACGATACCTTTTGTAAGTTCTAGTAAATAAATTATATCTGTTGTCCTGCAGGTCATGTGGGAGAAGCGACAGTACCTAGTGCAGATTCCAGGCGCTTTGCCTCTAGTGTTGCTAGCCGCTACGAATTGGTACGGAGACCATAGAGAACAATTGATAGGTCTACTCCGACTGTGGGAGAAACCTTCACCTTTAAACGCTATGCATTTGCTGTTGCCTTGGTGAGTAGAGTTTCAAAAAAGGTTTTTTTAGTAAAAAGTTGTATACCGCCGTTGTGATTTCGATCATGGTTGTGATTACGAAAAGTGAAATCAAAAAAGGTTTTACAGCTATAGAATTTAGCTTGCGAGAGAATTATGTAGAATATTTCTGAAGGTTTCACTTCCGCTATCTTTGAATAGCACACCACATTATGGTTCATCTGACGAGGTACACGGTCACAGTCGCCTCGGGACATCCTCGATGTCAAATTTGGAGAAGTATATATAGCGTATATATAAGTATATAGCGATCAGAAATCACCATAGAGGGGAGTTCATTCAACTCAAACCGAAAATACTTGTTTATGCCGAATTTTTTTATGTTAACCCACCATTCTGTACTCATAAAATATGTCTAGAAATTATTAACGAATCACCGCAATAAATCAGAAATGACTATGAAAATAATAAATACAATTGTTTTTTTGTGTAGTTTTCCGGACGTCGCCGTAAGAGAAACAGCAGCCAAGCTGTTGAACGAGATGTCTGACGACGACCTGTGCCGCGTGTTGCCGCAGCTCACGCAGGCGCTGCGACACGAGACGTACGAACCCAGTCCTTTAGCCGGTAACTGTCTACTGTACTTACTGTCCGCGTATATACTGTAACCTTACGGCACACCCAATGTTATGCGGTTACTATCTCATATTTGGACCGGGCTCTGAACCGTTGAAGTGTGGAGCTGTCTTCAGGCCACCTCTGCACCCTTCGCCCTGGAGTCCGAGTAGTAGGAGATCGACCCTGGTCAACGCTTCAACCAGACACTGGCTTAAAGGCCTCGTTACCAGGCCATAAAATCTTTTAAAAAAAAGATACGAAATCACCCCAAATACGCGTGATTGATTACTGCAAAAATAATAATGACATTTATTTGTTTGAAAAACAAGACTTGTGTCTTTGACTGTCTTAACCTATCTAATTTTCAGAGCTACTCCTTTCGCGAGCGCTAGCGGCTCCGGCTGTTGCTCACAGACTGTTTTGGCTTTTAGTGCATTCCCTGCCTAATATACCACAGGTAAATACAATTTTCTATCATTTTATGTTTCGGCTTTGGTTCACATAGTAACACAATGTCGTTTATATCCTACTCACATTACACAAAAAATAAAATACACGATGTATAATGATGTAGATTTGTTGCGAGCGAACCATTTCAAAAATAAACCACATGTTTTGTGAAAAAACGTCAATAAAAAAGAAATTTTATCGAATTGATTACACAAAGAACATAAGCTTTCCTCACAAAAACTATAATGTATTAATATGAAAGTTTTTTGAAAAAGGATTTCAATTAAATTTCCGGACAACGTCGGATATATTTGCTATAATAAAAAAGACACCGTGCTCGCTGATTCGTGATTCTACATATCCACAAGTCGACAGGTAGTTTACGAACAACAAAATGACACAAGCAATCTTTTCTACGGGGATTCTATGAAGTGCTTTATTCCATCTGAATTAGAAACTGAACGCGGTTCAAACGTTAAGTCGATAGTTTTAAATATTTTGTTGTTTCAGGCGCCACATCAAGAGTTCCTCGGGATAAATTTAGAAGATAATGCTTCTGAAAACGCCGAAACTGATGCATCGATGAGCGCCTCGTGGCGCTACACGCTGATGCTGCGCGCCTTACTCGTTATATGCGGAGAAAATCTCAACAAGACGCTGCTTCGACAACAGTTACTCGTCAAGGTGAATAATTAGATGTTAATAATAATAAAAACGATACGATGTAGAGAGATTGGCAGGCAGGCAGTTTGGTTGTAGCTCTAGAATTTATGCACATTCGTACCGCGAGTGATAGACAATTTAGCATCGGTGCTCTGTCGTTTTGTCAGCATTTGAAAAAAATGGTTGAATGTTGACGACGCGGAAATGTATGAATCACCTGTGTTTACCTACATACTGTATGCGCGCGAGTTCATGTCCATCGGGGCCAGAGGCGACGCGCGGGGGACAACTCGCCCCGCCTTCGCCCGCCTCCTTGACGGTTGTGATGCGCGCTTATCGATATCGAAAATTTACGCTAACGTCATTGTGTTATTTCATTGTGAATAAACCATGACTACTCCGCTTCCAACAAGTTCAGATAGAAAAAAACCTACTTAAAAAAAGATACATACTGATTCCGACTCTGATCTGTCGGTTGTCTTTTCATTTGATAGTGATTGAATTGGAGTTTAAAAAATATTTTATTAGAAATAAACAAGTAATTACTTATCACATTTATTTTATTTCATAAGTTCTAAAGTTACCTTGTTGAGCTTGTACTTGAGCTGTGAGCCTGAAATACGCCGACGAATTGGAATGGCTAAAACAGCTATGACGCAGTTGAGCAAAGTTTGGAAAGATCGTAATATTTCGAATAGGACCAAAATACATCTTGTGCACTCACTGGTCTTTCCAATCGCTCTCTATGGAGCAGAAACATGGACCATAAAAGCAGCTGACCGAAACAGAGTTGATGCTTTTGAAATGTGGTGCTGGCGCCGCCTATTAAGGATTCCATGGACAGCCAACCGCACGAACATCTCGGTCCTACATCAGCTTAAAATGGAGAACGCTCAACGCCTGTCTGCCACCTGTCTGCAACGCATAATGCGCTACTTTGGCCACGTTGCCCGCAGAGGTGTAGACAACTTGGAACGTCTGATGGTCACTGGGAAAGTAGAAGGAAAACGTCCTAGAGGCCGGAGCCCCAAACGTTGGTCCGACCAGATCTCCGAGCAAACCAGCGGACCACTTAGCGCTGCACTACACCAGGCAACTGACCGGAACCGATGGAGGCTGACAGTAGACAAGCTAAAACGGAGTCACGATCCTCAGCAATGAGGGAGCGATGGAGAAGAAGAAGAAAAGAAAGTTACCTTAAGTTACATTAAACCAAATTGACAGATGTTGACTAAATCGGTGGTTATTATCGACATTACCATAATTAACTAGGTCACAGCACTACCACTTTCCTCAGGATGGACATGACCTCGCGCGCCTACTGTAGGTAAGTCTTATTGTGGAACTGAAACAAAAACAATGTTGGTGGTTCAGTGGTTTAAGGTATAAAGCTACTAATTATAAAATATTACGATAAGAATATTGATAAATTCTAACCATACTACAAAAAATATCGACGCTTTTTTAAGAAATACTTTTTGAATGCCAGGGCCATATTCTTTAGAGAGCTAATGTCGCGTACGTGTTGCAGAGTCTGTGCGAGATGGCGGTGTCGGTGAAGTGCGCGAAGGAGTGCGCCCGCGGACGCGCGCTGTGTGCGGGCGGCACGGCGCTGGCGGGCGCGCTGCGTGCCCAGCCCACCGCGCTGCCTCTCGCGCTCCACAAATACGTACACGATCTCGACGTCAAGTTAGTAGTAGTGCTCATATTATAAAAATCTCAAACCAATTGTGGAATATAGATCATTTTCGCCAAGAACGTTTGACACTTTGACACACGTTTTTGAAATCGTCGTGGCCTAACGGATAAGACGTCCGGTGCAGTCGCACCGGTGTTCGAATCTCAGGCGGGTACCAATTTTTCTAATGAAATACGTACTCAACAAAGGTACACGATTGACTTCCACGGTGAAAGAATAATATCGTATAATAAAAATGAAACCCGCAAAATTATAATTTACGTAATTACTGGTGGTAGGACCTCTTGTGAGTCCGCGCGGGTGGGTACCACCACCCCGCCTATTTCTGCCGTGAAACAGTAATGCGTTTCGGTTTGAAGGGTGGGGCAGCCGTTGTAACTATACTGAGACCTTAGAACTCATATCTCAAGGTGAGTAGCGCATTTACGTTGTGGATGTCTATGGGCTCCAGTAACTACTTAACACCAGGTGGGCTGTGAGCTCGTCCACCCATCTAAGCAATTAAAAGAAATACATATATACATCATTTTCGCCAAGAACGTTTGACACTGACACTTTGGATCAACTATTTAACAGCTGACTTCCTTTCTTATAACAAGTAACTTAAATTTAAAACATTTTTAACTATGAATACTATAATTAATTTCGAATGATACCCTAATGACTTAATTTCATTTACAGATCATGTACCTACTTCTCATCAAACACACTTCCACTGAAAATAAATTTTATTGGAACAGATAATGCAGTAATTCCAGCTATGTTCAAGGTGTGATTTTTTTTAAATGAATTTGTAACTTGTTATTAAGTTTAGAAAAGATGAATGTAGTAAAATGAATTTTATTTCACTGGCCTTTAGGTTGGAGATGATTTACGTCAAGATGCTCTAGTGTTGCAAGTGATAAAAATAATGGATACATTATGGTTGAAAGCTGGCTTAGATCTGAGGATGGTTACTTTCCAAGCTCTACCCACAAGTAATAGTAAAGGTAAATAAACATTTTTTATAATTTAATAGTAGTCCCTCAGTAGTCGAAATTCGAATATAATTGTCAAATAATTCTATTGTCAAACACATATATTTCTAGAATTGAGATTTCGCCAAGACTACACTTTAGACAAATATTAATAAAGACAAACAATATTTAATCTAATTTTTTGAAGTTATACTTCTTTAGGCGCGTTATGAAAAATTGATGAGATTGAAATTTTACGATGCGCGCGCACCGTGACACAAAATTAACAGAATGAAGTTGCCCACTAAATCGCTCATTACAATACGACCGACGTAACTTAGCGAGTCTGAATATAGCCGCAGGTGAACTTTCCGAACCGTACCGAGAATTACCGAATTTATAAGATGTCAAGAAAAGGGATGTCCAATATGCGTGTTTGAGGATGTTGTTTAACGATTTTTTTTTCAAATTGATTAATACAGTCAAAATCTGTTATAACGACATCGAAGGGACTGCTCATATTCAGTCGTAAAAACCGATAGTCGTAACAACCGGTGATGTTTAATGTGTATCGCGCAAGTACAAACAAATCGATAGGGAATTATTGGAAAAATATATTTACATAATACGCGATTTTTCTTTAATATTCATTTGTTTTCTTTTTCTTTGCGGCATTTTGAAAGTTTCACGAATAACTCCACAAAGTTTTGGTGCGTCTCGTGTATAGATAAGTAACAAACTAACTGAAGAGATATGAAGAAGCGGGCTTTGACTCTACCGCATGCACGTGTTTTGTTTCTAAGAATTAGAAAATACCCTACACTAAACTAAATCCTATTGTTTTCTTTCCTGATTTTAATAGCCATAAAAGACAAATGTGGATACCTATTCAAATTGTTTACAATACAGCTTAGCCGGTCGTTCTAACAGATCTAATTCTCCGAAATATTAGTTAAATGTGGTCGTTTTATGAGGTATGTCGTTATTAGCAATGTCGTATAAAGCAATATTTTTAATAAGGCGGTCATATGGCATTCAGCCGGGACCTTTGTTCTTGGTTATTATAACCGGCATGTTGTATTAAACGATGTCGCAGTAAACGGTTTTGACTGTATTTAAATAAAAAAATTTAGAAATAAATTTAATAAAAATAAAGTATAGCTTCTTACGCGCGTACATAAGTACACGCACCCTTTTTTTTAAATAAATTTTACTGGTTTGGAAACAAAGTCCTTTTAAGCCAAATTAGTATTTCTGTTTCTTCACCACTTCATTTCACATTATTTATATTGAAATAATTTTTTTTCACGCCGCGCGTTCTTTTTGAAAGTCATATTTAAGGGATTTTATGACCTGTTAACTGAGACCTTTAAGTCATGTCTTATTTTAATTTATATTCATATTTTTATGAAAAATGATATTATGGAGTAAAATGAAATGAAGATGATTAATTTGAGACATTAATCAACTGGGATGAAATTAAATGAAATGAAATGGGATGATACGGGATGAAAATATATAATCTCAGTAAAATGGTGGTTATTTACTGAGACATTTTCAGTGGGCTTTTTGCAGGATCCCGAGAAGCTACGTCCAGCAGCTTTGTTTCATTTTCCCACATTTATGCACTTTCACAGATATCAAAAATTAATAAACCACCGTTATTACACATTCTAACCTGAAGAAACACTCCTCGCGTTCCCGCCAAAAAGTCCTATTTAATCTATTCTCAGTTTGACCACAGACTATAAGCAATAAGAAATTTTTTACAATAAACAAATAGTATGCATGCATGTGTCTGCCAAATACATGGTAGTGTGTATAATGTTTTTTTTTAATTTAATGTATTTTTTATGCATAATTAAAAAAAATATTAACATTCTGCACTCCTTCTCCATATTCTCTGTAAGTATGGGAAATATCATACTCCTCCGTCCGCGCTTTTTTCGTAAAAAGGGTACACAGTTTTTGCTTTACGTATTTAATATATAGATACTATTAAATTTAAATTTTGTTCCATTTCATTTTCTAGGTATGATAGAAATCGTGACAGAAGCTGAGACGCTGCGGGCCATACAAACCGAGTGGGGTCTGACCGGCTCGTTCAAGGACAAGCCCATAGCCGAGTGGCTCGCCAAACACAATCCCTCCGAACTCGAATACCAACGCGCCAGAGACAATTTCACAGGTAACCCTCTTCTATATTAGTAAAATCAGTAGATTACTATTTGTGATGCATATTTTACCGGTGGTAGGACCTCTTGTGAGTCGCACGGGTAGGTACCACCGCCCTGCCTATTTCTGCCGTGAAGTAGTAATGCGTTTCGGTTTGAAGGGTGGGGCAGCCGTTGTAACTATATTAAAACTCATATCTCAGGGTGGGTGGTGGCATTTACGTTGTAGATGTCTATGGGCTCCGGTAACCACTTAACACCAGGTGGGCTGTGAGCTCGTCCACCCATCTATGCAGTAAAAAAAAAGAACTATTGGATTCGAACGCACTTAATACAAATCATACCAAACTTACTGCTACCTATTTCTACCATAGCGGGTGGATAACGGTATACGACAAGTATTACTCAAAATAAACAAATACAAAACAAAAAGAGTAGTATAATAACTATAGATTAATTGGTAAGGAAAAGTCATGAACTCAAATGGCCAAAAGCAATATGATGATACGTGCATTTTCAATGCAACAGTTCCAAATGTGTCATTTGACCTTTTATGGTATGTTTAGTGTTAGAAGGAAGACTGGTAGACCACGGACTAATTATTTAATACATAACTATTCAATGAAAAGCTGTTAATTTGTTTCGACATTTTATTAACACGTTACCAATGCTCGCGTTGTAATGTATTTTTCACCTTTTGTAATTTTCACTTAACTGAAACACTCTATTTCGACTCAAAATGAATGTCTACCTATAGGTTAAAATGTTCTGTTCTTTTTCGTTCTGTTATCTATATATTAATACGTGAAGCAAAAGCTTTGTACCCCTATTTACGAAAATTGCGCTGACGGAGGAGTATGAAATTTCCCACACTTATAAAAAATATAGAGAAGGAGTGCAGAATGCTAATTTTTTTTAATTATGCATAAAAATTACATTAAATCAATAAAGAAAACATTACGCACACACGCATAAAAATCCTTCTGTTTAATGTTAAAGTCTGTGGTCTGATTGAGAATAGATTAATATTGTTTGTCTTTAATATTACTTGTCTATAGTGTTAGTCTTGGCGAAATCTGTGAATATAGAAGTATAATAAGTCTTTGACAATAGAACCATAATAATGTTCAAATTTATAATTTCAATTAATTATAATCGAATTTCGACTACTAGAGGACCACTAGTATATTTTTAATGTACCTAAAAATTCAGTACGTAAGGTGCATAACGTTAGGATATTTGCAGGATAGTTAGGTTCCACCGGTCCCGGTGACACTTGCCCAAATTAATTTCAATTGTCAGTCTCAAATGTTTTAATTTATTAGAAGTAGTGGCCGTCCAGTAGTCGAAATTCGACTATAATTATTGATTTAAATTAGAAGTTTGAACATTATTCTGGTTCTATTGTCAAAGACTTTACTTCTATAATCACAGATTTCGCCAAGGATACACTATAGATTAATAATATTTAAAAACAAACAATATTAATGTATTCTCAATTCGACCACAGACTTTAAGCAATAAACAAAAGAGTATATATGCGGGTGTGTGTTGTGTCAAATACATGGTAGTGTATGTAATGTTTCTTTTATTGATTCAAAATGTATTTTTATGCATAATAAAAAAAAATGCATTCTGTACTCCTCTATATTCTCTATAAGTGTGGAAAATTTCATACTTCTCTGTCCGCGCAATTTTCGTAAAAAGGGGTACAAAGTTTTTGCTTCACGTATTTATCTATCTATCTATATTTATATAAAATGAATTGCTGTTCGTTAGTCTCGCTCAAACTCGAGAATGGCTGGACCGATTTGGCTAATTTTGGTCTTGAATTATTCGTGGAAGTCCAGAGAAGGTTTAAAAGGTGAAAAAATATGAATAATGCTTGGAATTCTATAAAAACAAACAATTTTGTTTTTCCTTTTTTGTTTGTTTTAAGTTTATTTTATACAAAAGCTTAGGTTTTTTATTTAACGATTGAGGCACTACGAAGTCTGCCGGGTCAGCTAGTTAATATATAGATCATATAAACTTCTTTTTTTTAAAAGCTTTTCTAATAAATCCTCGTAACAGTTCGTATATGTATATTAGTAACGTCGGATTCAAAAATTTGATGGAAATGAATAATTTCGTTTCAGCTTCGTGCGCCGGGTACAGCGTGGCGACGTACCTGCTGGGGATCTGCGACCGGCACAACGACAACATCATGCTGAAGACCTCCGGCCACCTGTTCCACATCGACTTCGGGAAGTTCCTGGGAGACGCGCAAATGTTCGGCAACTTCAAGAGGCTAGTTTATATGTATTTTTTTTTTTAATTTTCCTGGTAGGTAAACGAGCATACCGCCCACCTGATGACAGTGGTTTATTATAATTTAATATCTGTGAAAGTGCATAGATGTGGGAAAATGAAACAAAGTCGCTGAACGTAACTTCTCGGGATCCTCCAAAAGGTCAGCGGTCAGCGGTCGGTAGGCAGCGGCTTAGCTCTGCCCCTGGCATTGCTGAAGTCCGTGGGCGACGGTAACCACTCACCATCAGGTGGGCCGTATGCTCGTCTGCCTACAAGGGCAATAAAAAAAAAGTCACTGAAAAAATCTCAGTAAATGACCACCATTTTACTAAGATTATATGTCATCCTACATCATCTCATTTCATTTCACTCCTTCATCATTCACTCCTCCTTTCACTTCATTACCATTTTTCACAAAAATAACAATATATATGTTACCGGAAATGTATGAAATCAAGGAATTGTATACAAATCCTAGGAAATGTGTACAATTCCGATACTATTTAGGAAATGTATAAAATATTGTTTGAAAAACTATTTAATGCATAGATATCCTAGGAAATGTATAAATTTCCTCGGAATTGTATATAATTCCAATATCGTATTAGGAAATGTATAAAGTAAATGCTTTCTGTAATAAAACACGTTGTTAATAATATTTTTTTGTCATACCGTAAAATAATAATAATATATTCATATTATCTTACTAATTAAATCTTCTAAAATCAACTATCTATTAACTTTTAACGTATCACAAAATCAACTTATATTTATTCTTCTAAAATAAAATTTTCATTTGGCAAGTAATCAGTCTGATAATTCAGTAATTATAAATGTCAAAGTATAAAAGTAAATCTTTATATTATAATACTTTGTCAGTTCATATAGCTATTTATTTTTGCAGGGTAAGCTCGAATGGCATTTGGAAGTACATCATACTTTATTTTTAAAACACAGACATCTTGATGTAGCACAGCTTTTCTTGCAAAGGCACTTCTTAAATCCCTGGTCGGTTCCAGTGGATTGCAAGTTGGCAACTGACCGTAGTGCAAGACTCGTCCCGCTGTCCCCGCGTACCCATCAATATCTTAAATGTTTTACATTTCCGATTGCTATTTAGGAAATGTATAGATTTCCTAGGAAATGTGTAATGTGCAAGTATAATATAATTTATTTCACACATTTCCGTGCGATTTTAGGAATTACATACATTTCCTAGGAATTGTATACAATGACGGATTACATACATTTCCGTTAACATATATATTAAAATAAGACTTGATTTAAAGGTGTAAGTTACCAGGTCATAAAATCTCATATATAAAAAATGTACAGAGACCGTGCCCCGTTCGTGTTGACGCACGACATGGTGTACGTTATCAACGGCGGCGAGCGCCCGACGCAGCGCTTCCAGCACTTCGTAGAGCTGTGCTGCATGGCCTTCAACATAGTGAGGGCGCATCACGACCACATCCTCGACCTCTTCGCTTTGGTGAGTTGGGGGGTTCCCCACCGGAGGCCAGGGCAACGTTTACTATGTTTACTCGTGAGCTCGTGACTCAAGGTGGATGGCGCATTTACATAGTTGATGTCTATGGGCTCCAGTAACCAGTTAACACCAGGTGGGCTGTGAGCTCGTCCACACATCTAAGCAATAAAAATAAAATAAAAGAGCTCATTAGCGTACTAAAAAGATTATTGACAATGTCCATAACAGACTGGGATTTACCTAATGTTTATAATGCGTGAATAAGTGAAATTTTTTATTAAACATTTTTAAGCTACGAATGTCTATATGTAATCGAAGACATGAGTGGATGAAGGGGTTAATTATCGTTTGTAAGATTTTTGAGCATATTAGATCTTAAAACTAGGTTTAAAGGTCTTTTTTAAAAATTGCATGTGATAAAAGAGTTATGTACGAAAAAAAAGTACAAGTAACAAAAGTATTGTGGCGGGTAGCCATCATTCAACGCAAGATAATTGACAGATGCTTGAATCTCGCTTACGACATTTTCAAGATAGGCGCATATATACAAGTTCTGAACAACAACATTCGGACCGTCGGTCTACCGAGCAATATCACCCGCTCGGTGGAAGATCTTCCTTTCGTCGTTAAGACTCCCAAAGTATGTTGCTCGTTTTCTCTCAAAATTAGCAAATTGTATCTTATCCCCGTTCATCCACTCATGTCTTCAATTACTCATCATAATATAATGTTGTAAACAAAGAATTTGCAAACTCTAGCAATTAAACGCTACGTAATAAGCCGAGTTGTCACAGTGAAGGAAGTGAGCAACGGCGTGACTAAAGCTAAGGCGTATTTACGCTACCAGGTTTTCACTTCGTAGTACGGTACCGTACCCTGGTACGAGCTAAAAATACTTGCAAGTATAAAAGTGTATGTGCTGAATTCGGATGCTCAAAAAACTTGCAACACTCACATGAAAATACTGCATAGGAAAATGGTTCATATCTTATCTATACATATAAATAAAAGTGTCTGCTTGTAATATTGAAACAACCGCTTTTTACTACACGCATATGAATATATATACGGTACATATACCAAAATAACATTTTTTACATTTTTTGTTTGTCTGTCAGTCTGTCTGTCTGTCTGTTTGTCTGTCTGTTTGTTCCGGCTAATCTCTGGAACGGCTGGACCGATTTGACGAGACTTTCACTGATCGGTAGCTAATGATATAAGGAGTAACTTAGGCTATTTGTTTAGACTAGCTTCGCCCCGCGGCGTCTCCTGCCTGGTACGACAATAACAGCCGGTAACATCGCGGGACTCAGCTATCAATAATAAAATTTAATGTTTCCGAAGCGAACCGAGGGCGGGTCGCTAGTTAGGAATAAAAAACACAATCGGATTTGTGGATATAAAAAAATATTTTGAACTTCAAAGTATTTTTTATTTATACGATTTTGCTCCTTATCCGTCATGGAATACGGGTTGAACTCTTATGCAAGTATATTCAAATTTGAACACCGCGGCGTCTCAAGCACTACGTACGCTTACGCGGCTCGGCGCGTTGACGCACTTGACGCGCAGGGTTGCCGAGCCCGAGTATTTCCGATGATAGCCGTATGCATGAACCGAAACTTTAATGCACGATATGCCATCCGATCGGGTCGGGAACTTGTCAATCAAATAAGCTAACATAACCGAAACAAAATTAGGAGCATAATTACGTAAACATGCGTTCATTCATTTTTTTACTGGTGGTAGGACCTCTTGGGAGTTCGCACGGGTAGGTACCACCACCCTGCTTATTTTTGCCATGAAGCAGTAATGCGTTTCGGTTTGAAGGGTGGGGCAACCGTTGTAACTATACTGGAGACTTTAGAACTTATATCTCAAGGTGGGTGGCGCATTGACGTTGTAGATGTCTATGGGCTCCAATAACCACTTAACACCAGGCGGGCTGTGAGCTCGTCCATCCATCTAAGAAAAAAAATGATACTTAAAAATCTTTTATTTACTTTTAAGTATTTTTAAAATCTGGTTTTTGACCCTGCTAGTTTTCCGTACTCGTACTTAGAAGCGCTGGTATTTTGCAAGTATGTCTCGTCGCTAGCCGTGACGTACAGTTGATGGGGACCTTCCACAGATGTCGCTGTCGGGCGTGCCGGGCGTCACCAGCGCCGCCGTGAGCTACGTGCGCGCCGCGCTGCTGCCCGCCGCCAGCAAGGCCGAGGCCGCCGCCGCCTTCGCCAGGCTCATACACTCCTCGCTCAAGAGCAAGTACGGACACAGCCATTGCTACTTGAGACTTTTACCCGTTACCACCATAACTATACTTGAGACCTTAGAACTTATGTCTCAAGATGGGTGGCCCATTTACGTTGTAGATGTATATGGGCTCCAGTAACCACTTAACACCAGGTGGGTTGTGAGCTCGTCCACCCAACTAAGCAAAAAAAAACTGTTGTCGCACGCATATAATACTCGGCAAACTTCTTGAGCATTAGTTGACGTAGTGGGGGTAAGTTCGCGCATCGTACAATTACGTACAAAAATGTTATTAAGTTATTAAAAACAACATAATATGTATTTATTTATATATTTATTAGTACATGAACAAAAAATACAGGTTAATAATTGTAGTAATTTAATCTAGGGGTAAAATAGATATTCCTTCCATTAGGTCAAAACTAGAGCTGGTGCCAGGTCTTGGATCAGCTGAAGCTGAGCTGGTATTTGTAATTGTTTTTTCGCTATCATAATCATGACTATCATCATCATCAC
This sequence comes from Bombyx mandarina, assembly GCF_030267445.1. Classification (NCBI taxonomy): domain Eukaryota; kingdom Metazoa; phylum Arthropoda; class Insecta; order Lepidoptera; family Bombycidae; genus Bombyx; species Bombyx mandarina. The sequence continues at coordinate 12,707,700 of NC_143220.1, read as the reverse complement.
TACTTTCTTCATCCGTGTCGCAATCATCGTCAACAAAAATTACAAACTCATCAGTGACTAAATCTACCACATGATCACTTTTTACATACTCCGCCTCAATCTCTTTTATCTTTTGACATAATCTACCCCATTCCGGAGCACCCATCGCCGCGACCTTTTCCTTCACTAGCTCTATTACTTTGCCAGTGCTCCAGTTGACATTTTTGCTACTGACATACCCTTTAATAGCTGCCCAAGCCATTTCAATTGGGTTGAGGTCTGGATGGTATGGAGGTAAGCGAAGCACTGAATGGTTGTGGTTTGATAAAATTTTATCAATGCTGTATGTTTTGTGTTGTTCCTTATGTGCTTTAATCAAGCTAAAAAGCTGGGGTTTCAACATGTTTTCATCGTATGGAATTTCTTTTTCTTGTAACCATTTCTTCATATAGACTTTTTTGGCATTGGCAGTTGGGACGGGGTCAGACTGTTTATTGTGATATGACGCATTGTCGACTACTACAACGGAATTTGGTGGCAGATTTGACTGACAACGCAGCCATTTTTCGTAGTTCAAATAGTTCATGTTATCGTGGTAGTCACCAGATTTTGTGCCAGCTTTAAACAAAAGAAGGGCATTGGGAACAAATCCATCTTCGGAGCCAGCATGCACTATTACTACACGCTGTCCTTTCGAAATAACCCACAGTTGATCCATCTGACCACGACATACCACTTGCATGTGATGAGTCGACATAGGACTCATCGGTGTACACTATCGGTCTTCCTTCTTGCCTATATTTAATTATTTTTTGGAGATATTCGATCCTTAGTAGTCGAATATTACTTTTTTCAATTAATAGCTTCCGATTATTTTCTGTTCTTTTCCATCTGAAGCCTAGCTCTTTCATAATTCGTCGTAAACTTCGTTCCGACCCATTAAAATTTATATCTTCTTTCAATTTTTTACGAAGTCTTTCGACGGTAGGAAGTTCGCTGTTTGTTATGTGATAATTATGAATACATCTTTTTATTGCAGATTGGTCGAAACTATCAATTCCGGTAACTTTGTTCTTCCCTGATCTTTTTTTACCTGGAGTACGAAACACGGCGAGCAAGTTAGAGCCCTTCGCTTCATTAATAATACGCCTAACAGTACTGACTGATGTTTTTGTTGCCTCTGAAGTCTCTTTTACCGTTTCCATATCATTATTTCCCTGCTTTTTAAGAAAGCAATATACGTCGTACACCATTTTTCTAGCTTGTCTTTTTAATACTACACCAGTTTGACGTGGCATAGTATATTTTTTATAAAAAATCAAGAAACACTCAACAAATAGCAATAACAACAAAATCAACAAACAATAATAATTATAACAAATAACTTCAACGATTAATATTAATAGACTTTTCACTGTACGCAAGCGTACTTTTGGGAGCAAGCGGAACGAGGGCGCGGTGCGGGACGCAAGGTTCGACTGATCTACCAATAACGCGCTCGATACGATGTCCCCTGCCGTCGCGCCTCACCCTCACCACCAAAGTGATCTAAAATTCGGTTCTGCGCAGTCAAGGTCATTTGCTCACGAAGTTTGCCGGTTACTATACCTATAGTTTAAATTACATTTGATTTGGAGTCGTCGTGGTCTAAAAGATAAGACGTCAGTTGCGTTCGTGTCGAGCGATGCACCAGTGTTCGAACCAAAGCAGGCGGGTGCCAACTTTTCTACTGAAATACGTACTTAACAAATGTTCACGATTGACTTCCACGGTGAAGGAATAAAATCGTGTAATAAATATGAAATCCGCAAAATTATAATTTGTGTAATTACTGGTGGTAGGACCTCTTGAAAGTACGCACGGGTAGGTATCACCGTCCCGCCTATTTCTGCCGTGAAGCAGAAATGCGTTTCGGTTTGAAGGGTGGGGCAGTCGTAACTATTCTGAGACCTTAGAACTCATATCTCTAAGTGGGTGGCGGCATTTACGTTGTAGATGTTTATAGGCCCCGGCAATCACTTAACACCAGGTGGGCTGTGAGCTCGTCCAACCATCTATAGAATAAAAAAAATTGATATTCTATTCATTATTGGTATCAACAGCTCGACAGTCAATTCTCCATAATTAGAATGGTTATAAATATATTAATTATTCGTAATATTAAGAACTATGTATATTTTTTTGTAGATTTACCCCCATCAATTTCTTTCTGCACAACTTGGCTCAGTTGCGCGCGAGTGGCGACCAAAGCAGCAACACTTCGGAACTGTTGTCATTCATGCCGCGAACGTACAGGTATCAATCTATAAGCCGCGCCAATAAAGAAACGAATCAAAAATGGCGTCTATGTAGTTATGTACCTGCACTATTAGATGATAGGGTCAACAAATAAAAAGAAAGATAGAAAGAAAAAGCTGTTTATTGTAAAAAAATATAAAAAAACAAATGAGAATGTACTTAACTTTACTTTATGCCCCCGCAGAGGGGGAAGTGTCTCATCTGTAATGCAACTTGCGTAGACACTTTTTCTGTCAGTCATCTAAGTCGCACAACTCGAAAGTGAAAAAAACTCGAATTCAACAACAAAGTCTGAACTGATATTTTTTTGCATGCAGTACGCGCCGTGTGCGACTAAAGACAGCAATAGTTTAGACTGAGAGCCCATGATCGCCGCCGCCATTTTAGATTCTATTCTTTATTGGCGCGGCTTTATCTTTATAATTGAATTTATTTATCAGTAAGTAAATAAATACCAAGAGATATCCTTGTGTGAAATGGGCATTGACCTTTTTTTATTTCGTTGAAAAACGTATCGAGGTAACAGCTTAGACTACAGAAAATCATTTTTAATGAATGAAAAATTAATCTGTAATTATTAATTAATACTTTTTTATCAATTACGTTTGATCTTTTCTTGCCCTCAAATGACGTCAGTATTGGCTTTATTCAAATATATACTTTATTTTTATATAGCCTATATTTTGTATATTCTGTGTACGACTCAAACGTCAGTTTTGTTATGATCTTATTGAAAACCTCAAAATACTCTAATTTCAACACAAAAATAGTCATGACCTGAACACTTTTAAGACTTATTAATCAATGCGGTGTATAACAATCCCAACATGTTTTAAGGGATTTTGTACTACGGTCGTAGAAAAAATAAAGACTATTTATTAAATGAACCGATAAAATTAATGGAAGAATGAAAGGTGTACCCATGCCACCGGGTTTTTTTTGAGGCAACGGCTCCGCTCTTTTTATGCCACTGATAATGTTAACACTTTGAAAAAGCGACCTCATTTTCAATTAATTATTAAAAATAACTGACAGCACGAGCGTTACAAACGACACGAGTAGCGTCCAATATTTTAATGAACTATTTAAATGTTGAAGATGTGGCATCTCTTATACACAGCATTTCCTATTACAAGAGCATAACTGATTTAAGGATGAATGAAATGAAGAAAACCACAATAGTACATACACATCGAAAAAGAAGTTTCACTTCATTCACGTGCACCAAGTTTTGCACGCGTATCGTTTTTTTTTATTTTATTTTTTTCGTTTCATTGTAATTGAAATCAAAACGATCCTACGCATCGTGAAAATAAAGATATTCAATTTCCTTTTTTTTGTGTAGCATGACCCAAGAGGGGCGGCTGGTGAGCGTGGAGTGCCTGGGCTACGAGAAGCGCTACGACCCGGAGAAGCATTACGTGTACGCGCTGCGCATCTACCGGCTCGGCCAGGCCACGCCCTCCGTGCTCTACCGCTCCTATAAGCACTTCACCGAGCTCTACCAGAAGATCTGTCTGCACTTCCCGCTCGCTAAAGTGCACAGGTAAACAATTATTGTCCTCCTCTTTTTTTTTATGGGATTTTATGACCTGGTAGCTAAGACCTTTAAGTCATGTCTTATTTTAATTTATATTCTTATTTTATGAAAAATGATAATATGGAGTGAAATGAAATGAAGATGATTAATTTGAGACAATAATCAACTGGGATTAAATTAAATGAAATGAGATGATATGGGATGAAATATAATCTCAGTAAGAGACTTTTTCAGTGGACTTTTTGGTGGATCCCGAGAAGTTACGTCTAGCGGCTACTTCGCTCCTCGCATTCCCGCCAAAAAGTCCTTGTCCTCCTTCTCTTTATTTAACTGTGTTATGTACCGTTTAGGTGTATATATGTGGGATGGTATGGCGAAATCTAGTGGATATTTAGTTTAACAACAAAATCTTTTATTTTTACAAAAAATACTATTCGTAACGTCGTCATGTCATTTAATGACTAATTTATTTTTTCTTATCTAATATATAAAATTCTCGTGTCACAATGTTCGTTCCCATACTCCTCCGAAACCGCTTGTCCGATTCCGAAATTTTGTATACATATTCAGTAAGCCTGAGAATCGGCTACTATCTATTTTTCATACCCCTAAGTGATTATGGTTGTCCACCACCCCTAACATTTTTTTTTTATTTGGACATTTTTTTTTGTTATCATGAGGTATTATGGTTGGTTGAATGAGGTTTTGTTATTTTTATTATATATTCCCTCATCGTTCACAGCACTACATACCTCTTTCACTCATTTACCACATCCTTACACACTTACAATAAGTTTTTTTTTTTTTACACTAGAAATTCCCTAGAAATCTTATATATGGCAAAACAATGTTTGCCGGGTCAGCTAGTTTTAATATAAAATTAGTATGCCAGTGTGAATGGACCAAAAAGTACCGATCTTCCCACTTAAATTTAACACCAGTATGTATTTGCCGTCTTATCGAACTTCAACCATAATCCTGACACCTCAAAACTTAGAATCGCTTTATCTTTTCCAGTTTATCTTTTTATCTTTTGTTTTGTTAGTCATATTTTTCTTGTAAATGGGGAATGCACTTCCAACATTTTTTTTATTAATGGCAATGAATAATAAGTACAAGATAAAAAAATTTTCAGTTCATAAATACAAGAAAGAAAGATACTGAACTTTTGTCTTTGTCTATTTTTTTTAGCCCTTGTAGGCAGACGAGCGTACGGCCCACTTGATGGTGAGTGGTTATTGTCGCTCATTGACGTCAGCAATCCCAGAGGTACAGCTAAGCCGCTGCCTACCGCAACTATTTAAACATTGACAACAATGAGGTGTGCGGTTACTGGTGGTAGGACCTCTTATGAGTCCGCACGGTTAGGTACCACCACCCTGCCTATTTCTGCCGTGAAGCAGTAATTCGTTTCGATTTGAAGGGTGGGGCAGCCGTTGTAACTATACTGAGACCTTAGAACTCATCTCGAGGTGGGTGACGCATTTACGTTGTAGATTTCTGTCGTGAGCTCGTCCACCCACTTAAGCAATAAAAAATAAAAAAGCAGCGAAATTATTTCATAATTTACTAATACTAAAGGTTTACACACCTTTGTGTATGAGTCATTTTAATACAGATTCAATCTATTATTTCGATAATATAAACAAACCTATGGATCTCCATAGTTATAGTCTGCAGTATGCTCAACTTGTGTATCGAAGAAAGAATTTTAGTCGCCTTTAAGACCCAATATTGTATTATACAAGAACAATTGAATGTATGTACGTAGCGTGAGACTAAGCCAAATCTAAATACATCTCGATTTGGAATCGAGATAATCGTGAACTCTATTATAATTTCGCAGCGATTATAATTCGATTCTTAAAAAAATTTCTCGCCCCGTTAGTTATGATCAGAATGCTGAACTTTATTTGTTATTGTTATAGTTATTGATTAGTAGAGTATTTTTTATTGCGATCTTTCCCCTTAGGTCTCTGGGTCAAAACAAACGCGATACCAGACGAGAATTTGGTTTATAAGTCATTCATATTAAAATATCGTGTTACGAGTAAATTAGATGATTTAAGATAAAGATTATTAACACCTACAAAAACATTAAAAAATATGTTCTTAAACAAGCTTTTTTGACGTATCTTATCGTGTAAATAGATTATTTGTTACGTTCGATATATTTGCGAGTTTTTTTAGTTTTTTTTAAGTAAACAATGATGTGAATTATTTTCCTACACGACGTTTTCGGTTTTGTCACCGCTTCCCGCGCTGTAGTTCAAGTCTATGACTGTTTGTTTGTTGTTTTTGTCGACGGCGTGTGTTGTTCTGTTTAGTTGCTCTCTGTGTTCTGCTACGATATCCCAAGTGCCTGTGTCGATTGGTTTGCCGAAGCTTACGTCTCGTGTTGCGTCGCTCGCGTCCAGCGTTACTAGCTCCGTCGCTGTTTCTGAGTAAGGCGGGGGGCCGGTATTCCGACTGATCGAACTGTCCAAAGTGTTTGTTGAGTATTTAGCGGAGCCATGTCCCGGTGAGGGGACGCTCTGCTGTTGCGGCTGCGGCGCTTTACGTTTCTTATCTTTTATCTTGCCCTCTTCCACTCGTTTCTTTTCTTTCTCTCTCTTTATCTTTTCCACTTTAGCCTGTTCACGTGTCGTCCGTTCGATAGCTTTCTGTTCGTCCAGTCGTTGCTTCTCGTGTCTTTTGCGTTCTTTCTCTCGTTGTTTGTGCGAAGGATTCTTTATCTCCCTATCTCCCTCGCCCCTCGGGTCGGTTGATACGTCCGTTGCGTTTTGATTCGGAACTGCCTTCATTGTACTCGAAGTGGCTAACGTGAGATTGCCGAGGCTCTTAGTGGGTCGTGTGGTTAGCAGACAACAAGGTTTTCGTCCCGGCAGCTTCACCATTGCTGGGGATAATGTTTTCGTGGGCGACGGAGTGCTGACGTATCCTGAAAAATATAATAAAGTACATGACAGGATATTGAGGTATACCGATTGCGAGTATATTAAAAATTCAAATGGTGTGACTCGGTTTTTTGTTTATAATTGAGAAAGATTTCTTACCAGACACGTCGTCTCTGTTTGTACGATACGCGCCTGTCATATATGAACCCTGATGTAATTCGGTTTTCTCTTTTCCATTCTTCCTACCATTGAATATGTTTAAGGAAGCTTTAAAACCTCCGAATTTTAGCATAATCGTAACACAAGATATCCCACAGAAGAAGGCGAGTGTTGCAAAGTAGTTTACGGTATTGTCGACTGAAATAATGTAAAAATTACACTAAATGTTGTAATTAAAATACAGTAAATAGTCAAACTTTCAAAAATGAATCTCAAATCTAAAGTTTTGTTTTAAATCAATACAATTGAAAAATATGAGTTACAAATTCGGAACACTTCGCTCTACTCACGGTTTTGGTTGTACCTTAGAATAGCCATTTGAAAATACAAAACATATGCAAAATATTTACAATTGCAAAATACACCAGGTACTGCATTGAAGTTTGAATCAATACTCATGACAAGAGATAAGATACCGCCTCGCGCCCCGACACACTTCCAATGACATTAATCTTATCGAAATGAAATTGTTCTAAAGAATTAACATTGCCGGAGATTGATGTGAACGAATTATTCATAATAACGGTTTATCCACAACCCCAATATGGTATATTACATAAAAAAAAAAAACCAAATAATTCCATCTATTTAGTAGTCGAATACTTCCATATACTAAAAAAACAATTTTTTTATTCTATCAATGATATAAATTCGATTAGTTCGACATACCTAAAGAAATTAATGGTTAACTTTTGTTTGATCAGCTTTCGTTGTCCGCAAATACGTACACAACATACGTGTATGATCGCACAGTTAATTCAGTTTTCTTTTAGTTTCAAGTTAAATGAAAAATACGAAGTGATAAGTTTTGCATCTATTATTGTCTATGTTACATGTTGGGTACACATCCTTACGGATCCATCAGATCCAATAACCTTTGCATTAGACGCCTTCAGCTCTAACACTAGGAGCAGGTTTAGGGACCCCGGTAACCGTACTCGTCAAAGAGTTCGACGTGCAACCTAACCCATGAATCAGCTCGCTGAGTTTCTCGCAGGATCTTCTCAGCGGGTCGTGATTCCGATCCGGTAGTAGATTCATTCGCGAAGCAGCTGCTCTTGAGCTCTTAGGTCTCCTTCGGAGGCGCTCGGGCAGCTGTTAGCAAATCCCACCCCTTCTGGCTGAGCCTTTGCTCGCCCACCTGTCCTGGTGAAACTGGAAAGGCCTCCGGGCCACCAGTAATCCTTATATCATAAAAAAATATCAAAAAAAAAAACATGTTGGGTGGCGCTATTCCGATGTGCATGTAACCCTTTAACAACAGATGTTGTGTGTGCTCATCCGACCTTTTTTTTTTTTTTTGGTCAGGAGGAAATCGCCGGACTTCCGCCCTCCCCTGGGGATGAAGGACGAGGCATGTCGGAGTCGAACTGACTAAAACCTCCTGTCGCTCAACAACCCGCGTCCGAACCTCGCATGAGACAGAACCCATGAAAAGGCAAAGGGGGGAAAGTGAAGCGTTTAGTGCGGAGCACATCTCTCCCATCACCCTCCCCCTCGGGACGCCGGACTGGCGGTCGTCGGCGCCACGACCACCAGCCCTCTCGGTCGGCAGGCTATCCGGAGCCCGCCTAGATGGCGCCGGTTAGAATGGGTTATCCTACGGAATACCCCGCTGGGTCAGAACCAGCGTGGGTCGAGGATAGTCGGCCTTCCATCACCCGGATGCTCTTGCGTAAAACGCGTGCAGAGCAGCTTGCACGTCGTCTTCTTAGGCCCCCTTCGCCGGTCCCCAGACCGACATGTGAAGGGGACCCGAAACCCTTAGAGGGCCAGGGCTTGGGCGAGATCCGCCTCCCTGGCCCCCGGCTCATCCGACCTACTATAACAATGCAGTTTTCTTTATTAAGACATAAAAAATTAATACTAAAATAGGCAAAGACGTATTAGTTAACAAATTTCTCATATTGTTAGGGTTTTTTGCTAGTAATTCTTTTCAAACTTCACATCTATCGTTAAAAAAAAAAAAAAAATATTTGAAAACAGAGACATTTCTGTTTCAAAATGTCAATAACAAAACAAACGACAAAATGGAACTCGTAAAATGAACTCTAGATCTTGAGGTATCCTTGGTATCTTGAGGATTATGTTCCAATTTAGATAACTTTATGAACGCTAGTTATAAATAAAGCGGTTTTAATAATCTGTCAATGTCGTATTATATAAAACAACAGATTAAAGATTAATTACATTTCTAAATCTAGAAGAAACGACGATAATCATAATCCATTTTGCGATAATTACAGCTTACCGTCCGGCCTGCACGTTGGTCGCTCGAACACTCGCCAAGTCGCCGAACGTCGGTTCGGTGATGTCCGGGCCTTCCTCACCTCCCTGTTCAACCTGGCTGATGAGATAGCCCACTCCGATCTAGTGTATACGTTCTTTCACCCGCTGCTCAGGGATCAACAGGACGTGGAACCTCAGAGGCTGAGAAAAGGTGAGAGTCATCGTAAATTGACTGCGGAACCCATTTAACATCAGGTGTGTCGTCGTGGCCTAAAGGATAAGACGGTGCATTCGTTTTGAGCGATGCACCGATGTACGAATCCCGCAGGCGGGTACCAATTTTTCTAATGAAATATGTACTCAACAAATGTTCATGATTGACTTCCACGGTGAAGGAATAACATCGTGTAATAAAAATCAAACCAGCAAATTTTAATTTGCGTAATAACTGGTGGTAGGACCTCTCGTGAGTCCGCACGGGTAGGTACCACCACTCAGCCTATTTCAGCCGTGAATCAGTAATGCGTTTCGGTTTGAAGGGTGGGGCAGCTGTTGTAACTATACTTGAGACCTTAGAACTTATATCTAAAGGTGGGTGGCGCATTTACGTTGTAGATGTCTATGGGCTCCAGTAACCACTTAACATCATCGCATATAAGCAATAAAAAAAAGTGTAATACGGTTGTTTGTCCAGGCGAGAGCACGGAGCCGGAGAGCAGCGGGTCGGGCTCGCTGAAGGTGTCGGTGCAGTACGCGGGCGGCGTGCTCTCCGTGCTCATCCTGCACGCGCAGTCGCTGGCGCTCACGCCGCAGGGGGCGCCGCCCAACCCCTACGTCAAGGTACCGCAGCCTTTTTTTTTCTGGTCGGATGCCGAACCTCCTACTATATCCCCGTGCATAGGGGGCGAGCGGGGTAAGTGGGACTTGACGATTTGCTAGGTGTTGGGAGCAGACCGCTTGCCCAAGGAATTTTAGGGCCCTGCCGCACTAAACGACTCCCCTGCACTCTTCGCCCAAGCGTCCCTCCGAGGTCAGAACCCGGATGAGGTAAGGGGGCTACCGCGGTCAACACTGCAACCAGACAGCGCAGCTCACCAAGGTACCGCAGACTGACTATGGGCCGAGTCAGACCGGAATGGCGGCACCCTTGCGCGGCTTCTAAACTGCACGCGCCCAGTCTCCTCTTGACTCTAGTAGAATTATTTTGTCCGTGCAGTTTGGGTCATAAATAATCGGAGGGGTGAAGCGAGTATTTCGCTCTCTCTTTTCCACTCACGAGCCTTATGGACGGGCATAGTGATGCGCATTATTGTTTTCGATAAGCGTTATCGATAGTTTATTTAGTTTTGTCATTTTGTGGGTTAGTAAATAGTAAAAATCACTAATCGATATCACTGCAGCGAGTTAACGAGATCGACAGAAATTAACACTTTGTAGCTTTTCGGGATCTATTCTCATTTCAGTGAAAAATTTTATCACATTGTTGATAATAACACGTGCTTGTGCTGGTATATTTTTGCCAACAAGCAAAATGTTTGAATAAATTCTGCCGTTTTGGTACAAAACAAAAGAGTGGCCATTGTGTCATTAAAGAAATTCAGAGAGCGAATGCATAAAAACACATTTCTCTTCGACACACTTAACAATGTCTTAGCACCCTTCGTATACCGCCCTGCCGCCGTTTACCTGCCTTCGATAACTCATTTGTTTTCACCGATAATGGCGTTGCGCCCGCGCAACATGCTCACCGCCCTAGCCGGGCTATGTTTTATGACCCAAACTGCACGGACAAAATAATTCTACTATAGTTTCTTCATTCGGCAGTGATACACATGTGTTTGGAGTGAACATGATGGAATCGCTTATTATATATGTGGGATTTGCTCAAAGTAAATAGCAGTTTCTTGGAAAAGTAACAAAATTTATTAGGATAACACGTCGTAATCGTTCACACTCTTACTATGCCCGATCGCCATCTTGACCATTTCCCCTCCGTCCCTTTCTTCCTTATACAGTCATCCCTTTCACTCGAAAACGTTCCGTTTCCTACATATATGACCGCGGTGCCGCGAGCAGAACCACCGACAAGACGCACGCGGGCGGCGGCTGTGTCGCAACCTTTTCAAGCTTTTCAAGCGATACTGATCTTTTAAGTATATAGATAAATTTTAAAATTATTTCACACTGAAAGTGTTCGCCGCGACGCTGCCATTCGGGTGTGATGCGGCCCTATAAGTTGAAGACATGAGCGGATGAACGGCGATACGAAACAGTTTGTTCATTTTGTGAAAACGGGCAACGAACTTTTGTTATTTGTACTTTTTCTTCGTACATAACTCCCTCATCAAATAGCCCATTACGATCCATCCCGATCCATTAACGGTGCTTTTAGGTACCTCAAGCACCGGTCACCGTCCTCGCCGAACCCGTCGCTTGCGACGAAGGGTTCGACGAGTAAATTAACCCACAGACACAGCCCACTGAGTTTCTCGCCGGATTTTCTCAGTGGCGCTTCCGATCCGGTAGTAGATTCTGCGAAGCACTATTCTTGCTAGAGCCAGTGTTAGCAACACTCCCGGTTTGAGCCCCGTGAGCTCATCTACACGTCAAGGTGAAGCTGAAATAGCCTCTCAAGGCGCAAAAAAAACGCAATTTCCAAAAATTTGCCTTTAACCTCTTTTAACTTAGTTTTAGGGTCTAATATGCTTTATAGGCACATAACAACTTCATTCAATGTAAAAACTCATGAATCTTAAAAATGGTACTTAACGCCTTCATCCACTCATGTCTTCAGTTGGTCCGACTAAGTAACCTTTTGACCGCCATACTTACGTGGCGCAATGGAGTAATTATGTCGATATCTGTTACTGACGGGTAGGTACCACCGCCCCGCCTATTTCTGCTGTGAAGCAGCTATGCGTTTCGGTTTGAAGGGTAGGGCACCTGTTGTAACCATACTGAGACCTTAGAACTCATCTCTCAAAGTGGGTGGTGGCATTTACGTTGTAGATGTTCATGGGCTCCAGTAACCACTTAGGCTATGAGCTCGTCCACCCATCAAAGCAATAAAAAACAAAAACGAATCTACGCGTTACTAATATCGCTTAAATGTACACATGTACATTCCAGGTGTACCTCGTACCGGATCCCACGAAGGAAACGAAACGCAAGACCCGCGTTCTAAAGCGCAACTCGCACCCGTCGTTCATGGAGATGCTGGAGTACCGGCTACCGATCGAAGCGGTCAAAAACCGAAGTCTCCAAGCCACGGTCTGGCACTACGATTCGCTGCAAGAGAACCAGTTCTTGGGCGGGGTCGTCATACCGCTGAGCTCGCTGCCCCTCAGACAGGAGACCGTGGCTTGGTACCCGCTGGAGTACATACCCCGGTAGTTAATACTGGCCCGCTCGGCCATATGGAGCACGGATTATTTCTGGTGATTCTCGTGAGAAATTAACGGTGAATGAACATTTTTAATGATAAATTTCTAATGAAACTCGCAAGTATGTGTAACGATAACAAAAAAAAAACGTGTTTTTATATCATTATTATTATATCGATACCGTACGATATATCGATATAGTGAACGTATTATAGTTGAAATTGTAGCGAAATGAATTACATAATCTTTAGCATTTTTATATATACACTTAGAACTATTTGCGTCTAGATGTGTGTTGAACAGTAATTATATCGTTTTTTTTTAAATTAGCATCGTTAAATTCAGAATAATTTTTGTGGTAGGTACTATATACATACATACATATATTACCTAAAGTAATAAATAAATTTTGCTAAAAGTAAGTAATGCAATGGAATATATATGGTTACTGTACTAATCAGGATACTGAAGCATGTTTAACAAAATTATTATCGGTGCCAAAAGCTTAGTCGATCTTAAATATCGACTTGAAATTAGGGATGTGAATAAAATCGTGTTTTGTATTTGAATGTTGTCGAATGAGCTTTATCAAAGGCTTTACTTGCAAATAGTTATTGGATTTGACCTAAGTCTGTCAATAATTTCTGGGGACGTATTTTTGTTAAATAATTATATGCATATCATATAGGAATGTAGGTCGAAGCTTTGTAGCTTTGTATAATCTATTTTTAAATCGGCTTTTATACTGTAAAACATTCCAACGAGTATTGATATGTATGAAACTTATTTTGCTATAAATTTTAAAAACTTATTTTTGTCTACACCACTTTTTCACAAATGCTCTAGCTCCCTTTGAGCAAAATAACTCCAACGCCCTATATGTACTTCGTAAACTATTTTATTATGAAATATCATATAGTAGAAAATAATAAAACTTCATATTTAATTGCCTTTAACTAATTAAAATAATCAATAATAAGTAATAAAATAATAATAATGAAATGTAAAATGAATAAAAATTAGTGTGATGGTTCAGATTAGGGATCATAAAAATGTCTGCTTTCGCTATCTTTAGCACGCAATCGCGACACTTGGATTATCATCTTGTTTGTATATATTATATGGCCTTACTTATATAACCTTTATGAACATTAAACAAATCATATTTTTTTTTATAAAAGTATCAATATTCTCACTCATAAACACGATTTAATGATTCATTGTGGATTTAAGTAATTGTATATTTTCTAAGATCATCACCACTAAATGGCTAAGAAGATAGCTTATCTGGTTCACACTTTGTTCAATTGATGTAGATGTATATGGGTTCCGGTAACCATTTAACACCAGATGGGCTGTGAGCTCGTCCATATATCTATGCTATAAAAAAAAACAACAGTCACCCCAGACGGCCCAAGACACACTAAACGAATATTTGTCGTCACGTTTGTATAGAAGTAGAAATAATGTGTAATGCGTTTCGGTTTGAAGGGTGGGGCAGCCGTTGTAACTATACTTGAGAGCTTAGAACTTATATGGGCTCCAGTGACCACTTAACACCAGGTGGGCTGTGAGCTCGTCCACCCATTTAAGGAATAAAAAAAAAAGTTAAACATTTCTATAATACAATGAACATCACAAATCGAATCGAAGCTAAAATAATTTTTAAATATTAATTTAGAAACTCATATTGGTGATGATGTTTTATGAATCATGAAAATATATACTCCGTAATTGCTGTTGTTCAATGCCCAAAAAATTATACACACGCACAGATCAATTACATTTACAAGCGCATTGTAGGTCAACATTAATGAATGATTTTTTTTCTTCATAAATATGTTTTTGTAATTATTCTTTTATTATTTGAATTTTGAGATCTGAATGTATATATGTATTGGAATATACTTGTGATTCGAGTATTATTTATGATTGTTTTTTTTTTGTTAGCAAATGACATTATCAATTACATACCTGACCGCGGGACTTTTTTTAAATCTTTTATATCCATTATCACTTTTTGTAATCTTTTGATTGTTTTTATTGGAATGGGAAACTATTTTGATCATATCGTTGCTTTTTTATTCTCCTATCATTTTAATGTGTATTAATGGAACTGTTTGTTATTAGTACAAATACGATTAAGATTATAATCACGAAATTGTACAAGAGAAAGCAAAAGCAAGACCAAAACGAAGTACTTATATTGACTGTTAAAGTAACCACTATATGAATGCTGTCGTTTTGCTAAAATTCAAATATCCCAAAATTTTATACGAGACAAATTCTAATAAGTCGAGCTTTAGCTGATTTTTAATTAACGTATAAAGCCTACAAAAAAAAAACATTTTTTAACCAACCTTAACAAAACGAGTCGGTTTTATATGACTGACTTTTTTTTATATAAAATATGTTTTGCGATATCTCATTTTTGAATGTTTAATTTTAAATTGAAGAATATATTGTCGAGGTGGGCCTATTGTTAAGGTTAATGGATCTATTTCGCTTTGAAGTCTTGTTTTTATTACACTCTTAATTTTTTTTTTGTTTTTTGTCGTCTTTGAAAGATAAATATGTATTACCAACCGGTTTTCAGGAGCGACCAATACTCTGTTTAATTTATACAATCGCGTCTTGTGAATCATCAAAATTATTGTCATTGTCTTATATATGAATAAACTGAACTGTATTTACTGCATTACAATTAAATGTATCGTTAATTACAAAATAAATAATCGATGTATTTTCGGTTATATTATTTAATGATGAGAAAACGCCTCTCTCTAAAATCAGTCACAATACTGTGTGTTTTGCGATTAACGATACATTTGTTCCAAACGGGCACAGTTAGTCAATGAGGAGCTTGTTTTGACTGAATTATTATTATTAACGTGAAATGTGTAAATAAATAATAGATTTTGTAATAAATATCTTATATATAATCTTAAATATATATCGCCTCTGGGCCTAATCGAATCATAATAAATAGTTTGGCTGTTGCGTAATATAAAATAAAGCTCTGTAGTTGTGGTCTACTTTTATTTCTTGTCATATAATCATGTCTATGTCTGGAGCCGGCTTTAAGAGGTAAGCGTTAACGCCGTACATTGATTTCTTCAGGCCTTCGTTTCCAAGGTAATAAGGGCTGACCTCTTTAGTAGGAAGGTAATAGATTCCAGGTTCATTGAACTCGGTTCTCGGTCCTAAGACATTGCTAGTTATGTTTCCGTCGTAGCAGTTTCCGTGTCTGACGTCAGCGACGGAATCGCAGCGGACCGCCAGAAACTTGTCGGGGTTCGTGTAGGCCAGGATCCAGTACATGGCGGCCCGGACGTGACTGCACAGCTGGAAGCAAGGCATGATGAAGTCGCCAGCCAGAGAGGGCTGGAATTCACCTGGAATAGGTCAACAGTACTAGTTAAGCAAGTGGTATAGATAAATGTTATTAATAACATCCGGACTGTATAATTTTTAGGTCTCTCAATGCAAACTACATTCAGGGGCAAGTATAGTCGCCGGCACGTAACTTGGCAAGAGTCGGTAGATGCGCAGAAGTCGTTTTTTAGGTCTCTTTGGTTGTGCAGCGGGACGTGGGGAAGGACGTAGCACCGTTCCGAACGCGTGATTGGTGAGTCAGTCGACCCTCCCCTCCCGCACCGCGTCCACGTTCCGTTCGCTTCCGGTTACACATGTGCCTACAAAGTTGTAGGAACCCTTTGTTTATATTGAGTTTTTGTTACGAATTGTTATTATTGTTTTAAATTTAGTTTTTGTTACGAGTGTTATTGTTTTAAGTTTGTTTGCAATGCCAGGACCAAATACAAATGACCATATAGTCGATTCAATCACTGAGCGTTTTATTATTTACGCCAGTGACGACAGAAACTCTTCGTTATGTCGACGATGAGGAGCCAACTCCTTCCACCAGCTCAGGTGCTACCATAAATTTAATCCAAGGGGTAGCACTATTAGTAAATGATAGTGACGACGGCGACACATAATTTTTAATATTAAGTATATTTTTTTTAATTATACTTCTTAACTTTTATTGTATTTTAGTTATAACGCCTAATACACTTCACGAATTCCTCTCTTTTCTTTAACTTTCTTCTAAACACACAGGCTTAAAAATAAATTATGGCAAATAAAAAAATTTATAAAATAAAATAAAATTATATGCGGGCATAAAAGTGACCATTTTTTTTGTTGCAATGTGCACTATGCGCAACATTACCCCCACTACACCAAAACCTTGCCAACTTACGTGCCGCTTACTATACCACTATGCTTTTTATTTAATGAAACGTTGCTAAGAACAATGATGCTTTATATATATTGTAGGGAAAATTAAGTATATTATCGAAGCGAAGTTACTACTGGTGGTGGTAGGACCTATCGTGAGTCCGCACGGGTAGGTACCTCCACTCCGCCTATTTTTGCCGTGAAGCAGTAATGCGTTTCTGTTTGAAAGGTGGGCCGCCGTTGTAACTATACTGAGACCTTAGAACTTATATCTCAAGGTGGGTGGCGCATTTACGTTGTAAATGTCTATGGGCTCCAGTAACGACTTAACACCAGGTGGGCTGTGACCTCGTCCATCCGTCTAAGCAAGAAAAAGAAATAACTATCGACCATATCATAATTGGTGATCAAGAGAGACAGAAGCATCGCTCTTTAAATCGGATTTTCCAGGCTAAAGCACGGCGTTTAACATTACATTACTGCTGTTAGAACGGCTTGTGAGTCCGCACTAGTAGGTACAACCACCCTGCCTTCCCTGCCTGCCGCGAGGCAGTAATGAGTTTCGGTTTGAAGGGTGGGGCAGTCGTACTGTAAAAACTCAGACCTTAGGACTTAAGGGAGCTCATATAGTCCCTTCTTTATTTCGCCGTAAAGTCGTGTTTTATATAATTAACACCAAAGTTGAAACAATATAAATTTTATTGTTGTAGCGGCATAAACAATTCTAAGTAATTATATTACATTAGTTAATAAACACATTATAAACTATTTTTTACGTTTTTTATATTTGGCGGTAAAAAGGTCCCGTGGCACAGACTATATTTATTTTCCCACATCTCGTGCGTTCCGGCTTACGCATCATAAAAATGTGCGTTCATAAACGCCACAGACTCAAGTTTCGAAGTGGGTGGCGGCATTTTCGTTGCAGGTATATATTATTATGGGCTCCGGTAACCACTTAACACCAGGTGGGCTGAGAGTTCGTTCACCCATTTATTTTTAGCAATAAAAAAACTTGTTAGCCGAGTAGAATTGGAATGTACCATGGAAAGGTTGACAACACATCTGCTTAGAATTGGACCTTGATTTAAAGTTAGGTATATTTTTAGTAACGTAAACTAGCTCTTTCCCTTTTAGGAGCCTAGCCATAGATTATGCACTTAATATTGAGCCTAGCTGCTAGAATCTACGACGCTATCACCTCGTGACATTAGTATCTATGACATTTGTGACACCGTCATTTGCATCATAAAAAATAGCCATTTTGGTGTATGGAGTAGGTATCAACTCTACTTCTCTCTACTATTAGTAGGTACTAACTCTTGCAGATCATATTTAGTACACTTAAGTACAAATGAACAGTACACTGCCCGGCATTATTAGAATATTACTATCGTTTCAGATTAAATTGAAATTCTTGAAAATTATATTTGTCAAGTTGCTTCTTCAATCTTTACACCCATATAGTATATATTGTTATGGGGTGCTAGAATTTGCAAATATACTTATTTGTAGTCATGAAGTTAATATAATTGTTTAAAAGTCAACACAAGCCATACCGCCGTTAGCATAAAAATCTATTTGTGCGATTGGATCGGCGATGCCGAATCCGTCGATATTAGTATGCAGTGCGTCCACTTTGACGGCTCCTTCCGCATTGAAGCGATCCTTTGGATTCATGTTACGGTAGCACGGGCCTGCCGGATCTAACCCTGTAACAGACAACAACAAAAATTATTCCATTATGTTTTCGTATTTTTATAAAAATACATTCAGAATGTTTATGACATCTGTAACTTTTACGTACGAGATCTTACAAGGAAGATAATATTTACTAATTTATTTACATAACACATATCCATTTTTTTGGTTACCTATTCTAAAATTTATGGATGCGTTCATAACGTGCAACTTATCCGAGTATAGCAGCCTTTTAGTTAGCAATGCACATTTTAACAACATTGTTAACAGCGTGTATAACTATCCTTATTTAGTCTTTTGATCGTTTTCAAGCGTAAACTAAGAAAATAGCAAAGTTTTTAGGGGTAGGTTTCGTTCTCAGGTTTGATCGCCAGTCAACATTTTTTTTAATGCTTGTATTATATGTCCCAGTTCACTATATACATAATATTTAGTACTTGCAGTATAGTGCTTATCAGAGCTGTGTGCTTAACGTTTTCGATAGTGTAAAAGCTAACTCAAATTTGTATGCAGTTGAAACAGCGCCCTAGCGGCAAACTTAGGCAAACTAAGCACACTGACTTACACCATAATGTTTAATAAAGTAAGTATTCCATACCAGTCAGTCTCGCAGGCTTCCGTGATGTGAGCTCGTAATATTTTACGGAGGCGTAGTATCCAATGTGAGCACCCAAGCTGCCTCCAACGATTTCTAGATTCTTATGTGACAGACCATGAGGGGTCAGAGCAGCCAAGAACTCTCCCAATAGTTCGCCGAGTGGTTTCGTAACTCGAGCTGCTCTGGAATTAATAACAGTCATTTTACAGCCTTCGCTGACAATAAAGGTAAGTAAAAGATTCAAAGGTTCAATACGCAATAACTTTATAGTACGAAATTAGCTTAGCTTAGAAATCAAACCCGCAAAATAATAATTTGCGTAATTACTGGTGGTAGGTCCTCTTGTCAGTCCGCGCGGGTGGATACCACCACCCTGCCTATTTCTGCCGTGAAGCAGTAATGCGTTTCGGTTTGAAGGGTGGGGCAGCCGTTGTAACTATACCTACTTGAGACCTTAGAACTTATATCTCTAGGTGGGTGGCGCATTTACTTTGTGAATGTCTATGGGCTCCAGCAACCACTTAACACCAGCTGGGCTGTGAGCTCGTCCACCCATCTAAGCAATAAAAAAATTATGTTATATTTAAACGGTCACATGGTTTTGCAGTCGAATAAAATTCAAGCAAAAGGGAATAAAACAAACTGTGACATGAAATAATATTACGTAAATAAATTCATAGAGATAAATGTTTTGTAATCGAACAAAAAAAAGACTCGCGAAAAGTAAAAAAACAACATAGTGATAGCGTATGAAACCGCCGAATGTTTATTATAATTATTTCATACGTACACGTATATACATGTGGAATTGTTGGGTTACAATTAGCTTGCTTTCGATTAGATGAAAACAAAATACAATGCGTGCAGACGCAACTTTTGCATGCAACGCTTGAGAATTGTCTATTAACATACATTACATGAATTAGGTTTACTAGTTTATTTGTGTTCACGACACAGCACAGACAAGAGAATTGCTTTATTATTAAAGTTGAAAATATTAAGAAGTTTGTGTCTTAAGAATCGTGTCAATCGGTCTTTAGGTACATGGGCGTTATGAAACCCGCCATTAGGATCATTATACCTATATAGACTATGATAATAATTGTGAAAACCATTCAGCTTATGATTTAGTTTGTAATAGATTGTTTTCTTCGGTTTTCCCGTGTCGTTGACGTTATTAAAACTATGCTGATATTTGTACACTGACTCACCGAAACTCAATTTTCTGTTGTATTTTAGTTTAAAACACGACAAAAACTCACATTGGATAAGGCCGGAGGAGTATGGGGAAGGTATCCAGCATGGCAACATTTCTTCCGAGGTTGATGTACATTGTTATTATCGATCGCGCTAAAGGCGAAAATGTCGTATCCATGTAACCACTTACTAAAATCTAAAAGTGAAATTAATACATAAATAAATTGTTTAAAAAAAAATTGTTGTTAATGATCCACCTGGTGTACAGGGGAGTGATTACCATATTGAGATTTGAAATTTCAATTCAATTTCAATCAAATCATGAAAATACGCCATCTAAAGTGGCATGTCTTCTTTGATACCTTTTTCTGGTCTCTTTCTCCTTCTTACTCCATTGTCGGCAAACAAAAGAGCAGTTTCAAAAGATT
The DNA here is from genome assembly GCF_030267445.1 of Bombyx mandarina. Taxonomy (NCBI): domain Eukaryota; kingdom Metazoa; phylum Arthropoda; class Insecta; order Lepidoptera; family Bombycidae; genus Bombyx; species Bombyx mandarina. Next base: position 12,686,989 of record NC_143220.1, on the reverse strand, counting down.
AGAGTATGCGATATCGGCTAACGAACACACAGCTAATAATTCTTCATGTTCCGACAATAATAGCAGCATTCTCATCTTGCTTCCAAGGTCCTATCTTAAAAACTGGTGATTGAGCAATTTGAAAGCACTGATGAACATCATCTTGTCTCTTGTTGTTGCTGGTTATTTTTGAAGGTTATGACAGCAGACTATTGGCTGCGGTATGCGCTAGGGATGTGTTGAGAACTTTTCTTTCAGTCTTTAGAAACAAAAATAAGAAACCGATACATAATTCGTTTAAGTTTTTACAGTTTTTAAGACTTAGAACTCATGTCTCAAGATGAGTGGCGGGATTTATGTTATTGATGTCTATGGGCTGTAGTAAGAACCTAACACAAGGTTGGCCATGAGCTCGTCCGCTCATCGGAATATAAAAATTTCATGAAAACTAGAATGAAATTAATATTTTTCAATTTCCTTGTTTTCCTTATTGCAGTTGAAACTTCAAACAAAATATGCAGTGAAACCTACCTATTTCATATATAAAGTTACATAACTATGTCACGGTTCATTACATAACTCTACATTACACAACAAATTATTCGAAAGAAAAATCTTCGAGATGAAAACAATGAATAATAAATAGGCACCTGGGTTTTTCTTTTTTTGAAGTCGAAGTATTTTGCGGCGCACGCGGCTCCTTTCGCGGACAGCTTGCACCTTGTCTCTGAATAACCGAACACGTTTTCCGAAGGATATGCAATAACCAACGACAGCGTTCGTTTCGTTTTTTCAGAGATTATTGTACTCTTATTCATTCCTGGACCTGAAGTAGACTCATCAATGAGTGTTAAAGTCTTACAGTTCAATGCAGTGGGATATGAAATAATGGCTTCGTGGTAGGACATCTTGGACAATCACACACGCACGGGTAGATACCACCACCTCGCCTATTTCTAAGCAGTAATGCGTTTCGGTTCGAACGGTTTTTTATTCCCTACCTATGCCGATAGCCTTGAGAGGCTATTTCAGTGTCTCCTTGACGTGTAGTTGAGTTCACGGGGCTCTAACCGAAAGTGTTGCTAACACTGGCCCTAGCAAGAGCAGTGTTTCGCAGAATCTATCACCGAATTGGAAACGCGACCCACTGAGAAGATCCGGCGAGAAACTCAGTGGGCTGTGTCTATGGGTTAATTCACTCGTCGAGCCCTTCGTCGCAAGCGACGGGTTCGACGAGGACGGTGACCGGGTGAACGGTAAGGCAGCCGTTGTACTATAGAACTGAGACTTAGAACTCATGTCTCAATATGGCTGGCGGCATTTACGTTGTAGATGTCCATAGGCTCCGGTAACCACTTAACACCAGATGGACAGTAAGCTCGTCTACCCATCTAACCAATAACAAAAAAAGATAACACTGAATTATGAGCGCATTAAAACGAGAAAATATTAAATTAGATTTAATTGAATCTATGACTATTTATTTCAGACACTATTGTCTTTGAGCCTGTATCGTATTGAATCCTAAAATGGGAATAAAAATCGATTCGCGGCAGAATCGTACAAATCAGTGGCCGCTCACAATATAAGCCAGTACCAGTAAACAAACAAATTTATTAATTTATAGATTTTTTTTTATTGCCCTTGTAGGCAGACGAGCATACGGCCCACCGGATTGTGAGCGGTTACCGTCGCCCATGGACTTCGGCGTTGCCAGGGGTAGAGCCAAGCCGCTGCCTACCGATTTAGTTTTATTGCAATATCGAATTCTTACATCGTGTAATAAAGCTAATACCTACGTAATTTACTTAGGAAAAATTGTACCTAACGCAAGATTTGAATCATGGATAGTCCCTTATCACTTGACTACACTGTTTGTTAAGCCTAAAGGACAAAGTTGGCTCGCAACAGCCGCGTAATAATATTAATAAAAAGGCTGTTAGCTTTAATGTTCGAATAACCTTTGTAATACATTATATTATATTATTATATTCGGAATAAGATAAATATTCTGATAAAGAAAGATAGTAAACAATCATCTTTTATCTCAATCGTTATACAATTTAACACCATATTATATAATAATATATATATAATATATATTTAACCACATATATAATATACATATATATTTAACCACACCAGTTTTGGTGTAGACTCAATTTACTAGAAATCTAAGTTTTATTATCCTTGTTTGGAATAAAAATTTAAATGCACCGTTGCAACGAACGCGTCTAGATCGTAATTTGCATTCTAAACATTCAGGTCGACTCATTGAATTACGAATTAAATGAAGACCATCTGAATCCGCCCAGAGGTGTTTATTAAGATGTTATGGTATGTCACTATTAGAGGTTTGCAGGCAGGTTTTTTTTTATGATGTTTTACTGGTGGCCCGGAGGCCTTTCCAGTTTCACAAGGACAAGTGGGCGAGCTAGAGCTCAGCCAGAACGGGCCAGATTTGCTAACAGCTACCCGAGCGCCTCCAAGGGAGACCTAACAACTCAAGAGTAGCTGCTTCACGAATGAACCTACTACCGGATCGTACAAGCAGGTTTAAAACTTCGTATACACTACTATGTTTTAATTTTTTGAGAATGTTATGTTTATAGTGTTAATTAAGTCTTTCGTAGCACGCTTTGGAAATGCAATTTGCGTGTTAAATACGACAGTTACGTTTAAGTATTAGCTATTTTTTTTTTTTTATGATTGAAGGACTACTGGTGGCCCGGAGGCCTTTCCAGTTTCACCAGGACAGGTGGGCGAGCAAAGGCTCAGCCAGGAATTCGCTAGTCTGCCACTGTAGTAGGCTAATAAAATGATTCTACACGAATTATTCACTTACAAATACATACAAAGATACGTTATTTGTAAAATTGCATTTTTGCTGTTTGTTTACAAAGGTAACACGAGAAACTTTAGTTTACAATGTTAATTATGCTAAAAAACGATAAGCTTTAAGTCAAAACGGAATATAACTTACAATTAGCCATTAACCCATCCGGATATCCGGTGTCCAACGCACCGTGATAAATCTTGCATAAGCACAACAATAGAAAGGCTACCCTCATATTCACACAGTTTAAGTTTATGCAATAGTATATATAAATAAACAGCTATATTTTAGGACGTGTGTCTGATAGACGTAGAAACAGAATACTGGCACGGTCAGCATTGAGTTTTCTTTACTGAGAAGGTCAAATATTTAATTATCATCATTCGTAAGGCTACAAAATATATTTGTGTTTTAATTCGTACATTATGTAACAGGTTTCATAAGGGTTAATAATGGAGTACTAAAATTTTCTAATTCTAATTATTATTTGTATAATAATTTATTTTTAAGCATTGGATTCGTAAAAGAAGTTCTCTAGGCGATGGTTGTCGTGAATATATTTATTGTGTGTACAGAAAACATAAAATGACTTGATTCGGGTTATCAATTAGGATTATGATACAATATATCCGTCGCAAGAGGTTTGTCTTTTTAAATGTACTTAAAATTATCACCTAATATATCAGAAGACAGATAAATATGTATTATTTTTGGAAACTATCATTATGTGAATTCTTCCTATTTTCATTTGTACGACATATCGTTTATTCGTCCAACAGTTGATGTCCATGGACTGATGATGACGAAAAATGTTTATTTGGATTAATTTGGAATACTGTTATCGATTTCCACGTAATAGCTTGATCATAGTCGCGAGTATTAATGAAACAAAATCTGTCGTGCTATCTTAAAAAAACATTAACAAAGGATTTGTTGATGCCTTGCGTTGCAACATCATAAAATTTATGAATGTTAAATTTGATATAATATTAGAACGTTGACCGTCACCTTTCTAGACGTCAGTAACATGAAGCAGACATTCAAATATCTTTGAACATTTTGAAGGCTCTATGAATCGACAGCGTTGCTTATTTGTTTTTTTTTTTAAACGTTCCATTTTTGAACTCACCCGTTTTCAAGATATTCCTTCGCCTTAGGTACCGTACATATTCTAATTAATTTAATGGTTCGCATAATTTTTCGTGATTTTTGTGGTACTTTGTTAAGAATTTTATTTTCAATAATATTAATAATAATAAACCATGGAAACCGTCTACAACAACAGACGTGTCAAAATTTGCAAATTCAAATTTAAATACAAATATTGTATATATATTATTTTATTACTTTAATTTTAATATTTTGAGATTATTCTTGAACTTGACTTTTGGTGATCCAGTTTAAATAAACTACAGACTGGTTTCTAAAACTACAAGTATCGAAATTAATAAAAGTGTTTTTATTTCATTTATAGAAGAAGCGTTTTATCCTAAAAACAAAATAATTACAATGATTAGGCTTGCTTGCGTGTTAAGAACGTTTAAATCAAAGTTTCTTTCGAGATTAATAACTTTGTGAAATTTAGTATAAGTGGGCTATTGGATGGTTGCTATAACAATTAAGAAGTAGGTGTGGGAATCGTAAAATAATATCTAAGTCGTGTATGTGTTGTTTATTATCATAAAAAGTGTCGACGACCTTTTGGCTGCGTTGTGCTGGTAGTTGATAATTTAAATGTAATAATGTTAACGTTGAGAAACAAAACTATTGTGTTATCTTTTTTTTGTGAGCCATGCCATTTATAATGTACGTATAAATTTATTATACATACAGCGGAGGGATTTTTTGTTCTTTTGTTGTTGAGAAATAATAGTATTAGGATCGCATTAAGCTCTTAACAAAACAAACAAAATAGCAATAAACAAAACAGGCTATTAATTATTAGATCAGATCCTTTCGTTTCACTCCCAGTCCATGAACACTCGCGGACTCATTCTACCTTATCGTGAACTATATTCCGAAAAATTGTAAATTTGCTTAGTTAATTAGCGTAATAGTCGACAAATTCTATCGAATACGTTATAACACCATCGATCAGTTAAAGCCAACGGTTTAAACCAACGGTGTGTCTTGTGAACTGTAAAAAAAGTGAATTTAAGCTTGATAATTATTTTAGATAAAATAGCAATATGCTCATTTTCTGCAAACAAACATGATCGGAAAATTATGGGTTGCAATATTTCTAATCAATGCACATTTCATGGGAATGTACAACAGGTAGACGAACTTTATTATGGTTACGCTTTCATATGATTGTTCGTGGATTTTTTCCAAGATCACATTGCAGAAAGTTAATGTAATGGTGCAACGGCTCGCGCGGGCCTACTAACACCGGTTTCAGTACCAAACCGGCAGTTCCACTACGTATACTGACCTGTTTGGACGTCCAAGCTGCACGGAGCTAAACACGTTATTATCCTTTTATTTTAAAATGAACTATAATCGCGCGTGAGTCTGCCTAATTCAATACCGAGAAATCGAAGGCTGCAATTGTGAAAATGAACGAATCATCTTCAGTGACGAACGACACATGGCATTGGTATAAAGAAGTAATGATGTCATGGCTGGAACACCCTGGAATGGAAGAGTACGAGGGTCTGAATTTGACAGCCTTGAAGATGGACCAGGCCTACATGGTGGGGACGTCCGATAAGGATGTCGGGGTCTATAGTGTCTCGGATGACTGTTTTAGAGTAAGTAATTTTATATCTTGCTTAGAAAATTACATAAATATATGAGTCATTAGTCATCAATTGTTTACAACAACTTAAGTGATTTGAAGCATTTTTATGATTACGTTTGTGCTTCTTGTGACATGTTATCTTTTGTTATCGTCTATTTTGTTTTGAAAGATAGAACCTCAACCTCAACAAAATACATATCTTAAATTCAATCAATCTTCAATCGCTTGTCGATACGTTTGACGTGAAAATATTTTGCTTATTTTGTTTTTGAACGACGTTAATTTAAAAATTTCGAGGACATTGTCTTTCAACTCGCAACTAAAATAAGACGCGGTTTCGGTTTGGGTTTATTTTATGAATTACAAATAATTGATTTACCGCCTTATTGTTTAAACACCATAAGTCGGGTTGGAACCGTTTATTTTTTATGTTGATACACATTATTAGTCGTAAACATGAATTGTATTATTAAACGTCCTTCAACACGTTCATAGGTTGTAAAGTATGCCAAGGCAAACGAAGATAATACTTAAATGCAATCATCTAAATATTTATCTAAGAATCGAGGACGTAAACTTGTATTACTTGTTCTTTGCTATGCACGCAATGCATAAGTAAATAACGACGGACGCTTGAGGTCAATAACCTTTTGCTTTTTTCCTTTGCTTTACAATGCAGGTTCCCGAAATATGAAGTACTAGCGACCCGCCCTCGCTTCGCTTCGGAAACATTAAAACACACATGAAACAAAAAAAAAAAATGAAAAAAAATTAAAAAAAAGAAGCCTATGTTCATCAGGGACAATGTAGGCTTCTAATGGAAAAAGAATTTTTCAAATCGGTCCAGTAGTTTCGGAGCCTATTCGAAACAAACAAACAAACAAATCTTTCCTCTTTATAATATTATAGTATAGATATAGATATAGATTTTAAACGTACCGTGCAAATGGATATTGTATCATGTTTTTACCTCTTTATATTCGGGAATATTTTCTCTACGGGGTATTTAAATTTCACCAATTTGGAAACTTGGCTACGAGTAAAGCAAAAAGAGATATTTAAGTTAGTTAAACTATTGTTAGTCAGCTAAGCTATTGTTAGTTAAACAGTTTAGCTCAAATTCAAATTTGTACCTACCTTTTCACAAACGGAACAAGCAAGTCAAAGTCAATACCGAAATACATTTCACTTGAAATATATGCACATTAAATGTGTATTATTAGGTCTTTACTCTTGAAGTTTCTGATTCTCAGTAATTGCATCTTTGATGTATGATGTTTGTAGTTTATTTTATAATTGCATATTTGTGTTACATTAAACTAGGAAAGTTCTGTTTCGAAAGAACTTATTAATTTGTTTTTACGTCATTCGATGATTTGTGATAAAAATAATTCCAATAAAACAATCAAAATTGCCTTTAACTAATTAATTCTTTGTTTCTCGCTGAAGTATTTAGCTCAGAAATTAATCAAATCTCCCAAAAACCTCATCGATACCTAAAAATATATTTAATTTCATCATTTGCATAGATAAGCATTTAAACCAATAAATATATTTCCGAGTGTCATATTAATTTAAGAACTGCGCTCTCAGTTGAAAAGGTCAATCATTTTAGATGCACTTTATGGTAAAAAATTCATTTAATGGCTTTTTATGTTTAAAAATCGATAAATATAGCGTGAGAAATTCATATTACATGCTACCATTCGTTTTTAATAAAACCTTAATTATCTAAGTGCCAATCACTATTTATTTAGTGATCTATTTAGTGGACTATCTCATTTGGTATATAATTTTCATGGCTGGGTGTGGCTAGCACATTTTGTTCCATTAAAACAACCACCTCTTGCGGGGACCGCGTCAATCGATGTTCTATCACCGGTTTTTCCGAGGTATTTCCAGAGAAAATTATTGATTTAGTTTATGAAGGTTGTGTATAATAAGTAGAATGGTAACGACTTAGCCACAAGGGTGTGTTATTACACTGTTAAACACAATAAAATGTTTTAAAAATTTCTAAAAATTTCTAAAATATTTTGTTATGATAAGAATTATTTTTGAGAATAAGACAGGCTTTTGACTAAATTTTACTTGTGAAACAGAAGCTAGGTTCTTTCTTAAGATATTTTGCACGCGAATTGTCAATGTGTATTTCATTCTGCCTATTTCTGCCAAAGAAGTAAGCAAGAAGCAAGTGTCTTAGTTTGGTATTGAAATTACTATTCCTGAGAGATTCACTGAGACCATTACGCCCGTGGTGTGAGAAACTATCGGCTATTTACGCGAATAGTACCCTATACTAGGCAGATATCTTTCAGAGTAGATCACAGAAATTAGATTACATCACAGAGTTTTATAATCGTTACTAAAACTGGAAACTGTTTTGCATTCATACGCAGTTCGTTAATCTTATTGTTGTGAAATAAGCGGTAATGAGTTTTAGATTTTTAATTTAGAATAGTTAAATTATATTCGTGTTACGAAATCGCATAATTTTTGAGATGCAACTTATTATTTCCTATAGTAAAATGTATACGTTTTAAGTCCATAATTTGATCTTGAAATAAGTTTAGATAAAGAATTCGGAAGTCATTATTTGCGTTACATTTCGCGTTAGAAGACGTAATAAATGCAGCGTTATTTTTAGTTGTATAATATTGTTACATATTTAATATTCATGTTGGTAAAGTTGATGAAAAATATTGTGTATTCTTTTAATCACAAAGTCCATTGTCCATTAAAAATTGTCATACGAAGTGTGACAATCAGAATTTTTTTAACTCGAGAATCATGTTAAAATATACGTCTCGATTCCTTTATCCTTAGTAAAATGATCAAACTAAGTCCTTGCGACCACAATAAGTGCAATGAAATCAGAAAGTTAGGCAAGTGTACAAGTAAAATATTTACTTATAGCAGGACGTCAGCTATGCCAGAAGACATTATCCACTTCTTGTACCCTAAATGTTCCTACTTAGTTTAAGACCTAATTCAAAAGCAGGGTTGAAGTCATAAAGGCTGCTCTCATAACAAACTAGAACATGTTATAACGTGCTCAGCTCGAAGCAATTACAGACGCTACACAGCTGTATCGGAATCGCTCTCAAAAACGAAACGCAATATTAGTGATTCTCACTTTTTTTCCTATATATTCGCTGGTAGACTAAGAGGCTATTTCAGCTACGCCCTGACGGGTAGGTAAGCTCACGGGCTTGACCTAAGAGGATTTGCTAACGCCAGCCCTACCAAGAGCAATGCTTTGCTGATTCTCACTGATGTCATAATTTAAATTGTGTAGTGATTGTTATTACAACAAAAAAGGCGGTATTTAAAAAAAAACAAATCTAATGTTATTTAGTATAACGGACGTGGCGTCAGCTGCCATGCCCTACCGCCAGTTATACCACCAACCCATGTTAACACGCCCCCTTCCGTCACTGCCATTAGCCAAAGCCCACGAAGGGGGCCTAGTGTTAATAAAACAAGCCGTGCCAGCAATTTCTACCTGCTTTCTGCTTTCTCGCACAAATAAAAGAACTTGTCGTTACGCTGCTGGTTTTTTTGTCACATCATCTGCAACATTAGGTTTAAAAAAATCCTTATTTTCAGTGTCCATTTGAACTCCAAAAGAAGTTGTCGGCTGGTACTGAGGAGTCCTGGGTGGTGAGCACAACACGTAGATCCACGTGGAGAGTGTACACAGATCTCACTGACTCGTATGTAACTGCTGGGAATACCACGTAAGTTGATTACATATAATGATTACTGTTGCTTAATTGACATAGAGAGGAAAGGCACCAGAAGCTCATATACATAATTATGAGAACGGTTTCTTTTTCCTTGCAATATTTTTTTTATAGTGCTTAGATGGATGGACGAACTCACAGCCCACCTGGTGTTAAGTGGTTACTGGAGTCCATAGACACCCACAAAGTAAATGCACCACCCACCTTGAGATATAAGTTCTAAGGTCTAACCACCATTCAAACCGAAACGCATTACTGCTTCACGGCGGACATAGGCAGGGCGGTGGTACCCACCCGTGCAGACTCACAAATTATAATTTTGCGGGTTTCATTTTTATTACACGATGTTATTGCTTCACCGTCAATCGTGAACATTTGTTGAGTACGTATTTCATTAGAAAAATTGGTACCCGCCTGAGATTCGAACTTCGGTGCATCGCTCAACACGAATGCATCGGACGTCTTATCAGTTAGGCCACGACGACTTCGAAATAATTGTCGGCCTCGTGGTCTTATTCCGGCTTCTTCGTTATCCGAAGAGGCTTTGTAAACGTCTGCCCAAGCAAGAGCAGTGCTTCGCTGAATAAATCGCGACTGAAAAGATCCGACGAGAATTTCAACCTATGAGTTAGGTTGCACGTCGCAATCTTCATCGCATTCGACGGCTTCGATGAGAACGGTGCCTGGAATAGGCATTCCTAAATGCATTGAGCATTGAGAGTGAATCGGGAGGACCTGAAATTATGTGTCAAAGGCGACGCCGACTGTGTGTTACCCGGTCACCTGAGTAAAAAAGGATACCTCTAAACGCAGAGTATCAGTTCTAATTGTGTTTTCATAATCTAATTTCATTCAATTTCTTCTCCTACAATAGTTAAAATGAGTGTTTATACACATGTCTGATAGTCAATGCAATTACTAAAGAAAAAAATTACTGAATTAATTTGATCTGGTTTGGCACAGGATACACTTTATCTTGATAAATGACATGACCCGAGCAAGGTCGAATGATTTAACCATTAGATAAATACAACATTGTATTTTGTCTGGTTCGCCGTTTTGGCTACCAAACGAATCTACAAATCGATTGGTAAATTATGGAACAGAGATAACGCAGGCAATTATAAATACGGGTTTTATTCTTTCCGAATTACAAATTTAAGGACGGGAATAGTCTAGACGCGAGGGAATATTCTCCAGTCATCGTTCTCGTCGAACCCGTCGCTTCCGACGAAGGGCTCGACGAGTAAATTAATCCACAGACACAGCTCACAGAGTTTCTCGCCAGATCTTCTCAGTGGGTCGCGTTTCCGATCCGGTGGTAGATTCTGCGAAGCACTGCTCTTGCTAGGGTTCGTATTCTACTAGTTAAGGTTACGTCACCTACTAGTTAAGGTTACGCTGAAATAGCCTCTCAAGGCTATCTATCAGCTTAGGTAGGAAAAAAAAAGGAATAGTCTAGAATGTCTAGAAGCGCATGTAGTTCAGAATAAGGAGTCAATTGTTTTGATGTCTGCCCAGGGGACTTCTGTGCCAGCTGCGTCCAGAGGTCGGAGAATTCGGAGTGTACAGACTGAACGCCACCGGCGACGGATGCGACATCCGAACCGACAGAGAACCGGTCGACATTTACTTGCGTAAGTCTTGTAAATTTTAATGTATAACGAATTATTAAAACTATCCCAGTTTAAGGTGTATAATTTATAAAGTATAACGATGTAAGATATATTTCATTGGTGCTATATCGACTGACAGCTTTTTTAAAACTTCGTGGTTGCCCGGCGCGACGGCGACGTCTTTGCCGCTCCGCCCGCATGCATGCCCCTCCAAGACCCACGAGTAGAGCAAATAGAGATGTGCACGTTATAAATGTAAATTATTCTAGTTTTATTATGTTTTATACGAACTTAACACTTGTTCATATGACTAAATGAACACATGGAAGAATTATTTTATATATTTAGTCAGATGAAAGAAAGAAGAAATCGAAAATTTTACAAGAGTTATATACTCGAGACCTTAGAACTTATATCTCAAGGTGGGTAGCGCATTTACGTCGTAGATGTCTACAGGCTCCAGTAATCACTTAACACCAGGTTGGCTGTGAGCTCGTCCACACATCTAAGCAATAAAAAAATTATTTAATGTTAAAGATATTGTAAGCCTGCTCGGATAGACACCTCCATCACATTTATTTTCGCCGCCAACAAGTCATTACGTTCATTGTAATGACAGATTTGTTCGCATTATAATTGTATGAAAGATGACTAGAAATCACAGAAATAATTCAATAACTTAGAACATTACTCATATGTTTACAAACCTTGTAATTAATTCTACATCCAGTTTAGAATTATACGTTCTGCATATTATAATTTATGACCATTCGTGATACGTAATATCAATGTGATTTGAATATTTTCCTCTTTAAGATACACAAATCGAATTGGTTTTTCTATTATGTTCTTGATGCCACGCACACGGGACCCTTGACACACTATTAGTAATCTGAATGCCCTTGTTGTATATTCGCTATCTCAACTTACTCGTTTATCTGATCTCACTTTCTTTATCAATGATATTATCGTTTTCTGAAAGGATATTAGATTCCGAGTAAGGCTTCTTGCGACGTACAAATGAATAACATTTAATTTGTAAAGATATTTTATATTATTTACTCGTGGTAGGACCTCTTGTGAGTCCGCACGGGTAGGTACCATCGCCCCGCCTATTTCTGCCGTGAAGCAGTAATGCGTTTCGGTTTGAAGGGTGGGGCAGCCGTTGTAACTATACTTGAGACCTCAGAACTTATATCTCAAGGTGGGTGGCGCATTTACGTTGTAGATGTCTATGGGCTCCAGTAACCACTTAGCACCAGGTGGGCTGTGAGCTCGTCCACACATCTAAGCAATAAATAAACAATAAATAAAATGTTTCATTTGGAACAAATAAAAATTTTTTACGTTTCAAAATTGAGCGTAAGATTGAGGTCACATCTCGAGCAATGAGACGAAATTACATAATTTTAATAATACTGGGCTTAAATTGGATTGTAATACAAAAAACAACTTGACTTTCGGTCACTATTTAAGTAAACGTGTTTGTTTCATAAATATTGCGTCGTAGTGTTCAAATTTTCTTTTTAGTGCAGCATCCGCGAGCACATTCATTGAAGCATGACATTGAATTAACACAACGGAATATCATGGTGCAAATAGTTTTATTTTATTTTGAACCTACCTAAGCTGATGATAGCCTTGAGAAGCTATGTCAGCGTAACCTAACAAGTGCAGATAGATACGCAAACAACCGTATTTAGCGTTCCAACGGGAGCCTAAAATGATCAAGAATCTTTTGCCAAAAAAAAAAAACAGATCTTATCTATCCAACATTAGAAATAAGTCGATGTATGTAATTTCCCTATGCTACACCACAGATAATACACTTAATATTTAAGACACTACACTCGAAATGGCTGGACCGATTTCAATGACATTTCCAGGAAATTTTCTAAGCGATCAAGTTGCAATCGGATCAGAGATCGATCAACAAAGCGGACCGGGTTGGACTGCTAAGTGCTAAATGAATAATATCCGTATGCAAAATCCAGTGTATGTCCCTATTCTATAGTTGAATCTATAAGGTACGTATATTGTATAACATATTGAAATTACAAAAAAAAACAATTATCAGAAGGAAATAGTAATTTTGCGGGTACAGACATATGCGTTATCGATAGTTAGGTCTTATGTATTTATTGTACTTGGCGAAAATTACGCTTTTATAGTTGTAAAATCGTGTCTCTTCTCCAAATTTGAAGTCGTCGTGGCCTAAACAATAAGATGCTCGGTGCATTCGTATGTACCGTTTTTTCTAGTGAAATACGTACTCAATAAATGTTCACGATTGAATTCCACGGTGTAAGTAATCGTTCCATTATGTAATAAAAATTAAACCCGCAATCCACAAGGGTAAGTATCACCATCCACCATCACTTATTTCTGCCGTGAAGCAGTAATGCGCTTCGGTTCGAAGCGTAGGGCAGCCGTTGTACTATAGAAGTGAGACTTAGAACTCATGTCTCAAGATTGGTTGCAGCATTTGCGTTGTAGATGTCTATGGGCTCCGGTAACCATTTAAAACCAGCTGCTGGACCGTGAGCTCGCCCATAAACCTAAACAATCATAAAAAATAAATAAAAACTTTCCAATCATGATAATGTTTGAATATTACATGAAGTTATAAAACTAAAAGAATATTTTATCGTAATTTAGTGCAACCGAGATAATATGTTGAATAGTTTTAAAATAATTGTATGCCTATTATCTAATACACGCTGTTTAGAATCGAGCGCCAAATAAATTCGTTACTTTGAGTTTGTTTAATTTTAGCATACACTCGTTATGCAATATGAGTTTATTGAGACCTCAACTTGACGAATCTTTGGTGCGATCCTGGCTTCCAATCGAAGCAAAACAAAATATTGCTAAAAATCCTCTGAAACTTTAACCCACGATATGTTGTGACTCATGATCTCTTACTCGCCCACCTGTCCTTGTGAAACTGGAAAGGGCCACCAGTAAACTCTGCGGTGGATTAAAGTTATGATATTATTATATATAATAGCTATGACGATAAGTTTATGATTTAATTTGTTAGTAAGAAAGAAACAAATAATTGTCTTAAAAACGATTCATTTGAAATCGTCAAGCAGTTTCATTGATAAGACGAATCGTCAGCAGTGGAAATTGTGAAAATGTAGCGTAACTAATAGTAGTCAGTGGCTTCGCGAGGGCCGGTGAAAGTGACAAACTCCAAGTATTATTTATTCGATTGGTTTCTCATCGGTATTATTTATTTGTTTAAGTTACGAAATCACGCGAAGTTTCTTTTTAAATTTGCTTGAATTTTCAACCGCGATCGTTAACTTACGGAAATATTTTTAAAAGTAATCATTTCTATGAAAGTGAATTTCACATCTTGTCTTTATAGACAATGTAATATATCAAATTTATTATTCGATATAATCAAAATTTTTAAGGGTTTATTTATGGTAGTGTATAGATTGAGGGGATGTAATTTACTATTACTGTACAGTATGTAAGTAACTATACTGAGACCTTAGAACTTATATCTCAAGGTGGGTGGCGCATTTACGTTGTAGATGTCTATGGGCTCCAGTAACCACTTAACATCAGGTGGGCTGTGAGCTCGTACACCCATATAAGCAATAAAAATAAAAAAAAACACAAAGAATTGCAATGTAAATTTTTCACTGATTCCAAATACAAGGAAGGATCTGCATTCGGGATGTATTAAATACTTTTTCTAGTTAATTTTCCCTAAAATATATTACTGTGATAAACATTCGAATGTATCACGCTGTGGTTTGAAAATTTACGTACCTAATTCATCTTAACGTTTTAGTTGTTATTTTTTTTAATGTTTATTCAGCGTCTACTTTTGTAATAGCGAAATTGTTTACGTTTTTATGTGAAGAAAATCTATGGTTAAATATTTTATCTATATATATAAAAATGAATTGCTGTTCGTTAGTCTCGCTAAAACTCGAAAATGGTTGGACCGATTTGGCTAATTTTGGTCTTAAATTTTTTGTGGAAGTCCAGAGAAGGTTTAAGAGGTAGATAAATATGAAAATGCTTGGAATTAATTTTTTTTATTTATCGATTGAGGCACTACGAAGTCTGCTGGGTCAGCTAGTTGTTTAATAAATAATGAATTAGTTAGAATGTAGGTATTGAATGTAGGAATAGTTACATATTGAATTGTTTTCTGTAAGTAAAAACTGAATCACTCGTATCGCTTATGATTATGCTAAGTTATATAGAACAGTGAATTTATGAATTTTATTTGAGGGAATTAAACGCAATGAACGATTTTCTGTCAACTTCAATGGAGGTAGTTTTTGACATATGTTTTCGGTGTTTCCCGAAAGTGCTATTTGGAATTGAAATTGGTCACACCTTGCCCGTGCCCCTAGTATTTCTGGTGTCTGAGCGATGATTATCTCATAAGATTACAGTGAAATTTCGAGTCCTTCATGATAGGATGGTATCCATTCCAACTGGTGGTAGGACCTCTTGTGAGTCCGCACGGGTAGGTACCACCGCCCCGCCTATTTCTGCCGTGAAGCAGTAATGCGTTTCGGTTTGAAGGGTGGGGCAGCCGTTGTAACTATACTGAGACCTTAGAACTTATATCTCAATGTGTGTGGCGCATTTGCGTTGTAGATGTCTATGGGCTCCAGTAACCACTTAGCACCAGGTGGGCTGTGAGCTCGTCCACACATATAAGCAATAAAAATAAAAAAAGGAGAATATGTGCCCTCACCTCTTCGGAACATAATTACGGAATACA
The DNA here is from genome assembly GCF_030267445.1 of Bombyx mandarina. Lineage (NCBI taxonomy): Eukaryota > Metazoa > Arthropoda > Insecta > Lepidoptera > Bombycidae > Bombyx > Bombyx mandarina. The sequence continues at coordinate 12,671,307 of NC_143220.1, read as the reverse complement.
AAGGTTTTGCTAACACAAACAAAGACGTTTAAAGAATGTCAATTTCCCAAACAAACCTTATGTGGAAAGACGTTGTTGGAAAAGTGTCGCTCTCTAAACAAACCACAAACAACAGATTTGTAGAGGTTCTAATAGAAATTTCACGCTTTACGTAATCTTCACGTAGAAACTTAGTAACCATTACCACGTTTGAACGGTTACTGGGTGCTATTGAAAAATCGTTTTCAGTCGACCGCTTTGAATTTTGTTTTTATTGCTTGTATAGGTGGACTAGCTCACAACCCACCTGGTGTTAAGTGGTAACTGGAGCCCATAGACATCTACAACGTAAATGCCGCCACCCACCTCGAGATATGAGTTCTAAGGTCTCGTGCGTACTCACAAGAGGTCCTGTCCTACCACCAGTAATTACGCAAATCATAATTTAGGGGTTTGATTTTTGTTACACGATGTTATTCCTTCACCGCGGAAGTCAATCATGAACATTTGTTAAGTACGTATTTCATTAGAAAAATTGGTACCCGCCTGAGAGATTCGAACACCGGTGCATCGTTAGATACGAATGCACCGGACGTCTTATCCTTTAGGCCACGACGACTTGAATTTGGTTGCTCTACGAGAAAAGTTTAGTGCCTTCATTGAGCTACTTGTTATAGACGTGGCGTGACGCCCGGTGGACTTGTTGAGTGAAGCAACTATACTAGGGCTCAACACCTAGATAATACCTATTAATATTGTAAATCTGAAAGTTTATATGGGGGATCCACAGATTCGGTAGAATCTGGCGCCAAGTTCCGTTCAAAAATCCCGTTGTAAACGGAGCGTCAGACTACCGACTGTGTTTACTGTGAGCAGAACAGTTTTTTGAGGTTGCGAAATTTTATTTAATTCTACGGTACTTCTGATTCCTAAATTGTATATTATATCAATCACTCACAACTTTATTTTACTGATATTAACTAGTTATATCAATTACAACAATTAATCTACTTGAAATTATTAATTTTATCACCACAAACTATGGCTCGCTCAAAAATTTCGATCCTGACTTTTTTCGATGTAAAAAGTGACATGCCACAGACTATAAATATTCGAGAATGGTAATCTACGGCCGCCAGGGTGCGCTGGAATTATTCCTATTTGTAATGGATTTTATGACCTGGTAACTGAGACCTTTAAGTCATGTCTTATTTTAATTTATATTCATATTTTTATGAAAAATGATATTATGGAGTGAAATGAAATGTGATATTATGGAGTGAAATGAAATGAAGATGATTAATTTGAGACATTAATCAAATGGGATGAAATGAAATGAGATGAGATGATATGGAATGAAATATAATCTCAGTAAAACGGTGGTGGTCATTTACTAAGATCTCAGTGGACTTTTTGGAGGAAACCGAGAAGTTACGTACAGCGGCTTTGTTTAATTTTCCCACATTTGTGCACTTTCACAGATATTAAACAGTTAATAAACCACTATTATTACACATTTAAACCCGAAGAAACACTAAATAGACAAATTAAAACAAATCACACAACTTCACACCTCGCGTTCCCGCCAAAAAGTCATTATTCCTACATAAACTGTAGCTTCAAGGGGATAGTTTGCAGTCCTTATTGAACGGTTTATACATTAAATAACGTTAATGTTGTTACTGTTAGTATTTTAGTTTAAGTACTGCCGAAGCAAGTACTGTTGTTACTGTTGGAGAAACAATTTTGTTTTGTAATGTAATACCGAAATACTTTACGAGATGGCGTTACAAAAAATCCCTTCCCAAAACTATAAAACCGTTGTGATTGTCTACGAATAATAAATAATATAATAACTAATATTTATTCGTAGGTGATTGTTTAAGATGCTATGAATATTTCGGTTTTGATTTCATCAAAATAACTTGAACTTTACTATTGAATTCCGAAGAAAATTCTAATTAAGGCTGAGTTAAGTTCAGCTTTTTATTTAAGCCTCTTACTGTAGTTTTTAAATTACATTTATGCGGATTGATGTTTCAAGGCTTTCAGATTTTAATTTTAAATTCTGAAATAATTAAGAACAGCGTCATCTACCCTTCACATTTGAAACAAAATTTAATTCGGTTTAAATTTGTAAAAGTTGATGTTGATTATTATTACACTGTAACGCAGCGTTCCGTTTCGCGGGGCAACAGCAGCCAAAGGGAATGTGACTCAGGTCCGTGCCGCGACGACCCACCCCGCGCTACCCGCGCCCGCGCATCTGTTGCATCATTCGCACCCCCAATTAGTGCGCGCCAGACTTTGAAGCGGAATACACACGTCCCCGGTCGATACCGGAACTGACAACCCGAGAGTCTCATGCCAGTCGGGCACCTAACATTAAACTGGCAGCCCAAGCGCGGGCCCTTTAACTAGTATTTCGGAGTGAATCTACGTAATTACGACACGTACTCGTCGTCAGTCACGGCGTCAATCCGATTTTCAAGACGTTGAAGAAGAAATTGGTTCAACCGCGGGACCGACGCCAACATTTACCGCAAACAACATGGCGTCATTACAAGAAAGTCAAATGGCAGCATTCGAACGCCTACTCGACCGAGTTTTTGAGCATAAAACTCAACTCGAATCATCAGCAACACCGACGTCGGAGCCGACATTGCCGCCTTCCTCGACGCCCGCTCACCATTCTGGGAACTTCACGTCATGCACGGCGTGGTTCAGCGGAGCGCCCGGCGACTCACTCGACGGTTTCCTTGACGCGGTCGAATCATACAAAGATTGTGCTGACGTAGGACACGCCATCGCGTTACGAGGACTCTCGATATTACTAACCGGAAATGCAGCCGTGTGGTGGCAAGGCGTTAAAGCTAGCATCACTTCCTGGGACGACGCTTTATCATCGTTACGAAGCGCTTTCGGTGATTGCAGACCGCCCCATCGAGTCTACTTAGAGCTCTTCAAAATGTCGCAAGGACAAAGAGAGAAGACGGAGATCTTCGTTGCCAGAGCACGAGCCCTACTAGCTCGACTCCCACCTGGTGACCTTAGTGAGAAAGTTCAAATTGATATGCTTTACGGCCTTCTACACCGTCGTGTTCTTTAAAAGATTAAGAAGAGACGAAATAACTTCATACGACACGTTATTAAAGAAAACGCGCCATATCGAGGACTCCATCTACGAGACCAGTCCGCCTGAATTTATTCATCATCCTCAGCGAGCGACGCCACGTTCATCGGGTAGTACCGTAGGCGAAGTTCCCGCCGGTGCTTCGACTTCGCAGCATACATACGCGCGGATGACGCCGCGGAAAATATTCAACTCGGGCGCCGCTGGCGGCCCGCCACGCGACGACAGCGCTGCGCCGAGCACCGTTCGAGTCCCCGCGCCTCGCTACACGAACACTGTTAATGTATCATCTACGTCGATTGTTTAAAGACTGTTCTGTGTTTATTGCAAAAAGTACGGACATATTCGTGATGAGTGTTTAAAATTAGCGTCAAAAACGAAATTCGACAACGAAAATACGCAAGCTGTATCCTCGTGTTACGGGTGTGGTACCAAAGGTGTTACTCGGTCTCAGTGTACAAAGTGTAACGCAAGTTATTACGCCGTCGACGCTGCACGGGCCCGATCAGTCACATCCGATTTACCTATTGGTAAAGTAAATACACAGCTGTCAAGTTCAGTGAACTCTATTCATCGCGACAGCTCGTTGCATACAGCTTGCACTTCAAACACCGTAAAGTCGTCCATTTATATTAATAATCGTAAACAATGTTTTGTTGATAATGAAAATAATTATTATCCTACCGATTTTAAGGCGATTCTTCCTCCGCGCTTTTTCGGTACTGATAACAAGGTTAGACTTCAAAATTATTCTAGACTTAATCATAATATAAACAATAATATTAGTTCTAGGAATAGGCCCCTGATGCGTTACTCGAGTGGTACCGAACCAAAACATAGTTATTCCGAGGTACCAAGTGGCCGCGATAGGGTGGGTGACCATGATGAACGAAAATAGGGTGACCATGGAAAACGTCGGACATTTTTCGACGATTAATTCTAATGTGAAAAGTGTTGCCCAGAGTAACTCTACTGAGCACCAGGTTAGGTTAAGACCAATTTTAAGTGTTCAAATTTTAGGTATACGAGGTAATGCTTTGTTGGATACGGGAGCTAAGAGTAGCGTTGCCGGTGCGTTGCTTTATGAATTGCTGTTAAAGCATAACCATCCGTGTGAGGAAACCAGGCGTCGGGTGAGGCTTGCAGACGGTTCCGCGCGCACCCGCCGAGTTTTGCTCACTACTCTAGAAGTAAGGATAAGTCCCGAAAGGTCAGTAACCCTTGAATTTACTGTTTTTCCAGATGCTCAAAATAATGAAACTTTGCTTGGCATGGATTTTTTGGTGGCGGCAGGTATTGTGCTTGACTTTGCTTCATCCACTTGGCATTTTTCGGGAAAACGGGTTACCTATCCAATTGAATATGAGTGCCCTAAGCCATGCATGTTTGCTTCTACTGCTGACTTCCTGCGTGATGATAAGGGTTCTATGCTTGGCTCCGATGAACGGCAGCAGCTATCACATTTAGAGCAGCAGAATGGAGACATCTTTAGGGTGGGGGGAGCCCCAACCCTTTACGCCGAGCACCACATTGATACCGGTGATCATCCGCCTATATCGGTACCGCCGTATAGGCTCACTCCTGTGCTTCAACAGCGAGGAGAGGTTCTCGCAATCGATTTGTTCGGGCCACTGCCAGAAGGAGAGCAGGGGGAGCGATGGGTATTCCTGGTAGAGGATGTAGCTACAAGATGGGTAGAACTCTACGCACTTGTTGATGCCACCGCCGTGGCTTGCTCCCGAGTCCTACTGGAAGAGTATTTCCTTCGTTATGGCTTGCTTATGCGTCTAGGGGTGTAACACGTAAGTTCATGCCACGACGGGATGGCCCGTATCGCGTAGTAAAGATAGTTAGTCCTACAACGTACTTCATAGCAGACTTGTCAAACAATGTCATCGGCAAGTATCACACCGCGGATTTAACCCACTCTCCGTCAAATTCAAGTACCTACGGATCCAATTATGCCAAAGAGGCAGAGAGGATGGCCGCGTCTTCAGACTAACAGTCCCAAGTTGGACTCGGGACGCGTTCCCGACTTGGAGGGGGAGTATGTAACGCAGCGTTCCGTTTCGCGGGGCAATAGCAGCCAAAGAGAATGTGACTCAGGTCCGTGCCGCGACGACCCACCCCGCGCTACCCGCGCCCGCGCATCTGTTGCATTATTCGCACCCCCAATTAGTGCGCGCCAGACTTTGAAGCGGAATACACGCGTCCCCGGTCGATACCGGAACTGAAAACCCGAGAGTCTCATGCCAGTCGGGCACCTAACATTAAAACACTAATTAATTGAGCGTTTCATTAGCTTTTAAGCTGAGTGACTATTTATAATTTATTTTTATTAAGTAATAAATGAGCAAAAAATAATACTTAACAAAAAGATATGAAATCCGAACAAAAACAGTTTCACTGTAAAAAATTGCGCCAAGTCCACGTTTATAAAACTCATCTCAATAACATTTGCACTTTACAAAAAAAAGAAGACTTCAATAGCTTTCATTCTCTACAAAAATATGTGAAATACAAAAAAATACCAAGAAACCGTCATAAAGATGAAAAAATTAAAAAAAAAATGTTGAAAATTTAAAAATTAAAAAATTAAAATTTTATCGTACTTGGCGCGCGTCATTGAGTACCCCAAAAATTTTCGGAAGAATTTCAACCCGAGAAAAAAACCATTTTGCTTTAATATACAGTGAAAGCTGAAAAAGTTACCCAGGTTGTCTTTTTCGCTCTTGTTAGCGTTTTATGAGAAATTGAGACAGAACTACGGTAATTTTCAACAGCTCTCACTATATACCTATGGGCTATTATATGCCAAATCGACCCCTTTTGCGTTCGACTCCTTTAGATTCAGCTGAAACTTTATTATTCTTTTCTACCCTTTGAAAAACATCTTTGAGAATTTTTTTAAATGTTTTGAAGCCAACGTATACATACGTATCGACTCGTAAGTAGTTTGTATTTGTATAAGCGAACACGAGAGGGTGTTTAGTTCAAATCATAAAAGATAAGTGGGAAATGAAAAAAATTCAAATAACATACGTATGAGATATCGATTTTACTTAACTTTTGTAAAACTTATTATGAAATAATAATTCATTAATTACATTTATGCATTTCATAGGTTGACCTACTTATAAATTTCTAAACATTGAAAGGATGTTCATTTATCCTGAAAATTTTGGGGTACTCAATGACGCGCGCCAAGTACGATAAAATTTTAATTTTTTAATTTTTAAATTTTCAACATTTTTTTTTTAATTTTTTCATCTTTATGACGGTTTCTTGGTATTTTTTTGTATTTCACATATTTTTGTAGAGAATGAAAGCTATTGAAGTCTTCTTTTTTTTGTAAAGTGCAAATGTTATTGAGATGAGTTTTATAAACGTGGACTTGGCGCAATTTTTTACAGTGAAACTGTTTTTGTTCGGATTTTTATTACTGAATCAAGCAAAAATGACTAAACTGAATTTGAATGATTACACGATAGATTAATATAGTCCGGATTAACATTAGGGATATTTTTATCAAGGCCTACTTACACGGCAATTGTTCGATATGTCTGCTATAGTAAACACACTGTGGTCACTGGTTTTGACTTGGTACAGCCGCTTAGGAGGAGTTCAGTGACAAACACACGCACAGAACAAATATATATAAAGACTAGCTGACCCGGCAGACTTCGTAGTACCTCAATCGATAATCTATATCTATACTTATTACTTATTATTATTATTATTATAATATTATAAAGAAGAAAGATTTGTTTGTTTGTTTGTTTCGAATAGGCTCCGAAACTACTGGACCGATTTGAAAAACTATTTTTCCATTAGAAGCCGACATTGTCCCTGATGAACATAGGCTATTTTTTTATTTATTTTTTATTTTATTTTTTGGTTTTTTGGTTTTTTTTCTTTTTTTTTGTTTCTTGTGTGTTTTAATGTTTCCGAAGCGAAGCGAGGGCGGGTCGCTATGTATAAAATAAAATAAAAACAAACAAAAGGAATCCATCCGACGGAGGACACATCAAAGGGAAAACAAAATTGTTATTTTTAATTAATTCCGAGCATTTTCATATTTATCTACCTTTTAAACCTTCTCTGGACTTCCAAAAATCATTCAAGACCAAAATTAGCCAAATCGGTTCAGCCGTTCTCGAGTTTTAGCGAGACTAACGAACAGCAATTCATTTTTATATATAACTAGCTGACCCGGCAAACGTTGTGTTGCCTTAAATAAGATTTCTAGGGAAATTCTAGTCTAATATATAAAATTCTCAAAAACCTCATTCAACCACATAATATAGTAAGCGGCACGTAAGTTGGCAAGGTTTTGGTGTAGTGGGGGTAATGTCGCGTATAGTGTACATTGCAACAAAAAAATGGTCACTTTTATTGCCTGCATATGAGTCGACTATTATCAAAGCCGGCAATGTGACTTTTGGAAAATTATTGGTAAATCAGAAAAACGAATTATTGACTTTGTATTCCATTGGCAGTCACAAAACTCTTCTGAACGACATCTTAGATAAATAACAGGTTAAGTGTAAACCTATATTTAATGCAGGTTTTGAACCGTATTCTTTGAAGGAGACGATTATATTCAAATCAATCTGTATTGACATATCAATAACATTTTTTTGTCCAAATGCACAGATTGCCACCTTTGATAATAGACGACTCATATATGTTAATTTTATTTTATTAAATTTTTTATTTGCCATAATTTATTTTTAAGCCTGTGTGTTTAGAAGAAAGTTAAAGAAAAGAGAGGAATTCGTGAAGTGTGTTAGGTGTTATAAATAAAATACAATTAAAAGTTTAAAAGTTTATTTAAAAAAATATACTTAATATTAAAAATTATGTGTCGCCGTCGTCACTATCATTTTCTAATAGTGCTACCCCTTGGATTCAATTTATGGTAGCACCTGAGCTGGTGGAAGGAGTTGGCTCCTCATCGTCGACATAACGAAGAGTCGCTGTCGTCACTGGCGTAAATAATAAAACGCTCAGTGACTGAATCGATTATAATTATGGTCATTGGTATTTGGTCCTACCATTGCAAACAAATTTAAAACAAAAATGAAAATGTGGTGTCGTGGGACACCAGGTAGGAACGAAGTTCCTTCGGCTAATGTAGAATCGACACAATTTGCAAAAAAAAAATCGTGCTCAATTTTATGTTGGTTTTCTTGATTTTTCTCTTAAATTTTGCTGATTAGTTTTTATTTAAGTATAGGAAAGTATTTAGGAAATTCAGTATTTTAGGAAATAATAAATTACGTAAAATAGAAAGAGAATGGATGAGAGAACGAAAAAAAAGAGGGAGAATGAGAAAGGTATTATACACTACTCGCTTGTGTATGCGACTGTCGCGCCTGCGCACGTCTCATTTAACGGTTTTATTCCACGCACTTTTTTCCATTGATTTTTTCCACGGATTTTTCTTACGGTTTTACTATCACATTTTTTTCAGTTCGGTCGCGCAGCAAAATCCCTATCCCCTCCAAGCCTGCCGTAAGGAACTTCGTTCCAATAACACTCGTAACAAAAACTAAATTTAAAACAATAATAACAACTCGTAACGAAAACTCAATATAACAAAGGGTTCCTACAACTTTAGTAGGCGCATGTGTAACCGTGAGCGAACGGAACGTGGACGCGGTGCGGGAGGGGAGGGTCGACTGACTCACCAATCGCGCGCTCGGAACGGTGCTACATCTTTCCCGCGTCCCGCTTGACAACCAAAGAGACCTAAAAAACGACTTCTACGCATCTAGCGACTCTTGCCAAGTTACGTGCCGGGGACTATACTTCATACCTCATTATAACCAAAAATAATAATCAAAAATATATGTTTGGGGTGGACAACCCTTATCACTTAGGGATATGAAATATAGATAGTAGCCGATTCTCAGACCTACTGAACATGATTGATACACAAATAAAACCAAAGAAACGTGACTGAAAAATGTATAGTGAGTAAGACAGGAGACCGGCTTCGTCCTCATCCCTACTACGTGATGTTTGCTGGATGAGTGGTGACATCTGACGGGGATATCTGATCGATTGATAGTTGATCAGTAGTCGACCGGCGAGGGCAGGAGATCAAATTGAATTTAAAAAAAAAAACAAATTAAAGGAACTTGAATTATAAACTCTGAATAAGAATTTATCGTACTACAATTTTAATATTTGATTGGCATCTTGCAACCTTATGCGGATCTGTGCATAGAATAAAAAAATAAAATCGGGATGGAAAAATAGGGGTTGATCCTATAAGAGTGAAAATTGAGAGTAATATATTTTTTTTTATTTTAAGTCATGACAAAATAAAAATAAAATCTTGCCAAAAATTTAAAATTTATAATTAACAAATAAAAATAGGGGTTGATCGTAGAGAGGTGAAAATTTAGGGTTGTATGTATTTTGTATGTTGTATCATAAAAAAATAGAAATTAAAAATTTTGTCTTAAAAATAAATAAATAAATTTAGGGGTGGACTACCCTAACATTTAGGGAGATGAAAAATAGATGTTGGCCGATTCTCATAGATACCGGATAAGCACAAAAAATTTCATAAAAATCGGTCAAGCCGTTTCGGAGGAGTATGGCAACGAAAACTGTGACACGAGAATTTTATATATTAGATATAGTTAATATCGTGCATTAAAAAAAATGCGTAAGCGTAATTAGTAAGTAACATAATAATATGTCATAATATAGAACCAGTGTATTATCATTTGTCTCCGTTTCGGAAACAGTGGCGTTACATTGTCTGATAAAAGGACAGATAATTTTGTTATTTAGTCACAATGCTCGGTTTGTTCGTGGAACGGTGACACTTAACCCTTTGAGGCGCCAGCAGAAATTGTAACTTGGGGCCATTAAAGACCTACATTTGTGTTGAAGTATAATCGTTTTGTACCGCTGTGAAAAATTCGATGCAACGGAAAAGTTACTGTAAAAACACACACAAAAAATAACAGGATTTAATATGCATATTTGACTTCTAGAACACGTGAATTCTACAAACATTTTTATATTTTACTAGCTGACCCGGCAGACTTCGTAGTGCCTCAATCGATAAATAAGAGACCTAAGCTTTTGTATAAAATAAAGTTAAAACAAACAAAAGGGATCCGTCCGACGGCGGACACATCAAAGGAAAAACAAAATTGTTATTTTATTTCATTCCGAGCATTTTCATATTTTCTACCTTTTAAACCTTCTCTGAACTTCCACAAATAATTCAAGACCAAAATTAGCAAAATCGGTCCAGCCGTTCTCGAGTTTTAGCGAGACTACGAACAGCAATTCATTTTTATATATATAGAAGATTAATCACGCAAGTCCATACTTACATCTAATTTTTTATGTAGGGATATTTCATTACACCAAATAGACTAGTTTTTGTGAAGTTTTACAAATAAAATGCCTTTAGCATAACAAAGGAATGCCATTATATGATGAGCATTGTAAGTAATTGTTACGAAGCATGCGATCTCTGTGGGCGTGAAGAGGATGTTGTGCCAAATCCATTGTCTGAGTCGATTTGTCGAGATGAGCACCATCCGCTCGAGACATCCGATAAACGACCTAGATTACATACGTCGTGTATTGTTGGATAAACAGCCGTATTCAATTGCTACTCAATAGGCCGCATGAAGATATTTCGTCGCTGAAGCAACACGCTTAAAATTCGTGATCAGATAAAACGATTACCTTGCAATCGTAAACTTTAAAACATCTGTGTCCTTAGGCATACTATATTAGGTCATTGACCCACTGAAAATAAAGAAAATGAAAAGACCAAATTGTGTAAAAAATAATAATATGATTCTGCAACTAAATATACATTAAATGACTTATTTAAAATGCATTTCTTATTTTTCATACCGAAAACATTTTCATTCGTTCCACATTTTAGTCATCATAGTCTTTGAATACGCACGTTTCTCTTGCTATAAAATTGTATTGTCCATACGTTGTGAAGAAAAGGTCCCAGTACGCCATCCTTTGGCGTTCAATCCTGCTGTCTAACGTACATCCTTGCCAAGCACCAACACCGGCCTGGTATCGGCAGTGGCAGGCTCCCAGATCGTAGGAATCAGATCTGTCGATTTCGGAGTCGGATTCCTAAAAATGGATTAGGGCGTCATTAGATGTTTTTAGTAGTACATATCGACGCTTGAAAGGCAAAGGTGACTAAGCGACAATAGCTGCTTTGTACATAAATGATAGGCAATAACCATATTCGATGCGCAAAAATATATATTTCTATGTCTATTAAAATCATTTCAATCCTACAACTAGATTCGTTAAAATAGATTTTTTTTTCAGGTATTTCTCAGGTGTATTTTAAATTAATTTCAACTTTAAATTAGTCTACTGTAAAGTTCGCGCATTGTCGCTTAGTCACGTTTGCTTTTCAAGCGTCGATGGTATATTGTTTAATATTTTCTCGAGTCGTAGAGACAATTGAAAGTATCGGCATTATATTATTAAGGACATTTCGATATTGCGCCGATAATACTTATTAAAATGTCGACGAGTAACAAACACCTTAGACGTCCGTGACCACGAAAACTGTAAAGTATTCCAAACGTCGGAAATAATGACAAGAAAAATCTAGAGATTAAACCGTAAAAGTAGTTTTTGATTTTTGTGCTGACGATGAATATTTTTTCCAAAACAGATTTGAACTTATTAAAGCTATAAGATTGATCAAGGCCTAGAAGCCTAGTGAGAATATCTTTAGAATATCTTGCGTGTATTTATAAGTACATTTTTTTTGGTATTTTAAATTATGATTAACATGACTTAAAAACCACATCTTTATAATGGTGTTTATGTTGTGTATTTAATTAAGTAATACTTAAATTGAATACAATTACCCGAATTTAACGAAATTAGTCCATAGAGTCGTTATTCGATCGACTATTAATTGCTCCTCTTCCGTCCTTTCTGTACCTCCAGCCGTTTCGAATAAGTAGTTTAACTCTGATGAATGCTCAGCCCCATCCTCTAACTCCCCGGAATACTGAACAAATACTCGTAAATCTTTCCTGCGTTTTCGTCAAGCAGTTGAGTAATAGTTCTTTGAGACGGGTGATTGTAAACAAAGTCTGATTCAAAGTCTTGTAATTCAGAAGCAACTTCCGGTGATAAAGAGCTGTCTCCAATGTAAAATGCCTCACGTTCTTTGCTGCTTTTCTATTTGAGCTTCGTCAAGGTTAAAGTTACTCTTTAACTTTTCATAAAAGGGGTCTGTTGAAAAGTAATCTGCACTCAAAGACTTTTTCTCTTTATTTGTATTCCCGATCATAATTGGAGTGTTTCTAACTTTTTTCTTGTTCGTCAAAGAATAGGGATCACTTTCAACAAAATTGCTAATTCCGCTAACGATCTCTCTCTACAAGGCTTCAATTGTAATTCTAATTCTTTAGCAGCAGCAACTACTAAGTCAGGTGATGTTTTGATAAGGAATTGTATAGCTTCTTCAGTTTCAGTTGTATTCAATCCTAAATGAACAGCTAATTTAATGGCTGCGTCAACATCTGCGTTTACGAACATGCCTTCGCTTTGTGGTGTACCGCTTTCAATGATAACCTTGTGAAATAGTTTTCGTTGTCAGAATACAGCTGTAGCAGCACAGATGTGGCTCCGGCATCTTGCCCTGCAATAGTTACATTATACGGATTGCCTCCAAAAGACGCAATGTTGTTTCGAATCCAGCTTAAAGCTTTGTACTGATCCCGAAGTCCCTGATTTCCAGACGCAGTTGGAACATCAAGACACAAAAATCCATATGGTCCCAATCTATAATTCATTGTAACTACTAAAACTCCATGCCGAACTATATTTTTGACTCCGTAATCCGAAGCGCTTCCTGTCGCAAAATCTCCTCCATGAATCCAAACTAAGACAGGCATAGGGTTCCTAGAACTAGCTGCACTTGGTACGTAAATGTTCAAACGTAGACAATTTAGTGTTTGTTCACCGACCGACGAAGATGTTTGAGGGCACCTCACTTCGTCAACGGCATCGTGAATTATTTCTGGAAAAGCTATAGGGTCTGTAGCAGTCTGAAATAGTACAAATGTTATTTTTTTAAACAGATCGTAAACATTTGGTTGGTTATTGACAAAGTGTAATTATCTTTCGTACGGCCAGTTACATACAATATAACTAGTCAGGTCATAATATTGTCACACAGTAAACTCTTTTCTTTTAGAATGCTGGCCACAAAAAAGTTATTGAATTCGAATTTCGAATTGTTCATGAAAATAAAATGTATACTTTTAGAATTTTACTCATTTTTAAATATGGAGTGGACGCTTAAGAAGACCATGTTGCAGTTATTACGTTGCATCGTTGCGGTTACGCGCCAATTCAAATTTTTAACATACTGAAAATTTGAATATAACTAAAAGATCGTTTATCGTACCATCGAACGATACAATGAAGACTCTAGTGTAGATGACAGGTCAAGAAGTGGTCGCCCTCGGTCTGCTAGGACTCCAGCAGTGATAAAAGCTGTGAAGGCGCGAATTCAAAGAAATCCCAAACGTAAGCAGAAACTGTTGGCCCTTCAGATGGGGTTAAGCAGAACCACGGTGAAAAGGGTGTTAAATGAAGACTAGGGCTTCGGGCATATCGAAGAAAAACAGGACATCGTTTGAATGCTCGTCTAATGGACCTGAGACTGAAGAGATGCCGCGCTTTTTTGAAGCGGTACGCGGGAAATATATCGGGAAATTCTTTTTCGGATGAAAAATTTTTTACCGTAGAAGAGAGCTACCAACAAACAAAATGATAAGATGTACGCACACAGTAGTGAAGAAGCGAGCAACCGTATTCCGCGTGTCCAACGAGGTCATTTTCCATCCTCGCTCATGGTATGTTTGGGAGTTTCTTATTGGGGCTTAACAGAGGTACATTTTTGTGAGAAAGGTGTAAAAACGAATGCAGTTGTGTATCAAAATACAGTCCTGACGAACCTTGTGGAACCTGTTTCTCATACCATGTTCATGACAGGCACTGGGTATTCCAACAAGATTCGGCGCCAGCTCATAGAGCGAAGAGCACACAAGACTGGCTGGCGGCGCGTGAAATCGACTTCATCCGGCACGAAGACTGGCCCTCCTCCAGTCCAGATTTGAATCCGTTAGATTACAAGATATGGCAACACTTGGAGGAAAAGGCGTGCTCAAAGCCTCATCCCAATTTGAAGTCACTCAAGACATCCTTGATTAAGGTAGCCGCCGATATTGACATGGACCTCGTTCGTGCTGCGATAGACGACTGGCCGCGCAGATAATTCAAAATCACGGAGGTCATTTGAATAAACTTTAGTGTCATAAGAATCTATGTTTTGTTAAGTTCATCTTGGTATATGAATGGTTACATAATGAATAAACTTGTTTCAATTATTTTACATTAAACATGTGACAGAATTTATGACCTGACTAGGTATATCCAATGAAGAATAGTCTCGCTATTAATCAGGCGTCATAAGTGCACGGTTTCAGGTATTCCTCATCACTGAACTTTGCTATTTCGAGTACTGTAGTAGTGTCTGAGAGCTTGCAAGTTGGTACTCTCGTCTTGTGGAGCTCTCGTCTCTTTTATTGAGGAGCCATAATATCATTCGCCTCAAAGGTTTTATTCCAATGCAATAGAGCTCTTATGATAATGGCTCAAACATTTGGCACAATTTAGGTGATGGCTAAGCAGTTTTTTTTTTAAAATACTGCTCAAGGAGCAGATCTTATTACTAGCGCTAATTAACTAAATAAACAATGTCATGTTAATAAAACAGAATATTTTCAAACCGCACACAATGAGATATAAGTTTGTCAGCATTTTTAATTGAAAAGAAAAACGTTCAAAATAAAAAAAAATCAAAAGTATAAATTGAGAGTAACTATCTATAAGCCTGTTCAATTATCAACATTATAAACAAATCTTCATAGTTTTATCAGTAGCTTAAGCGGCTCTTGTGGTCTCTTTGTTAGTGAACAAATAAGTCAATGACACTTCAATTGTCACTGAATATTATGGCAATAAGTGTTTCACAATGCTTATTATCTTCACCAAGACCTTTGTATGAACAAAAGTGGTCAATAACAATAATACTTACACTAAAAGGATTATTTACGTCCACTTGGGCGTAAGGAATACCCAAAAATATGGAATAATCTCCGTCTGCTGCTTTGTGACCCCTCACTAGTCCTTGGTTACTGATAAGAACTAATGGATCCACCCTCACTAGATTAGCCTGAACGGAACTTAACATCAGTAACAAGAACCACGGCATGAAATCCATTTTACACCACTGTTTACTAAACTAAGTAAGGTCGAAGAAGCACTGGCAACAAACTACATCCCAAGATATACATATTTTTATCTCGACATATTGAAAGGGATAAATTCAGATATGGTTATCGGCATCTGAAGTGTCTACGTAACAGTTGATATAAATTTTATGATTGACGAAAGAGAGTTTTAAAAATTCTTCAGATATGTTTTCGTTACGCAATTTTGTGTCGGCTGCCTTTAAACGGTTTTGGTGGATTGTTGTGACCTCGTTAATCTCATACTTGTGTCCCAAAGTTTTTCATTAATACTTTTTAGAATATTTCATTTCATATTCGTATAGGGCAAAAACTTTATTCGCTAACTCTCCCTGACACACATTTTTTTTTCCTTTTGCGAAGGCAAACCATTAATTACATAATATTAAAATGGTCAGTGACATTTTAGTCTAAATAGTTTAAGCTGTATATTAGATTAAAATGCAACACGGGTATATGTGATTTTATAATTTGTTAATGCCTTTTACCATTGAAAGTATTTTGTTTTTTATTGCATTTATGGATGGACGTGCTCGCAGCCCACCTGGTGTTAATTAAGTGGTTACCGGGAGTCCATAGACATCTACAACGTAAATGCCGCCACTCACCTTCTCACTGGAGATGTTCTAAGATCTTAGTATAGTTACAACGGTGACCCATACTAAAAATAAATTTCAAAAAAAGTAATCAACATTTCTTTGTCATCAGCTCTGCTACTCCTCCTGGCACATTGTTGACAGTATGGGTGCTCTATGGCGTAATGAAATTGATCATGTCAAAAGTCAGAAAACCGGTAAACTTAGATACGGAGATAAAGAGCTGGCGATACAACAAAGATTAAGAGCGCTGGATACTTTCAGAGGGTAAGCAGAAATTCTTGAAGGCACCCTAACTAAGGCTTTAATTGTGTAATTTAGTATTTTATCATCCTCATTGACTTTACCACACCCAAAGCTGAACATATGTTTTCTTTATAAATATCTAAAGTGTTTGATTGAAAGCCTACCTGTAGCAAAGGTCGGCGCAAGCTTGGACAATGTCAAGTCACTTAGATATTAACTTTAATAGGCCAGAAATATTTTTCGAAACTCAATCACGTCACACGACGAGACGCACACCAAACAAAAGAATAGTTGACAGGTCAACTGAAAGTAGCATTTACCCAGACTGATTAACTAATTCTCGCAAACTCAACCATAGGCACTGACACCGTAAGATTCGGATCATCTAAACATTTTCTCGTAGGTGCTAAACGCAAAAAAATCGGCTTTAAAACAGATGAGAAGAAAGCATTAGTATTATTTATTATATTTACTATTTAGTTATAGGTGAAAATTTACTTGCAAAAAATTATTTAGGCACCTTTTAATATCTCAGATAAAAGTTCTCGAAGATGAAAGTAATTGCATTTATGGCAATGTTATGCAAATAATATTCGTTTTGAATTCGCGTAGCGCAAACCACACGTAACACGAGAACTCGGCCGCAGCTTATTCATTATACTTTATTTATATGGAGAACAATCCTAAATTATGCAACAATATAATATGTTTACTACTAAACTTAATATTCAATTAATAGTTTAATAAAAATAAAACGTTTTAAGTTTTTATATCTCAAAGTGGATTACAGCATTTACATTCATCTCTCTGGTACATTCTGGAGAATATTATGTCCTCTTATCTACGCGATATAAAAATAAATAATACTTTTTCAACATCACATCACGACCTATGTATGTTAGTTTTCGCGAATATTTTTAATATATTCCATCAATACAGGCTTTATATGCATCCTACGAGCATGTGATTTATTTTAAAGATCACGTTTTTGTCATCGAAATCGTCTAGAGTACGTGATTTCACATACCAACTCGTCATAAGTGTTTTTGATATTATCAGAATGGCGATAGTGTTCATGATCTTCGTGAATGACGGCGCGGGCGGCTACTGGTGGATGGAACACGCCACGTGGAATGGTATGGTAGCTGGAGACCTCGTCTTTCCAGCTTTCCTCTGGATCATGGGTGTATGCATTCCTCTCTCCGTAAAGAGCGCATTTGCCAAAGGTATACCCGTTGGAAGATCGTCATGCACATTGTCAGAGTAAGTAAACGATAACCTTCTAAGATCAGTGATTTTGTAAATATTAAAATAGATTTGACCGCTTTAATGTCTGGAGATTTTGTCGTATAGATAGTTGAAGCAACACGACCTTAAATAATCTTTAAACATGCAACCATCTTAGTTGATGAGTTCTCTAACATACATGCGCATACATACAGCATTATTAAAAACAATGATGCACTGA